>NC_046333.1:139364527-140000716 GCF_000738735.6 Corvus cornix cornix | reverse complement strand
AAATTCTGTCTCCCCTGCCTTCCCCCCCTTTTTTAGATTACAACTATGTAACAGCTAGTGTTTAATAGTAATGGCTACAGTAGTTAGTAATTGGAATTGTTTCTGTTGTGTGCTTTTGGTTTCTTCATTGTAGTGAGGGTGAAGGGACATTTGATTAAATCTCTGTAAAGAAGAATATTGTTGCCCAAGATCTTTTCCTGTGTCCCGCATGGTTGCAAGAAGCAGCAGTGGGTTTAGCTTGTATTGAGGATGAGTCACAAGGGGAAACATTGTAAGAGTGGTACAATAGGGCAGGTCGAGTGGAAGCCTAGGGAGGTCGTGCAGGGTACGTTAGCCAGATTTTGCTACAAACAGTGTATAATGGGAGAAAAGGGCTATCAGATGACTTTTAGCTCTGTCGCTATGATTTTGATATTCTATTTATCCTGAATTTGAAAGAGACTTTTAACTGAAATTGATGCATTTTAACTACTGTAATTTGATCAACTTGTTTAGTAATATTTTCCATACACCCTCTTATATGTGGAAGTCTTCATTTGTGCAGGAGCTGATGAGAAGGTGGTTTGATTTCACTGGAAATATATGTGGTTATGAAATGGAAACCCAGCATTTGCATGAAAACATCTCAACTGTTGTAGTTCAGGTATCTCAGAATAGTATAAAGAAGAAATAATATTTTAATTATTTGGCATTTTATTCAGTTGTATGTGTTATAGTTTTTTCCTTTTTAACATAGAGGAAAGTAGTTGATGTGAACATGGTAAACACAGAGTAATGCCCAAATGTCTTTTCAGATCCACTACTTTATAAAACGAGAACAGGCAATTTTGGTAGGAAACAGGACAAATTTGGGGGAAATAGGGCAAATCCTCCCCATTATTAAATGTTTGATTTTGGTTTGGTTTTTCTTTTTCTGTTTCCAAACTGCATACAAAAGTTAGAGCTCCCATATATATTTTATTGGAAAATCTGGTTTTTTTCTTGATTTTTTAAAGCCATTTTAGTGTTAATACTAAAATTCATTAAATATGTGCAAGTAACTGTTTCATTAGTCCACATTTTCTCATTCAGAACAAATAATGTTTAATAATTAAGCTAACTTATGAAATAAGTTTTACCACTGACTTTTTTGCATTCAAGGAAGTGCTACAATCTTAGTTGAAATGGCAGTAGGTCTGTATTTCCAGGGCACGCGCATGCAGTCTGTCTATAACCTTCCTGCTTATTTCACTTTTCCTTGCTTCAGAAGTTCTCGTCATTGTGTCACTATGCTTTTGCTCACTTCAAAACTTAAGAGAACCTCTTTAAACACATGTCCACAGGAGATGCTGGACTGACTTGTGTGGACCTGTCCTGTCACTCCTCCTAGTGACCAGCTGGTGTGTACTTGGTGCCACTGTGTGCTCTGGGCCGGGCTGGGGTCCTGCTCCTGCGCTTTACACCAGCAGCGGTTCCAGCCAGATCTGTAGCCAAGCCCTCGCTTGTACAGGTGTGAACTGAGAAGTGCCATATAAATGGGGACAGGTGGTCACTGCCTGGGATTTCTGGATCCAGCCTGTGTATTTAAGAGACTTTCAGCTCTCTCTCATCAATTGGTATACTTCTGCCTGGATCAGGTCTCAAATGTGACACTCTACTTAATGTTAAAAAGGTACTTGTGAAAAGAAGCAAATGTTAGTGGTCAATTTTTATATTCAAGTGTCAAAGCATAATATTAATGTGCACTCCCAATCCCCATTAATTCATTAAGTTAGCTATAATAGTGACACAACTTCTACCATAGTTTTAAGTCTTTCAGCCGAATATGTGTGTTTTAAGTATGGAAACACGTTGGTAAAATTATTTGTTTATTGTAAACTTGGATAAAAATAGTGGTTGTCACTTCTAAGAGTATACTTTTGGATATGCCATTTTTAGGAAAGGTGCTGCTAATGTTCTGGGTCTTCAGCTCAAGCAGACTTTTTTGGTTTTATTTCCTAGTGAGGTACTGGAGATCCTTGGTAAAGGCCTATCCCTGTGTTTTTGAAAATTACAGCTAACGGTTATGGTTACTGTTACTGCAACTCTCCAGGTCACAGGTTGCCAGGAGTACCTCATACCTCTCCCCGAGGCTGGGGCCAACAGTTCTTTTGCAGAAGGTGTGCTGTGGTTGAAGAGCTGTGTCACCCGGTGAAGGAGCTACAGGAGGAAGCGAATAGGCTACATGGTGTTTCAGCAAAGGAGCAAGAGATTGACCGGTTATTTTCAGAGACGCTACAGTCTCAAGACTCTTGGGAGTCTTAAACCTCCACTGTAGAGGAAAAGCAAGTGGATTCAGAACCCTGCAGGACTATTAGTCAAGGGTCTGTTCACGATGAAGGCTGGAAGCAGATCACTGCGCACAGCAGGAGGAAGGTTTCTCCTCCTCGGAATTTGACAAGTAGGACTGGCACCTTCTACAAAGTTGTGAAGCTCTGGAACTAGAAGGCCAGACAACTGATGAGGTGAACGAAGATCTTTCTGGGATAGTGGGGCCTCCTAAAGCAATGCCACCTCTACGCTGCACCACGACCTCTTCTGTTAACAGAGGTGGGGTAGTTGCAATAGGAGACTCCCTTCTAAGGGGAACAAAGGACCCAGTATGAAGAGTGGACCCCACTCACAGGGAAGTCTGCTGTCCCCCAGGGGCTTGGGTAAGGGACATTACTGGAAAACTCTCCAGTGTAGTAAGGCACTCTGATTACTATCCCCTTTGGTTGTTCAAGCTGGCCGTGATGAAATAACAGAGAAGTCTGGGGGCAATCAAAAGAGACTTCAGGGCCTTGGGGCGATTGGTAGAAGCATCAGGAGCACAGGCAGTGATTTCCTTGATCCTTCTGGTAACAAGGAATAATATTGATAGGAATAGGCAGATCCATCAGGTCAATGCATGGCTCTGAGGTTGGTGTCAATGAAAAAATGTTGGGATTTTTGATCATGGCATGACCTACTCAACACCCAGTCTAACACCTCACAGGATGCATCTGTCTCAAAGGGGAAAAAGAGCTCTAGCAGAGGAGCTAGAAGGGCTCATAGCTAGAGCTTTAAACTAGCTTGGAAGGGAGAAAGGGACTACCACACCCAGGCTTGCCAGTGATGAGTGATGGGGCTGTGTGCCAAAATTTGAGGAAAGGAGTACTAATGGATCCCCCAATCTGCTTTACCAGGTGTAGGCTATGACTACAGTCTACCACACCCCAAACATTTCTACACTAATACATGCAGTGTAAGGAACAAACAAGGGGAGCTTGAAGCTTTGGCCCAGTCCCAGAGATTTGGTATTACTGGCATAAGTGAAACCTGATGGGATGAGTGCTGTGTCTGGAGTGCCCTGTTGGATGGTTACAGGCTCTTCAGGAGGCACAGGCAGGGCAGAAAAAGCTGGGGACTGTCACTGTGTTTGAAGGGTTTGAATGTATGGAGCTCACAGTGGTCAATGGCACAGTTCAGAGTCTCTGGGTGAGAATCACGGGTCCAACAAATAATGCAGATGTCATTGTAGGAGTCTGCTGTAGACCTCCCAGCCAGGACAATGATGCTCATGAATTTGTTCTTTGAGGAACTGAGGGACACTTCCAAGTCAACAGCCCTTGTCCTTATGGAGGACTTCAACTTGCCAGAAATTAACTGGGAATATCACACAGCTGGTAGAACCTGGGCCAGAAGATTCCTAAAAAACCTGGATGACAGCTTTATGGACAAGGTCCTAAGGAAGCTGACTGGGAAAGATTCCCTCCTTGATCTGCTGCTTGTCGACAGAGTGGATCTCATGAGCAAAGTGGAGATTGGTGGCTGTCTTGGCCACATTGACCACAAAGTGATAAACTTTAAAATCTCTGTTGACAGGAAGAAAAGTGCCAGCAAAAACTCAGCTCTGGAAATGAGGAGGGCAGACTTCAGGCTGCTCAGGGAATTAGTGAGTAAAGTCCCCTCGGAAAATGTTTTTGCGGGTGCTGGGGTCCATCACTGCTGGTCACTTTTTAAACATCACCTCCTAAGGGCACAGGAGCAGGCAATTCCCAAATGCTGCAAGTGAAGCAGCTGAGGGAGAAGGCCAGCTTGGCTGAGCAGGGATCTTCTCTTGGAAATAAGGCAAAAAAGAAAGGTGCATGCCCAGTGGAAGCATATGGGAAGAGTAGAGAGATGCTGCTTGCCACTCTAAGGATAGAATTTGTGCGGCCAAAGCTCAGTTGGAGTTGAAGCTGGGCAGAACTGCGGGGAACAATAAAAAGAGTTTTTTCAAATCTGTTAGTGGCAAAAGGCAGTGTAGAAATAATATCGTCCTGTTACAGGATGAGGATGGTCACCTCACCAACAGGGACAGAAACAAGGCAGAGGTGTTTAACGCATTCTTTGTCTCTGTCTTCAACATGGAGGAGGGGCCAAGGGGTGCTCTGAGCTGAAGGACCATGACTGAGAGGATGATCAACTCCTAGTTGACCCTGAAACTGTGCAGGATTTGCTGCTCTAGCTGGATCCCAGCAAATCTATGGGACCTGGTGAGATTCATCTGAGAATCCCCAAGGAGCTGGCTGATGTCATCACAGAACCTCTCTTAACTTTTGAGCTGTTTCAGGAATCCAGAGAGATCCCAGCTGACTGGAACTGGCAAACATTGTCCCGATTTTCAAGAAGGGAAAGAAGGAGGAAACCAGAAACTACAGGCCTGTCAGTTTCACTTCATTGCCTGGTAAAGTTAAGGAGAAGGTTATTCTGAGAAATACTGAAAAACACCTGGAAGACAGTGTAGATGTAGGTCACATCTAGCAGGGCTTCATGAGAGGAAAGTCCTGGTATCAAACCTGATTTCCTTTCATGTCAAGGTAGCACATCTAGTTGATGAAGGGAAGCCAGTTGATGTAATCTTTTTGGATTCCAGTAAAGCTTTTGGTGCTGTCTCTCACAGGATCCTTCTGGACAGGACACAGCCAGATGAACGTATCATGGGATGGGTGAGCAGCTGGCTGATGGGTTGGGCACAAAGGGTTATAATGAATGGGACGACATCAGACTGGCAACCTGTCACTAGTGGGGTTCTGTAGGGCTTCACCTCAGGCTGTTCAACATCTTCATAAATGACTTGGATGCAGGACTGCAAGGGATACTGAGCAAGTTCACAGATGATACAAAACTGAGAAGAGCTGTTGACTCCCTTGAAAGCAGGGAGATCCTGCAGAGAGACCTTGGCAAATCAGAGGACTGAGCAATCCCAAACAATATGAAGTTCAATAAGGGAAAGTGTCAGATTCTGTACTTGAAATAGGACATCTCTGAATGTGTGGAAATACTGGGGAATGAGAGGCTGGAGAGCAGTGCTGTGGAAAGGGACCTGGGGGTCTTGATCAATGGCAAATTGAACATTGAGTCAGCAGTGCCCTGGCAGCCAGGAGGGCCAACCCTGTCCTGGGGGGCATCAGGCACAGCATCACCAGCTGGGCACAGGAGGGGATTGTCCCTCTCTGCTCTGCACTGGGGTGGCCTCACCTCAAGTCCTGGGTACAGTTTTGGGCACCACAATATAAGAAAGATATTAAGCTATTAGAGAGAATCCAAAGGAGGGCAAAGAAGATGTTGAAGGGCCTTGAGGGGAAGCTGTATGAGGAGCAGCTGAGGTCACTTGGTCTGTTCAGCCTGCAGAAGAGGAGACTGAGGACAGACCTCATTGCAGGCCGCAAGTTCCTCATGAGGGGAAGAGGAGGGCCAGACTCTGATCTCTTGTCCATGTTGACCAGTGACAGGACCCAACGGAATGGCCTGAAGTTGTGTCAGGGGATGTTTAGGTTGGATATCAGGAAAGAGATTCTTCACCTAGAGGGTGAAGGAACAGGAACAGGCTCCCCAGGGAAGTGGTCACAGCAGTGACAGAGTTCGAGAACTGTTCGGACAATACTCTGAGGCACATGGTATGGCTTTGGGGATATGCTGTGTGGGGCCAGGAACTGGACTGGATGATCCTTGTGGGTCCCTTCCAACTCAGCTTATTCTGTAATTCTGTAAAGTGGTAAAATAATACACCTTCCAGTCTCATCAAAGATCACTGTCATATCTTGATTAACACAAGGCCACCGTTCTGATTTTATCAAGATGTGGCTAAAAGTGATAAATGAACTGTAGACATGGATGAATAACTAGAAGTTTCATAAAATTTATTTACTAATGCTAAATGTGTTTTGTTTATACATCCAAACTCTTATATTTTAAGACCACCCTGCCCGCCCCGCATTTTGTTATGTAGGAATAGAATTAATATGGCATAACATGAAGAACATACTTGATCAGGTGTTTTTAAACACATCAGCAGTCTTTTAATTTAAAAAGTTTTTAACTATTTAGAAGTGCTGTTGATATTTTTCTTCCCAGAATGCTTTTCTCCTGTCAGAACTTTTGTAAAGATACATATGTGCTTCTTTTTGTCTCTGCATAGAAGAGAGGTGTACAGTGCACTGAACATCTATAAAATGCTATTGCTGTTGGCTCTGTGAAAAGGGAAAATTACTCAAAAGAGACTTGGAAGAAAAGAATGGAAAGGGATCTTGGTTTCAGGCTTGGGGAACTGCAAAGCACTTCTGAGCTGTGGAAGAAAAAAAAAAAACTTTGTTTATACTAGTAAATCATAACTTGACGCTATAGTGAATGCAGGACTAAAGTGGATTTAGCCAGTGCTGTGTAACTTTGATCATCATTATGGTTTGTTTTGCATTTCCTTCGTGGTGTCCCAGGCTATCTTTGAAATGGCTTTGTTGTCATCATGTCATCTACACGTGCAGACTCCGAAACTGGTGCTCTTCTGTCCTATCTGGAACCTTGCAAATGCTGTATTTTCTTTAGCTTGCGCCTTATTCCGTCTTTTTGTATGGAATATCACTCTGTGGTAAATTCATTTTTACTGTCACCTCTTTTTTAAAGTCTCTCCCATTCCCCATCCAGATTATGGCATTAGGGTTATATTTGATTTATAGTTCTCTTTGTCTTTTGCCTTGATCTTTTTCTTTCCTTCCCCCAGCTTGTCCTGTTAACATAGAACAGATCTGCCCTTGCTTGCACTGCTGCTCTTTTTCCCCTGCACTTCCTGCTTGGAAACCTTTTTTCTACTTGATCTTCTGACCTGCAGACCAGGCTGATAAAAGCACTATCTCTTTGCTGCACTGTCCTTTTTGCTACCTCTGCTGGATCTATATCACTGGTGATCCTGAGTGTGAATTTTCCAGTGTTTATGTTACTTCCTCTTCTAAACTTAAAGTTGTTTTATTAATTTACAAGGAAGTCTTCATCTAATACATTATTTAAATAACATTATGATGAATGAAGTGTAAGCATTCTAACTGGTAGTAGAACCAATGCATGTTTTGAAAAATATGCAATTAAAAGTTAAACTTGCAAGGGTGGCTGGTGGTCCTTTTGCTGCTTCTATGCTACAGCTTTTATGCTCATTAGATGGTATCTAGCAACATGTTACATGCAGCTGACAGAAGTTTCGTGGATCTCCTAATACTGCAGCCAAAAACACAGCCTGTATCCAGCTTGCAGGCTGTGTGTTTGGGCAGTCTACCTGAAGCTGCAGATGTTTTGAACCAAATGCCCTATTTTATGTAGGAAAGTGTAGGTAGCTGAACCACAAAAGTGCACTGTGTCTAAGATGTCTGCTGCAGGGAGTCGAGCCAACGTAGGTTGGAGAGAGTTTTAATGGCTGTAAAGCTGCCAACACTAGGTAAAAGGTGGGATAAGAGAATGATTTGTACATGGAGTGTGAGATTAATACCCTGTACTTGCATAGCACCTTTCATTTGACGATCTTGGGCATGCTTTATGATCAGTTAATTGCCTCATAACCTCTCTGTGAGGTAAAAACTATCACTAGTTTACAGTTAAAGAAGCTGAGGCATAGAAGAATTGAAGTAACTTCCTTGGGATGCGTGGGTAGTTGTGGGAGAAATGTTTGAAGTTTGTCTCATGCTAATTCTGGAATGTCTAGCATCACAACACTGAATTTCCCTATACAAAAGGCAATAATTGATTCTTTCTCCTTTTGTTCCTCCAGCTCTTCAGTTGTGTGAGTTCCTTTCCTGTGCTTTTTTTCCCTGTGGTCCTTTGAACTGTGGTCTTACAGGTGGCAGCTGTAGGGAACTGTTGAAAAGGAAAATGAAGTTCTTTTAACTGAGTAATAAGCACTGCAAATTGTCTGTCTCTTTCAGATGCTGAAGAGCAGAGTTTTATCATGAAAATAGTTGAAGTCTTGACTTTCTTCCCACTTCTTAAAATGCAGGTGTCATAAAGCTTCCTCGCATATTCCTTTTTGTTCTTGTCCCTTGGAGAAATCATAAACCAGTAATCCTGTAATGCCCAAGTTGCCATGCTTGGAGCTAAATATGTCGTTTGCTGGTGGTGGTTGGGCAATTCTAGGTGAACTAGAAAGTAACTAACAATGCTCCCATGAAGTCATGGCTTTGTCTCTGTTAGAATTTATGAGCATTAAATAAAATTGCATTTCTCTTTTTGTGTATGGACACGCCTCTCTGTTACCCAAAGCAAACTTTCAGTTAGTTTTTTCCTATTGGTCTTTTTTTTCATGTTATGAATGAAATAACCAGAGCTATTGTTTTATTGTTTTAACCATGTCTGTGTAAAATTCCTGCTTGTCCATACTGGTTAGGAAAACAGGAATAAGTAGAAGTTAGCATGTCCTGGGAAAGGATACCTCAAGTAATATGTTGAAGAGGAATATGAAAATGAAATTTGTGTTTTAGGGAAACAGTGCTACAGGCTGCATCCTTCATAGTAGTATATGTGTAAAGCTATCTTCAGAAAGGTGACTCAAAGTAGTAAATCTTAAGGTAGAGAAGTACTTTAGCCTTTTTTGGAGCTATCACAATTTATATTCTGGTTTGAAGTAAGCAAGGATAAAAATGGACACTGCATACATACCTCCCCACACCATAAAACATTATTTCCATATTACATGTACTAGTTCTTATTAGTAGTGACTTTCTTTTGGTTTTAACACACTGGACAGTCAAAGGTAGTGAGAAAAAGATGATAATGGTCATGTGCTCAGTAAGCAGAACACATTTTTTGACCTCAGCTTTGTAGAAGAAAAAGGAAAAAGTAAACAGGATTTTCTGTTAAAGTACTGTGGACTTGACAGAGCTGGAAATTGGTTTTAATCTTTCATTTCAGCTGCTTTGCCTCACAAGGTGAAGTATTTTTTTTTCTACTTCTTAATAGGCCACAGTGCATCTCATGCTGCAAGGCAAAATCATAAGGTCAAGCATTCAAGATAGATGAATTATTTTTTTTTTTTACTTACATCTTTTTTACCCCAAACCTGCTGTTAGTCTTTTATTTCTGATCTGCATCTCATGTAGGAAAGCCATACAGTGACTTTCCTATATAAGTAATACATAAGTATTATGTGTATATATAATACTTAAAATACGTAAGTATTTCTTCCTTAAAATAAGAGCAACTAGAGCTCAACATAATTTAACTGGTTTCTTAAAGAGAAATATTTTGAAACAGATGTACAAAGCCTGCCTTTTTACAGAGAACAATTTTAGAAGCTTTTTAAGGTGGCACAAGGGTGGTTGCTACGATGAGAAAGGTAATGGATTTTTTCCAGGGAGGAAACTTAGAATCATTAAGGTTGGAAAAGACCTCCAAGATCATTGAGTCCAGCCTTTGACTGAACACCATAGCACGTAGTGGCATGTCCAGACATTTGTTGAATACTTCCAGGGATGTGACTCTGCCACTTTCCGAAGAAGTCTATTCCAATGCCTGACTGCCCTTTCAGTGAAGAAATTCATCCCGATGTCCCGCCTGAACCTTCTGTGACACAGCTTGAGGCCATTTCCTCTTGTCCTGTTGCTTGTTGCCTGTGAAAATAATTTGGTAGTTTTAATTTCAAGTGACAAGTTTAGAGGTTTTGAGCTAAGTGCAGCTGCTGATGCTGTTTTTGAAAATTGTAGAATCATAGAATGATTGCCTGGGTTGGAAGGGACCTTAAAGATCACCTAGTTCTAACCCCTCTGCTGTGGAAAGTGATTCTATGAAACTGCTGTAATGTATGCATACATGTATCCTTAACCAACTCAGTCTAGTTCATCATCCAACTCCAAGAAAGTTAACTAGGGTCACAATTTTATGTTACAAATTTCAGAGGTTCATACTGGTAGGTGTTCAAACTGGCATGGTAGAGAGTGGAACAGAATTAGTCCCTTGTAAGAATACCAGCAAACCTTCCGACCGTGGCTGTTCCAGTGCTTGGTACTTGTTCTGCATTTGGCATGTAATTAAAGAGTAGACATTACTGGAGTACCTGTTGCTGTAGGCTTGGTAGATTTATGGTCATCCTGAAGAGAAGCATCCCCTTTGGTTGTTTTTATCTTCTGTGTAGTACAACATGCATGGTGCTCTGGGCGGTTTACTCATTCCTGTGCTCTTTCTGTGTGGAATTTCTCTCCTGCCGGACTTGCATGCGTTTTTCATTGTTGAAATGGTAGTGGCGCATCACCCATTTTCAGTGCTCAGTTCATTTGTCACACAGAAGAGAACTGACTCTGCTGCCATAAAATTTGTTTTATTGCCAATACATTTAAACACTTTTGATTAACTTTTATTGGGGCCATTTTATTAAATTTGACGCCTGCGAATATCATGCTGAGGTAAAGATTGCTACTTCAGATGCCACAAATTTTATTAAATTGTTATCTGAGAGCATGGTGGTTCTTTGTTCCTGGCCTGGACATCAAGTTGATTTGGAATCTGGCCAAAGAGCATGTCGTTTCCTTCTTTTAAACTGGCATCCTGCTAAGTAGTAGGGCCTCCTGGTTGCTTTACATGATTATTTTTAAGATATGTAGAACGCCCCAGAAATATGAAGAAGCTTCTTTTAGAAGCTTGATGTTTCATTGAAAGATACATTTATTTGCTTATACAGAAGAGTTCATAAAATAATAATGCCCAAGAAAACAGAGCTCTTACATGCAGTGTTATTGGCTTTACAGAAAATAATCCAGCTGACCTATTTGAAACACCTATTTACTGTTTGCCTTCACAGTGGGCTGGAAATGAAGTTTTTAGCATTTAATGATTCAGCCCTGAAGGAAGAGATTTTATTTTTATTTTTTAAACTGAACTGACTACTTCTAGTGCAAGTTAATTAGACTTTACACCCAAGAAGAGTAACACTAGTAATCTCATTGCAGCTCAATATTAATTTGAAGATTACATTTTATTAATTTTTTTAAAAAATTAATACATTTTCATTATTTAAGAAACTGCTGTGTAAAAGTAGGTGTCCTTATATTTATTGATAATAAGTAATTTTTACAAATATAATGGATGTCATATGATTCTTTATAATGGAGACTATGTAGTAATTACTTGATATCATAGCAGTGAAATAGTATTACAGGCCCATTCTGCTGAGGAACAGAGATGTTCAAGTCCCAGGATGTAACTGGTACAAGTGGGTTATTAATTTTAAGTAGTAAATGGACTACACGATAATGCTTACTTAAATTTTAACTGGGAAAAGAATGTCTTTAATATGTTTTTTGAGAAAAATTTAGATAAATTAGACCTAATCCCCAGTGGTAAATAGGCAAAGAAGGATTGGCAAAAAATATCAGTGAGAAATGCAGATGATAGTGTACCACTTTTATATTTATAAGATGATAATTTACTAGTTTTGTATTTACTCAGTGAGAGTTGCATAAGTAAACAGGCAAAGCTTAAGCAGCAGGGACAATGGTAAGAAATATGGGCATTAAATTGGCTGAGTGGAGAGAGAGAGAGAGAAGAGAATTTATACATGAACAAACAATATATTTACTGTAGTGGGAGTTGTAATTTGGTGTTACTGGGAGTGAAGTGGTGATGGAAAGTAGAAGTTATAAGGCAGGGTGTTGGTTTTAGTATAGTCTCTTTTGGTAAAGATAGGGCTAAAATGGGTAAATTTATTTTCTACATTGTAAAAATCAAAGGATTTTATTCAATGCATAAAAACCAGCATTTGAAAAATTTGATGAACTGTGTGCTAAGTGATTATTTTACCTCCACAAGAAACCCTGAGGCCTGAAAGTTTTTGACACTGAGGGAAATGTGTAATTTTTTAAAATAACTCCTGCTGTAAACCTAAGGGAGAACTTCCATATGGAAACCTAATATATGTGTTCCCTTACTCATGCCAGAAATGCAGATATGGCGTTTCATGTAGGCTTTTCTGTGGCTCCCACAAACACAATTGCTGAACCTCTGACAGCAAAGAATGTATTTCACCATAAATTGGTAATAAACTGTGTTTTGTATGAGAAGAGGATAATCTTTTGCCTCATGCCACCTAATCTGATAATGCTACAAACGCTAGAAAATCAAAATATGGGCATCTGTTCTAGAACGTGTGGTGATTTCTTTTTTAATAGTAATTTCTACTTTCAGTTTGTGTCTTCTGTTCAAAAAAACTTTTTTAAGCTTTTTTTCCCCCCAAGTTTAATGGACTAATCCTTTCCATATGAACCTATGGCTTTCCTTTTCTAAAAATGAAGGGACTGGATATGAAATGTATAATTACTTGAGCTTTAGGTAGATCTTCATGTGAAGAGCCAAAGCATATCAGACTGCTCCCTTTTTGTCAGAGCAACATGCTTTGTATGCTTTTTAAAAATGACTAAAAGTACTTCATCATGGTGTATTCCATCATGGTAGACAGTATTTCACAAAACCCACATACAACCTACAGATTACAAAAACTTAGTGTACTCTGCAGATATTCTGGAAGGTGATCTGTCTACATACCAGGAAAGATGTTTGCTTCTACTCAACAAAACAAGATTATTTTCTTCAGCAAGAGAGCTGTTTATACAAAATATTGTCACTGCAGGACACATATGAAGTTAATGACTAGAATCTGTTTGAGGTGCTGTCAGATGGTAGTATACATTTTTGGCACACCATACTTACTAGTATTCTAATGTTTCAGGCCAGATTTTATTTTAAACATAATTTATCTGAAAACTGGGCATGTAAATAGTGCTCTCCCTCCTCACCAACAGAAAAATGCCTTCTAAAAATTTTCTTTGAGATTTTTAAATGTGTCATTGTAAAGCCAACTGGAGAACAAGACCTGAACAAGTTACAAGAGTATATTTGAAGTCTGCTCTGTCTGCTGCTTATCGTAGGTATATTGTTTTCTTTAGAAGTGAAAAGAAATTAAATTTCAGTGAAATACTACAGCTGGATGGCCTTCATGGAAGTTGAAAAAGAAAGAGAAATAGCTGATTCACTAATAGATTGTATAATTTGTTATTGAAAAAAGGATACTTCACATATATTAGAAGACTGGACAATATTATAACCAGTGGATTGTAAGTCATTCCAAAATAAAGCAAGCTTGTGGTTCTTACTGTGATACTGAAAAGGGAGAAAAGTAAAATCTTAAGAAATATTTTAATATGTTGGTTTTTTAAGTGTAATTAATGGCTCCTAATTCTTTTTCCATGTAATTTTTATAAGTCAATTATTACCAATGGTAAAAAAATCCAAACAAACCCAACAGATTTTCAGTTACTTTTTTATACAATTCCACAAGAGGTGAAGTCTGGTAACTTCACTATTCCATGCAGTGGGCAGATTGAAGCAGGATTTTTAAACATTTCTTTAGAATAAGCCAGCAACATACCCAGTTCTGAAAAAGTCCACTAGTCTCAGCTAACTGAGGAAAAGGACATTGGGAAATTGAGTTGGCCATCATCTAGTCACATTTAAGACCTAATGCTACAGGCACAAGGAACCCTACTGTTTTTCAGATGCCTTTTTTGGCTTTCTTAAATAGCGTGAAGGTAACATGCAGATTTTCCTAGTTCTTCTAGTTCTTTGAGTTTCTTGGTAGCTGCTGTGGAAGTGTGGGCTATTACAGACAAAGGGAGAAGTTTACAGAGGTGGAGGAAGGTGGGGTAGAAGCTTGGGAAT
The DNA here is from genome assembly GCF_000738735.6 of Corvus cornix cornix. Classification (NCBI taxonomy): domain Eukaryota; kingdom Metazoa; phylum Chordata; class Aves; order Passeriformes; family Corvidae; genus Corvus; species Corvus cornix. Next base: position 139,986,730 of record NC_046333.1, on the reverse strand, counting down.
GTCCCTTAACAATATCTCAGAGACCAAATTTATTCTATTGAGACAGATCTCTAGGCTTACTTTCCATTTATAAAATTGTAAATTTATTCTCTCTCTCTCAGAGAGTAGTTAATTTGTTGGCAGGGAAGAGCTCAAATGACATTTCACCCTAGAATGAGAAGGTACCTGTAATCTGGCCATAAAAAAAGCACAACAGTGATCAGAATTAAGCAACAAATTATAAACCCCAAATATGTTAAATGTTTCAACCTGTGAAATGTTTGAAGTATTTACTGAAGGAGATGATAGTTTTTCATTCCAAGTTTATAAGGCAGTACTATGACAGTTACACCCTCGCAGAAATATGCAAGTAGAGAGATGATAAGGTGAGATATCTTCCATTTTACTAGATACAGGAACTGCTTTCAGTGTATAAATTTTAGGGGTTACACATTTGTTTTACAATAAGATACTAACTTTTAATGAAGCTGATACAGTCTGATTTTTTGCAAAACCTCTCATGAGTTCTTTGTTTAAGCACATTTTAAATTGTAATTGCACTCTGTGTTCTGGTGACATGGAGAGGCCTGTATCTGTGAGTTTTGTTTTGTTGTTTGGTTGTTGTTTTTTAAGTATATGCTGAAACAGTTTCTTAAAAATCATTCTAGTGTTTGGATTCTTATGGTACCTCAGCCTTACAAGTCAAGTATTCAGTTTAATGAACTGTGTCTGTTAAAACACAAGCATGTTTTCTCTGCTGTGTTTTTATGTGCCTAGAAGTTGGGTATCTCAGAGGATTTTTAGAGTAATTTGTAAGCTACTCACTAATTTTTTGTGGAACTCAGTCTTTTCCCATAAATTGCATTTTGGTGACTCAGAAGTTGTGAATGGGTTCTTCAGTTCCTAAGCAAAGTGTCCTCCTTGCTGCAGCATCCATTTGATGGTGTAGCAGGTAAACCCCACTAGAATAGTGCCCCAGAGGGTTTGCTGTAGTTTGCTTATTTGTGTCAAGATACCTGTAAACCAAAATGTGGTCATGTTGCATTTGTGTAATACAACAACTGCCCTGTTCCCTTGCTTGGAAGTGTTAGCGACTTGAGAGTTGAGATTAAAATAGTCCTGATAATTAATAGGTTTTTATCAAAGTTTCTCAAGCATCCTGACAGAGGAGTTGTTCCTCAAAGAAAAGTGAGAATCATTTGCAGCTGATTTTGGATAAGACTTCATAAGCAAAGATGGCAGTGTTCGGGTTTTTTATAAGAAATGTAGCTGAAATAATGCAAAAACGTGACGGGAATGGAGTGTGAGAATAGCAAAATGGAAATGAACCTTTAGTATCGAAGGAGTATTTACATGCAGAAAATGGAAACGCAGACAAAAGCTTAAAAGTAGAGAGATAAACTCGTATTTGTTGTAACAACAACAGCTTTTCCCTTCTCCTCCAGCCTTCTTTATTAGAGAGTATTAAAGCCATTGGATAGGAGAACTATCTGTATTAGCTTTGTGAATTGATATGAAGAAATTATCTGTATACTGGTCAAAGTCAAAGGAAAGCCAATTATAATGATTTTTAAACAAGAAAATTCCAAGAGACTGGATTGTTTATTTGTCTCTTTGTGGTACCTGTACATATGAATGGCTGTGTTTTATGTTGCAATTGACTTCTTTGTACTAGTTTGAAAACAAACCAGTGGGAGGCACCAAGTCAGAATAACAATTTAATAGGGAATTTAAAGAAAAGGGGGGAAAAAAAAACCCACCACTGGTTCAAACTGACAGAGTCAGGATACAACCTGACACCTTGTTAGTCAGGGTGGTGGTAGCAGTCCAGTAAAATGGTGGCTGCAGTCCTCCTGAAGTGGTGGATGTGGTTCTGTTGAAGCAGTGATCCTGTAGAAAGGGGCTGCTCTTCCTCAGAAGGTCCAGTGGTGGCTGTGTAGCTCCTGTCCTCTGGGAATCCAGTGGAAAGGGTGTCTGTGGTGTTTGGAATCTCGGATTATATCCAGGATGGAATTCTTGGTTCCTTCCTCTGGGTGGAGCATCTCACAGTGGGATGATGAGTCATGAGGCCAGGCGTTGATGGGCTCGTTAACAGAAGATGGTTTGGAGGGAGTTATCTCTGAGTCATGTGGCATGGCATTGATGGGCCATTAACAGAAAGATAGTCTGGGGAGAGGAGGCAAGGAAAATACTGCCCCACCTGGTTTCAACAGCTCATGAGGATGGTAGTAGAATACACTGCAACCTAGGACATCTTTTAAGAATGTGTCTAGGAGAGAACTTGAGAGGATCTCCACATGCTGACTGTAAGCAGTATATTTAGTGAGCTTTACATATCAAAAAGAGCAGATGTGTTCCAAGGTGGATTTTCTATGCAAAGTAAAGCTTGCTTGGATTGAAAAGAAAACGAGCTGTAGGGAATGTGAAACTAAGGAAGAAAGGCAGCTGGGAGTAATAGTGAGAATATACACTGGCTAGTTTTTATCAGCTGTACTACTCCAAGAGGAAGTTGAGAGGTTTTGCGAAATGGGTGGAAGGGTTCAGTGGGTTTTATCAAGCCTGAGCTGGTGAGGTGGCATTCATTGAAGAGGAAAATGCCCAAGCATGTCACTTGCCTAGAAAGGGTATGGAGGTGTTAGCTAGTCCTATGGGAACATGCTGTTGTAATCCAGTCTGAAGGATCAAACTCAGTTTGGGGACTTTATCCTTCATTTGCTGTAAAATTAAACATATGCTTCAAGCCTTTTAGTTGTTCTGCTATTTTGCCAGTCTACCATGAATAGAAATCTCTGTTCCTTTTCTTTGTCTCAAGAAATGCAATTCACAGTTGAAATTTGGATAATATTTTTTTTAATTCATATTGTCTGTGTAGCATTCTGCAGAGAGGAAGAAATTTTCTTTGATGGTTCCTGTCCTATTTCATGTAGTTGTTAATTGACCATAGATTGAAGTACAGTATGTACCATTATTTCCTCTGCATAACTTGGTCTTACTCCTACTTGTGGACAGCACGACAAAGCTGTGTGTATGGATGGAGATAGTGATTTGCACACACTGCAGGATGGGGAGCAGAATGCAGAATGACTTAAAGCAAGATATGTTAACGTCTTCAAGTCCTGCCACTCTGCTTGGTGATAGAACTTTTCAGAAACTGTTTCCTAATTTAATTTTAAATAGAAATACTCAAATCAGTAATTCTAACACCAAGCAGCCTGAAGACCTTGACTATTAATGCCTTCTTCTATTGCAGTTTTTTCTGTTTCAAACTGGTTTGGAACTTTAATCATTAGAAGCCTTTTTGTATTGATACATGGTGCCCCCCCCCAAATACCTGTTTTAGCTGACAGAGCAAATGCTTACTCTGTAGGCTTTCCACACAGAAGTGAGGGGTTTTGTTTGTTTGTTTTTTGTTTGTTTTGTTTGTTTGTTTTTTGTTAAGAGAAGATCTGTGTTTTGGAATTCTGACACTGCTTTTTAATCATTTGCTGCATAAATCCTGTGTCTGTATGTAAGGCACTGTAACTATGTATTTATCCTTCACATTGTAAATTCAGTGAATTAAAGTTTCCAGTTAATGACACAGGGCCCTTGCTTTTAGTTTAAAAATATTTTTTCAGTTTCTCAAATGTAAAAAACTTAAGGCTGTACATATGTATTATTTGATAAATTCTGTACTTTCTGGATGAATTTAAATGTTTTTTAAATGTCATGCTGGTGTTTTCCCTAATTAGTTATAGCTCTTGTTAGGGCACCCATTGCTAGGAGCAGACTATTTCATTGCTCTGCCATTTCTGAAGCAAATTATCATTGCTACAGGAAGACCTTTGTAGGTAGTGTTTAATTTAAATATGTTCTTGGCTGTTAAATTTTGTAATTTAAGCATCCCTGGCAAAGCAAATCTTAGCTAACTGAGGCATTTATATTGTGGCCTGAAAGCAACAGTGTATCGATTAAGTTAGATGATTTCAAGAATGGTAGATTAACTGTAACATGTAATTTATCCCTTCTTTGGTATTTTTTAGGACAGGTTTTTTTTGAATGATGTATAGCAAAAAAAAAAAAAAATGGATTGGGTATTTCTAGTTACAGTGCTGTTCATTCTAAAAGGAGTGATTTGTTAATCTGCAGTTGAACTTTCATAATATATGTGATTTAATCTATCAGCCGAGTGGTGGGGTCGGTCCCAACTGCTCCTCTGTGCATTTGGCTGTATATTCCTGTCTCCTGCCTTGTACAGGATCTAGGGCTTGCATGGCCACAAAGTGAGTCAGATCAGCTTGTTGATCTGCTGGAGAGTGAATCCAACAAATTGATGAAGCTCATGTAGCTGGAGGAAGATTGGGCATGGACCACCTGTTTCAGCAGCAGTTGAGGGTAAAGGATTGAGTGTGACATGAAACAGTCTAATTTTTGTTCCCAGCTTATTTACTTTGTTGTCTATTAACACAGCAGAGAGTTTATTTTATCATAAAATTATCAAGAGCTGTAAACATTATTGTGGTGACTTGTTTTACTCTTGGCTAAATATGTAGATAATGTCAGATACAGTAATTCTGAAATAAGCCTGAGCAAAATATTATCTGTGTCACAGCTGTAGATTTGTCAAATACTGTAGAAAAGCTAAGCAGCTGCTGTGACTGTCATTAAAGGAAGAGCTAAATTTGAGCTCACAGACAGGTTATCTGAGCGTTTAGATGATACTTGGCCTGAGACTCATCCAAACTGCTCTGCTATGTACAAGGCAGTGTAAATAGATAATGATTTCCAGACCGTAGCATGTAAACTTCAGTTTGGTTGTTTGTGTTGGTTTCGGGTATTTGGGGTATGGGGTAGGTTTTTGCCCTACAGCTGCTTTGAGTTCTGAAAAGCTTTTGCATCACACTTGTCTTCAAAGTATTCCAAAATTATATAGCAAGGTGGATTATTTGCAACAGTTATTTGGAACAGAAGCTGGGGGTTGCTTGTTTTTTCTTAAATCTGAAGAAATGCAAGTGCCCCCTCCATGCCTGGGTTCTCACTGTGTCAGAAGTGGTCCCTCTTTGTCCATTATTCTCCTGCAACCTTTCATCCCTTTTCTGCAGGGTATCAAGGAGCAGGACACAAGTAACACCTAATAATTTGGTATGCTTGATATTGCAATTCTATTTCTGCATGATAGATTCTTGGTTTTGTGTACGATTTATATCATGACACTACTGGTCTGACCACGTTTTCTGTGGCCAGTCCTTAATCTCTGTTCCTTAGGTGATCACATTACATTCATCTCTTCCCTGTTTTTCTCCCATGTCTTGCATTAAATATATGTAAAACTTTTTTGATTATTATAATAAATGCATTTTTGCAAATTTAAGTGGGAGAAAAGGGCCCTGTACTGAGGGAGTTTTCTGCAGCACAGTTTGTGTTACCATGTAGTCTATTTTTTGAAAAAGTTTCAGTGTTCCTCTGTTTAAACATCTTAATCATTTTCAGTTCTGCTATGAAATTTTTCTGTAAGAAAAATAAGTTTGACTGTGGATATCACTTCTTCATCTTCTGACTAATCAGATGCTCACTTGAGTATTTATGCTTCTGATTTTTGTCCCAGGTATGATGTTAGAATTGTTTAGTGACTGATTTTGTTGGTCACCAAATGTTGTTTAGTGACCAGTTCTGTTTCCTCTGCCTGTAATGTTCCTACCACATATAACACTGTATAAAATCCAGTCTCTCTTTCGTCAGTACTAATGGAAGTGAATGATAGTATGAGGTGATGGAAACATTTTATTTCCTAAACACTTCCCAGTTTGCCGTTGGTTTCAGTTTCTCTGGAGGACTGATCTTTCACAGCTGTTGCAAAATGTGTGTTTTTTCCCTGCTGTGCAGATATCTGCCTTTTTCTAAACTCTCCATGGCACAAAAGGGTCTTTTTAAAATGTCACAAATATAAAGCAGTTTATGTTGGCATTAAATGTAAACATTTTTCTGTCATTGTTTATGGAAGAAATTGAAAGTTTAGGAGTGAATGGGTAAAAAAAAGATAAATATTGAGCAATCTCCTTATAGAAACAGGAATGTGACTTAGACATAGTTTGCTCCTTAGGAAATATCTTACATTCAGTTTTAATCAGTTACTGCTTGAAAATACTTATTACTTGCTACTACTTGAAAATTCTATGTAATTGCAGTAACTATGCTGTCTACTCTGTTATTTTACAGATAAGTTTTGTCAAATGTAATGACATGGATGAATTAATTGTTGTAAGTTTGCTTGCACTCTAAAACTAGTGAAACTATACATATATGCACATATCTAGTTTTATCTATATATATATGTGTGTGTATATAAATATGCCTAGATAAATGGTTGCATGTGTTTAAAACTACCTAAAATTCCTTATGATATAAAATAATAGGATAGGTTTTAAATGAGATTACTTTACTTTTAGAAATTATTTTCCACTGAGGGTTAGCACTGGGCATTAATGCATACATATGGAAGCATAATGTTGATTCAGATGGAAGAGGAAATATCAATTTAGATTGAGGAATGTGTTCCCTATAATCCTCCCTGTTCTCAGTTATTCTTGTAGAGCTTTGCAAAGAGCTTGTAGCTATGGTGCGGGAATACTAACTTCAGTAGCAGATGTGAGCCTGAAGCTTATTACATGTTTCACCAGATGTTTCATTTATCTTTGGGGCAACCTTCTGGTTTGTTTTTTATATCAAACACTGTGAGAAATAAAATTCAGAATATATTTTAAACATGTAATGAATTTTCGGAGATAAAGGAAACCTTTTATAACTTGAAGAAGCACTGTAATGTCTCATATTAAATATATTTTTCTTTTAGACTGTATTTCAACAAGATATTTTCTGATTTTGTATAATGATCCAATCTGATTTAGACTAAGCTTGCCTGTAAAGATAATGTAACCCTAAACAGAGCAGATTTTGTATGTTTATGTAAGCTCATTGTCTACTTCTATATTTATTAATAGTTCATGTGATTTGATATCTTATGTACTTACTGCTAGAAGTTGTTCACAGCCTAAAGTAGTCTTTTGGATGAAGAAGCCTCAGCAATTTCAGTAATAATTGTGACTCTAAAGAAGAGATCCCTTAAGGTGATGCAGTTGATATTTCTTGAAGGAAATTGATCTTTGGGACACCTGTGTGACTCACTGGTTTTGTCTTTGCACAGTGGCCTTCACCTCCGTGCAGAATAGGGCATCAGAAATTCAGCTTCTGTGCACCCACACCTGCTCTCATGCTCAAACCATGTGCTGCCCTTGCTGTATTTGAGTTACAGCATTTTCTGAAAGCTGATGTGTGTCTGGTGTCTGTGAACAAAGTGTAGCAAACCCACATTTTGGGAAGTTTTACCAGGGAAAATTGTAGAAGACAGCAAGTGAAATATTTATGAAGTGTGTTTAGTGAACTTTGTTCATCAAGCATGTTTAATAGCGTGGGGACGCATCAGGGACTGTCTCTGCCTTCTATGTTTTCTTTCATCACTGTATCAGTTCCATGAAAAAGAAATACCCCATTTGCACCTCAACAAAAAACAGAGTGAATCGTTAGTGAGCTTCAGCTAGAAAGTAAGCAGGAACTGAGTAAACTCTTGACACGTGACTGTTCAGTAGATCTGAATATTACTGTGGAGTTCTGGAGCAAAAATGTTAGATGTCAAGAAATTAAGCAAAGATCAAGTGCAATTCTTGAATTTCAAATGCAGCATTGGAAAGCACATTCTTTATTGCTCTTGTCCTTGAAAGAATTAAAAAAGAGAGTAATTTTAAAAACACTTGGATCAAGAGTTTGTGAATTCCTGTGTAATATGGAGCAGGTCTTAACAAAGACTATTCTGTGTATATATTCTTTGTTTGTGGATCTCTCCTTTGTGCCTGTGCAACTGTCTTTTCCCTTTGGGACTTGATTACATAGTCTCCTTCTAGCAGCTACAAGTGGTTACCTAGGAAAGTTGTATCAGGAGAGTGTTTTGTGTATTTATAACCTTTTAAAACAGCAGATGGCTACCAGGGCCACTGTGTTGTGATCATCAGTTTCTCTCCAAAACAGAATTTGGAGGTCTGGGGTAGTATTCCTGATCCTCCTCATGCTTCCAAAGTAATGCCTAAGAAAGGAGGCTGTGAGAATAGACTTGGATTGCCACGTGGCCTTTTGGGAAGAGAGGAGGAGAGGAGAAGGGCTTGGGTTCCTTCTCCTTTAAGGGACAACAGTGGAATGGGCAAAGTTTCAGTTGTGTTAGGGTGATCATATAGCTCATGTAGCCAGTTGCCTGGAAATCTCTCTGAGGAGTGGTTGTCCATTGCAGGAATGGGATAGTTCACCATGGACTGGGTTATGCTGAGTCACAGGTGGAGAACTGGGTTTGTGAAACCATTGTGAATTCAGCTCTCCGCAGTGCAATTGTCAGTTTGTTGCGTGTTTCTAACTCTCAGGACTTTTGGAAGGACATTCTTCTGTGTGGAATCCTCTCTTCCACCTGCTGAAGGAGTTTCAAGACCCCTCAACTCCTTAAGTGTAAAAATTGAAGAAAGATTATTTGTTAAAAAGTGTATTAGCTTAAGCTAAACAGTAACAGAATGTATTGGGCAGTAAAAAAGCCTGTTGTATTACGCTACCAATCAACATGATTTGGTTGATGTTGTATGGCTAAGGCTCTGTGCACATACACGACAAGCTCTGTGTCTGTGGATGCATTAAGGCTCTCTAATAAGCATCACTGTGATTCATAGGCTTCACACAGAAAGAAGGATTTTTTTCCAGTACCCTTGAGTATATTCTAATGATGAGGAGGTTTTTAAATAGTTGTTTAGAGACTCCTGAGAATGATCTAAACATCTTTCTTGTAAGGCAGAGTAAACTTCTAACAAAGTTTGCAGATTTCCTGCTGGGACTTGATACTGTGATTGTTATACATAAAAATAAAATACATTGGGAAATTTAAAATAATTAAGTAAGCAGAAGTCGAGCTTATTCTTACTGAATTGTCACCTTAACAGATACCTCAAAGTTGACATTGTTCGACTTATTAAACTTGTGTTAGTCTGAACCGCTCTCTGGTATAAATGTGTAACTGTGGCAAATTGAAGTTTTTTGGTTTTTTTCAGTGAAATACCTCAGGAAATAGCATTCTTTGTAATATCTTGCAGAGAAGGAGTCTTCAGCAGTTCATCTAGATTTAATTCTGGTTATATTAATATTAAAGAGAATTTACTGAGTTTGCTCTTGATGGCTGCAACACTAATTTTTTTTGTAATTTAAATGCAACTTTAGAAATAGGACACCATGGTCAGTGTACTAAAATGCTTTTTAATTTGTATTTCTTTCTGTCACGTCTCTGTTGAACAAAATGAATTCTCTAAGCCTCAATTTTCAAGTCCTCTTGACATTGCAGTTCAGTGTTATTCGGTCCTTGGCTTTGTTTCCTCTTTGTCCTTTGACAGTTCTGTATTTTCCTATTTGCTTACCATATTGAACGGCAGTTGCAAATATAAGCACAGTTTGTGTAACAAAATATTTTCAGACTGGCTTACCCATGTTAGTTTTTTGGAAACAATTTCTGTTACATTTTTGACATTCAGTGAGAGTGGCTAAAATGAGTATAGTCTTATGTCTGTTAACCAAAGATTTTGCACCTATTGTGACTCATGTCTTGTTTGCATTTGAAAAAGTATTTAGGCTGAATCCTTTGAGAATTATATAGTGCTCTGCATAATTGCTTTTAGCATTTTCAATAACTAGCAAAAAGATGAATGCAGAATGAAAATAAATGCTTTTGAAACACAAAAAGTCTCCTTCGGTGAGATTTCACGCTATGGTTGGTTGTTTCTAGAAACCTATATTTTACTCAAGCTAAACTTGGTTTACCTAGATTGTGATATTTTTATTTTAGCAATTAACAGAACTTTGTGATCTTGGCACCTTAAAAAAACAAAAAAGACCAATAATGTTTAATTGAAACATCTGCATTGAAACAACTGAAATTAATGTTTGGCCTTTTTTTTTGTTATTTTTCTTTACTGTGTTCTAACATACTAAGCCATCTTTTCCAGTCATAGAATCACTGAATTGCTTGGAAGGAATTGGTTCAATCCCCCTACTCAGAGCAGTATCAGCTAGAACAGGTTGTTCACATGAGTTTTAATTGTCTCCAAGGGTGGAGGCTCTGCAGCTTCTCTGGGCAGCCTATTGTGGAGTTTGCCCTTCCTCACACTTTGAAAGCAAGCAGACAAATAAGCTATTTTGTCATATATTTAAGTTGAACTTCCAAAGTATTCATGCATATGGGTAAGATCCCTCTGAGTCTTCTCCAGCTCTCTCAGCCTCTCCTTGAATGACAGATGCCCCAGTCCTGAGTCATCTTTGTGGCCTGTCCCTGAACTCTGTGCAGCAGGTTCATGTCTCATACTGAGGAGCCCAGAACTGGACACAGCACCCCAGATGTGTCTCACCAGGGCTGAGCAGAGGGTATGGTCACCTCTCTCGACCTGCTGACAATGCTTTGCCTGATGCCCAAGAACTACCGGCCTTTGTGCAAGGTCCATTGATGGCTCAACTGAACATCCATCCAGGACCCTTTTCTGCTGAGTTTCTTTCTAGCCAGTCTGCCCCAGGATGTGCTGGTGCCTGGGGTTCTTCCTCCCCAGGATCAGGACTTTGCATTTCCCTTTGCTGAACTTTTTTCCAGCCTGTTTAAGTCACTCTGAAAGTCAGCGCAAACCATCTCCCGGTTTTGTATCATGGCAGACTAGCTGAGGGTGCACTCTGTCCCATCATCCAGGTCATTAATAAAGATGACAGAAGAGTATTGGACCCAGTCTTGATCTCTGGGGCACACAAATAGTGACTGGCATCAGCATGGGCTTCGTGCTGCTGATCACAGCCCTGCATGGCTCATCATCATTGTGTTTTTTATCTGAAGTCTGTTGGGATAGTATTAATCTTGTTGCATTCTTTTTTTTCCCCTCCAACTGTAATTTGAGTTTGTAAATACAATGCTGCTACAAAGGCATTTTGGCAGTCAGTGAAAAATAGGTACCACCAAATGATTTGATGATTCATCTCTTCCTCAAATGAAGCTGTTTTACTTTGAGGCTTTGTTCAGAATAAGTGGTGAGTGCTGTCTCAAGGGTTTATAGTCTTCAGAGGAGAAGAGGGAGTGGAAAGAGAGCACTTGTCCAGTGCCCATGAGGGAGTCCTTCAGCTGAGCAAGCAGTGGGACTGCAGCCTACTGCCTCCAGCTCTGATGTATGTGCTTTTTCTCTTACTCATTAAAGAATTGGTTGCAGTGAATCTCCCCCTCTGCTTCCCAACTTGTTTCCCATGTAAAAAACCTTCTTTAAGTTTGTAACTTCCTTCTTGGCACAGAGCACTTTTTCTGCCTGTTGAAACAGGGTGTGAGTTTAGTTCTTGGCTACTTTAAAAGAACAAGCCACACTTAGATATAAAAGTTGCAAGTGCTGTGTTGCTGAAATATTAGCTTTGGCTTGCAAAATCCTGCCATATGATGTTACAAGCCCTAGAATGAGGAGAAATTCATCCTGACTCTGTCTTGTGTAGCTTGATCGAAAAGCTATGAGCTTTATTTTCTAAATTAAATATTCTTAAATTGTTGTGGGTTTTAGTTTTGTTTAAATTATTTGATATCTTTGCATCTGAACATAATGCACGATCTCAAGTTGTTAGGTGCCAAAGGCTGCTCATGTGAAGGCATGACTGTCTTTTACCTCGATACCTAACCACTCCTGATTTTATTGTTCCTCTTGCTGAATTATGGAATGGACTTCCTGAATCCAGCCTGAATTCATTGGTTTTTTTTGAGGACGCATTGAGGAAGTGATACTAATGCAGGCATTATTAGTGTTAGCTTGGGCTTTAGAAACTCAACTGAGTAATACCAGTGGTGATGCCATTCAATAGATGCTGTGCAGTGTTGTAGTTCCTTACTGCAGCCCTAATGCTCAGTAAGATGGGGATTTCTGTTCTGAGCTATCTTGGCCTGATTTCCCCTAACCATCCCATTATTATCTGGGCAGTGGTGAGAAATCAAGTGGGAGTGGGGTAAGGATAGAGATGAATTTTGTAATACTGGAAACAAGTGCTGTCAGTCTTGTGTGTCTTGTTTGTTGTTGAGAAGTTGCTTTTACCGTACTTTTTCTATGTATATAAAAGCATGGTCACGTGCATTAATATTTACCATGGGAAATCCACTTTGATTCCTGGTTAAATTAATATTTACGTATGGGATGTGTGTGTGTGTGTGTGTGTGTGTGTGTGTATGTATGTATTCTTTCTCTCTCCCTCTTCTTCCACCCCCCTCACAGCTCTGTGTGTGTGTGTACATATATACACACACATACATGAAAACAAGGAACCACTAAGTGATGATGATGCTTCTGATTTCCATGGGAAGAAAATGGGACAGGTAGTAGCTGACTCTGCAGGTTGTCCAAGACAAGGTTGGACATCTGGTATAGAAATAGTCTGGGGATTTGGAGAGTGTTAATGCAGTTAATGCACAGTTAGTCTGGATCTTGACCAGTTGAAATGTCATTTAGGTGTACCAGGTTTTACTTTTTTTACATCCATGTAGAAAACCTCTGAAAACTGAACCGTTCTTGCTTAAATACTGCAGTAGATTCCTGAGTGTTAAAAGAAGATCTGGTATTTGTGTCTCCCTGACTTTGATGATTCTTGTGTCAAACTGGAGCGATAGCTGTGTTATGATCTGGTTTAAACTCAGAAAAGCAAAGAAAGCTGTGTCTCTGTGCATAAACCGGAAAGAACTTAGAAAGTTCAAAATATTCCCAGAAATGAGATTAAAACCAAAGGAGGTTAGATGTTGATGCCAAAAAATTGATGTATTTTATTTAATAGTGAAAGAGGCAAAAAGAAGGGAAGAGAAAAGAAAGAGAGAAAGAAATGGAAAGAAGAAGTGTGCATGGGGGGTGGGGGAACAGGGAGAGGTGACAGGGGTTAGGTGGAAGCATATCACCCATCCGAGGGTCCCAATGACGTCTCGTTGCTCCCCTCCATCTGGTCTGCTGGTGGTGAAGGTTCCCCGTCACCGCTGTGGCCACGCCGCCACACGCTACGGCACACCACGCCGCCACACGCCACCACACCACATGCCACGCCAAAGAGTACAGAATTTTGTGGATTAATACACGCTTTGGGCGAGGTGGGAATGCCCATGTGTCTCTCTTGCGGGGGCTGGCTTGACACTGTCCCTTGCAACACTGAGGGTCTGTTGCATCATCCCTGGTGCTCTGGTGCAGGGTCTGGGACCCCTTTGAGGGGGGCCCTGTGATGGGCCATGTCACCCCCTTCTGCTGTGGATAAGCTTCCCCCCCCCGTGAGGACCCCTCAGCTGGGCTCCTCTGCACAGTGGAGGATGGGCAGTCACTGCGCCTCTGACCAGTGGCTTTTCCCAGATACCCAAAGCCTTTCCTCCCTCCACCCTTTGGTGCAGGGGGTCTGTGTGAGCCTGGCAGCTGATAGCCCTGGGGCTGTGGTCTTCACCTTGGAGGTGTTAAGCTTGTGCTTTGTGAATGTCCCCAGCCCTGAGTTGTTACTTTATCTTACCTTCATCAGCGATCAGTGTAAGCCCTCAGTCAGGTAGTCTTCTTTGCAGTTTTTGTAATACAGTTTTAAAAGTCCTTAAGTAAATGCTTAAGTCATAAACTATAATATTTCAGTCTCTTGACAAGCTGCCACTTTCAAAACTGTACCTGGTGGCTTTCCATGGCACCTGTGTTGTAAATTGCTAACCCTGTGTTAAAGCATCGTGTTGGAGTTTTTAAAAAGTCGGTGCTGTTATGCCTGAAACTGTACACTTTTTAAACCTTAAGTGTTTTAATACTCTTTCACTAATTAAATGTTACACATCCTAATTAATCGACAGCTGCTGTGGTAGCAGTCATGTATGGAAACAGTACAATGATGTATTAGTGATGTTCTTGAACATTTCTGTTTTGGAATTGGCATAAAAACAAGGTTTCACCTAATGAAGCATTACATCCTTCCTCAATTGATTAGCTCCTAAATTCTTAACACATTGGATTTTTTTCTAACATCGTTGCTTAGCTGTATGGGATGAGGTGTGTTGAAAATTTGGATGCCATCAGTTCTTGATGATGAGTTTCTGGTCAGAATGTCACATCTCTCATCACTGTAAGCTCCTCCTCCTAGCATACGTGGCCACTGTATAACTTCTTACATCTCCAATGCCCTCTGTTAATGCTATCACCTGTCATGTTGAAATGCACATACTATTATATGTAATATATAGGGAACAAAGGAGGCTGATTTTCACATGCAGGAGGGACTACCTCTATCAGAATTTGATTTAATCTGTTGTTTCTTGGTGCAGCCAACAGCTCCCGAAATTACTGTGCTATGACTGTTGGTTGGCAGGGAAGACTTAATAAAAAAGCTGAAAATGTCTTGTCATCTAATTGCAGTAATTTAAGAGTCTTTTGGGCAAAATTCTTTCACAAGGTTTGAACCACTAGTCCTATTCTTCCTCTGAAATTGAATATTTTTCCTCAGGCTCCTTAGAAAATATTGATCAGTGTCTTCTACTTTTGAGCTCACATAAAATCAGTTTCCTTCATATTATTTCACAAACTCAAAACTATCCTGAAGAGAATTGAAAACAGGTCTTGGTAGCCAACATGCTACAATAAAATACTAGTGCAATGTATACCCCTCAAAAAACGGAGTTGTTTGGTATACTCGGTTCTGGCTCTCATTCGGCATCATCTCTGTATGGACCCATGGCCTCCACATGTGGAATGACAACCTTTCACTTCATCTAGAGAAATCTTTAGGTGGAAGGGTCGTTTACTTACACTTTTGTAAGCCTGCTTGTTAAGAGTTTCTTGTGTTAGAGTTTGGATAATAAAAGCTGAGTTTTCCCTCTCTTTTAAAGAGTTGCCCAGTGATAAGAAGTGATGTTGAATAAGTGTGTCTGCTGTGTAGTGGCTATCATTAGCTCAAGAACTAAACCAGAAGGGAACCTGTCACTCTAATCTGTCTGCAAGCTAAAGAAGGGCAAAGATTTCTGTTGTGGCAGGCATTGCAAGCAACAGGAGTTGACTCATTTTATCTGGAAGTCAGTGCTTGGCAAAGCAAATGTCTGACCCTGGATCTTGTAGTGAAGAGATACTTTGTCATCTGTCTGCTGGGTAGGGCTTGGCTTGAATTCTGACTTACTGGTACCTTGTGTGAATTGAAGTTGTGTTGCTCATGGCTTGAAGACCTGGCTGACAGCCATGAGGAGCGTTTGTAGGTGGTCCTACAGCAGAGATCCAAGTGAAGCTGCCCTTGGTTAGGGCTTTCAGCTTAATCATTACTCTCTAAGCTGGTCAGATGGGATGTCTCAGTCTGTGTTATGGACTGCTCAATGGGATGTGTTACTTGGAGGTGTAAGTGGGGTTCTAAGAGTGTTGTAAGAGGTGTGCTGAAAGTTCATCTAGGTAGTAGACAAAGCTCCTAGTTACTACTTTAAATGAGGGGTGAGAGTTAGTGCTATTCTTACTGAAAAGAAAGAAGTTAATGTGGCATTTTACAGCTGTTTGCTCAGTGAGTAACAGCACCTGGGCTAGACAAAACTGGTAGACTTTGTAAAACTAGTGTGACTTTTGGGGGTTGTGTGGGGTACTTCTGTCATCCTGAGAGTAGCAACAGATGTTGACTGCTTCAAGCCTTCCTGGTGCATGGGGAGGTCTTGCTCTGCACAGTAGGCCCCCAGTGGAAGAAGCAGTAAGGGCAGTGCTGAAGATACAGTTGTCTTTTTACTTTTTAGTAAGACACTTGTATAGTTTTGATTCAGAGGATGAGTTTATGGGGGTGACTACCATGTTCTTCTTCTGTTTTCCCAAAATTACAACTTCACTGATTCTCTCTGCCTAATGTTTAGCAATGTTATCCGTACATGATGGGTTGATGGGGGTCACAGAAAAATAGCTTGTGTAACTTTCACCTGAAGAAATAGGCAGCAGCAATGCTTTTTCTTTTAATGAATCCTGAATTGCTAAAAAGACAGTTCAGGAAGATTGCTGTGTGGGGGCTGTGTGTGCTTCAGTGTTCCGACTGTGCCTTGTGAGCTTGAAATTTAAGAACAGTGTGAGAAATTCTTGAAAACAGACTTGTGGATATTTAATACCAAGCCATCAGAAAACCACTTGCTTCATTGTATCTGGTAACACAAGATGGGTGCTTTGACTTTAAATAAGCAGTAGAAGATGTCCTTCCACTTCCCACTGCCCTTTGAATTTCAGCAATGCAAACAATGATTGGTAGAAAATACCCAAATTTTGAAGCTGTACAAAGAAGAAAAATGCTTTTTCTGCATTTCAGGGGGAGATGAGGAATTTAAAAGCCTTCACCCCTTATGTGAATTCATAATTTTTCTTCACTCTTTGAAAAGTTATTAACAAAATGAGACTGACTTTCTTGTGATGCATGCTGTATGAAATTACTGATTTTCAAAATGCAGGGGTTTCTGAGTTGTTTCCATTTCAGTGTCTGTTCCTGTTTTGCTTTCAAATTGTTGAATATGAAAATCTGTGTTAAATTAAAAAAGTAAAAGTGACTGTGTAATTCTTTAAACATTCCTAAATTTTTCCAGATAATTGAATAACCTCTCTGAGTATTTGTGTAATACGAAATTACATAAAAAATACATTAATCTAATTGACATTTATGTAGGAAAGGAATTAGAGTTTCACCACACATTTTTGTGTTACGGTGTGGTTAATTGCTTTGTAACTTAGAGCACTAAGGTAGACATTTGTAAAGAATATGTTGATATTTTGTAAAGAAAGAGCTTTTGCCTGTTAATATAGCCTCACTAGAGTAAACAAGCAAAAATCAGTGGCTGTTAAACAAACTTAAGGATATCTTAGGAAACTTTAAAAACCCACATTTTTTTTAAAGGAGGTCCTTTGTTAGATATGAGGTTACTGTAACGCAGAGTTGTTTTTTGACCATGCTGATTCCTTTTCATGCCTTTAATCCTACTTTGCTGTTAGCAGCTAGAATGATACTTAATGGACAAAATTGGTGTAAGTAAAGGCTTCAAGGTGCTGAAGTTCCTGGGAATACACTCCAAAGAGAAAACAGTTGATGCTTTCATTAGGCATGTGATGTTTATTAGGAAATGTGATATCATCTTCCTGCTTTCTTACAAGGAAAGCGAGTTTTAAGCCGCACAGATGGCATTTTTAGTAGTACAGTTTCCTGCTGTCATGACAGTGTAGGCTGACTGAAACTTTTTCTCGTGATAAAGATTTCAATCTCATATCAAATTTGTCTTCAATCAATGTAGAAATAGTAGTGTAGTAAGCCAAATGGATGCTTAGACAAGAATAATATTACCTGCCATATAGGAGGAGATGGAGGATTAATTGGTGAGTGTTTGTAAGAGATACTGTGAAGATGGAGCTTTCTAGATACATGCAAAAAAAAATACTCCAAAGATATGGTAGAAAGTCTTCAAATATGTTGCTTTTTCTTTTGGCCATTGCTTCTTAATAATCATTGCCAACAAAATAGTTGAATTATATTGCTTGATTTTAACTTTAATTTCAAGATGCTAGTTTAAAATGAATTTATGAATTAAAAATGCTTTTTGAAAACTCCGTGTTTTAATATTTCTGAAAGATAGTATTATAATGCTTTTATCCTTTGGAATAATGTTGCATACATTAGAAGACAATTTTGCAGGTTACCTTGACAGTCTTGACCATCTTATTTAGAGTTGTCTTGAGGCTTGGATGTATTTATTTAAAAACAGAACAAGTTTCCATTATCTTGAGTTGTGTAGAGAATTGTGTGGTCGGTGAGATTTAGCTTGTCCAAGGGTTTATCTGAGTGTTTGCTCATGTGTTAATAAAATGCTGTAATAGGTTGATGGGTTTGATTGCCTCCTAATTCAGTGGTTGTGTGCTTAGACCAGAGCCCCAAGCTTGCTGTCAGAAAACCCTGGGTGAGTGCCAGCACATGTGCAGGAAGTGGCGTGCCTCCATTTGCTACTTTCCCGTTGTCCTGTCACGCACATCCCTGTGCTCCCCATTCCCTTGTTTTACTCATTTGCTCTCAAAACTTGTTCTCATCCTCCTTTCTTCCCACCAGTGACAGAGCTGCCCTTTCCTACCTTGTCCTGCTTTGTCAGGAGCTGTGTCCTTGTGTTTGCCCATGGCTTGGAGGCACCTCTGTAAAGTAGCAAGGTGGTCATGGGCAGTCACTGCTGGCCTTGGTGGGGTGTCCTGTACCCCAGGAAAGTCATCTCTGTCCCTAATAATAGGACCATGGTCATCAGCTCTGGTGGGGACTGTGCTCTGGCAACTGCTGGCTAAACTGATAATAAATAACAGTCTGGAGATAAATGCTCACACTTGGGTAAGTATCTCCAGATAGAAGCACTCCAAAAGTTGTTTTTTATTTTATTATGTTCTGTTACTTTTCACTGTTCACCTACTGATTGTGGTATCTCCTCTGGGTGTCCTGTACTTTCTTCTGTAGAGCATAATTAATATCACCCAGTGCTGTCGTAAAACTAATATCGAATTGTGGTCAAGGTTAAAAATGAATGAGTTTACTGAGCATACATAATGAATCGTTACTTAAGAGTTTTTCCTCTTCTGTTTCTCTCTCATAAAATGAAGGATCTTTTTGTTTTAGAAAAACATTAAGGCACTAGCAAAGCCTCAGTTGCTGTAAAAAGCATTCACTCAGAAAAGGCTGGCCTTGCTCTTACTAGAGCAATAGTGTTGGTGGCATGGATGGAGGGGGTTCCTAAAGGTTTGTAGTGAATTTATCTCATAGCCTATACCAAAACCACAGATCTGTGAATGTTCAGTTTTTCCACCACAGTTGCTAACGCATTAGAACACAAAATTCCTTAAAATAATTTGGCCAGATATGTTCTGCCTTTTTTTTATCCTTCAGTTTAGCAATTAAAATGGGGTTGAATTAAGTCCTTTGACTTGCTTTCAGTTTTGTGCTCTTATGACTACGACTCTTGGACTTTTGCCTATTTTCAGGTGATTTTTTTTCCCCATCCAGCTACCTACAGACCCTGGTCTGCTTAGCTTCCAAGTTTAGAGGAGATCAGGTGCTTTCAGCCCAGTATAGCAAAAGTGCATAAAATAGAGCACTGTTTTGTCGCCCTGACTTGATATTTCAGAGGAGGAAATTAATATTATTGAGGAAGGCAATATTTACTTTTAATTTTTTTTTTTTCTCTGTGAATATAAGAATTGTTGAGTTACTGAGCTTGTGCATTTGTCTTGGGAGAAGTGTGTATGTGTGAGGTGGTTGGACATAGATAAAAATCTGTAAATATTTGTATGCATATGTGGTGCAAACTTTAGAGAAATGTATTTCAACAGTGTCTAAAGGCTTTTTCAGATAAAACAATGCCTTTGCTGGAATTAATTCTGAATTCTTGTTTCTCTTTGCTCATTCTTTTTATTCATATTTTTTAACCAGAACAAGTTGGTTGTGGTATTCCTTGTATTTGTATCTTCACAATTGGAATTGTTATCAATAGATGCAGTTACTGTGATTCATAGTTTTTCAGACAATTAATTGAGATTGTGTGTGTGGAGGGAAACGAATTAATCTGTTGTCTCCATAATTCTCTGTGCCAAATTAAATTAAATAAATCAATTTTCCTTCTTTTCAAATGCATACGCTGGTTCCTTGAACTAGCATCTGCTAACTTGGTTTAGTCATTGAAGATACTGTCTGAAGCATACATGTGGTTTGGCAAAGTTAATATGTATAGAAAAACCCAAATTTTTTCTGCTGCGAAGTGTATAGCACTTGTTCAGTATGCATGCTACCACATGGTAGCACTTCAAAACAGACAAATTATTGCATCAAAAATACTGTCCACATTAGCAGCGGTGCTATAAAAGGAATATTGTGGCTATTTTTCAGTATATTTTGACCAGATTAACCAAAATTTGCCATGTTCATGTTGCCAGTTAAATTCAGAGAAGTGTTAGCACAGAAACTGGATGCTGTCTCTGAGGGACTTCTGTCTCCCTTGGACAGTATGCCTAGTCTTGAGTAAATTTTAGGGAGTTTTATTTCATATGTTTTCTGGGTACTCAGCATTCTTCAAGGAAATAATATTCATCCTCAGATTCATTCTCCTCCAGAGAGTCTTTTTGAGGAGGCTGTAGAAGGTGAGGGAGCAGTAAAGGTCCACTTTGTTCTTGAACTAGTGACCTGCCCTCCTGAAGGCACACGTCATTTCTGCATTAGAGCACAGTTAAAGAACAAATTTGGGAGCCATGAGTCGAGACAAGCACTTAGTTGTGAAGGGCAGACCGAAGGCTACGCAGGTGTTAGTGGTTTGTAGCATAGAGTTGGTTGTTCCCTCCTCTGCACAGGGTCCACTGCAGCAAGCTGGGTGAGGAGCAGCATAAAACCAGTCAGTCTATGGCACCTAACCCTGGGACAAAGTTCTTCCGCTTCAGTAGGGCTTGGCCTTTTAGGAGGCATGTGGATTGCTACTGTTAAAATCACATTTCTTAAGGTGTATCAACTTAAATTATCTTTTGGAAATTAAGGCTTTGAGCAGATGAGGTGTCATCAAATATATTGTCTCCAGGCCACCACTGATGAGGGTTTCACATCACAGTATTTACTGATGGTCTGAATGTGGCCAGGCTGAAATGCATCTCCTCTGATGGTAACGATAACTATTCAAGGACTAAATTTCAGCAATGTGCACATGCATATGTGACCCCGTGAGAGGTGAATTCTAATGAATTTTTGTTGGTAAAGAAACAATTTAGTAATAGATAAACGTGTATCATTTGCCAGTTGTTTTTGAGCTCTAGGGTCTTAGGTTTGTTTGCATTTTAGAATAATGATGGACCTTTCTTCAGTGCCTCAGCTGATTTGTCCTATTCTGGAATTAGGTTTTCAAATAGTGAAATTATTGACCAAGGATATTTTCAGGTATAGAAAACATGGCTGAATTGCCCCAGGGTTAACTTCTTGGCCTTGTATCTGATATATTATATATTATATATTATGTTTTTTCTTTTGTGGTTTTTTTGTTTTTTGTTTTTTGGTTTTTTTTGTAAGGCAGGGTGTATATCTCCTATATGTTAAACCCCAGATAAAGTTTCTAATTTTGGCAGTACTTTCTAGGAAGGGAAAATGTCTTCATGTTATTCTAGTTTTTCTTTAATCTTTTACAAGATTTATTAAATTGGGTTTAGGGGAAAAAATACCCACCAAACTACTGTAATAAGGTTTACTGTCAAGATTTTTCAGTCCAGGCATTTTGGTAATACAAATTCACACAAGTCAATAATTTTCAAACCAAACACTCCTATAGTTTTGCACTTTATTTGCTTCAGACAAATTATGGTAACGCTTTCTAGCTTCCTTAATCTCCCCCCATTTCTTTGCAAACTAACAAAAAAATCACCATTTTAGAGGAAGGAGAGGGTTTTTTAATAATAGAAGAAGAGGGAATCTTTTGTTTATAAAAATCTACCTCAGAAAGGCGCTCAGGAGAGGGGTGATGGCTCAGGAGACAGAGGTTGCACGTTCTCAATGCAAGCAGCACCACTGAGAGGTGCAAACACGGCTGTAGGCTTTCCTCATCATAAGGACACCCCATAACAAATAATTTGTTTTAAAATGTAGGTACACTGTGTTAAATGTGAGGGAGAAGGAGGAAGCATCCTGGTCTGGCTGTTTCCCTGCCCTTTTCTTTGCTCGCCTCAGTTCTGGGCACTCTCAGACTTAGTAGCTCTTTTAGTGTCAACTTTGCAGAGTGGCTTGGATAGGACTGTGACACGGAACAGTGAATTCATTAGAAAAAGTGCACAACTGTCCCAAATGCTAGGAGACTGAGTACTAAATACAAGGAGAAAGCTCTTGCCCAGTCTGTGCTAGGTAAAAAGAGGATATTCTGTAGATTGGGGAAACGATGTAAAAAAACAGTGGTAATAGTATCAACAAAAGCAACTTGGGGGCTGTTACCCATTTGTGCAAGTTGGCAGCTTGTAGGAGCTATCTAGCTACTAATACATGTTATAAAATATATATGTTTGGTTAAAAGAGTTTCCATTTCTCCCTGGTGGGGACTGCATCATGTTTTAATTTCTGCAGTTGTTTTCCCAAGGCAAAGATGTTAGCTATTGATGCTTTATTGGTTCTTTGACATTTTTTCCACTATTGCCTTCATTATCATCTAACTGCTAACAGTCATGAGGGGAGGAATTGCTGACATGAAATCTGGATGGTTTTCAGTGAGTCCTTTTTCTTCTGGACAGTATCTCTTACATCGTGTTTAGTTACATGTTGCTGGGTGTACTGTGTTTAAGAAAAGAACTTGTCCTGGAACTTTTGTTACAAGTTAGCTCTCAGATGAACACTTTTAAGAGCATGATATGCCTGCATTCAAGTTTGCAAAAGATCTGGATGTTTTCCTGCTCTTGATTATTACACTTCTCAAGGGGGAAATTGTCTGGATGTATCAGCCACATGATTTCATAGGAATCTATGTCTAAGTATTTTTTCCCCATCATTACATGACCACCTCTACTTTGACAGTGTCCACCATTACAGGAGAATTGCCACTGCAAGGAGCAGTCTAGCTCAGCTATCTAAAAGGCAACATTTCATTTAATTTCATTTAATTATCACAAAATCCTTTGTCCATTTCAGCTGCTTTTGAAAATCCTTTCTAGTTTTTCCTCTTCATGACTTCATCTGGCTACAAAGGATCTAACTATAATTTCATTTTTTAGCATGTTGTAGCAAGTAATGTGAAAACAGGTCATACTTGCTTTCCACACAGATACACCTTTGAAAAGCATTTTTTAACCAAAAGAGTTTATTCTAGCTACATTTAATAACTGGACCGTACACTTTCTTCAGTTCAAAATCATGGTTACAGCAGGAGTCTTCTAGTTTGTTCAGGAGGAGGACTGTGTTCTTGTTTTAATTACAAAATTTAGAAATTTACCATCTTCACCTCCAGAAAAATCCACCAAAACCTTTTAAGTTAAATGACTGAGCTTCTTCAACAAACTAGATCTTAGCTTGGCTTTTGAGACAAACACTCAATGCTGAAGCATTGGGCTCTGGGTAAGGAGCTTCAGCCTGGCCTCTGTTTCTGGAAGTAGTACAATGAGCTTGCTTTGGTCTGGCAAGGGGGAAGGTTTTCATTCTGACTTGGAAATAGCTGTTGGATCAAATGTGCACTCTTCTGCCCTGAAGAGTGTAGAGGCATCTCCAGATTTGCCTTGGTATAGAGACAGGCACATGGTGCGGCCCTCTCCTTTACTGGTTGAGTGTTAGAGGATTTCAGAATGAAGCCTGGGTGGTTTTGCTGTATTAGTTTTGGGATGCTGTATTATCATGGTGCCCTGGATAAAACACAAATTTTAAGTAATTTCTGTTAAGATGCTATGAAATAGAATGCAATCACCAGCATATACTGATAGAAGAAGTCTGCAAGGGTTTCTGTAAGTATACATGTATACATGTATACTTACAGAAATATTCTGTATTCTGTATTCAAAAATACAGTCAGATATGGCAATTTAATGAGAAGGGCCATAAGACTGCAGAATGTAGTTTGTGCTGCAAGGGTGAGTGATAAGTTGGAAAAACATTTGTCCAGTCTTGAAGAATGTCTCCTCATATCTTTAAACAGTATGTTTGGATTTTTTTTCCCCTTTTGCAAGGATATGAAGTGGGGTCTGAAAATGTACCACATTCTGCGTCTAATTAATTTGTGTTGCTTTCTTTTATAATGAGTATCATATTTTCATCTGTACAAGGAGAAGCCTTGAAAAAATGAACCAAAAATGAATGCATTGTGTGTGTGTGTGTGTGTGTGTGTGGTGTGTTAGTTATCTTTCTAATTTTTGCAGCTGCAGACAAAACTTAAGGATTGTGTAGTGTTATTGCATTTGATTTCCTGTCAGTTGGCTCCGAGTGTTGGTTCATCTGATAATCACACTGAATTCTCTTTCTTTAAATTTAACCAAAAGGCACAGTGTCTGTCTGTTTAAATGGTCTGATAAGTGATAAGGTGTGTTGTTCTGTTTGATGGGATTATGTGAAATATTCCTGAATAGAACTGTGCTTCATGAAGGTGATCTGTTTGAATGAAGCATTTAATAGAAATAGAATTTATGTGTAGGTACAATGAAACATTGCAGCTGTTGGTGTAAAAAACCTTACCAAAAAATGTTCTCTGCTTGTTTAAGGTGACTTGCGGTGTATAGATATATGTGTATTATATACAATAATACATACATGCATGCATCCTTTGCATTTATATATGCCTAAAAAGAAGAAACAGCGTTGAAAATTGGAAAAAAAAATGCAATCAAAACTATTTAACAGCTACAGCTGGTTCCCCAAACTCTAATACTGAAAATGTAGTTTTATGTTGTGAAAAAGACAAGAGTTTATAATCTATTGCATATACTCATTAAATAATTCTCCTTTTGATTCCAAAAGTTACCTAATTCCAGACAGCATTGCAACTTAAATCACAATAAGTCTTTGTTACTAAATGGTAAAATGTAACTGCTTAATGAAACTCAGTATCAGATTTTTTTTTTAATTAATGAGGAAGGTAATGCACGCTGTAAATGATGTGTAACAGTTTGTTGATCACTTTAGCAATTAACTGCAGCTGAAAAAAGTCTGCTTACTCAGGCTGGTCTTACTCTCATTCTCTGAGGAAACTCTGGATTTTAATGAAGACAGTCCAGTGAGTAAATAAATTTCTAGGCAGTTGCAAAAATGAAAATAAAATACAATTTATTCATTTAATATCAAGCTTTCTCTTTAAATAGAAAAGTTTGTGTAAGTTTACTTTTTAAACATACTTT
The DNA here is from genome assembly GCF_000738735.6 of Corvus cornix cornix. Classification (NCBI taxonomy): domain Eukaryota; kingdom Metazoa; phylum Chordata; class Aves; order Passeriformes; family Corvidae; genus Corvus; species Corvus cornix. Next base: position 139,961,852 of record NC_046333.1, on the reverse strand, counting down.
TTATTTAATCTAGTTCAGTACCAGATGGAAATGATGCGAAGCCTTCGCCACGTAAACATTGATCATCTTCACGTTGGCTGGTACCAGTCCACATACTATGGCTCTTTTGTCACTCGTGCCCTCCTGGACTCCCAGTTCAGTTACCAGCATGCAATTGAAGAGTCTGTAGTTCTCATTTACGGTTAGTATGAGGTTTCCTTTATTACTCTTTTCCCCTCTTAATATTATTACTACTATTTTTGTATTCTGTCTTTTGCCTGTAAGAGTAGCCTGGCAGGCCTTTTCGAGTAAATACCAACCCTGTGTCTACGGCAGCCTCAGCAGCAGCTAAGTCTAGACAGGGTTTCCTTCTTTCTGTTTATTTTTCTTGCTATCAGAGCCCTGATGTGTACGTTTTGGAATGCTGGAGTAGCTGCTTCATTTTTATTCCTTCATCTCCCCTCCCTCGTGGAAGGGGCTGGTGGAACCCGACCAGATGTCTAACAAACCCCGCTTGCTAGCGTGTCTGGCTCTGTACGTGACTGACCAATCATCACACGAGTTGCCAAGTTTTTTTATACCTCTGACAGAAGCATACAAAACCTGGACTGTTTCTTAGCACAAAGATTTTTTTCTTTTCTGCCTATTTAATGGTGTTTCCTCAAGCTCTCCAGACCAGATGTTCTGTGCTGTATCAGAACCGTAGGCAATTTAACAGCTTTATAGCCTCCCCCTCCCCAAACACTCACAGTTTGCCATATCTGGCAGACTTGCATATAGTTTCCAGCTGAGAAGTAAATGTAACGTCCTGAGTATCTGTCAGAAAAAATACTAATGAATACGATCAATCTTATGAGCTGCCCCAAAATTGTTTCAGTATGTTAACAATTGGATTACAGTAAAGAACAAGTTGTTAAAGTATACTTATATTGGCTGGAAACATTGCATCATCAGACCTTGATGAATTTTCCACTTGTTTCAGTCTATTTTGGTTTTCATTTTATCACCGATTGCTAAAAGTTTTACTGTGTTAAGTTTCAGACAACATGAATGTTAACACAGCTTTTATTCTCGTGTTGGCATGCTTCAGCCGTTATCATGCTGCAAGTGTTAAGCTTCTTTGTCCAAGGAATGTAACAGTTTGTTTAGAAAATTTCCCCCTAAATTCAGCAGAGTATGTCAAGGCAAAATGAATCTTTGTATACACCAGTTACATTGTCATGCACAAAGCAGCATGGCAACTTGATCGGAATTAGCTTATTGCTACTCTAAAATTACTCTTTTTTTGGTGTAAAATTATGTTTAATTAATATTTTAATTTACGGCAGAATGACTGGAAGGGAGACTCTTTTTTTGAAATGAGGTCACTCTTACATAAGTTCTGTGGATAATTCATATGAAAAAAGAAAATGTGAATTGGACCTTTAATGGGGAAATAATACGAGTAGAATGGGTCTAGATTCCCCTCAAGTTCTCTAAGTTAAGTTTAGTAATTGGCTTCACTGTATATTGTTGTATTTTACATTGCAGTACAATAGGACTACCTCTGCTGTAGTATCTTTTCTGTGTTTGTTGCCTTAATTTTTTTTTCCACTAGGACTTATTAGTAATTTTCCTTCTGTTTATGTCATTCAGATATTTAAAATGAAAACGGCACTCTGGGTTTGGTAATAATAGGCTTCCTTCCATTTTTAATAATAGATCCAATTAAGACTGCCCAAGGGTCTTTGTCACTGAAGGCATATAGGCTGACTCCCAAACTGATGGAAGTTTGCAAAGAAAAAGACTTCTCTCCAGAAGCGTAAGTAACTTCAAAGAATGTTTTCTCATAGGGTTTGCTAAATTATTTGGGATGCAGAATGGTACCCGGGATTATGGAACACTGTATTTTAAAATCTCATGTAATGAGTAGTGTGTGCTGGGGAAAATGGGCCTAAGTGGGCATTGATAGGCATGCAGTGGCACAGTGCGCTGAGAAGGCTTGAAAGGCTGTCTGGGCATCTCTGTAAGTGGTGGAACCTCAACTGGGTTTGGGGCTAGTGAGTGAATGTGCTCTAAAGACCATAGGGTGTATAGCTGTATGTTGGAACAGAGCCAAAAGTAGAAAAAAGAAATGTAGGAAGGGAAATAGTTGGTCTGTCTTAAAGCTCTTTTTTTTTTTTCCAGAATGAAAATAGAACAGCTATTTTGGAATTGCTGTCCCTGTGTATTTATTCCAAATTAACTCCCCCTTGTGGCCACAACCTTCTGGAGTAAAATGGGATAGTTAATTACTCTGTTTCAAAAGATTAGCTGCTTGATACAAGTGCAGGCCTTAGTTGGCATCCTTTGCCTCCAGCTGCTTGGTGTTCAACAGCAAAAGCGCAAGCCCTTGTTAAAATCACTTTGTTGAGGAAAAATGTAATCGTTCCATTGCTTGATGTCTAAAACTCTAATGATGAACAAACAAATCTGTGATCAGTCAAAAAAGAGGGGGGGGGGGGAGGAAGGGTTGGGGGGAGGCAAAAAGCAAAAGTTTTTGTTCCAAAATCCAGTATGAATATAAAGAAGTTAAAGCCCTATTTCCTTAGAAACTTCTAGATCATGCATTTATTTCCAGATTTTATGAAGGGTATTACTGTCTACTTTATTTACTTTATTATAAAGCCATAGCAATAGGTTTTTATGTGAATATTGTAACAAAATACACCATGAAAATTTTTGTTTTGATATTCACCATAGAATTTAATTATTCTAAAACATACACTATTTTGTGAATCTTATTTTTTGGTTAGTAAAAATTTTAATTATTCAGCTATTGGGAAAATTGTTTTTCATTGTAGTAGTTACTATTTTAAAGGTGTTATAGCATCATGTGTTAACTAACTGTTCAGTTCTGTTTAAGAAACGCTGATGGCAGGGAAATCAGTAAAATATTTTGGAAGGGGCAGAGTTAATCCTGTCAGTACAGTCTCTTGCTGGAGGCTTTTTCATGTAGGTAATCTATTAGCAAGCAAGGCAGCTGCTTGTCTTCTGAAAGTTTTTCCTAGAGCTTTTCCTAATCTTTTAAATGTGAGGTTTTGCCATGCAAATGCTTTCTTAACAAAACTCGACTCTTGTTTAATTGTGAAACTATGAAAATCAAGACTTTTTACAAAATTGTTGATTGTTGGAGCAACAATTCAACGAAGAGAATAAGAGAGTTACTGTTTATATTAGTAAATATTCCATAACTTTTTTCACAGCTTGAAAAAAGCAAATATTGCGTATGAAAACATGTTTGAAGAAGTGCCTATTGTAATTAAGAATTCATACCTGATCAATGTGATGTTGTGGGAACTGGAAAAGAAATCTGCAGTAGCCGATAGACATGAGTTGCTCAGTCTGGCTAGCAGGTAAGTACTTGTTACAATAATGGATGTACTTTTATTCGCTTTCCCAAACCACAGTTTAACACCTTGGGTGAAATCCCAGTCTCATTACAGTCCATGGAAGCTTTGCCTTGACTTTTAACGGGGTTAACACTTTACCCTTCATGTTCTTTTGCTGAAGGAAAAAAACGCATGGTAAAACTGAAGCATTAGATTCAAGGACTAAATTCAGTCTGTAATCCTCATATACTTGCAGTGCTTGAAATGTATAAATTTTTCAGAAGTGTGTTTCTTCAAGAAAATATGGGCACTCAGAAAATTCAGGCAAAAATAATTTGGTTTTGTTAAATATTCCTTAAGTAATTACATAAATTATTTTAATAAAAAAGAAATTGCATTTCTTTTGCTTTGATAGCAGGATGAATTCGAAAGTAAAATAATAAAGGGTCTGACAAACTGGCAAAAATGCCACTGATTGTCATGACAGCCACCATTCATGATGTCAGAAATTGTTTTAAGAGTTTCTAAAATGATCTTCTCATAACTTTGTCTAGGAATAACTTTTTCTTCTTGTAGCACTTTGCCCTGAAAATACACTTTTGATAACAAAGTTGGCATGACTTCTAGCAGTATGATCAAAAATTTGGTGGTATTTAAATATTATGCAACACAAAACAGTTGGATTATTATTAATCTCACGAAAATAATGAGATACACAAAATAATGCAGTATCTTATTGCATGTAGAAGATGGGTTGTATTCATTAGTAGGCTTTTGGGGTAAAACACTTTACTTTGGCATCAAGGTATGGTCTGCCAAGATTCTGATCCTAGTGGCCTCTTTTCTTTTTCCTTTTTTCTCCTGCTCCCCCTCCCTCCCCAGCCATTTAAGGCTGAAGCTAATGGATCTATATTTCTAGTGGTCCCTATGTTGCCTAAGTTGGCAGAAATTTTCCACTTTCTCTACTTGAGCTTATGTGGATTTTCTGAGGGATCTGATAGCTTTTAGAGAAATTGATCAAGAGAGAACAGGTATAGGGTTGAACTCTGCTGGTGAATTTACAAATGCCACAAGTAATACTTAGTCAATAATTCTGTGTAGTAAAGTTGTTACTTGGTACATTGGAATTAATGAAGTGAAGAATTCCTGCCGAGATATTCAGTCTGCTTGACTCTGCAAGCATTGTGTAAGTCCTTTTCTTTCCTTGGTCAAAGATCACAAAGCTTTTCCCATTTGAGGAGAGGGTGAGCACTGGATGTAGGAAATGGCAGTGATTTGATTCCTCATGAGCTCTGTCACTTTATGGTGAAATGGAGGACCGTGCTGAGAATACAGAAGGTTTCCAGGTGACCTGACAGCATTGCCCTTGGTTGTTTCTTTGGATTTGCTCCTGTATAAAGGGCTGGGACTTCCCGGCACCCTGGATCCTAGCAAGGGCTGCTGCTAGTGACACAGTACAATTCTGGAAATGGAAAGTAATTTGTACAGTTATTATTTTTATCTTATTTATTTTATTTTTATCTTATTTATTTTATTTGAGTCAGGACAGTGGCACAGAGCAGTTACTACATAAGACGTAAACCTGTGATTTGTGATCTATCCAAATTACTTTCCATTTTGGTGTTAAATGTCTGGTGCAAGACAGGCTTTTGTGTTGGTCCTTGTATCGGTAAAGGGAATGAGAGGTGAACAAGAGAAGTACCAGCCGAAAATTAAAGACAGACTTTCCTGGCAGATTTTTCAAGCTCACCTGGTCTCTTTGAGGAACTTAAGGTGCTTAGCTTGGTTTGAAGGAGAGAAAGTTTTGGAAATTACTCCAGTGGGTTGTTTGGAGGTTTTTGTATTTGTCCTTTTTTTAATATTTGATAGCTGCTTTTAGTTAGCAGGCATGTTACATTCAATGGTATCTTACATTGGTATAACTGGCAAAGCAGCTAGCAAATTAAAGTATTTTAATGCTTTTTTATTCAAGGTTAGGTGACTTGTACTGCCTGCTGAAATACTTAGATAGTTTTTACTTGAATTCAGCTACAAAGGTTACTCTGTCAAAGCATATATTACCTGAAGTAGGGAGTTCAAACCCCCACTATTCTGGACTTTTATTTTCATGTTTCCTTAATTTTGTCTTTCAGCAGTTTAGGCTAAAACATTTCAGATAACAACTTTCAATTTTAGTGCACATCTTCCTCACTTAACTTTGCTGTTGTTGACAGTAACTTCAAAGCTACTTTTTGGTTTTGGCCTCATTTTTTGGGTTTTCTCTAAGTTTGTTATGTTTGATTGTGGGGATTTTTTGGTTTGTTTTGGTTTTTTGTTTGTTTGGGGGGGCGTTTTGGTTGTTTGTTGGTTTTTTTTGATGGTGGTAGTGGTTTTTTTTGTTTGTTTTCATTGTTGTTTTACTTCTTTGGAGTCTCAGGTTTCTTGGGCTTTTGGGGGACTTCCTTGGCTCTTTGGGAGCATCCCTGGACTTTTATACTCTCTGAAGCAATGGTTTTGGCAATAAAATTATTTACCCATAGTTCTTCTCTTCTGGAGAGTTTGCTTCATCAAGATTTTCACATGTTCAGCCACCCACCTTGTCTGAATTTAAAGCTCTACCTATTTGAGGTACTTTGCTTGCACTTTAGTTATCTTTCTGCATTTGAAGTACATTTGTGATAATTGTGTATAGTAATTTACTTTTTTGGACATAAAGTTGTGTTTCTCTTGGGAAATGTGAATTGACTCGAGTACTCTAGGCAAAGAAGTTGAAGGCAGACTAGCACAAGGCTAGCAAGTAATAGCAAGTAAAGGCCTTTTACTCAGTTATCCTGCTACCCTTAAGGACCAAAATGTCTTGAAGACCTTGGAGAGCTGCCAGTCTTTTGATAGAGACTCGAGAATTAAAATCCTGTCAGATAATGTTCCAGATCTTCAGAGAAATAATTACAACCAACTTTCTCATTCTCATCCATCTCTTCCGTGTTCTATTGATGATCTAGTTTAAATTAAAAAGAGCTTTTTTGTGGTCTAGCTTCATAATAGGGTTGTTCTATAATATCTCAATTTGTCTCAAGCAATTTTTCTAATAGTGTGCGTCAGTCGAAGCAAACATGTGCTGAACATTTACTGCACTAACATCTACTTGGCAGTTATATTTTTCAAACATCAGATGCAGTATTTTTGTAGAAGTGACAAAAGAAAGGTTGCTTTGGCTTTTGAAAACAATATTAACCTTTATGCATTGCACAGCTTATTCAAAAATCTCAATGTGCTTAATGGATTATTAAGATGATTATGAAAATCTCTAATTTGCAGATGGGGGAACCTGACACAGAGAGAGTAAATGCATTGCCCAAAGGCACACATCAAAGTCAGAATAGAAAATGGAATGGAACTCAAGATTCTTGACTTACGTATCTCATTCAAACAAAATCCTCTTAAACAGCACAGGTTGAACTCAGGCTGAAATTCTGAGATGTAAAGAAGTTCTGCTAAGTGGTGGGAATGTACCTTACAAATTTTTAATCAAAAAGATGTGCTTTGCCCAGCAGTACTTCTCTAATCCACCCAACGCTGTTCCCACCAGGAGGAAAAATGCTGTACAGGATGGCACCTTTCCCAAAAAGCAGTCGCTGAGAGGGGCCTCAATGGAGCTGTTGGAAAGTGGAAAAAATGAGCAGCAGATACAGGATTTTCTAACCCTTCCTCTTGCTGTTCTTGTTGTCATCTTCCTTAGCTATAGTACAAGCAAAACACAAATAAGTGAGGGGGTCCAATTATGGTAATTGTAGGCAAGTTTAGGGGGCCGTCTTTTTTGCACATCTCCAGCTTCAGAATTGTTATAGCCCAAAATTCAGTGCCTGGGTGCAGCATGGTGACTCGGATCTCAAGGGAACAGAGAGATGCAGCCCCCCGGGCCAGCGCGGGTTCATGGGCTGTGCCAGCTGGGGCCCGGGAGCTGTGCCTAGAGACAGGCAAAGCCAATGAGCAGGGCACGGGCACTGGGAGCCACAGGAACTGCTGCTTCTCTTTGAAGCTTGGGTGTCTGACTTGAAGCTTCATTTTGGATGTTTCAGACCTTTAGCAAGTGTGTCTGGAGTCCCTTTCTGATTAAAGATGCTGAAGTAAATATGGGCTTCATGTGTAGTTCCCCATTATGAATGCTACAGAAGCGGAGCCAGTTTGAGGTTCCAGTCCCAGCTGCTTGCCTCGTTTCTCCCCACTACCCCTATTTCATCTCTACATCCCTCCCACCCTCAAAGATTTTAATTCCCTCATCTGTTTCAGAATATGGCTGTACAACTAGCTTTTGTGGAATAGTCTAATGGAAAAAATCAGACTCCCACTCTTCCCTTCCAGCCTTTCCCTCTGCCTCCCTGAAAAAAAAAAAAAAAAAAGAAAGAAACCTCAACAGGGGGTGTTTTTGCATTTACAGTAGACTATTTCACTGAAAGGGTTTGAAGTGTGCCCACGCAAACAGCTGACTCCATATAGCTCAGAGTGCTGTAACCTTTGGGCAAGGAGGGAGAGGCAAGAAGATGCTGATGCTGGAACCTCTTAAACTGCCTTTGCTGGCAGCAGTGAACTACACCTTTGCTCTCCTTAAAATCTATCTGCAAAGGGAGGGTCTGGTGGTATGAGCACTCCCTGGGAAAGATGAAGGCTCACGTTCAGGTCTCTTAGTCAGATCTGTATCCTAAGAGGATGCCCTTGTGTAGTGAGTGATCTGTGAGTTCAGTAAATGTTCAGTTGTTGCTTTCTCCTTTTGTTGATGCTGGACTGCATCACTGCCAACTGCAGGGTTTGCCAGCAGGAGGAACAAGACAGGAAAGACCGTGAGTGTTATCTGCAGATTAAGCTACTCTGCTCACAGGTTTCTACTTCTCACCCATAGAATTAATTGACCCTTGTATTTGATAGTTGTTAAACAAGGAATCAGAAGTAATCCATGTGTCAATTACCTGATCTTATATCTGCCCTTGTGGGTAAAGAATTATACCCCATCAAATGTAAGGCTGTTACAGCAAAATTGCACAGCACAAGGAATTGCTTTCCAGACTATAGTTTCTAGTCTGTTTTATGATGTAAAAAAGCTTTGACAGTTTCCCTTTGACAGTTTGTATGTGTTTGTCATTTTTGGGCATTTTTGATTATGCTATCTAAGCTACACAAGTCTCAAATGATAAATTTCCGGAAGTTCTACGGGTCACTCCTTACCAGGTCCATGATCCTGGTAACAGTTCTGGTGAAGGAGTGCTCTCACATTAGATTATTCTTTATTAGATGTGTAAGAATCCACATGGCAGGTAATTTTTCTGATTTATTTGTGATGCTTAGTATGAAAGCAGTTCTGCAGCTGATAGTTTTCTTCCAAGAAGATTCACTGATACCAGAGGAGTTGTGGTCTCCTGGTGCTATCTTAAGGTGGAGCTGTCTTCTAGTTCAATTCAAGAGTGCTCTCAGATCATCACCACTGGGTGATCTCAGACCTGATTTGTTTCAGATGAAGCTAAGCTGTAAAGAGGCATTGGGAGGATAATTACTGTGCTTCAGCCACTTTTAGATCACCGGACCATGTCAGAAGTAGTGATAAGAACCCCCCCAAACACATGTAGCATGGACATTGGTTTCTCAGCACCAGCTGTTTTGCTTTATAGATCTGTTCCTGTTGGTCTGCATTACTCGCTAATTTAAATGTAAACTCAATTTAATTGACTCTTTTGCTGAATCTGCTGACTGAAATGCAGCCATTGAAATTGCAGTTTCTTTATTACTGATCCCCCCAGAACAACAGCCAATGCAAGTGCTGAGCTCCACATTGTCTACATTTGACTATGACAGAGCCTTGTAGGGAAGTGAGGATAAGGATATGAGCAGCTCTTACTGGCACCCCTTTTTAAAATAGATATATTTTTAATTTTTTTTTTTTTAAGTTGTATTGATGCATTTAGGTACTTGGCAGTATGATCTTTGAGATCTGCTGTAGGGAATGCACAAGGTAAGGAGGTGTCTAAAGGATCCTTTGGGCTAATTAAGCGTATGATGAGTGTTACGGGCTGGAGCAATGTGATCCAACTTCCTAAATATTACCAGAATAAACATCAGCTGAATAAAACTTTCTTAAACATTGTACGTACACGTTTTTACAAACTGCTTCCTATTTGTCTTTCTATTTTTTTAAGAGATGGCGTAAAAAAGGGTATCAGCTATATGAGAACTGAGGAAAAAGCTGGTCCTGTATTTGCAGCATACTTATCACTTCATGTCTCAGTTCACATCTGTTTAAGTTATCTGTTTTTTGTTGCCCTGGTAATGAGAGCAAACACTGTGTTACTGCAACTTCTGACAATAACTCTCTGTTTCTGTACTCTGCTGTGCTAAGCTGGTCCCAAAGAGATTCACATAAAATCATTCTTTGTAACCAGCTATATTTCACTTGGACACTATCTGTAAAATAATTTCTGTTGTGCACATACCTTACAAGGCTATTAGTGTGTACCTACACAGGCATTTCTGATGATACCCAGTTCTAACACTAGCTCCATACAATATAAACTCTATAAAAAACTGGAAACATGCACGCCCCTGGCCATGGCAATATTCCACAGTTCTAAATATCATGTGCTTGAAATATTCAACCAAAAAAAAACCCCAAGAAGTTTAAAAATAATTATTATAGTGGCGCCTTTCTTGCTGCTGTGCAGCTGAAATCCTCCTCACCATCTGCCTCTGTACGCAAGTGAGATTTAACACTCTGGCTTGTAAATAAATTGTGGTCTGAAGTTCCTGATGCAGCCCTTTGTTCAGTGAGCAGCTCAGTGAGTGAAACAGCTGTCCTTGCACTCAGAGATAAGGGTGTCTGCAGGCTCTGTTCTCTGCAGGTATTCCTGAGTGCAGCTTCTGTGTCCAGCTATGAGTTCTATGGATTTGGGGAGTAATTTACACTTACAGAGGGATGTGCACAGTATTACATGTGTGGTTCTCTTTTTACTTTATGCCTATGTCTTCCAGTTAGTTTCTCCAGTCCATAGGCTGTAGGATTATAGGAAAGCATTGTGAAAGACAGAGAGAATCTCAGATAACATGGTGAAACAGTGATTGAAGGATGTGATTCTGACATGGAAGTGCACTGAAGTTTTAATTGGAAAAAACCTTTCATGAATATTAGTGGATTTCAGTTGAGGAAGAGAAGGATGGAGTTTAGCTTTTGAGTTGCTGGTCTTCAGCCAAGCAGGACTGGGTAAGGCTTAGATCAGAGCCAACAAACTAGCTTCTGATCAAAGGGATCAATAGAGAGCAGAAAGTGTCCTTCTTTCATTGCTCTACCCCGTAAACACAATTTAGGAGGATGTCTCCATGGGCACCAACCTAAAAACTTCCAAAACTTTGACTTGGAAGGTATACCTTAAGTTGAACATTCCTGCAAAATACTGAATCCATTGCTAAAAATGGTAACAATAAAAGTTGTTTAACAGACTGCATTTGTCTGGCCAAGGCAGTAGATCACATAACTGGAACTGGATGCGCCCAGCCTGCTGCTTCCATGTTGCCTATGGTATGGAATGTGGAGCTGGCTGGACTGGGCGCAGAACTCCCTCTCAACAGCTAGGATCAAGCAATGTCTGCTGAACTTCCAGGCATGGTTTGATAGACTACTTAATGAGATGGAGTTCTGAAGAATAATTAACTATTCTTATTCTGAATAATATTTAACAGAGGGTTAGTTAAAAATTTGTGAAAAACCAAATTCAAGTAGTGACTTTTAAGTAGTCATTTGAAACCAAGCTCTTTGAACACATCTCCTGGAACATTGCTTGGGTTGTATGTCACAAAAGCGTCAGACTTCTTCTTTTAGATGTGTGACCTGCATCTCTAATAACTGTAAATTCATGCAAGGTATTGTTTTTCCATTACTTGGAGGTTCCTGGAAAGACCAGAACATTTAAACTTGGTATTTGCAGTGAGACAAAGATGCTAGAGGAGGAGATGCCATGTAAAGTATCATCAAATAAATATTTTAACAAAGATAATTAGGAACTTAAAAATTTGCAAATAGTGCTGTTAGTGCAGAAATACTGGTCAAGAGACAGAATGAATTTTTAATTTAAAATCTTTCTTTTTTGTAGTAAATTTAATCTTTCATGAATATTTCTCATATTTCAGTAATCACCTTGGGAAGAGTCTGCAGCTGCTGATGGACAGAGTGGATGAGATGAGCCAAGACATTGTTAAATACAATACCTACCTGAGGAATGTAAGCAAGCAGCAGCAGCAGAAACACCAGGTTGGTAACATGGAAAAACCTGAATGAGAGCTTTTTTTTCCCCACAAAATATGGTTTGGGTTGTGTTATCCAAGACAGATGAATTGGGATCTAAGCAAGATCTTTCAAAAATACACCTGTTAAGCAGTGCGGTGCATTGACCCTGGCTGGGTACCAAATGTCCCAGAAAACCAGTTTATCACTCCTCTCCTCAGCTGGGCATGGGAGAAAAAAATACAGAAGTCTCATGGATTGATCTAAGGGCAGGGAGAGATCACTCACCAGTTGCCATCTCAGGCAAAACAGGCTTGACGTATGGGAGTTAGTTTAATTTATTACCAATCAAATCAGTGTAGGGTGATGAGAAATAAACCCAAATCTTAAAGCACCTTCCCTTCATCCCTCCCTACTTTCTGGACTCAACTTCAGTCCCAATTTTCTCTCCTTCCTCCCCTCAGCAGTGCAGGGGGACAGGGAATAGGCGCTGTGGTCAGTTCATCACACATCTCTGCCGCTCCTTCCTCCTCAGGACTAGGTCCTCTCACATTCCTCCCCTGCTTTGTGGGCTGCAGGGGCACAGCTGCCTCACCATGTTCTGCACCGTGGGCTGCAGGGGAGTCTCCTTCCCCACTGACCTTGGTGTCTGCAGGGCTGTTTCTCTCACATACTCTGATTCCTCTCTCTTGGCTGGCATTAAGGGCTTTCTTTTCCCCTTCCGAAATGTTTTATCCCAGAGGTGCTGTCACTGTTAGGCTTGGCCTTAGCCAGTGGTGGGTCCATCTCAGACCCAGCTGCTGTTGGCCATGGGGGCAGCTTCTGTCAGCTTTTCACAGAATCCATCCCTGTAGCACCCCTGCTACCAAAATCTTGCCACACAAACCTGATATGAGAAGATTTATAAAATAGGTTAGTCAATAGGCAATTACCAAATAAATTCACTTCTAGTGACATGGTATGGATTTAGCTTTCTTTGCTATTTTACATGTTTATTAGTGATTTATGGTAAACCAAAATAATTTATAAATGCACCATGGACACAGGAATAAGAGATTCAGTAAATGAAAGAGGTGAAACTGCAAGTTTAGTTCCAAAACAAACAGTGTCTTAGTACCATCACATGTAGTCATGCACCTAGAAATAAAGAAACATAGTCCAGTGGACTGTGAAGAGGTTGGACTGTTCTCTGGTTGGAAAGGACATTTTAGTAATTTTTGTATCAATAAATAGTGATGCTGATTGGGTGATGCTGACTTTCAATTCCTGGTGCCAAAGGGCCTCTTTAAAATCCAAAGCAGTCTGATTAGAGAATCTTGAGTGTGGAGAGCAGCACTAGGTGATCCTGCTTGAGCAGAAGGGTTGGCCAAGGTGACGTCCAGAGGTCCCTTCCAACCTTAACTATTCTGTGATTTGGAGGCAGTATTACTTTCTTTGCTCTTGCTGCACAGATAAAGCAATGCTGTGTCTGACTGTAGGAGAATGGTGGTAAATTGGAAAAAAGCACTATGAGAATTATTTGAAAGCCTGGAGAGAAGATTTTGGTGAACAGCATTCACATCACGTGATAAGTTAATCAAATTACGTGCTTACTCAAGAGATACTTGCATGAAGAATAAATTGGAACTCTTTAATCTAGCAGACAGAGATATGACAAGATTCAATATTGGCCAACTGAAAATGGGCCAGATCACTTTTAAGATAAAATGTTGCAGGTATTGCTACACAAAGTAAGTGATTATTAAAAAGAGTATCTGTTGTTTATGTGAAAGGCTTCATCACTGACTTTTAGAATCAAAATTGCCTTTTTTACATAAGTAAACAGGGAATATTTTAGGGGAGCAGCACATGATCGGTGGTCTGTCCTGGCTATGTTATTTCCAAGGACATAGAAGCTTCATGTTATCTTCAGAAAATTTGTTTTCCTTTATTGCCTAGTTGGAATAGAAAGATGGCATCTACTTCAAAGTTTTTTCTTAATAACAAGGGGGTCTATTTATTTTGAAAAGCAGAGCAAAGTAGGTTCCATGGTGTCTCAATTTCTTTACTAACTATAGCTGCTTTAGTAGTGGCTCATTGCAGCATACTTAGTGGTCGTAACTTCATTTCTGAAATGGAGCAATTGTGATTAAGAGCAAGCCATTTCAATAAAGAATAATAGGCAGACTGCTGAGAAGTGAATGGGGTAATGCAAAGAAAGAAGAAACTACATGCAATTCACATACAAATATGGGCATTTCAGATTTTATTTTTAACATTGTCCAAAAACATGTATTTGTCACTACTACTGGAAAAAAATTACTTCATTTGATTATGCCACCAAGTAAGAGCTGTTTTCAAACTCATTGGATCACAGATACATTTAAGTAAGTGAGAGAAAACACTCTGTACTCTTTGCCTCCTTGTTTTAAAGACTTTTTTGTGGTGTTGAGTATGAGGACTTTGAAGACAAACTTTATAACTAAATCCTCACTGCCACATACAGTATGAAATCTCACATAGTGTTTGAATTTATGAACTTCACAAGAACAAATGTTTATCTGATAGCTGCAGAAACGTTAGTCTCAATTTTTATAAAGTTTGAGTAATCTATATGGCAAAGAGAAGTACTGAAAAAAATGTTTTTATATATAGCAGAATAATTTCTACAAGCTGCTACTCTGCTATATTAATGGAGAACTGAACCATTGTGCTTGGTTTCAGCCACCACTTTGTTCTCAGTTTAGTTTTAATATTTTTTGGCTTAAAGCACCTTATTTAATCAAGTTCTCTTCCCCTTTCACATTAATATTGTTTTGACCTTTAACTTGCATAAAATGGAGAATTTCTGGTTTGTGTAACTATCTGAGGTAGTGGCTTCTTATACCTACCTATTCCAACCTTTCTGTTCTGTATTGTGTGGGGCCATGGAGGCCTTTATCAACCATGGTCTGTTCTTTCCATCAGATACAGTATTTATCTCTGAAAAATTTTAAAAGCTAACCCCACAACCTCAGTACTACATGATTCTCCATTTTCTCACTTATTTAAGGTGCCAGTGTGTGGGATGGGAAATGCCTTGTTGCCAGTGAATTGATAAACTGTGAATTGCATTAGCATTGTTTGTAGTAACCTGAATTGCATTGAATAATATAATTTTTAAAACATACTTACTGGTTCGTTGAAAATATCTTAAAAGAAAATTTTTTTGCAGCTTTGTAAGTTCTGCTGCATTTTGATTCTGTTGTTTTATTTTCAGTATCAACAGAGACGTCAGCAAGAAAATATCCAGCGTCAAAGCCGAGGAGAGCCCCCTCTTCCTGAGGAGGACATCAATAAGCTTTTTAAACCACCACAGCCACCTCCAAGAATGGAGTCACTCCTTATTGCAGGTAGTGTTTAGCAGTGTTTTCAACTTACCTTTTAACGTAAGAATGTCTGCTTGTGAAAAAGTGCAGTTGTATCCTTTGAAAGCATTTTAACTTTTCATTACCTTTGCCATTATGGTGTGATATTTTGGCTTGGTAGCATTCCAAATCCTATCCTTGATATTTCAAATTTGAGATTTTAAAGGAGAGATGGAGAAATGCTCTGTGGGGCAGGCTTTCTGCAGGAATGGGTGTAACTGCTCCCTTCACTCATGCCCTCCCTCAGCTCCAGAAATTCGGGAGCTGTACAGACAAGAAGCAGGAATAAGCTGTTCAGGCTGGAATTTCTGATTCAGAGCAGTTTACAGCAGACCCAAGTTATTGATAACATTTCTAGGTTTGAACTGGCTGTTGCAGCAGCTGAGAAAGTTTTGCTTTTAATTTCAAATAGAGTGGGGATAATTTCTTTGTTTATATGGCCAGAGATGTAGGGAAACTATCCCCATCTTCTTGCACCCCCAGGTAAGGGAAAGTATAAATGGGAACAAAGCATAGATAGCTAGAGATACCACCCCACAATTTCTTCAGTTCACTGGTGGGCTGCAGGTGTAGCCATCATCAGTGCCTGTTCTGTGCCTCCTGGAAGGGTAAAAATACCTGCGACCTCACAGTGTCAACAGAGAGCAGACGACCTAGGTGCCCTGCTAAGCAAAATAAGTTTGGAAAATGTCACGAGAAAGCAGATTGTTTAACTGTAGCAGGCTTTTTGGATTTTAAAATAGCTGTCACCTTGTTTTGTACTGAGAGAAATTCAAAATCCTGGTAATGTACTATACATCAAAGAGTGCTTTGGCGTTAAAAAAAAAGTGAATTTGAATTACCTGAATTTTGAAGTGACCAAGAGATTGTTATTTTAACATTTAATAGTTTCATACTGATAATAAGTTCTGCGTTTAGAAGAAACAATGCTCTTGATTTATTATTCCTTACAGAGTCTTTTAAAAAACCCTGTTGTTTTTATAGTTTTTAGCAGTTACTGAATCCTAGCAGCATTAAAGTATTTAAACATTCAGCTCTAGCATAGTTTATAAATACAATGGAAGAGTGTATGTGTGTAGATGTGTGTTTTATGAAAGTGCAAACTTAGGATGAGTCACCCCTTATGATAGAAAGAATTGAAAACTATTATACTTAAAGGAAAAGAGCAGTTTCTTTGTTCTTTTACCATAGTCAGGGGAAGAATTGAAAGCATCCACATCAACTTAGATGAAGTAAAGTTTGTGGATAAAGAATAAAACTTAGCTCTTTTGTCTCAGAGGCATTTAAAAACTTTTCAAATAGAGCATTAAATCAAGAGTTTATTTGCCTTCTAAACAGCCTTAATTTTGATTAAACTGGCTTCATGTTTTGCTATTCCTAGCTAACAAGGGAAATAACTTGTTGCTGTAAGAGTATAAAAATGTTTTGATGGGCACGTTTGATCTGTAAAGCACTGACAAATCTTCATACCCTGATGATTTTTGAAATAGCAAATAAAGTGAAATGTTAGGTGGAAAAAATGGCTAGCAGAATGTCAGAGAGAAATGGCACAATTTTCAATCTGCTGCTGCAAAATATTTGTTTAAAATATTTTAATAGAGAGAGCATATGCATAGGAACGGAACTGAAATTTAGTCTTGTAGAATTTTTAGAGAAGCTAGGTTGAAGAATTATGTGATTGAGGTTTCTGTTCAGCAGCAAGAATTGCTTATTCTTTTTATTGTCATATGTATTTTCAGAAAGTATATGCAATGTTGCTGGAAAATTAAGGGGTTTTTTGAGCATACCAGTTTACCTGTTCTCCTGATTTAGTTTCTTTTTCTTCCCAAACCTATTTGGGCATCCTGAAAATGTAAAAGTCCTAAGTGTGGAGTAGTGGAGCCAAGTTAATGGCTTCTCTATAAATCCTCAGTGGTTCACACACATTGGCTTTTGAAAAATTATGTTCTACGGTGTCTTTCTGAATTTCAAAACTGACAAGGGTTTACTCTTCTTTCCTTTTGACAGGTCAAATTAATACCTACTGCCAGAATATTAAGGAGTTCAATGCACAGAACCTGGGCAAGCTTTTCATGGCTCAGGCGCTCCAGGATTACAACAACTGAAGAAACTTTGCTGTAGCCCTCAACAAGAAGAGTTATTTACAGCTTTACACTGTTCATGATCATCTTGAAAATTTATTATATTGGAAGAAAAGTCTTGTAAAACAGAGTCAGCTTGGTTTATGTAGAATTCTCCTATAAGAAAAATAAAGGCACATTTTAACAATATTAGTATTTTCTTACTTGTTGGCCCTATTGAACTGGAATTTTCTGTGGTCACTCAGGTTTTATAAAGGTTTGGCAGTTATTCACGTTTAGTCATAGCAAATAATACAGGTTTTATTTAACTTGGAGTCAGAAATAAAAACAAATATTACAAATGTTCAGTATAACTGACTTAGAGAAGAAATTGAAGATTTCCCAGTTTTGGTTGAGAAGTTACAACTGTAATGTGCTAGACACTTGGGGCAGTTGCTCATTTTTATTTTAATCTCTTTGGACAGTCTGGTGCAATGGTGCTTCTGTATCACAGATGTTTCTTAGACTTCACATTCAGAACACACAAAACCAGTGCGATGTGGAGGCTGGTCCCTATCATATTGTGCTCTGTTCCCATTTCTTCTTGCTGCCACGAACTGGGTTGAAATCAGAATCTGGAATGAACAACTGGAATGAAAACCAGTTAATGGTTGGACTTAGAGATCTTAAAGGTCTTTTCCAACCTAAGTGATTCTGTGTAATCCAGGGATGCTACTGAATTGTTCACGACAGAAAGCCCAGAAGTAGCTGGAGCAGCCAGTGCAGTGTAAAAGAGCAGCATCCCTCTCTGCAGGAACTTTGCCATGTGGATGAGCCTTTATTCCTGAACTTGGGCTACTTATCTTTTTAACAAGAAAGTTGAAGATTTAGTACATGGCAACTCACACATGTTGCTGTCATGATTTCCTCTTTTCTTTTTTTCCTTGAGTTCTTTCTTGTGTGTCATTGTGTCTTGAATTCCAAGAGCTTAAAATGGTTAAAGGAATGAATTTTAAAATAACATGCTCTAAATATGGACCTAGCATGGAATATTTCAGCCTCTAACGTGAATATTTTGTAAAGTCCTAAGTGTGTGAAAACTGGGGTTTAGACTACGAATTTCCCATTTTCCAATCTAAACTATAGTTATTGCAGTATTTTTGTAAATATGCATGCAAAATTTGTTTAACCTTCACATATCCATCAGATTGCCAGGCTGATCTTTTACTCTGGAAACTTTGGGCACCTTTTTTGTGTTAGCTTTCATACAGTGAACCTACTACAGTGCCACATGATTGAGTTTCATTTCCTATACAGAAAATATTCAAACTGTGGTAATTGTTCTAGTTTTCCCTTGCACCAAAATAACCACCAGGGAACAGAAGTAGGAGCAGATAATTAGGCTGAGACATTTAAGAGAGAAAAAATGATCTTCTGGATAACTGGGAATAGAAGACTGACTCTGGAGCTTCCTGTGTATGGAAGGAAGCAGCAGTAATGTACTAGGAGGTCTGCAAAGTTAGCAAAACAAATACTTGGAACACATTAAAAACAATCTGTGTGTTTTGAATTAGTTGTTTAAGATTGAGGACGTAAATGTGAGAAGGAAGGCAGTAATATTCTTCTGTGCTGAAGTTTAACAAGATCAGTGGATTTTATTTAGCCAGATTGAATGTGCTAAATATCAATTAAAGTCCATTAAGAAATATGGAAGACTTCAGTAGAGACTTGTGGCTTCTAAAGGCATAGACCTGTGTCATAGAGGGAAATGAGATGCAAAAGGAGCTGAGATGTAAGTAGATTTTGGAGATGATTTAACTGTTCTGTTCTGAATTATGCTTTGGTCTTCTGTTGCGGTGGAAATAATCAGAGGAAGCTTCTCTGGGCAAAGGAGGTGGAGTCACTTGAAGGTGTTGATCAGTAAAAGAGAATCGACATCTGTGGAGATTAGAAATTAATAGGGGTGGAGCTGTGTCTTCATACTGGATCCAGTCTGGACTTTCCCCACTATCTCTGTATTTCTGGAACTTTGCTTTTACTTGTTCTTTACCTAATGTAAGTGAGCTGGGGGCTCATTCACCATGACATAGGTCCTTTCCATTTCTGATTATCATAGCACTACCTGCTTTTTCCCATTCCTTGTCTGTGAAAGCCTTTGCTGTATACTAATGAAAATGTAGTGACATTAGTGTCTTTGAAAAATGTGTCTAAAGAAGTTAGAACTTCTTTTTGTTCAGAAAGCCATTGCAGAGGCAGGCAAGGCCTCTGCCCCATGGTTCCCTCTCCATTACATGTCCACAGGTAACACATAGACACACAGGAGACCAAATGTGCATGCAAGGGAGAACCTGCCCTGTGGTCACTACTTACACACACAGTCTGCATCAAGCTGTCTCTCCTGTCAGATTCCTAACCATGCAGGTTTGTAATTGGTTTTGTATTTTTGCAGAACTGTAATCCTTGTAAGAGAAAGTGTTACAATGGAATCCGTCTCTAATTGGTGTGAATCTTACAGGCTCTCTAAGGCAGATGAGCAAGTCTTTCAAAAGTGACATCTGAAAGGAGAAAAAGGGGGACAATTATCTTAGTTTTGATACTGGAGAAGAACAGCATTTCTTCTAGTTTAATACTTAGGATCTTCACCAGTATAGCTGGTGAGATTTTGCTGTGAGATTTACTGCCTCTATTCCACTGCTACTTGTAAAATGTCTAATTGTACTGATAATTTGAGCCAGTGTGGACGTGAAGTGCCATCTCCCTTAACCACAGCACCAGCTCAGGTCCCAGTGCCACGGCTGCCTACTTATTGGGGCTGTGCTGCTCTCCCAGTGCCCTTGTCACGTGTAGAGAAAAAGGCTTTGCTGGTAAAGGGTGGGGTGGATGCGACTTGGTGTTGCATAAAGGGTCAGAAAGTCAGTGCTCTGGTAGTTTGAGATAATCACAGTAATGAATGGCACATGCTCCCACTCAGTCTCAAGGCAAAGTGGAACAGGTTAATCTCAGCATTTCTAACAGTCTGAAATGTGTCTGGTTGTACCGGCACCCCAGTTATCCTCAGGACAGGCCATAAGAAAAGGTGCTAAACTTTGGGCCATCTATTGGTTTAACTTAAAAAATAAATAATCTTTTAGATATTAAAGTTAACTCCCACAGCTGTTGTCAGAATCTAGTCCTTAATATTTAAGGAAAATTAAACTAAATGGGAGAGCTTTTCTGTAATCCAAACATACTTCGTGTGACCTTGCCTTGACATCACAGTATGATGCACCATTTCCATTCTCTGCTTGGTGATCTCAAAGTTGGACCAGACTCCATCTAAACTGTGAAGCATTCTGCTGCTGACTGCCCACATGGAGGAAACACGGGATGCTCCCCCACTTCTACACAGGTTATGATGTCCTTTTTTCTTTTCAGCTCCACATGATGTTCTCCCAAACACTTAAACATTTAGGAGGCATAATTTCTATTCCTGTGTGTCCTGTCAAAGTCTGGACCTGTGTGCAGAGCTGACCAGTGTGGGTATAAGGAACTGCCATGTAAGGATGGGGTAGTATTTGTGCAGATGCAAACACCTGCACAGAGGGCAGAGTAGAGAAGGTCTGGGTGAGGTTGCAGGTGTTCTTTTTAGTGCTAACAAGAATGCTGGATGGGATTGGCATTGGCAACCAATAACACTTGTAAACATCTGACATCTTTGTGTTTATGCTCCTTATACTTGGCAAATTTCTGAGCCCATTCATTCATCTTGTTGGTCTGTATTGCTCAATTTTTTGCCTTCTGACAAATCTCTGATATGACAAATCACTGGTGACAATCTGAGGCATCTTGAAGAAGCAAGCACTATTTAATGGTTCTCACTTGGCAGTCAAAGGACTCTGAGTGCTCTGTTAAGACGTCGTTAGGAGCTTGTGATGCAAATAATATCCCAGTCAAAATATGTGCAGTGTATGCAGTAAGAGGAATTGAATTTCTCTCTGTAGAACTGCTTCTCATCCGGTTTGACAGCCCTGGGGTGAGAGATACGTCCCTCATGATTTTTCATGCCTGTGCATTTTCTTCCCTTGGATTTTATGCTGCCTTTTAATTTTCTTCAGATTTTGCCCACAGCTTGTTGATTTTTAAGCAAAACCAGCATGCTGCTCTAAAACCCATGCATTCTGTCATTATATTTACTTTTCCATAAATTCTCCTGGAAAACTTTGTCTGCAGCTGGAAGGATGCTTTAAATGTTGTGATCTGAACATTCCATTTATGGTGGAAGTTTGAGTTGCTCAGGTGTCAGGTATGGTCCCAAATTCAACTTTCTCGTGCCCCTGGTCTTCAGCTGCAGGGCCCTGAATGCCTTGGCACTGCTCAGGAGGTGCTGGTGCTGCTCCTTGGACTGTTCCAGAGGGACTCATTCAGAAGCTTTTCATATCGACTTTACAACTGGAAGGAGGTTTATACAAAGTTGGTCTTGAGTTTTATTTTTGATCTTTTAATTGACAGAACAGATTGCTGTTAACACAATGCATCATATGCTGAGCAGTAGTGAACTGTGCAGAGCTATGGAGGATGTCTCTAAAAACAACAGCTTGGCAAAAGGCTCCTTAGTGAAAGAAAAGTTAATGTCTTATTTCAATTAAAGCAAACATTTATATGTGAGGAAAAATGGCCAGATCCATTTTACAATGATATTAAAAGGCATTAGAGTGTCAGTAAAATAAACAAGGAAGAGTAGCAATGTATTCGTCCATCAGAAACACAACTGAAGACTTCCAAACTTTGTAAGATGAAAAGAATATGTGCAACAAGGATTGCCATTCTGGTTTGAATTATCAACTTATTCAATCTCTCTCCATTACTGAGGGTGATGTTCCTTAAATATCATATGATACATCAATCTTTTGATTTTTGGGGTTTTTTTCCTTCTGGATTTGACCAATACAAATGTAGTTTTAGATGAAAAAAAAGTGTCATGTTTTCATTGTTCAGTGTGTGATTTCATCTGTTATCTCTCAGTAAAACTGATGGAAAGCCACATCCCACAGGTTAGAAAGTTGAAATCTGGTTGAAAGATTCAGGGGTCTCACAACATGTGCAGTGTTTGCTTACTTGTGTATCATCATGTTTGAAAGCAAAGCACTTAAGTAGGTTTTCTCTGTCACAGAACTGATTAATTTTTTTGTTCCCAAATATTTCACTTGGCTTCTTTAACATTACCAAATTTAATTATTAGCTCACAGATTGCACCTAAGGCAGGAAAACATAATAACTGGAACTCACCAGTTGCAATACCCTTGCCTTTTTCAAGATGTGGTAATAAATGTGCTTGAAAGGGAAGTCTTGACTAATAACGACCAATTTATTATTTTAGAAGTAAGTAGATCAAGGCTAGTCTGTCTTGCAAGAATTTTAAAACATGAGCAGTTTCTGTTTTGGACCAAATGTGTGATTTCCGTACAGATACTTACTATTTTTCAGTTGAGGAAAAAAGAAAAGCAAAAAAGCATGATCATATTGACTGCTGTAACATTTCACATAACACAGAGGTCTGGCAAATCCGTTGTTGCTAACTATGAAGAAAATAGTTTCCAAAATTATTAGCAATTACAAATTTCTACAAATTTCAGTGATGTTAATATCACTGTCCATGTTACATGGACTTTGCATGGACTACAAGGCCATATTAACGTTAATATTTTTTAACGTGACTCCTGAAATCATGCTTGACTATTAGGGGGGAAAAGCCCTTTCAGTTTATAGAAGAGTGCTTTCTGCAGTTGCATATGTGAGCACAAGCAATCATGGGCTTGTGCTCACGTGGCTTTTTGGTCGTCTTAGTTCAACCACAAATAGCTGTTCACAATGACTCCTGCACGCTGGTGCCACGTTGGATTTCAGTTCTCTCTGCCCGAGTTTCTCTTGTGAGTGAGTGCTGCTCCAGCGCTTGGCTGCAGCCGCCCGGCTCCCGTGGCCGCGGCTCCCAGCCCTCGGGGCCGCGTGTCCTGCAGGTCTGCTCGGGACCTCGACAGTCCAACCTGCTGCTCTCTTCCCACTGCACTTGGCCAATGAGGTTGGAAGGTACTAGAGAGCAGTTAAGAGACTGCACGACTGCGTTAGCTCTGCCTTGTTAGGAAAGCTCAACATCATCCTTCATTAATGTTGACACCACCAGCTGTGCATAGTACAGGGGGTGTGTGAAGGGGAAGCTGTACAGATCTGCGTTCACAGGGACCACCAGCATCCATCCTGGGCTGGCTAACAGGGAGAGCAGTCAAACAAGCTATTTGGAAGTGAAAAACTCCCATTTGCAAATTGATTTTTTGTTAAGACTTCAGTGAGTATTTAATTAATCCCCACTCTCCAAGGAAAAATTTCTACTTAAGGGGGATACCCAGACATACTAGTTTCATGTATCTGTATAAGGGAAATCAGGTAGTTTATGAGAGGCTTCTGAATTGAGCATCAAACCGGTTCCATGGTTGTAAAGTGACTGGCTTGAGTTTGTCTACTAATTACACATGCTGGCAGAAAAGTCAGCATTTGTGAGTGTGAATATTTCTTAAATCATAAGAATTTTCATTAGATCACAGCATTAGTAGAAGAGACTCCTTTTGTATATATATGGTATTTTTCATCTATCTTAAATAAATCAGGTACAAATCAGGCATCTATATGAAATTTCTCATTCCTTTCATAGGTGGCTGCTGCTTCTTCCTGTCTTGGGACAACCAAAGCTTTGCTTTTCTCCTACGAAATATAGGAGGGCATTCCTCACTAAAGGAGGTGAAAGAGGACCTGGGCCATGGGCTTAAGCAGACTCAAAGGAGGACCATGCCTGAAGAGAAGCTTTTCCAAGTCCTGTGGCTCAGCAGCCACAAGCTCTACCTGCCACCAGGCCATAGCTGTGAACATGCCACTCCAGGTGCTGGAGTGTCACTAGTGCTGTTGATAGACAGGTGAATAACTTCTTTATGTAAAGGGCAGCTCTTCTTGATTTGAAACATATGAACTGCTTCTTCCTTCACAACTGCCTGGCAATATAGATGTGAGCCCAACAGGAATCCTATCTAAACCTGGCTACAGTAGATCCAGATAACCACCCTGAGAAGGCACTTGAATCCCAGTGCTTAATTCCTCCAGTACAATAAATAGGAATCCTCTCCTTTGTATTTTCTGAATGTAAGCTCCTTAAGACAGATGCTGTGGTCTGTCATGCGCATTTAAAGTGCTTCATGTGCTCAATCCAGCCCATGCTCAGCAGACCCTTGATACCATTTGGAGAATCTAAGTATAATTGCCTGATTATTATATCTTATGGAGAAAATAGTTTACATAATTAGGCTATTAAAGGGTTGTGTACTGAGTAACAGGATGAAGATTGCACTGGCAATTCAGGTTTTTCCTGTCTCTTGAGGGCTCAGATTTCTAAAGTCTAGTAAAGCAGATTTTACTGTATGAGTTTGTGTAGACTGCCATGCCAGCTGTATTTGAGGCTGTATTGGAGACACAGTTACTCTCTCTGAGAGCCAAGAGAGTGGAAAGCAGCAGCACAATGCAATTACCTGCTATGTGTACCTGACAGCAGAGAGGTGTTAATGAGCTGCTTTGCTGCTTGCTGAACAGCAAAGCTGTGTTGAGGCCAAAATGCATAGATGTGATGAACCCTTCTGGTCTTGTAATACAACCAGCCAGACAAGATTGTTCTGCCTCGCCTCTTCCTAGCACCTGATTTTAATTTCTTATGTCTCTTAATTCTGTAATTAGATCATTATGTTACTTGTTTTCAGCCATACTCTATGCTCTTTGTCAGCCTTCCTCCTTGGTCATTCTTTGAATTTTAAGATCGAAACTTATTTTCCCTTATGGAAGCTCCAGAGCTTTTCATATGAAACTCTAGTTTTCTTCTTTTTTTTTTGTTTTTTTTTTTTTTTCTTTTCTGTAACATCAGCCTTGGAAATAGCTGAATCCCTTGAGCTAAAGCTTCCCAAAAAAGATCCTATTAGTCAGACAGCTAACATCAGGAATGTTTAGCCTGAATTGTTTAAAGTTATCCTGAAGCGGAGTATTACAATGGAAAATGTTAAGTAGCTTCCTCATAAGTGTGGCTACTTGTGCTGCCAGTAATATCCTTGGCCTTGTAGAGAATGTTCGTCTTCTAGTTAAATTAGATTAACCAGGAAATTTGCTCATTCTTTAATCTCTATCAGATTTGAGACTTGTAGGCTTAAGCCTGCTGCCACTAAAGCTGATGGTGAAACTGTTGGATTCTGTGTGAACATGGGCTTTTCAGGAGTGATGCCAAAATTTTGTACTGTTGAAATTTGTGAGTATTAAGAGTATAAGAATATAGACATTACAGTGCAAAACTAAAGAGAATAGCTTTCAGACCAGACTTAAGTGTGAACAAGAATGTGTATGACAATTCAGTCAGTTTTAACGTTAGCTTGTAAAAATCTTTAAGTGTATTAAGAACATAGGACTCCCCATGGCTTCTGGTAAAATTACATTTTTAATATTGTAGAAAAAAATTGTGTGATAAAGGGTTCAATTCCATTTTTCTGAATGCTTCATATCTCTGAAGAGTTACAGCCCTTGGGAGAGCATAATATAATATCTAAAGTCATATTGGTATTTAATGTTTTGTCATTGTAGTTCTGCTTCGGCCTCTGCACCTTATTCCATTACCCTCAGATATACTGTGGCATTATTCAGATTTAAATAGCTTTTACCTCTCTCTGCCAAGAAAGCAATTCCAAGTGTATTATCTGCGTTATTTTTTTAAAAAAACCTGGTAGTATAAACTGCTGCCCTTTTCAACTGGAGATGGCTGCCTGGTGGCACTATTTAATAGCAGGTAAACAAGTAGCATCCCAGGGTCTCAGCTGGCCTATTGTCACTTGGGTGTATAATGTGTGCTCTGCTCCTGAGAACAGGTGAGACATTTGCAGATTTAAAGCACTGAGCTATTTTGTCCTGTATTTTGTATGTGTGAGGCAATTTTTTTGTCCCAGTGATATTCCAGAGTATCTTCAATGCTGTGTCATGTTGATTTTGAGTTCCCAGAGGCTTTTTTTTCCAGAGCTAATTACCTGCTGTGCTAGAGCATGGGCCAGCCCAGAGCTGGCTTTGGGAGCAAGTATTTCAGAGGCATGAATCATTGCCTGAGATAAGTCACCTCGCTGGACTGTGATACCCCAGCTGCCTGGAGCACTTTCTCTGTGCTGTGCATAGCACAGACAGCCCTCAGGCTGGGAGCCTCAGGGAACTCGCTGTGTCTGAACTGAGCCGCTCTGCCCAGCCTGTGGCCATTCCATGCAACCTGCCAAGGAATCTAGAGGGAGGGCAGAAGTTTCAGTATATCCTCTGTGCCAACACTTCCCCAGTTTGAAAGCAAGAGTTGATGGTGACTGGAGCCAACAGTTTTACTGACCATTCATGGAGAGCAGAAACCTATTCCTGGCAGAGGAGATCTCAAATGTCCAGGGCAGAAGTAGCATCCAACTCATTCATATCTACCACACAGAGAATTCACAGCAAGTGCTCATACTTGACCACCTTGCAAAGTGATCAGCTCAACTACAAATGAGCTTCTCTCTTTTGGATCACTCTGCTGAGCTAAATGGGAGAACTACTTTGAAGGTTGTTCATGGCTGATTTTAATAGCAGCAGTCTCATTTTGTTGTGTGGGGCTTTAATTGTGCACATCCCATTAGTGCTAATGGAGTTAGGCACCTGAATCCTCCACATGGAGATGGGACTATAAATCCAGGGTTGCAACCTCATTAAAGTTGTTTATTTCACATGTAATAGCCCTTTTGCCACCAGGATACCTTAATTCATTGCTTTATTTGTCCCTTTGAATGAAGTCTTCTCATCTCAAGATCACAACTACCTCTTCTGTGCCATGCCCTGAGATGACCACTCATACTTTTCTCCATCTCTATTTCTCAATATGGCAAAAAAAAAGCCCAGACCCACCTCCTGTGAGACCCTGATGCAGAGAAACTATTTATTTTCTAAAAATCTTTTAGGCCTCACCAATTCCTGCACTGTTTTTCATTAGGAGTGCTGGGAGATGCTGCTAGGCTATGCCATTTCTCACCGCAATTTCCCATTGCATTTGATGCAAAACTCTACTCAACACTTCCCTGCAGGTGGCAAGGGCTGGGCACAGGGGAAGTGGGGGCAGCAGTGCTGGGCTCTGCTGGAGAAGGTGTGTGTGCATCAAGGAATGAGATGCTCTGGCCCTTGAACCTGGGGTAAAGGCAGGGAAAAAAGAGAAGGTGGGAAAGGCAGGATAGAACTGGGGTGTGCAGTGCTGATGAGGGCCACCTTTAGTGAAGAGCAAGTGTCCACAACTAGTGGATAAAAAGATGGGTTTCCCCAAGTAACAAAAGCAGGCTCAGATGTGATCATTTACAAAAAAATGGTGGTTTGTGAACAGATGCAGTGTGCTGTTGGCACACAGTCTGTGTGAGGTGCTGGGCAGAGGTGTTTGCTTTAGTTCCACACGAGAAGACACTACTGACAAGTAAGTACCTTGCTCTTCTGCTTTCTTGTGGTGTTTTTGGCTCTGAATCCTGTTCACCTCTGAAGGGTGATACATGCAGGAATAAAAGGGCCTTTTCTGGTTCACCACAGATTGTGCATAGCAAAAAAAAGTTACATTCTAATAGCCTTTGTGTGGAATACTCACAGCTTTTTACTGGCTAGGCTCGTAGTTCAATGCCTTAGAAAGCCTCAAGCAGCCTAGAGAGATAGCATGGGCAATCCAGCATTTCAGTGGCTCTAAAAGCAGCAAATAATAGCTGCAAAGCTGATACCACCAGTAGAAGCAAAGAGGGAGAAATATAGCTCTCAGCTTAAGCTATAGTCCTGCTTTCAATAAGAGACAGAGACACACAGATGTTCACAGAAGGAATGCAAAGCCAGAGAGAGCGGGCCCCCTCTTGGGTCCTTCTTTTATTCGGAAAAGGGGAAAGGGGAGGACTGGGGGCGGACCCGGGGCGACTGGCCCACCAGACACTGCTAAAGAGTTTGAGTTACATTGGTTTTGCCCGTGCTTGGAACAAAGGAGTTCAGAACACATGGCAGAGGCAAGTGCCTTGGAGAGGGGGAAGGGAAGCTTGGAACAGGCAGCACCAATTCCCTATTTTTTTTCTTTAAAGCTGGGTTGTAACTCTTAGTAACTTAAAGTGCATAGAACAGTAACGAAACAACAGTACAAAACATCATTGGAATCTATCGTCCCTACAACTCAGCAGTACCTAGGATGTCTTTAAAGTAGTTCCCCAGTTAAAACTCAGGGGGTTAGTCAGGACATCTATGGTATGGGGTATCAGGATGAAAATTTACAAAATACAGTGCAAAATGTGCGTGCAAAACAGTGCAACTTAACTTAAGGGATTAACATCAAAATCTGGAGTAGGGGGTTTTATGAGGGTGCAAAATCAGGATTCTTTTTATGGTGTCTCCTCCAGGAGGCAGTTTTAACCTCTTTGACTTTTGAGGAAGTGACATAAGGTTTTACCCATTTCCCTGGGATCCACCTCAGTCCTTGAGGGGTAGATACACTGGCATACCCACGTCCCCAAGTAACAAGTTTGTATGGTCCTTGGATTTTTTGTGTCTCTGGGTCCCGGATCAGGACTTCTGGATTCTCCTTCAGTTTCTGTCTCCTGGTGTTCTGGAAATGATGGTAGATGGGAGGGTTTGGATCCTCAAAGGTGCCATTCAGGAAGTTTATGGTAAACAATGCTTTGCTGAGTCTGAGGACAGGTGAGTTGAGTTTAGTGGTCCCTGATTGTTGTAGCAGCATTCACTTGAGGGTTTGATGGGCATGTTCAACAATGCCTTGTCCAGTTGGGGAGTGAGGGATACCTGTAACATATCGAAATCCCCACTGCTGACGAAAGTTTTTAAACTCCTGAGAGGTGTAGGCAGGTCCATTATCAGTTTTTATCTCCTCAGATATACCAAGCACAGCAAAAGCTTGGACAAGATGTTTTTCAACATCCTTAGCTTTTTCACCTGCATGTGCAGAGACATACATAGCACCAGAGAAGGTATCAATAGAAACGTGAACATATTTTAATCTCCCAAATTCAGGGAAATGTGTGATGTCCATCTGCCACACTTCACTGCTATTAATGCCTCTGGGATTGACCCCCATGCCCAGTGATGGAAGCTGTAGCTTCTGGCAGCTGGGACATGTTGCCACTATTGCTTTTGCTTGTGTCCACGACAGATGGAACAAGTGGATAAGAGCAGGAATATTTTGATGGTACATGGCATGGCTCAATTTTGCTTGTTCAAAAACTTGGGGGATCTTTGGTAAGTCGGCTGATAGAACTATGTCTGCTGGCATAGCCAGAGCATCAGCTCTACGATTACCTTCTGCAACAAAGCCTGGCAGGTTTGTATGTGACCTCACATGGATGACAAAATAGGGATGCTCTTGGTGAGAAACTAGATAAATTAGCTTTGAGAGCAAATCATAAATTTTTTTGTTTGAGACTTCTTTTAGGAGAGCATGCTCAGCTCTAACAGTTACTCCAGCTACGTATGCTGAGTCTGTGACCAAACTAAAGGGTTCTTCGAACCTCTTAAATGCTCTAACAACGGCTGCTAGTTCAGCTACTTGTGGTGATCCCTGGATTACCTTGATGTCAGATTCCCGCTTTTGCGTCTTTGGGTTTTTCCATGTGATTACTGATTTTTTACTCTTTCTTGAAGCATCGGTAAAAATGGTAATCGCATCGAGGGGTTTTCTACTTTGAATCTCTCAAGGGATGAAAGAGAATGCCAGATTAAACATGTCATGTTTTGGGTAATGATTTCAGATTTGACCTGAGTAACTATCTAATGCAAATTGTGAATTTATATTATTTTGAAGTAGGTGATCTAATGTGTCTGTTGTTACAGGTAAGTAGATGCATGCAAAGTCACATCCTGCCAGGGTGCAGAGCCTTGCTCTACCCTTCATGATAATTTTTGCCATTAGTTCTTGTGGCTGTGTGATGGTCTTAGGCAGATGGAGTGGAAGGAACACCCATTCAATTATGATGAGGGGTTCCTTCTGCTCTTTGTCCCACTGAAATATGAGGCCGTGAAAGCGTGGTACCTTCCCTAGAACGACAAGCTAAAGGGTAGGGAGGGCTGATACCTGTGTGCTTGTCTGGTGGAAATGAGCTCTTGTATCTTTTTGGGAGACTGCCTTGCCTCTTCTGTCAGGGATCTAGGGGATGCTGGACTGCCTTCCCCTTTTAACAGGTTTGCAGTAGGAGCTACATCCTCTGTGATGAGTCCTAACCAGGACCTTAAAGAATTCAGTCTCCCACAGATCTGTTGCACTTCCTCTAGTGTTTTTGGGTTATTATTAATGGGGAGGGGTGTTGGGGTTGATAGAGGTTTCTGTGATTTTGAGTCCGAGGGTATTTCCCCAAGGGGCTTGTTCTCTGCATTTTTTCAGGTTTGTAATCAAAGCCCTTGGGCCTCTAGGGCCTCAATCACCATGTTTAGTGTCTGCTCGAGATACTGATTATTGGGAGCACACACCAGCACATCATCCATGTAATGTAGGATGATGGCTTTCTCTGCTTTGGAACAGACGGGAGATAGAATTTTAGCAATATACTCTTGGCAGAGAGTTGGGGAATTTTTCATACCTTGGGGAAGTACAAGCCAATGATAACGTTCCATGGGAGTTTCACGATTAATAGAGGGCACAGAAAATGCAAATTGAGGGGCATCTGCAGGGTGGAGTGGAATCTTTAATATCAAGAACAGCTAAATGCCAATGTTGTGGGAGCATTGAAGGTGATGGCATACCTGGTTGAAGGGGTCCTGTGTCTTCAATAACCCTATTGATTTCTCTAAGATCTTGGAGGAGCCTATATTTGTTCTTTCCTGGTTTTTGTATTACAAACACGGGAGTATTCCAGGGGCTGTTAGTTGGAACTATATTCCCTTTAGCCAATTGTTCAGCTACTAATGTTTTGAGTGCCTCTAAGTTTTCTTCTTTTAGCGACCACTGGTTAACCCACACTGGTTCATCCGTTTTCCAAGTTAGCTTTTGTGGTTGGCACTCAGCTCCAGTGGCTGCAAGGGAAAATTTTGATGTCCAGGGGTGATATCAATTTTTTTTCCCCACTGAGACATGGCATCCCTTCCCCACAGGGTGAATTTGCTGTCCAGGACATACGGACAAGGTGTTGCTATTTGTCCTTCAGGACCTTCAGTTTGAATGGTGTTTTTGGATTGCTTCGCAATTTGGGTACCTCCAATCCCTTGTATGATACCCTGAGACTGCAATTCCCATTGCGCAGGCCACTTATCAAATGGAATGACAGACGCATCAGCACCTATGTCTATCATTCCCATTATACTGATTTTATGTGATCCATGATGGAGCTTACATTCTACTACAGGTTTGTCGTTTCCCAAAACCTCAGTCCAACAGATGGCTGGGATATGACCATCTGTGGGCAGGTGTTTGGGCAGTGGAATGGCCTGTGCAATGACTTGACCCTTTGGCATAAATTATGGTGGATATATACATTGTACCATTAGGTTAGAACACCCGTTCTGATCCACTTTCATGAGTGTGGGTGTAACCTCTCTCCCAGCAGGTGTTTCCTGAATGTCCCCAATAACAAAAAGGTATGTAAAGTCTGCATGTGGTTCACGTTTTGGAATGAGATGGGTATCACAGTCTGTTTGTTGTTGTTGAAATGGTGTGTTTCATCACAGGTTACCTTAAACCTGAGTCCAGAAGTCCAAGTTGCTTTGTCTGCAGCTCTATTTTTGTCTGAACGCAGAGCTGTTAGGACGCGTTGCCCTGCTGTTGACCTGGGGAAACAGTCTTTGGAGAGTTTTTATCATCAATTTTAATTGTTCTGCAATTGAGAGCTACATGTCCCTTTTTCTGACAACGATAGCATATAAGGTTACCTTGAGATTGAGTTTCCCCTGTACCCATAGCATTCTCCACAACCCCCTCACCATCCCCACTTTTTTCAAAAAGGGAACAGCTGTATTCAGCTGCACCTTCTTTGTACAGACTTTGAAGATGGTTTCAACAGTCAGAGTTGGGCGCAAAGGAAGATTCAGAATGACTTGTTTGCAAGCATCATTTGTATTCACTTGGAGTAGTTCAAGTAGGAGCACTTGTTGGAGGTCAGGGTTAGGGATCTGGGAAAAGATAGCTTCGCGCAAACGATTGTAAAAGTGAATAATATTTTCATTTGGCAATTGTTTGATGTTGGTATAATGAGATGTAGGAGTTTGAGATGGTAGTAATGTTAAGGCCTTTTCAGCAGCACGTGTGATTTCAGTAAGAACTGGATGAGGGATAAGCATTGCTTGTTTTTGGGGATTTGCCACATTATTGTCACCAGATAAAAGGTCTAATGCGATATAATTGTTGTCAAAGTCCAGGTAATTATGTGCAATAAATCAGATGAAATTATTTTCCATTGTTGTTTCCACAACACAAAATCACCAGGTGTGAGAAGAGTTAGCATTATTGTAATCAGATCATGAGGTACAAGCGAGTTGCAAAAGTAGCACTTAAAAGGCTCTTAAAATAGTTACTATGCATACCAAACTCCTTAATTGCCTTGCACAAATCCTTAATAATAGAATAAGGGAAGGGTGGCCAGCCAGGGTTTGCTCCATTGCTAGTACGAGAGAGTGTAGTAGTAGCAGCTGGAGGTACTTCCTGGTAACCATGTGCTTCAGGATTTAAGGAGGTAGTCACATGACTGTGGGAACCTGGGGCGAGACAATGGGAAGCAGGGGCAGGGAGTGGAGGGGCAGGGGTGGGGAGTGGAGGAAAGGATGCAGTGGGAGGAGAGGAGGGTTGGGGGCGGGGTTGTGGGAGGCAGGGGCAGGTACTTGAGTCATGGGCGGGAACAGAGGGGGGGTGAAACACGATGCTGTGGGGGCGGGGTTGGGGGCGGGGACAGGTTCCGATGCGGGAGTGGGAGGGGATGGGGACAAGAAGGGATTTGTGGGGTGGGGAGAAAGGGATTGTGGGAGGTATAGTTTGGAGATGATGAAACGTTGTGTCTGCCATTATTGGAGACAAACAAACTTGGAGAAAAGGGGTTGGGGGGAGGGGGTTTTTTACAGGATGCGGGCGCATGGCAATGGCTGTCCCTGGGAACAAAGAGATCAGGGGAGAAGGGGTTTTTATGTGCGCTTGAAACATGAGGGCTAGAAACTGGGGACAAAGGAGTGGAGAAAAGGGGTTGGAAAGGTCCTGGGATGGGCTCTGGATTCCCGTCCAAGGCAGGGTGCTGAGGAAACACGGGTGAGCCAGGAGGACGATAGCACTCCTGTGCTAAAAAGCAGTCTGCTCTAGCTGTGTTTTCTAGTGTAGGGGAAGAGGGGTCAGGGACACAGGGGTTGGAAGAGGGTGTAAGGGAATTAACAGGGTGTTTTTGCATTGGTTTTTCATGTACTAGGTTTTCTCAGGCAAAGTGAAACTTAGTAACAGGAGAGGAAAAAATTTTGAAACTGTTTCATCTGCTGCGCGCCTGAGAGAGGAGAGTTTTCTCCCCACTTTATCCCAAAATTCAGGAGATCTTATGTCCTCGGAGGTCAGATTAGGAAAGTACTGGAAAAGACATCGCACAAAAGACTGAACTAGATTTTTAGGGTATTTTTGCCCAGTACAAGAAAGGTAGCTTTGAACTTGGTAGTGTATTTCTCTGTGGTGTGCAGAAACCTCAGATCCCATTATGAAAGCAACACCACAAACTTCAGCCCCAAATTGCAAAAGAGAGGGAAAAAAAGAGGAAATTTGCACCGGAACCAGCTTAAGACAGGAGCCCCTAAACCAGCAGGGAAATATCACCAGAATTCTGGATTTACCACAGGAAAGCAGGTCTGGAGAAAAAAATAAGTGAAATGGGTCTTCTACTTTCCAGCCATTCCGTCGCCACGTGGTGTGGGGGAGGCTAAAGGCTGAGGCTCTGGGTTCACTGTTACACAGAAAGTAACAGCTTGCTACACAGAGCTGGCACAGCAGGAGGTGCAGAGCTAACTCAGCAGACACACAGCTGCTGAGACACCCTAAAAGTCTCTCAGAACCAAGGTTCAGAGATAGCACGCTGGGCGCTAAATGTGGAATACTCACAGCTTTTTACCGGCTATGCTTGTAGTTCAATGCCTTAGAAAGCCTCCGGCAGCCTAGAGAGGTAGCACGGGCAATCCAGCATTTCAGTGGCTCTAAAAGCAGCAAATAATAGCTGCAAAGCTGATACCACCAGTAGAAGCAAAGAGGGAGAAATATAGCTCTCAGCTTAAGCTATAGTCCTGCTTTCAATAAGAGACAGAGACACACAGATGTTCACAGAAGGAATGCAAAGCCAGAGAGAGCGGGCCCCCTCTTGGGTCCTTCTTTTATTCGGAAAAGGGGAAAGGGGAGGACTGGGGGCGGACCCGGGGTGACCGGCCCACCAGACACTGCTAAAGAGTCTGAGTTACATTGGTTTTGCCCGTGCTTGGAACAAAGGAGTTCAGAGCACATGGCAGAGGCAAGTCCTGGCTTGTCTTGGAGAGGGGGAAGGGAAGCTCAGAACAGGCAGCAACACCTTTGCTTTGAACTTCTAAACTTTTTTTGCAAGAATGATTTTGTTCACACCAGTCATGAAAAGCTTTGTCATCTCCAGGCTAAGACTTTCTCTAGCAGTTCATCAGCTAAGTGCCCATCACAGCTTGCCCTGACAAGACTGGTTTGCCAAAGACATGAAGTGAAGTCTGAACTCTCCAAAGGGGGTTTAACAAGAGTAATGGCTATTTAAGAATATGGGAAGGGTTGAAAAACCTGCTTTAGGTCCATGTTTCTTGGTTTGGATTTGTATGAGTGTTGTGCTCTTGGCAGGAGGACACTGAGGTTACAGGGAGGGCTGGGGGAAGTGAGTGCCTGTTCTTTTTCCAGCCTGGCATGTTGGAGGGCAGTGGATCTGGGGCCAGCTCTAAAACAGGATGTGTTTCAAAAACACAGGTAGGAAGGTGATCATTAAGAGGGTAAGCAAAGGGGGGATCATTTTGGAATGTCTTGGAGGGGAAGAGGAAAGGGGAGGAATTAGGGAGACACAGAGCTATTTACCTGCCCTAACGAATCAACTGACTTGAGGAAATGCCCGTATGTGAGGGAGACATTAAAAGCAGATGCACAGGTGGGTTTTCATATTACTGAGTGGGAAGATTTCTGCCTGGAGGCCGCTCAAACTAGGTGTAGATATGAACATGAGCAAACTGAAGCCAGTGATGAGCAATCTTCTGCAAGCAGTTGAGACTATGCTGGTGAGCTGGGAAGAGAGAGTAGGTGTCTGAGTAGGGCAATGCTGGGTGGAAATGGACTTGGTGGAACAGGAAACTTTTTTCTCAGGTATTACTTCACAGATGACACTTTACTTTGGAGAACTAGAATGTGTCCTCATCACTTAGGTTTGCAAACCAGAGCCCAACCCCTTCACCAAGGCTCCTGAACCCATCACATCCCCCAGCACCATCTTGCTGTTGTCCAGTGACTGCCATTTCTGTTTGTGAGTCTCTTTCAGAATAAGCTTTAGTAGCACTGCAGAGCTTCCCCTTCATGTCTGCACACTGTTTGTAATACCCAACTTACTGGGTCAATTTGCAAGTGTAGTTATCATGCAAGTGTAGTCATCTCATTTGGAGATGTATCCAGATGAGACAGCAGCAATATTGAACTCTGCATTGTGCCTCAAAACAATGACCAAAATGGAACTTCTCTACATTATTCTTTCCATTTCCATTTTATTTTCTTACTTATTTAAGTGAATGATTAGGATAGAGGCTGCTCCCAAGTACATGCTTCACCCAAGGTTGCATGGCACCCTCGGCAACTGGACCTCCCTAGAATCCCCCTTAGAGGTGTTTCAAATTAAAACTCTTAGATTTCAGGTGTACTGAATGCTTCTGTCAGCTCCACTGTGATAAAGGCATGCCTGCCCTTGGCACACTTTCAAGCTGCAGCATTGCAAACATGGCCAGTATTCAGGCACAGATCTCCTTCTCCCCCATCCATAACTGAGACCACAATTTCCCAGCCGTCCCTCAGTGCCCTGCTGGCAAGGCAAGCAGCTCTGCCAGCAATGCGGTCATTCAATTTGTGCAAGCCTAGGGAGACCAGGAGGACCCTTCAGTCAAGGACTCTTCAGTGAAACTGCTGGCTCTACTCCTTTTGTGATAATCACAGACATTTATCTATTAAAAGAAACAAATTCAGACACTATAGGTTTGTACCAACTTTTTGTTATTCCACTCTGATCTGGTTTGTTGTTCCAGAAGCTGTGCAGTTTTTCATAATATTTAAGGGGTTTTATTTTGACCAAATCAGCACAATGTAGTAGTGACACTAAAAATGAGGCCATTTTATTTTAACATCTGGCTGCGAATTGTGTTTGACATTGGCAGGGAACAAATAAAAGCATTCTGTTGTTTCCCTGTGAAATGAGGGGGGTTTTGTTGTTTTTTGGGGAGCAGGGGAGTTTTTTGTTTGGAGTTTTATTGTCATCTAAGTCTGTAGTGTGCTATGCAGAAAGTGCATCCCATAGTTCCTCACGAAACTCTCCTGATTGTGGGTCGGTAGGATAAATATTTAGCAATCAACTTGGCAGGGGAAGCACTGCTGGGAGCCACCACCCAGGGCGCAGCCCACTGCTTACTCCCAGAGCAGATCCAGCAAGACTGGTACCACTGAGATCCTGGCTGCCATGCCACCTGGATTGCTGGTTGCTGGCCTGTGCAAGCCCTTTGATGAGACCACACAGGCTGGCTTTGATCTAGAGGCTACCACCTGCCAAGGGCTCTTGTATATCACTTGCCCCCAGAGTGGTTAATCTCAGCTGTCTCCTGCTGCCTGTGTTGGACCTGGTCTTCTCTGTGCCTCTCTGTGAACTGTGTGGTAGTCAGGGGCACCTACTTTTGGATGGGATGTTTGTGCCCTGAGCTCTGCCGACTGCAGAGGAGGAACAGGGTTACCTGCTCAGGTGCACCCAGAATCAGTCAAATGCACATCCCCTGGTACCTCCGGTGAGATCACACTGGAGTTGAGGGTCCCACCTCGTTTTTTCCAGTTCATCCAATATCTTTCGGACGTAGATGAGATCTGCCCCTTCATGCTGGACATGTGATACTCTGAAAACTCTGAATTTGCACCTGGAAATGGAAATAAAGCAAGTCTGCATGCAAGGAGTGTCCTTGCTGTGCTGTGCTGTGCCACCCTCCCCTGCATCTGCCCGCAGGTGTGTGTGTGCGCCTCCATGTGCTCTGAACATGGAGTGAGTCCTCATAGATAATCAAACTCTGAAATCCAGTACGTGCCTGTCCTAGTGAGACAATTATGTTGGTTACATGATGTGTATCGTGCCTTTGTCGATATTTTTTAATAGCTACAAATATTTTCTATCAAGTTTTATTAAGTGAGACCCACATACTTCTCCCAGCTGTGACTGCGGTCTGTTCCTACATAGCTGTTCATCCCGCCCTTGCGCAGCAACACTTCACAGTCATGCTGTGGTGCAGATGAAGAATTTGGGTTTGAAGTTGGCAATCTGATTCCCATTAAAGCTTTATGGAAATTTGCCACACACCTGCCTAGGAAGCTGGAATAAATAATTCAGTGCTGTACAGTGATACCTAATGGCAAGCAGATAACTTGAATAACCTTGTACTTGGTTAAGCTCCTCTGTGCTCTGTCCTTTCATGGCAAAAGAAGGATAAAAACTCCAAGATGGACATGGAGAGGCTAGAAAGGGCTGTGGACTTTCTGAGCATGAGCTTTTAGCCCTTCCAAAGGGAAGGGACTGACATCTGGTACAGCTGAGGAATGCAGCGAGGAGAGCAAACTGTGAGACCCACTAACGCTCGCTGGGGAGAGAGGCACCAGTGGGGAATGCGGCCGAGTTAATTGCTACAAGTCAATAACCATACAAGGCAAAAAAAGAGCATGTAAGTCTTTGTGTCTTACTCCCATTTTCAGAAATACCTTTGGACTTTAGGAGCAAGTGTCATAAATAGAATTTAGACTCTTCATTGCATGGATTACTTTTGGAAGGAAGACCACCTTTGTTAGATTCAGAATCACAGAATAGTATGAGTTGGAAGGAACCCACAAGGATCTCCACACAAATCTATTAACCATTAACTGTGGGAGACTGTTACAGTGCAGATACTGTAACACAATGTATCAAACAAGGAGGCCTGTGGAAAAGAAATATATATGGACCAATTCTTGATGGATGTTTCAGAGATGTTTATTTCTCCAGCCACATGGCCGGAGCTCTGCCAAAGAACTCTTACAATCCCGGGACCCGAGGGTCCTTGCCCGCGCAGGGGAACACAAAACAACCAATGGGGAACGAGGCTGAGCAGGGGCAGGGAAACCCCGTGCTTCCCCCCCAGGACCCCTCTCCCAGGACCCCACGGCAGGGGGGAAGGGACCTCGACATTTCACCCGTTTATTTTTAACAAGAAGAGATTTAAAACTTAGCATTGAAAACAACTGGATAAACATAACAAGAACAGTTTCAAAACAAAACAAGCCACCCTCCTGAGTCTTTGAATGTCCAAACAGATTCTATGGAACATCTTAAGGCTGACAGAAGGGAGACAGAACTCTCTGAGCATGCTTTGTGGGGAAACTGAGGCAGGAGAAGGTTTAATTTCTTCCCTGCCCCTTTTCATCCCCCCCTTGGCATCGGAGAGGAGTTGTAGGGAAAGGGAATTGTATAGGGAAGCCATGGGGTGAAAAACGGATTGGGAATACACTGGGGCTAATAGGATATAGGGTAAAAGGGAAAGGTGGGATTAGGAAAGGGAGACTGTAGGGGGGGGCTTATAATGGAGATATTGTCTAACATGACTATGATTTTTAGCATACATACTGCCTTTTACAGAAACACCATCAGGCCCAGTGACCTCTGATGCTTGTAACCCTTTTGTACCTTGTACAATTTTGAATTCCACCACCTCTCCATCTCCCAAGCTTGGGCTGTATTTTTCAGGGTTACTCTTTTTAATAGCAGTTCTATGAACGAATATGTCTTCCCCTGTATCATCTTGTGTTATAAATCCATAGTTGTTTTTTACATTGTACCATTTCACAGTTCCTGTGATTTTCGTTGCTACAACTTCTCCTATCATGTGCTTGCGTGTTCGTCGTGGCTGCTTGTCCCGCATGGCTGCTGCCTTGCCAACTCCAATGTCTCAGCCAGGCCTCGCGTTGCGGCTGCTCTGCGCCCTCCGAGCGGCGCTGCTCCGGCGCGTGTCTGGGCTCTGCGCGGCCCCGCGTTGCCATCGCCGCTGGCCCCACGCCCTGCAAGCGGTTCTGCTCTGCCAACTCCACGCTGCTTTGAGTGTGGCCCCGTTTCGGCTCGGCGCTGTGCGGCTTCTCATGTCGCTGTGGAAACCGCTGCTTCTCACTCTACAAAGCTCTCCGAGCCATGTGCTCAGAGCGGGCTTCCACGCCAACCCCCAGTTCCTGGCTGCTCGTGGGGCCGCCTCTCTGCTGCACATGACCCACGGCACCCGCGGCGCCTGCAGCGTTGCTCCCTCACTCGCGGTCGCGTGGCCGGGGACCCCGAGACAGGGATGGGGTCCGCCATAAGGCGCGCGCTCCCGAGGGGGCCGGGTGCATCCAGCGCAGGCACCTCCACTGGTACGGTTGCAGTCACGCGCTCCTGGGATGGCCGCTGCGTGGTCTCAGCCACGGGACTATGGCCGTCCTCTGTTTTAGGGGTAATGGGACCATACAAATGCTCCTGAAGAGCTTCATTGATTACAAGGGATGCATGGAGAGGTTCTGTCACTAGTGCATGTTCTGTTTGATTCATTATTTCTTCCAAGATCTTGTACCAGAAGTTCCAGTTACCAGTTCCAGGAGGATCAATATCAAAAAGTAAGTCTCAAGAAATATAGAAGAAATTTTTGAAAAGCCAGTTAAAATAATGTTCTAGATCTCCTGGAACAAGTACTTTCCTGTTTTGTTGTTCAAGGATTCCTTTAACTTCTAGATGTGTTTCTTTCTGTGATTTAGAGAGCCACATTTCCCACGATTCTTCCATAGTCCAGAGAGAATATTCAAAACAAGGCGAGAGGAGAGAGATCTAGAGTGGTTTTTACTCATGAATTTTCTGTCCTTAGGGGTTGGGGATAGTTCTGCTCGCAGTTCTCTACCATTTGTTACTGTGCAGATACTGTAACACGATGTATCAAACAAGGAGGCCCGTGGAAAAGAAATATATATGGACCAATTCTTGATAGATGTTTCAGAAATGTTTATTTCTCCAGCCACGTGGCCGGGGCTCTGCCGAGGAATTGTTACAGTCCCAGGACCCGAGGGTCCTTGCCCGTGCAGGGGAACACAAAACAACCAATGGGGAACGAGGCTGAGCAGGGGCAGAGAAAGCCCGTGCCTCCCCCCAGGACCCCTCCCCCAGGACCCCACGGCAGGGGGGAAGGGACCCCGACAGGAGACACTCTTGCTACAAGCACAACTGATTTGCCCTTACTCGGATGCAGCTACAGAAAGTTGTTTTGAAAGCTGGCATGCTGCAGCTGTGGGCAGAAATGTCCAGGTTTAGGTCCTGTGCTGCTTACAAGTCATTTGATCATATTGGTTTCCTAGTGCTTTCTCACAGTTTTTTGCTATCTTTTCTGCATGCCTATCGACACCTGGTGATTAGTATCTGCAGTTAGAGCAAATGTCATCAGATCTAACTGTTGTTGCTTCATTTTATATTTTATGGCATGAGAGGTGAAGCCATCGTGTTTTTCTTTAGGAGTTCACAAGCTATATTTGAGAAAATAATCTTAACAAATATTGGTTTGCATTTAAAGAAAGCTTGATTTGCATAAAATTGTGTTAGTTTTTTTTTCTGCAGCGTCTTTTAATTATCATTCCTTCTTATTCTTGAAAACTAAGTGATTTGTGCCTTCAGGCTGCTGGTGATCTGTAAGTTACTCTTGAGACAATATATCTAATTCAGCAAGAACGATGCACTGACTTCAAAACACAGTGCAGCCTGTTAAAAGACATAATCTAATCTAAATGATAAATTTGAATAGATTAAGGATGTAGTAACTTTAAGACTGCAGTTTGTGACTGGGCTCACAAGCTTCAATGACAGCTCCCTCCCTGTTGTCAAACCTACAGCTGCACCCAAAGCACAGCAGAATTGCATCTGTTATTATCACCAAAACCTAAATCTTATCAGCTGCATAGAGACACCTGTTAATCTTCTGCAACCCGTTTACACGCAGGCTTGCCCTTGCAGCCCTGGCCTTGAACAGGAGGGAGAAAAATTACCTCTTGGATGGCACCAGATATGCCAGCCCAAACTGGAGGGCTGCCTCACTGCAGACCTGCTTTCCCTCCTCTGGTGTCTGTGGGCTCTGTCCCCACTGTGCTGCCCCAGCTGGGGAGTGACCTGGGGAGAATGAATAACCTGTACCTCCAAACATAGTCTTGCTGTCACAGCAAGCAGGAGGGTAGCTGTGCTCTAGATAGGGAGAAGATTTGCTGCACAAGAAGGTGTCATTGTCTTAGTGTTGCTTCCCAGTGCTGTAAACTCCCTGGGCCAATGTAAATAATATCAGTGAATTAAACACAAGTGGTTTCTACTGTTACATATATTGTAACTATTTCCAAGTTGTATGTCAAAGAGATTTTTCAGGCATTTCTGTGCTCGGAGGGAAACTGTAGGTAGATCTGTGTGCTCAATTTCAGCATTAATCTTGGGACAAGTAGGTAACAAGTAGTCTCTCAATGACATTACAGTATATTGTGTTTACGATGTCAGACTAAGGCCATTCTGATTTTTTGACTTCTATAAAACACCCCATATACTGTACTAGGAAATAGTCACTTTTTTACATATGATGTGCCAGGTTGGTATGGTGAGACAGTTTTTGGTACATTTCCAAAGAAACTAGACTTCTGGGATTTTTTTATTTCATTCCGCCCAATGCAATCTGATCTACTGCTGGTCCCATGTGAAGCCAGTTTATGTACCTTTGGCCACACAACTCTGCATGATTACTAGCTGACTTTCTTGGCTCTTAGGAAAATTATCAGGTAATTTTTTGATGTTAGCTCTCAACAAGAGAAACAGGGTGCTTACTGGTAATGCTTTAAATATGGGGTAATTTAAAAAAAAATCCCTGAACGACATTTTTCTTATATCTGGGCAGTTATAAGATGCTGGTTTCTTTATTGGGGAGAAACAACGTTCTTTTACTCCTAGTTGGAGACTGGAACAGGCTTTGAAACAGAGAAATCTGCTTTACTAATAAAATCTATCAATCAGCTAAACATGCATACCCAATAATTCCTCCAGGGTCAAGCAAATTGCTCATTGGAAAACTGCAGAGTCTATCATACCTGAAAATATTTCTAGATGTTATTATTTTTCAAGCTTTGTTTTCATTTGGTGATGTCAGGATGCCAAATTTATGAATAATGGGGTCCTTTGACCTTTTATTTAGCTACTGGATGAGCTGCATCTCTCAGGTGGTAGCTATGGTTTAACTCCATTGCCCTGTAGACTCTTCAGGGTCAGACATTTCTGGTCATACTCCTGGGCAAGGGATCATGGGTGGGATGATTCTGCAAGGGTAGATGGAAGAGCACCATTTCTGAAGTGGTAGCACTGCCCACCCGGCATCTTGGCACAGTGGAGTCCAGTCCTGCTCCTGTCATGCTACTGACCAGGGCATTGGGACCATGGGTTTGGGACCAGAGTAAGACTTTTGAGTAAATTTGACTCAAGAGGCATATTTT
This sequence comes from Corvus cornix cornix, assembly GCF_000738735.6. NCBI lineage: Eukaryota > Metazoa > Chordata > Aves > Passeriformes > Corvidae > Corvus > Corvus cornix. Next base: position 139,919,034 of record NC_046333.1, on the reverse strand, counting down.
GTGTGTTACTGGCCAGGGAAGATTCTGCTGATAGTTTCTGTGGGATGGAGGAACAGTGGGGAGGAGGTGGCCCATTCCTGATCCAGTGGGAGAAGACTCAGGCTTTGGGAGCCCAAGTCAGAGCTCTGCCCTATTTCACAGAAACTAAATGAGCATTTCTCAATCTTTTAAAATCAAAGGACCTACAAGGTTTTTGATCTGAGCACCAGCAGCCAGGGAGTGAGCGGTGCCTGTAGGCAGGCACTGACATAAGCGCCTGCCAACTGCGTGGGATGCTGTGTGTGTGTTTTGGTTTAGTTTCTTAATTATTTTTCTGCAATCAGTTCCCAGACCACCTTCTGGTGCCGTACGGATTGTGGATTGCCCATGGGCCCCATGGAGCAATGCTGAGCTGGATGACTATTAAGAACTTGGCTGCACCAGAGGCACTGTGGATGAAGGTTTTATGTGCTGTTACATATATTCCCTGAAATAATCACTTCTGTCTGAAGTACTTTGATATTGATAAGTGGCTGAGGTAGAATTTGTGTTCCTATCTAGTCCTACATGCCTTGTTTTGCAATTATCCACTTCCACTGGTTTTCTCATATAGACTTAAATTTAGCAATTATTTATTTGCAATGATCTACATTAATTCAGACATTGCATCCAAGGGTTTAATCCAATGTGTGCATTTCAGGTGAAACATTAGAAACCTTTCAGCATCTGTAATAATTTTTCTGTATTAAATGTAGGAATTTTTAAATTTAACATTAAAAAAATACACTTTGGTTGTATGGGCCAGCTTCAAAGTGGCTGCAGACAGGAAATGGAAAGTTGGATGCTCTCTTCTAGCCTATTTGAAGAAAAAGTTTCACAGGAGCTGAACTTCAAGGCCAGCTCAGAGTGGTCTTGGTTTGCTGAGCTTGCTGCTTCACAGGGAACCCAAGCTCCTTCTAGGGATGGATGAAACTGTCAGGAGACTGGTCAGCACGACTTTGCCCTGCAGAGGACTGTGTGCTGCTGTTGCTGCCCTGTACCCCAGCAGTGGAGCCCTTCTAGGGATGTTTGTCTTCTGTTGTGTCAAATCAATGACAGCCCATGGACACTGGGGTGGGTAGTTCGTTGGTAGTCACAGCTTAAACTGAAAGTCCCAACCTGCCCTGAGGAGGAGTTGGCAGATGCACTGGGTGTCTGACAGGACAGTGCAGGGCTGGGTCACAGCATGGGAAGGGACTGGTTGACATCACTTCATTGCCCTCTCTTAATTCCTGTAATCAAGATCTTGGGCAAATGCTAAGAAAAAGCTGCTTTCACCTCAAAAAGGTGTCATGTGCCAATACTTAATGCACAGCTCATGGCTTCAGGCTGAGACCTGCTGGTCCTGTAGCAGTGACAGATTCCCACTCCCGACATTCACCTGCACATGGGGCAGTTCCCAGGGCAACAGTGCTGAAGGTACCCACCTAGGAAAGGAGTAATGATACGATAACGATAAAGAAAAGGTAAATCAATCATTGCGTGTTAAAAGGGTAATTGGTGAGCAGGTTCCCACTTAGCAGCTGGGCTTTTGATCTGTTTGTTCAGGCCAGTTTTTTCAGGAGCTGCTGATGGTCTGTAGCACTTGATCTCTCCAGTACATACATCTCATTCTGTGGGCAACTGGCTGAGTGATAAATCTGGCTATGCTGCAGTAGAGCTTAACCCTGCTTGTGAACAGCCACTATGAAAACATTTGGGGCATGTGCTGCATTTTAAACATTGATGTCATCGCCGTTTTTGTTGCTGTTTCAAAACACTGGAAGAGACAAGGCAACAGGATTATATAGTTTGCCGGCTCTCTTTTGCTTGTTCCTAATCTTAAAGTGATTTTTCTTTTCAGTCATAAATAGCATTCTTTTCATTTTCTTTTAATTTTGCTGCCGCTTTGGATGTCAGATCTGGTTTATATACTCAGTGTACACTCACATTCCTTAAAATAGAGGGATCCTGCTGTTTTGCCTCAGGCACTTTGCAGCCCATTCCTGGTAATAGCTACAGCAAATCTACTCAAAGAGCAAATCCTTCTGCCCTGCCAAGTGCATGACTTGCAGCAGAGTTGGTGGAGACAGCATTGGACCTCTGTAGTCTCCTCATACCTTACCTGTCCCGTAGCTAAGGAAAACTAAATCATCCCTTACAGCTGAGAAATTGGGATTTTTTTGGTCAAAGTAGCAGACGAGAGGGGAACCCTCCTCACTTGCCCTGTTGGAATGTGTACATTCCTGTAGTCGATTGGGAAAATGATGGTGCAGCAAATTTCTTGTGTGGCTCTTGATGTTGATATTTTCTTTAAGTGTCGTTTTCTGTGAGCAGAGAAGAATCTTGGGTTTCTTTTTGTGATAGAAGGCAATTTTCTAAGTAATGCTTTAAGTCTATTGAAGAAAAGCTTGAGAGTTTTTCAACTTCAAGGCTTAAAACCCAAAAGGTGAAGGAGAAACCCACAGGGTATTGTTATCAAGACAAACGAGCAAGCCAACCAACTAACCAACCCAAAAAACAAAGACCTGGCCCAGTTTCTGGTGGAGGATGGCAGTGATGTGGGCATCTTTCTGTTGGATTGACGTTGTCAATAACTCCCTCTGTCCCTCCTCCTCCCCCTTGTCTTCTAATTGTGAATGATATTTTTATAACTGCTTCTTCTTGGATGTGTTTAGTGTTGGTATAGGGGAGGGACCAGGAGAAATGCCATCATCTGATCTGCTCTGGGCTTGGCTGTGTTTTTCTGTGCATGTTTCTTGCTTGCTGGCCATGCTGCTGTCTCTGTTCTGGGTCAGTGGGTTCAGCAGCTTGGGAGAGCATCAGGTCCTTGTAAGGCTGATCTTCTTGGTCAGGACACTTTTACAAATGTTCCTTACGTTGATCTAACTGTGCTCTGCTCTGACAGAGCTGACAGCCTGCGGACCTCCCAGGATGTGCCCTTCCCTGCTTTGTGGCTTTCCCTCCATCATTTTCCATACCATATCTATCTTTTTCACTGCTAGAAGAGCTTAAGACTGTGCTGGGAATGGAGATACTGTGGCTTTATTAAGAGGATCTGATATTGTTATTTACTTTCCCCATGGTTCTTCTATTAATGGCCATCATGCTTTATTTCAATCTGACATTTAACAATTCATTTAAGAATTATGGATGATTAATTTCAAGCTTTGCCTGAAAATATCCACAATATTTATACTACAAGTTGCCAAAACCAGTAGCCCCTAGAGGGGAGGATGCTGCAGCTCCACAGCCTCAGACCCAGCCAGCAGTGATACTGAGCACATGCTCCCAGCAGGCACACAAGTGCACACACATACCTGTGTGCATAGCCTAAAGTAACACCAAGTAAAGCGGATAGAAACACACAAACACAGCACAAATGACCTAATCCTGTCCTCTTGTCAGTCCTGTCCCATGCAGTACCCCAGAGAGCTGCTCCAGTGGACTCATAGTCCTGAGTCTTGCCCAAACCCCAGGGCTGATGGTCTCCTGGGATGGCCTTGGAGGAGCTGGGGCAGGGTTTCATGTCTCTGACTGGGATGTCACTGGTGTCTCTGTGCTCTTCTGTGTGGGTGTGAGCCTTTCATCACAGAACCAAACAGGTTATTTCTGGAAATAGAAATGGTACAGAAACACTAGAGATTACTCAAGACTTAGGCACGTTCAGAAATGCCTGAGTGACTTAGCAGCTTTGTATCCTTCCTTGGTACTTAAGAACATAAACCTCATCCAAAATATGGTTGCTGTTTGTAGTCCCATATTTCTTTGGAGTTTACTCCTGTTTTGACTAGTATTGCACAAGCCACAGATTTTGTACTATGAAAACTGCTCCCAACATAACAATTGATGGTGAAACTGCAACATATATTTTAGAAAGATAGAGACTTTGATTCAGGACTGGATAAATAATAAAAAATGCATCACACCATTTAGCAACTTGTACCAACAGCAACTTTGGTCTAACAGACAGCAATTTGTCAAAATCCACTGTCTAAAACCTAATTGAAAAGTTGTGCTGATTGACAGAGCTGTAGTCAACAACATCCAATGTAGAAGAGAATATTTCCTTCCTTGTGTGCTTGTTAGTTTAAAGAGCTCACAAGGATCAGAAGAAGTGTCTCTGTCTAAGGAACAGAGGTGTGTGTGAATGGTAGGGGTGTAATTTCCTACCCACCTCCAGTTACACTCTCTTGTGATCCATCTGTCTGTGAAGCTATCAGCTATTGTGTTTTATAATTACTGCTTGTTAAAAATATCATCTTCGTTGGAAGTTTAAAAAAAGGAAATCTCAACAGACCCTCAAAAAATGAAAACAAAGCTACTTTTAGGAAAAAAACAACAACTTTTAACGAGAAATAGATTAAAAATGGGAATGCTTTACACAAGGATTTGATTTAAAAAACCCCAAAACAGCCCATGTAGAGCATTTCAATGATTAAAGAAATGTACATGCTTATGAAAATGTTTTATGTCAAGAAAGTGCACTAAAGTGTTTAGATGAGATGTCTCAGTATAACTGCAGGATCACGTCGAGAAGTGTCCTTTGCCTGTTCAGGTGCAAGACTGAGCTCAGAGTTTGACCTTCAAGGTAACAGCTGTGTTCAACTGCCTTCATCTGGGAACAAAGTGGTACATCAAATTGACAGGAAAGATGGATGTATTTGCTAATGGGATCTGGGTCTCCCTGATAAGTGCCTGATTTCCCTGTAGAACTGAATTTAGGCAGGAAGAGCAGGTGCCTCACAGCCCTGGTTTTCCCTTCAGCCAGATGAGAGGGGACACTGCTAGTCCCCTTCCAACACTCCCAGATTTCCTTCCCACAGAAAGAAAAGGCTGTAACTGAGTTACATATCTGGATTTAGGATTGGAAAGCTCTTTCTAGGTCCTTGTTAAGGATATAGCAAGGACTGACATTTTGGAAGTCTCTGTAGGCATGTAATTTCCATGATGAATGTATCAGGAATTAGAAGAACCATTGTATTAAGCATTAGAAGAATCTTAATTAAGTGGATTGATCATAACTGGACCAATTATCACCTCAGTGACACTGAACTGTTAAAGCAAAAAAGAGCACTATCAGGTAGCAGGGACTGAAAACTCATGCATAACCCTAATGACTGCGATGGCAAGACTCAGTGTGTCCGTTGCTTTAACAACAGAATTTACCCTCTCTTTATTGATGAATACATATCCCATTCCTTATCCTTGTATCACCATTTGCTTCTATGGAAAACTCTATGTCCCCAGCCCAGATGAACCATGTGTCTGAGAAAAACGACCCAACTGATACTGTCTTCTCTTTCAGTTTTGTTCCTAGTTGCTTCCTGCTTTCTTTTCGTGGTTCCTGTGCACCCAGGTTAGGAATCAGTCATCCAGAATTGCAGAATTGCAACATTTGCTTGCATGCTCTCTCTTAAAGGGGCTGATCCATCTGTACCAATAGCAGCCTGAGAGGCCACCTAAATCCAGCTGGCCTTGTTCCTTCCTGCAATGTTACATGCCAAGGTTGCTTGCTGGGGCAAGCAAGCTCACTCCTCATGTCTGGGCTTAGATGGGTTAGGCCATCTTAGGATGTTGGGCAGACCTACACTGCAGCGATACAGAGCTTTGGATTTATGCCTGGGAGACAAGCAAGTGAAATGACCAATTACGGTTCATGGCCATGGACTCATTATTATTTTGGAACTAAGGCCATAAGCCCTGATGTTGCACATCTCCATGATGTTGCATGGCACCTTCAGTGAAGCATACCAATTTCCACAGGCTGATGAGTTACTATTGTGGCTTAGTAGCTGTGTGCCTGTTCCTTCCTCTGCAGCTGGTCAACATGGGAGGGAGAAGATGGGGTGGATTTTCACACCAGAGTTCAAATTGATTAGCTGGCATTAGAAGAAATAACCCTAAGCTTGCATAGGCAGGGAAAGAGTTAAGAACTGGAATTCCAGTTTGGACATCAAGGGCAATCATGACTTTTACTACATCCTTCTGCCCAGCAAGTATAGTAACAAACTGGGTGGATGACGATCTCTCTCTGTTTGTAGAGACTGAAAATTATGGTATTTGCATGGCAGTAAACTGTTGTGGGAATAAAAACAGCTCTCAGATGTTTACTGCTGGCAAACAGGGGGACTCTGAAAAAAGGGATCACATAGGGATTTATGTTTTGTGGTGGAGACATTGACAGTAAAATATATTTTTAAAAAAGCCAATATTCCTACCTGGTACCACAGGCAGGCTCTGCTTCTTCATGGTCTCGCCTCACTGGGCTGTATTTCACACTCTACAGAGGCAGTGCACTTTCCTTGCAGAGTGAGAGCGTGACAACTTCTCTCTCATCCTCTGCCCTGAAGGCTTGTTAAAAGGAGGAAGAGTAAGTGCATCTGGAAAGTGACTGGCTAAATTACCCAGGAGCCAAAGAACTGGGATGGTGTGAGGGGGGGTTGAAGTACAGTTTGTGGGTTACTCTAGCTATTATCTCAAGTGGCTCATCCCATGGAACTATGATGGGGTAACCAGAGGATTATTTTTCTTTTAGTCACAATTCAGGTGTTGCCCCTGGGGATCTCTGTGCACTGAATGAACTGTTTTTTCCTGAGGAAAGACTATAATTAAAATACTATTTAAGCTCTCCTGTATGTATATTCAGTACCTGAGGAACCTCCAGATGCAAGTGCTCAGATGCAGAACTCCTGGGATTTCATCCACTGGGACACACAAATATGTCTTCTAGGGCCCTATGTGGTTTTTCCAGTAAAAGTCTTCTGAGCCAGGGCTGTCAGGAGAATAGAATGAGGTGGATGCATATACTGCCCTGCAGGGACAGTGGGCATGGCATGGCCCATAGCCACCAAGTCTTTCTGGTGGTCAGAGTGCCTGAGTTGGGGCTGCAAGACCTCCCCGTGGCAGCGGCTGGAAGCGGAAGGAGAATTTCTGCATCCAGAAGGGAGCCAGCTTTTCATAAGGAAATAATCTCATATGACAGTGTGATGAATTTGTGTGCATGTATATCCTCAGCTGCTGGAGTCAGTCCAAGCTACGTGTCTGTGTGCCATAGGCCCTCTGCAGCTCGGAGCAGACAGAGGATCCCTTTCAGCCTACGTGGTGGGGAACTGTCCTTCTGGCACGAGGCATCCCTTGGTCACGGGTCATTTCCCAAACTGGGTGTTTCGGCTTAACAATGCTCAGGAAAGAGACTTTGATTTTTGCTGGTTTATACTAGCGAAATCTCTGGAGAAAGAATGGTTGATTCTGTGCTGTTATGCTTAACTAATTTAATTTGATAATGGCAGAGTTTTATTGATGAAAGCCCTCTTTCTCTGGTGTAACCCAAAGAACCTGCCAGCACTGCTCTTCTCTAGCAAGCCCCCCCTGCACAGGTAAGACCTGATGCAAAGTGGTGCTCAGGATCTGGCCTGTGCCCTTTGCTCCTGCATGGAGGCATCTGGCAAAAAATACTCATCCACTTCAGCCCAGGAATGCTCTGCAAAGAGAAGCAGCCACGGGGTGCGTGAGTGACTGTGCCGGAACCATTCCACGGGGTGAAGCCGTCTGCTCCGAGTGGGCAGGAGGAGAATGGCTCCCTGCCAGTGGAGCTGGCGTGGGCTGGTGGGGTGGACTGAGCCATCTCTGTTCCCCACACTGCGGCCACCCTGGCCTCCCTCTTTCCCAGCAGTTACGTCAGAGCCTGTGCACTTTGCCAGTAGGTTTGATATGACTGACTAAAAGCACCATTTTCCTGGTAAAACAAACACAGACTCCTTTTTAAAAACACCTTTTGATACTTTATGAGCGGGGCTGGTATATGTAACCTATCAAGCCCAACATATGGCTTATTATGACATTTAGCTGATTAAAATAGTCTAGACATAAACTTGAGATTTCAAAAATGTTTAAGCTAAGTCCGAAATACATTTTAATGTACAGTAGATGTATACTGCAATTTGGGCCACCTGTGTCCCTGTAGGAATTAAGGAGCAGGAAGTACTTTTGACTCAAGAAGTGTGTCTGAAAATTGAGGCTGTAAATTAACAACAGCTTGTCTATTAGATTATTTCACCCATAAAGGAGTCTGTATATTTCTAAATGCTTCGTGATTTTCAATACCTTGCTGTTGTTACTTTTATTAAAGAAGGAGGTTGGCAACAGTCTGGACATCTAGGTTGAACACATTTTTAGAAAATCATGGAATAAATAGCAGCAGCCAGCCAGACGGTGGTGAAGCATACCTGTGGCCACAAGAGGAGGAAACCCCACGTTGGCCGGTTAGTGGGTATGGTGGTGCTGGTGTTCCCTGGCAGACTCAGCCCATCTTGTTTCAGATGCTGGGCTGCTGTTTGTTGGCCATTCCAAAGCCAAAGGCAGGGTGCTGTGTACACACCACCATTGACCATCTCTGTAAAAGGCCAGATAATTTACCTCTTTGTCAGCTTCCCGGTCTCACTGAATAACTTCACATCATCATCTTGCCTGCCTTTCTTCTTTATTTTTCCTTCCTTCTAAGGGTTTGGTCTATTTATGGTTGTTTAGCTGTCTCTGGAAAGGCCAGAATAGGAAAACAAAATAAAAAAACAAATTCCTGCTACATGATCCATCCCAAGCTTCCCTGGAGTGGCTTTCAAAGAGGGGAGCAATGAATCCTAAACATTTCAGAGAGGGGGCCATCCCCATAGACTCCTAGTAAGGGGCATCACATAAGGCTGAATAATGGTAAGGACATCCTCAGCAGGGGGACAGGGCTGGGGAGAAATACCTACAGAGAAATTTCCATGAGGAGGAAGTTATGGCATAGAATATTTATTATATCCCCCATAAATTGTTATGTAATTCCTGTTTTGCTGAGCAGTTCTGCCACATACGTTAGACCTAATGACTTGCACAGAGCCTGAGAGCGGCCTACATGGGGTGATTATTTTGGCAAAGAGCTGTGTTGTGTTCAGTCTGGTCATTATGCAGGGGTCTAGATACATTACCCCTGTGTGGTTCCTTGTCAGGAGAGGTCTGTACCTCCCTCCCGGACACTCCTGTCCTGAGCAGAATGACACATTGGCTGGGGTATGGGATACTGGTACAAGGACAAGGAAAATGAAACCACAGTGACAACTCATGGAAACTCCTTTCACTTGAAGAACACAGGGCTGTGGTTTGGTAGCTACTTCTCTCATGGTCTTGCAACACCCCATCTGCAAGGTGGGTCAGAGGGCAACTGGCAGGAGAAGGCGGTGGAGAATGTGTCCCTGCTGTGGGTCTGGGCTCAGATGCAAGTGTCAGTGGTCCAGCCAATGCTACTTAATGGTGGAAGGCTCTTGTTCTGCCTGCAGAGAGGCCTTCCTGTGACATTAGAGCTCATGGCAAGTGTTTAGGCTGCCTGCAGCATGAATGCTTCATCTAGCAGCTCTTCTGATACGCAAGAGCCCAGTGCAGAGCCCAGGTTATCTGAGGGGCTTCAGCTGGAAACCTGCTGCAAGCCAAGTCGAGGCAAACACATACGCGCAAAACCGCAAACTCCTCTGAATCTCCCTCCTCTTCCCTGGTTTCTCCATTTTGTGCTCCCCTTGCCTTTTTGGCTTGGTGCTGCCCCATCCTCACTCTTCCAGGCTTGGTCCATCTGGCACATTGGTTGCTAAATCATGGCTGGGCAGGCTTGCCAGGACGCCGGGTTCCATCTGACCGCCTGAAGGCCTCTCACTTGCCTTTTAATCCATGAATGAAAGCGAGCCAGGCAGAGGGGAATATTCTGGCTTTGCTGCAGGGTGCTTGGTGTCACTGTGTCAAGCACATAGCGTGGTTGCTTCTCTTCATCTGCAGAGTTGGGTCAAATGGGTGAGCGTGGGCTGCAGCCAGAGCCTGTTTGCAGCACAGCCTGGCGGGGAGTGGGGCAGTGAGCAGGGGCTGTTGGGTGGATGATGGACCCCAGGGCTGCAGCAACGCTGGGGGACAAGGAGCAGTCGTCACTCTGGATCAGCTTCTCCCATCCCAGAATGCAGCATATTAAAGCAATTAAGAAAAGCTCTGCTCAACGCAGGGATTTCAAGGGGAAATATGAATGTAAGGATGCAGCATTCCTCGATCAGAGGGGAGAAATAGCAGAGGTTAAATTAAGCACAGCTGGAATAAGCATAAGAAATAGATTAATTCCATGAGAATTTTTTTTTCTTTCCGTTCTTTACAAATTATAGGAGCTAGGAAAACTAGCACATCTTAATTCCACTTGGTATGCAACCCTTTAGTCCTCTATTCTGTCAGCCAGCATGCACTGAATTCAAGTGCAAGCCCCTCACCCTACAAACCCTTGGTGGGGGACTCCTCTCCCACATCCCCTCTGCACATATGCTTCTCTCCTTTCCTAGTGCTGCTGTGAGGACAAATACTATGGACAAGGGAATTCTGGAAAATATATCAGGAAATTATATTTGCTTGTATGTTGTGATACTGGTTCAGAGAAATAAACAGAGCTCACCTTCAAGAACAATGTCAGGTTCTCCTTCCAATATGCTTGTCAGAGTGGGGATCATCCCTCAGTTCTGAGGCTGTGCAGAACCTGATATGATGGTGTCTTGTTCTGTGGCTCAGGTGTTTAGTTTAATGCAACCTATACTCCTAATAATAGTGGAGTTTGTGGACTGAGTCTCACCAGCTACTGCTGCTGTGGCAAATGCTCAGCTCTTCTTGGTTCTAGGCACCTTATCACAAGGTTGGACAAGACCTGTGAAATCCTGACCTTCACCTGGGTGCCCCTGAATTATGGGGGAAACATTGTTCTTTCCTGCTGGATTCTGAGTATGGTCAAGCCCATCTGATCATTGCTCAGAACAGGGATCAGCTTTGCACTAGTGCCTGTAGGGCCTGGAGTATACTCTGAGAGCATAGATGAGGCCAGGGATCTGAGCCCAGAGATGCTGGGTGGAGGCAGCTGGTGCCTGGTGCTGCCCAAAGCTGAAGGAATGTGCAGCACGCTCCCCTGCCTGCGGCGTGTGGCCACAGGCTGCTGCAGAGCTCAGCAGCCCGAGGCACTCCCTGTACCAGGACATACTGGCCCCTTGGTTCAGCCAGCCACTGGCCCCCATCCTACCCCTCCATCCCTCAGGCTTCTGGGGTTTTTCCCCTCCCAGGAAGGTCTGTGGTTGGGTTTGGGGGAAGGCTGTTGGGTACTGCCCCCACCACCAAATGGCTTGGGAGGGCCAAGCCCCACAACTCTGCAAAGGCACCCTCTCAGGAATGGCTGGGCTGCAGCAGTTCTGGTTTAAAAAAGCTGAAGATAAAAGAGTCAGGAAGAGGATACTTCTGGGTGCTTATCGTAGGCACTGCAAAAGCAGGAAAGGGTTTGACATAACAGATGAAGCCTGTTGCCATAACACATAAATTGGTACATTACCAGTGATGGACAAGAAAAGCAAGTTACGGCTGGCACTTGGCTCTTACCTCATATAGCTGCTGGGTAAAAGCATAAAGGATAGCCTTGATTTTGAATCTCTTGGCTTCTCTTAACTTGTATTGCAGCCATAATATTAAGTAAATACATGTTTTCTGGGAAGATATTTTCTTTTTCTCTTTGGCAATGACAATTTTTGTTGTTTTTTATTTAATAAAATAACATATGGTCATAAATTGAGTATCATTTGCTCAACTCTATGGATGTCTTTGTTGGAACTTGTCCAGTCTTCAGTTAAAGATATATTTAAGCAGGTTTCAAATACAGTATGTATTTAAAATGAGGCGAGTAATCCTTAAGGCATTTTGAAAATGGTGTTTAAGAAAAGTCTGTTCATATTATATTTTGGTAACTTCCCCCGTACTGCACAGCTAAGTATAATGTCTTCAGTGATGCACTCAGGCTATCACAAATGTTAAACTCAGCAGATATGTACGGAGCCCCAAGGAAGAGCACAGTGTGGATAAAATGCTGTCTGTGAGGTTGGGAGGCAGGGCTGCATTTCCTAGTGTTTCAAGGCACCTCTTGGACTCTCATGGATGCCCTGGAGCAGCATCCTTTGAGCTGTGTCAGGGCATCCAGGCACCCTCATACTCTGCATGCTGCCCTCTTCATGCATGCCTTTCCCCTTCCCTGCTCTTGCCCCGTCCTTCCCATTGCTCTCCTTCCCTCCCTCCAGGGTCACTGGCTTGAGAGGGCCAGAGCCATTACACCATTCCCAAGCCAGCAGGCAAGCTGTTTAATACAGATGATGTTTCCTAGCAGAAGGGCTCTGATGCCTTAAAGCATTTCTTTTTGTATCATCTGAGCAGCATAAAGAAGCCTTAAAGGAGGAGAAGAATTGAAACTGCACTTCTGGAGTGAAAGGGTATAAATATATTGTAATATACTCGTGACATGGTGTTGCTGAATTTTAGCACATTAGACTCAGCCTCTTGCCCTTACCTGAAGACACTGCCTTTGTTAGCTCCTGCTCAGTATAGTGGGTGCTCGAGAAACCTTCTAGAGCAATCAGAGAAGGATTTTACAAGACCGGCAGGAAGTTTAAGGGATGTTCAAAGCAGGCATTGTAGACTTCAAACAAAGTTGTGCAGATAATTTAGACTTCAGAACTGTAATTAGATAGAGGAAAATGTATGCTGTGATAAACCCAGCTGCTGTTCTCATAGCATGTGACTGATACAGTGGGCACAAGGACAGGACCAAAAAAGGTCACAGCCATGGTTAAAATGCTGCCTTTTAAAATTTATCACATTTGATCTTCATGTTCAGGATGATGAAATGCTGGTTCAGATACTCCTCTCACCTCATATGAGGAGGCTAGGGCAGAGCTGCCCCCTTACAAGTTGATTGTCCCCCCTACAAAACCTAGTCAGAGACTTTTTACAACCATGTCTGACTAAAAGCTGTGAAAAATATGGGCAAACAAAAGAGGTCCTGATGAGGTGACCCATTTGCAGCAGCATAAATTCTGCTTATTTTATTCAAAGGAACCTTCTGTGGTGGCTAATGTCATTGCATGGATCTTGATCAATGATGCTGCTGAGGCTTGGATCTTGCAACTACTTCATGACCTTTGTAATATAACAGAGAGGTATCCAAAAAGATAGGTATGTCCAATGATTAAGACACTCTATAATCTACACTGTTGTCAAGAACAAGCAAAAAACTCCATCCATGGCAGGATTTTGGTGTAAATAAATGTAAGAGTCACAGTGTGATCGCTGAGAGACATTCAATTCAAAGATCTTATTTCGCCAGTCAGACTTAAAATTGTTGCCAGGTTGAAGTAAAATAGATTAAAAAGAAAAGCTTGGCATTTAGCATCAGAACACAAAATGAAGCAGCCATGCTCTCACATTATCTCTGACATAGGCTTGCTTTGGCAAACTTTATCTGTCATCTAGTGTGTTGATGTCTTAATTTTGCCATCTGTAAAATAGTGATACCTATTATGTTTCCTGAAGGGGCATGGGTGATGTATGTTTAGCAGATGATAAATGTAAAATTCGTATTTGGAAAAAGTACGCACTTAATGGTATAACATTTCAGTGATAAATCAGTGAATAAAAAAGTCTGATTGCCAGGAAGGCAGGGGCTGAGTGAGACCTGTACGCCTGTAAGTCAGTGGTGAGATGTGATGGTAGGACTGTATTTCTGGTTTTAAACTTCTTTCTTTTCTCTCTTCTCTGATAGTCTTTTTTTTTTTCTTTTTTAAAGGAAAAAAAAGCAACCCTAAATTACATCTTAGGGTTTTGAAATAGCATCAAAGGCATAGTTGGAATGCTTATAAATAGTGTATCTTTTCTTGAAGGTGTGGTGTCCCAGTTTATTTGAGGACCGATGTAGGAAGGCATTGTGGGCCTGGGGCTGTGGATACTTCATGGGGCTGGCTCCCTGGCAAAGCCTGTGCTCCTCCTCCTTGCTCACTCATGTACTCAGACCCTGCTCCTCCACGGTCACTAGCTGTTCTGCCCTGCTGGCAGCTTGTGCCACAGGCCCTGGGAGATGCTTATGTTTGTGCTGGCTTGTCCCAGTGCCTTCCTCCCTTGCCATCCTGTGTTTGGTCCCCAAACCTTCCCCTCCTTCCTCTCCAACTCACAGATCCAGTTGGGGCCTCCATTTCCCCTGGCTTTAGACACAGGGGCAGAGTGCAATTCCTTCCTGCATGCCTCCCTAGGAAAGATCTAATAACGTGTCCCCTCCCTCTCTGGGGGTCTGGAGGCTCCATAGCCATGTCCCTTGGAGCCGCCCCTGGGACTGGCACAGTCACAATGCCACACGCAGGGAGCTGGCAGTGAGCTGTGAGCACAGCGGAGATGTGCCAGACAGTGGGGCAAAGCCTCTTCCTTGAAGAAAAGCACTGAAGGGCCACAGATGTTGATCTGCAGAAGGATCTGTCCTTTCCATAGCCTGGGGGAAGGCAGCTCCCTGGGGATGGATCAGGAAGAGCTATGGGATGGCATCTCATGGCATGGCAGCACAGGGGGCAGGCAGCTGGAAGAAAAACCCAGCGTCTCTTGGCTCAGAATCCATGGAATGAACTGTAACCACTAGCCTATAAATGAGAACATCCAAACAAACAAACAGAAATAAGACCAAATTAAAAAAAAAAGAAAAAAGCAAAAAAAAAAAGTGAAAAAAAAAAAGGATCCAGGATGGTGCTGCTCTGACTCTGGGCCCTGTCGTCTTCTAGGACTGATGAAGCGACTGGGTGGTTCTTCAGATTCCTGTGGTCTGAACACACACCCTAGTCATCACTAAGATGAGCACGGAAAAAAACAGTAATGAAAGAGGGCTCTGATTTATTTCCTGATAAAATAACCTTTGCTCTCAAAGGCTAACGTTTCAGCTCCAGCTTGCAGAGAATGATCTTTTATTTCCATCCATCAAAGCCTACATCGTGCTGGATATCCAGAGTTGGCCAATGAAGGAAAATTACTACCTATAACTTTTTTTTCTGAGGGAGGAGAAAAAGGAGGGGGTCTGAAGTCTGTATTAAAGACTGAAATAATTACTATGCATCGCAACCCTGTGACTACAGTGCAAGGAAAATTGCTTAAAAGTACTGTGCAAGCCATAAAGGTTTTTCTACAGTGTAAATAATCTCCATGTTTTTTGGAGCCTTTGATCTGAATCATCGTCCAAATAATTCCTTTTTTATTTTTGCTCAGGTCAACATCTTGAATGAGTATTCAGGGCCTCCCCACTCTGCCGCTGTATTAGATAAATACCAGTACATCATGGTTTTGTCCATTACTGGTGTCACTTGGTGTGAGGTAAGAGCCTGCAGCGTTGACTGAGAGCAACAAGAGTAACAGTTAAGATTTCCAGCTCACATGGATGATTTCACACCACATTGTGCTGCAAATGGCTACAGGGAACTGTCAGCGTAAGTGAGTTAAAAGCAAGGCAGATGTTTATTTGCAATCAAAACATTAGCTGAGCTTGATACCTGAAGAGGCAGAGGCACCTGTTCTGCAAAGGAACTGTTTGAGATAATGAGTTGTTTTTCATAAAAGAGAGCCTGCTTCAAAATATTTTTCTGAAAATATAACTTTTAATGTCAGTGGTCTTCACTTGGGTAGAACAAAGTGGAAGGTCTTCCAGTGTTCATATGATCACCCAAATGAGCAATGTGAGCAGTGAGCCCCAATGCATGACAGATCAGGGTTCACATGGCCCAATACCTCAGTACTCCTTCAGGCTGGGAGTGCCAGCTCAGTGTCAGCCCTGGGTGATGCCAGGGTTTTCCCTGGGTTGTGATGGTAGATTTGTGGATGTTTTTGAGTACTCTGAGAAGGCACATTTTACAGGGCTCCATTCTGTTAGTCCTGAGCCTTCAGTGGGTTGGCAGAGCCCCTCTATGATGTGGAGTTGCTGGTGTTCACAAAGCTCTGTGAAGAGGCACTGTAGCAAGAAGCTTGTGTGGGTGTAGAAAGCAACAAGGGACTGTTTTTCTGTGAAGGTGGATAGAGGGTGTTCATGGGTGCATGTACTGGAAGTCATCCAGCATGTGGGAACAAATGTTTTAATCTACAGAGATCAGCACACAGAAGTAAAGGCAAGAGGAGCGTAGAGACCATGACCTTAAGTCTCTTGAAATCATCAGGGATTTCCTTTTTTGCAAGGAGCTGAGCTTTGCTTTTTTCCTTGGAGAGCTCATTCTATCACAAGCTCAAAGGATGGGATGGAGGAGGAGGAGTAGGAAGACTTCTGTGCAGATGAGTGGAGTGATGCTACCATAGGTCATCAGTAGGCATTGACAGCCCCAAAACTCCTCCCACCCCCTGCAGAAAGGACAAATGTATTTCCTTTGCATTAAAAAGAATAACCTTTCACAGCTAGAAAATATTATAGAGATACTTCCCATGAGAGCCAGACACTGCGAAGAGCAGTGAGCAGAGTTACCTTGAAGTGATGCAATAGGATTAAAGGTCAGCCTCCTGTGTGGGTACCTCTAGCAACAGTTAGTGGGAGTTTTAAGGGCTGAATATCCTCACTGCAGTCAGTTAAGGCTTTGAGAAGGCAAGTTAATGTTGGTTTTATTATGAGACAATATAATAATGGCATGGGCCATCCAGCCATTAGCTTGTCTACCTTGGCTATCAGGAAACATTCATGGCCCAAGACAGAAGCTGGGGAAAACATTGCAGAATAACAGAAAAGAGCTATAATTCCCTCATTTTCAAGTTCTGGTGTTAAGGACCTACAGGATTATTCCCCAGTTCTCAGCTAACCATTCCTTCCAGCTCTTGTTGTAAGCAGTTTTCACATAGCCTGACTTCCCTCAAAGTACCCTTCATCCACAAGGACCCCATAAAAAGTATTAGGCAAAGATTAAACATTATAAACATAAAACCAGCTCATAAAATGAGTTTTAAATGCTAAGCATGAAAGGGTGAATTTGCCTAAGGGGGCCGCTCTGAACTCCATTGACTCAGGGAAACTTGTTCCTTGAGAGACATATTTATCACTATAGTTTATTTATACTAAAAGAGGCACCATTGGAGACTGGGGGCTTCATTGTGTGGGGTGCAGCTCAGACATTCAATAAGAATAAATTCTCCCTGAATATTTTACATCAAAACTGATACGAGAGGCCTAGGCTAATAATAATAGAAGATCTTCTGTTCACATTTCACATCTGGAAAACTGAGGATCTTCAGGGTGAAGGACTTTGCTGAGTGTGTGCTGGTAGTCCTGTAAAAGCTGTAAAAGTCCTGTAAAAGGGTCTCAGCCCAATCCTACAACATGTCCCACTGCAGATCCTTAGCAGGATCAGCCCCTGACCAGCCCTTGCAGGTGATTAGTACAAGGCCTGAGCCCTTTGCACTGGTCCCACTTCATGTCTTCTTATGACAGATTGCTTTTTTAATTGAGATTCAAATGCAGACAAGATGGAATAAAGCTCCTGGGGTATCGCCTTCCTTCACAAGGGCAGACAAGGATCAAGGCATGGGCTACAGAAGCAAAAATACTGCGTTATGTGACTTAAACAGCCAGAAAAGAAATGCAGCCACAAAGAGACTACAGGAAGAAGATAACACCTTTGTATGGATGATGTGAGTACAAGGATGGTGGGAAAAAAAATCCAAAATGGAGACAGACCTATGTTTATTTTCCTTATCAGCTGGCCTGATTTTTCAGGCCTGCCAAAGATGTGAGAGCTTTTCCAGAATAATTTATTTTACACCCAACTCCTCAAAAAATAGCCTCTATGTCTGTAGAGTTTGTAACCAAAGAAGCATTGATAATTGCCTGTGTCAAAAGAAGAGTTAAATTTTGCATTAAATGCCAAGTCTTTCCATTCCTCTAGGCTAGCTAACATTTCCTATCATCATCTGACCAGAGTTTGTTTTCATGTTTCATTTTCTTTTCTATTGAAGTATTAGTCTGGTAGACTGAGTTTTCTCAGAGGGGGAACTTCTGTGCAAGTTTCATTAAAAATATTTCACAATACCTCTCTAAAATGTGATCTGTGCTTTTGTGCTTACTGAAAATGGTGCAGCAGCTTGTTAAAGCATATGCTTTTGTATTTCATCAAAACAGATATTTTTTAAATGGAAATCTCAACCATTGTGTTTCTCTGTGGAGATTAGAGTGAGCTTTTTCAAACTGTCAATAGAATTACTTTGAGCCTGATTCTCTTGTCAGATGTACCTCAGTAAATAAAGAGAAATTCTTCTGAAATCAGTGGAATTATTCTTATGAAAAACTTCAACGCATGATTTAGCAAGGGCCCTTGTTCTTATGTATCAGCCAAGTTGTCTAAGCTGTCCCAGAGCTGCCTGTTAGTAGCATATATTTAACTAGAATATTAATGAAGGAAAAAGTCTAATTATTTGCGTGTAATGTATTTCTTTAAAACTTCACAATAGGAAACAACATGTTTCACATTACCACTTACCTCCTCTAAGGCAAGAGTTGTTCCAGTGGTTAGACTGTGTGAGAAATTATGTTACATACCACCATGGAGCCTCATGTATCTCTAAGCAATCTGAAATTCCTGAAATCTGCAGATCAAAGTGCTGCTGTGTATTACAACAAGCTGTGCATTACAACAAGCTGTGCTGTACCGTACTGTCTCCTGTAAAGTCAGAGAAAGAGATGAATAATTCACTAGGGTGTTTTTTAATTTCTAAAATAAATACTTCAGTGCTGTTCATTTTAATGGATATTGTAGAAGGCGACTTGCTGTGGAATCTGAGTGTTCTTATCATTGCATCAGAGTAATTACTTTGCACTTTTTGTCGCACTGATTTGTGTTCTTTGATCATGGTTTCTGAAGCTGTCCAGAATCTTGAGATTTGGTACATTTGTCTGCTGCCATGTCACTTATCTTTTTCTTTCTGTAGGATAGGCAGTCTTGTGCCTGTTCAATACATGTATTGAAAATCTCAAAAAACAAGTGTGGTAGGAAACAGTGTCTTATATTCACATCCTGACTCTTGTCTTCCTGGGTTAGCCTGGAACTGGAGGCCTCTTACAATGCTAGAGAAAATTTTCACTGCTGGACTTTTCTTGGGAGATGGATTGCTTATTTCAGCTTCTTGATTAACTCATAATTATGGTGATTATGCTCTACTTGTCCAAAATTCTCCTATATAAGAGCTTCATTCAAAACCAAAAAAGTTGGCTTTCTTCTCTTTTGCTAACATGCAAGTATTAGAACAACTTGCAGGTGCAAACTTTTGCTAAACCAAACTCAAAGGAGGTGGGAAGTTAAAAGATGATGCGAAGGCTCCTCTGTCCACTTCTCCTGGGTTATGTAAACATCAGAGAACAAAGGCTTCAGGCTCATTATCTTTGTCCTGATCTCTTTGCTGAGGAGATCTGGTTGGAAAACAGAATTTCTTTCCACGGGAAACTTGACTCCTCCGAATTTGTTTTTGTTGTCAATGAGAAAGTAAATTCTTTGTTTTCTCACAGGTCATTCATCAAGGGAAAAAAATAAAGGAATCATTAAGACATGTCAGAGTATTTTATTTTCATTGTGGGAAATATATTTTACTCTAGTAATATGCAAATATCTTTTTTTGATATGCTGAAGATATTTAGTTGTTCAGAAAAAAAAAAAAACCAAGAACAGGGATCAAATCCTTTCTTTCTGATTTCTTTGGAGATTGGTTTATTTGTCCAAATGAAATTTTTTGATTAAAACAAAGCCCAATTTCCCAAAGAAAACTGTTCTGTGGAAATATTTATTAATCCCAACTTGCTTTTGCTGAATGTTGCTCAGATTGTACCACGGCTCCAGTTTTCAGCAAGCAAGTGAACCAATCTCTCTATCCCTACCTAAGTGTGTGTATATACATTGCACTTGTACACACATGTATGCACAGGACCAACTTCTGCCCTCAGCTATGTATGTTAATCCTGGTGGAGATTACTATCGATGTTGTGCGCATTTGAATGAAAGTAGAATTTGGCTCAGGATTTGTAATCAATACATAAGGCTCACTGAGTGATTTGAGATCCTCAGAGAAAGCTGTTACATAAATGTTAGTCATTATTATTTGTAATAATTACCTACAGCTGTAACTATGGCAAGCTTCCATATAAAAACAGCTAGCCCCTGACATATGGCTTCTGTGCTTCAGCTCCAGATTCCACCAAAGTGCACAATAAACTCTTTCTTTAAAAGCATGTGCCTGAAGGGAACATGTAACCTCTGGCACACGACTGCAGCCATAACGACGAGGAGAGAATTATGCCATCCTTATTAGCAGCAGCAGTGTGACTTGAACAGAAAGGAATGGGTGTTGGATCGGACCCTATCATGTGAATAGCATGCTCCTGAGATGCATTACAGCCATGGGCAATGTAGGCAGCAAATTAAATTCAGGTTGTAACTGGGTCAGGGCTGAAGAACATTTTGTAACCATATTTTTCCAATGTGGCTGAAGATTAGCTGGGTCCTTATTTTTGGGGATGTCTTAATTCTCTTCAGTTTTACTTTTAAACTAACTAAATAAAAATTACAAAAACAAAACAAAAAACAAAAACAAACCCAACCCCCCCCCCCAAAACCCCAAACCAATAACCAACCAAAAAACAAAAAAACCCAAACCAAAATAGGAAAAAAAAAAAAAAAAAAAAAAAGCCAACCCCACAAAGATCCTCCCAAGACAAACAAAACCTTCCAAGTGTTCGCTTTCTTTTTCTAGCTTTTCCCATTTCTGACATGGCCACTACAGCCATTTAAAAGATGAAACACAGAAACTGTTGAGCAGCACACAATGCTGCTACTCAATAGTCTCAGGAGGAAGCAAGGAATATGGCATCTGACTGAAACTGCTTGGGAATTTAGGCAAACAGCCTGTAATTGCCAAATTGATTTTGGCCAGAAGACCAGGGTTAACACCCACAATAAGTATAAAGTGCCATGGGATCTTTAATGACCCCACTGCTTTGGACACAGTTTTACCTTTATTTAATGCACATTTTATGTTTGTGAATAATATACTCCATAAAATATATACAGTCAGGAAATGCCAAACATTGCCAGTTTCCCAAAGGCAATTTCAGAGCTTGCAGAAAGCACTCTCAGGCCTCGATTCATGATTGTGTTAAACTTTGTTTATATGAGGTAATCCAATATTTTATTCATTAAAATGCACCATGCACCTAAGAGGAATTAAACAAATGCTTTACTATGCACTAAAATTGTTCTTCCCCCTTTGGTGAGGATTAAGTGGGAATAGCACATGGACCCCTGGACCTTGTGCAGTTGGGGTGTCTCCGGATGCTGCCCCTGCGGACTTCACAGCAACACTCTGGATGTGCTGCCAGGTCCTTGCTGGCAAAGGCAGGGCAGAGAAGACTGGAGAGGGCAGAGGGAAGTTTGTGTAATGAGCTGCCCAGGATGCTGAAATCCCCTGAAGTCCTCTTCATCTCTGGGGAGAAGCTTTTATCCAAAGACAGCATGTGGATATCCTACCTTGCAGGATGCTCTGAGGCTGCTGATTACTGAAGGTAAAGAGATGGTGTGTGCCATAGTGAGGAGGAGAGAGTCATAGCAGTCACTCAACATAACATGGCATTAGCTGATTAGTAATGAAACGGAGGAAACATCTGCATTTCTGAATTCAGAGTGGCATCTTCTACAGCTGCTTGGCTTGGGGATTAATTGCCTCTGAGTACCTATGATGAGAATTCAAGTTTTTCTCTGTGTTTAGTCCAGCTATAAGAGCCCTTTTTGTTATACTGATGGTAATTTTGCTTGGGTGCAAACAGAACAAGATTTTCAAAAATAGGTCACTAAACTTAGGCTCCAAGGACTTTATATGTACACACTTAACTCAGTGATCTGATTAAAAAAAAGCAATCTGAATGCCCAAGGTCTCCCAAAATTGTCAGATCTGTAGCCAGGCAAACACAGAAAGCTATAATCAAGTCTGTGCAATTATGTACATATTTGTAATTTTAAAGACTATGCTTCTATTCTGGTAATGACTGGGGTTTTAAGCAGTCTTTTGTATTTACTTTTTTTTTATATGGAAAATGATGGTGATGGTTTCCTGAAATCTAGATCAGGTCTCTTTGGGAAAGACCACAGTCTAGTTCACCTACAGCACCCTGATTTGTATCCTGCTGAGCACAATGTGCGGTGACTGGAGTCACTGGAGTCAGTGTCAGAAGGACATCTTCATCTGCCTCCAGAGGTCCAACCTCCCATCAGTGCTAAGAGCAGCTGCACTCATCAGAAGGATCAGGTATGACGGCAAACACCACACATCTGAGAGTAAGGTTTCATACTTCCACATCACTTTTCGTGCATGAATTCCACCACTTCTAGAAAAATACTAGCAGTGAGAAAAGCTGTGCAATATTTTTGGGACATAAGTTCTGAGAGCCACCCTGGCATAAGTAATTTGTTATTCCCTCTTAAGGAATTATTTCCTTAAAACCTTTCTGAAGATTCATGAATGAAAATATCATCTTGTGGCTTGAATTAATGCAAGCAAGGAAGGGTCTCCCCCTCAGTGGGGAGGAGCCTAGGTTTTTCTTGTCAGCCCTCATTTCTGGCACAGAACAACTCTGGACTTCGAGCACCATTTGTAGTTTTCAAGGGTCACAGATCTGCAGTACCTGAGGTGAACTTCTGACATGGATGTTCCATTTGGAAGACATCTGTCCCGTGGAGCCTCAGCCTCTGAAAACAATAGCATCCAAACCAACCTGATATTCACCAACGTGTGTGTGTCATCCAGCTACGCTCCTGCTTTGCTGCTGCTCTTTGCAGCCACTCCCTCCTCCTGCCCACCGAGCACTGCTGGAGGGCAGGGAGCACTGCCAGTGCCTCCGTGGCCAGACACTGGAGCAGCTCTCTCACAGAGGCTCGTGCTCACGTTTCCTTTCTAAAGAGACCTTCTTGTGCTGGACTCATTCTCTCCTTTGGACTCTGTGGCATGCAGCACAGAGGAGGTCAGGATAGGGAATCTTAATAAGTTATTTGGCCTAAAAACCTATTACTCTCCTCTGTTTCATTAGTCACAGTCCCAGGAGCATTAAGATTAAGGGGTGTTGCCATGATGATGTCTGGTGTCAGGAGACTCATACCAGGAAATGAAGGCAAAGGCTGTCAATTTCCAAATTTGATATAAAGCAAAAGGGTGTTTCTGTAAAAATGATCAAAGCAGG
This sequence comes from Corvus cornix cornix, assembly GCF_000738735.6. Classification (NCBI taxonomy): domain Eukaryota; kingdom Metazoa; phylum Chordata; class Aves; order Passeriformes; family Corvidae; genus Corvus; species Corvus cornix. The sequence goes on along the minus strand of NC_046333.1, from coordinate 139,895,960 downwards.
GACTGATCTGGAATCAGTATTTCAAAGAGCATGTTTGGAGCAAACAGGCTATAAGCACCCCTTGCACGGTAGTGATGCTTGAATCAGATCATTCCCCTTTTTAAATGTCAGCTCTTCCATATATCATTCAGCAGGAGATCCTGCTAATTAGTTTAGACTTTTCTCTCATGGGTCACACCCTTTTATCACTTCCCACTCCGTATGACTTGACTTACAGAACACTTGGCTTCAGACACAGTCTCAGTCCTGCTCTTTGCATGCTATTTGCACACAAATTACTTACATCCCTGTATTAGTCACTCTTCTGTTTCAGTGATACATTTTTTTGTATGTTGTGAATCTGAGGCAGAAGGAGTATCGTTTGGATATGTGAAATCACTCCCAGTGTGGGAATAAGTCCTAGTGCTTGATTAAAAAGTAACACTTCAACACATGTAAAATAGCATGGCTCAAGTCAGCTCAACCAGAGCTGGTTTTGCTCCTCTGTGCAGCCCAGGTCTTAATCTGAGAACGTTTGTTCTTTGAAGCTTTGAAAATACAGGTTGAAAAGGTGGATTTGGCATTTCTCATGTCATCCACATAAAAGTATCTTGGGCCAGGGGATCATACCTGTGTCTCTCCAAGCCTTAACCCCTCCATTCAGGCACCACTTTCCAAAACAGGGCAATGTCAGGAAGACTCCCTGTGCCAATCAGCCTTAATCTGCTGGTTGGGCTGTCTGTTGGGAAGGGGATAAGGTATGAGTTTGAAAACTTTTGGCTAGAGGTCAGGACATGAACCCAGGTAAGTGGACAAGGCAGCTTCTGAAAACAAAAAAACCAAAAAAGACAGTGCCTCTCTCCTTTCCTCCCTTCCCTTTTTCTACTTTGCTTTGGCCAAAAACTACAGTACACTCTGCCAAGTTCAGATATGTGGTCAGAGCACTGCCATTAAAGTGGCCATCAGCAGGGATGAAAATATTTCAGCTCATGAAAATATTAGTATCTTAGCTGGGGGTTAGGAAAAAGAGACACACACACAGAACCTGAGAAACCACAAGATCTTCTGAACAAATACAAGATTTTTGATAGCCAGGGAGCTCTTTTTGCAGTGAAGTTAATTACATCCAGGACAGGGAATATCACATCAATGGAAATAATATATACCTATATAATATATCTTTATTATATATAATATGTAATGATCAGGAACTAAGGGACAGCAGAGATGAGGCTTATTGTGTCAACAAGTCCTGTGCTACAGTCCCAACATCTGGGCCTCTGCTCTTCTGGAGTCCTGCGGTACGGGGCTCATCCCAGCCCCTGCATGTGGAGAAAAGCTTGGGAATGTGAACAGAAAGTACCACACTTGCAGTGCCATAAATCAACAGGCACATAAAAGGAATTAAAAGTGCAGGGCTTGTACATTCTGATTTTGGGGAGCTCTCACTGGAGAAGATTTTTAAGTACTCAGGCTGAAAGCAACACTACGTAACAGGGACCGGAAATGGGCCTTACAAAATCACTGCTTTGAGATAGCTGTTCACCAGAAGCAGCTGGAGATAATTCTTCATCTTTCAGTTGAAACAGCTATTTCAGTTTAGGATCAGTGCGTGGAAGGGAAGGTGGCTCTGCAGCCCCTCTGACATTTTTGTTTTTCACAGCTCACTGTGAGCAGCGGTGGGGTATCCATTGGCATTCAGGTGAAATCATAGGGAAGTAACTACGTACAAAATCTTATTGGATCTCTGGGCTGCCTGCAATGCCAAGGCTTGCCTGAGGCTCAGAGGTTTTGTCTCTGGGAAAAATTAGGAGGTCTTGACAAATAATTGTAACATGCTGTTATAGAGAATCACAGGAAGGAATGACAAAATCCCCAAATGATTGGGTATTCTGTTCCTTTGTAACATTTTGCTTTTATTAATGCAAATTATACTCACATATGTTATTCAGTGGCCAGTTTACTGCATCCTATGTTTGAGTCCCTCATAACATACATAAGAATTAATACATTGTGCCTATTCTGTCTTCATCGGCAAAAAAAATTCTGAAAAGAGAGACATTGAACTATAGATAATCCGCATAGGAACATGCAAATTTTTCTTATGTTTCAGCTGAGGAGCGTCTCTATCATATGAGTTTACCTTCTGTTTTGGCTTCCAATGAATCCCTTGATGAAGAGCAAGATTTAGCAGGAAGAATGAAGTTTTCCACCTCAGATAGTAAACTGGTCCAGTTTCACTTGAGACTTGGCTTCTTTGCAAGTGTTGTTGCACTTGGCCTAGTAGATTATAATGAAATTTCAATCTAGGATTGTTTCACTATGTGAATTAAGTATTGGGAATATTCCATTCCCGGATAGAGTAGGACTTTCCAAGCAATTACTTTTCTTATCTCCAGGGGCTACTGTGATATTCAGAGCTTAAAACATGGAGATTGTGACTCTTGGGGTCTCACTCAGTGCCACTTCTGGCATTGAGGTAATATGGAAGGATTGAAAGCAGATGGCCCCTAATATCATGTGGAGCAATGATGATCCTTGTGGACCAGAATGGGGACACTGGATGAAGGGATTGGTGTGAGAGTTGGGCTGGAAAGTGATAGGGTGCAGAAAGGAAGGTAGAAATCCAAAGCTTTTGGGAGTGGTAGTGGGAGAAGTAACTGGAATGTGGGTGGAGGTAGGACAGCTCCTGAAATGAATGAGAAAGAAGGTGAGTGAGGACATCATAGGGCAAGAAATGATGTGAAGGTAGAAGAGGAGGTCTGTGGGAGCAGCAAAGAGTGCTGACATTGTATCCCAGCCCAGCTCTGCCCCAGGAGATGGAAACAGGGAGGTGACTAGCAAAGGTGGCAGGTTTGTGCACAGCGTGACCAAGCACTGCCACCTGGCACCACCAGCTGCAGCAGCCAGGCCTGCGTGGGAGCTCTCAGACTCCTCTGCTTGCACCCCTCGAGGTGCTGCCTTTGGTTACTGCATCTCAGCTGGGCTGAGCACAGGACTGAGCTGTTTAGGACCAGTATGGATTGGCTCTGCATGTCAAAGGGCCTTGGGCTTTGCAAGAGGACTGTAGTTTTTATATGTAATAATTTATACACAATAGTTCCAGAGCAGCCTGGATGAAACCTTGATCTGGGCCACATTGTAGTTTGCTGACAGGAATTTCATCCCCAACTTCAGTGTCAGAGATGATAGTAATATTTTCTTGACTTTTGCATCAGCAATTCTATGTTTTGGGATAGGAAACTGAGACTTGTTCTTCTTGGACATTGAGGAGCCAGAAGATGCCAAGATATTTCTAAGCCCCAGAAGCAGAGGCTATAGAAATTAATCGGAAGCCAAGCCAAAAGCTTCTCTTTTGGACAACTGCAGCTGCCGGTTTCCTCGAGCCTGAGCACACACTTCTGAATAGGCCGTCCTGAGCACTTTCTGTTTCATCTGGCATATGGGGTTGAGATTTCATACCAGAGTTGCACTGATTTTGTCCAAAGTTTTATTCTTTCCTTTGCCAAGATTAAGATCCACTCAGAGGTTCTTATCCAGCTAGCTCTCCTGCAGGTGCCAGGACATGACTGGATGCTTTAAAGGCTTACTTCTTTTTATAAATGACATGCCGGCCAAGCTCCATTACTGCTCCAGAGAGGTCCAGAGGAACTCACAGCATCTTAGGGAAAAAGGGCTGGAAGGGATGTGAGGTGACTCAGAGCATCTCCTGCCTCAAGACACTGTGGCTGTGCAGTCCACAACAAGTAGTGTTTTCAGAAGCACTGATGCCTCATTTTTAGTCACCAGTTCCCTTTGTTAAGTCAGAAGCAGAGACTTGAGCAGGCTAACTGTCATGAAAAAATGTGCGTTCATCAGGTGTGGAGACAGTATACTGACACCTCTCTGGTTTTGGAGGATCTTTTTTTGCAGCCATGTGCAGGACTAAAAATACCTTTCTTTCAAATCAGAAATACACATTGCGTCCTCTTTATTTAGCTGTAAGCCAGTTCTGTTTGGGTGAGATAAATCTACCCCAAGGCTCCTGTAAGTTATCTCAAATAAAACGGTGACTTATGACATTAAAATGATAGCGTTGTATTCTTATTCTCTGTAGTTTGTATTTCAAGTCATGGCTACATTCCATCAAAACATGCCTTGAGATTCAGTTGTCAGCTGCCTCCTTGTTATGTGAAGCTGCACTCATCCTGCTTCTTTCAAATATAGAATGTTTTTAAGTACAAGGAATACAAACATAATGTGACAGAACATTTCACATCCTATCTGATTAATACCAAAAGCCTTTGATTTGAAAGGTCACAGAAAAACAGTGTGATGCAATGCACCTCTCACAGATTGCTCAGTGTTTGCCTGTGGTTTAACTTCCAGTCTCCCTATTGTTGTGCTACTCTCTAAGCACTGTTTTCCTAATGCCTCTGAAAGACAGTCTCTCCACAGCCTTACCCCTGCTCCCTTGATAGACTTCAGCTCAGGTTGAGGTGACAACATAATGGAGCTGCTGATGGTCAGGTTTCAGAAAACAATCATGCACCTTATGAGAAACAATCACTAAAACACAAGCACTTAGAGGAGCTAGAGATAAAAGAGTCTCATTTTCTTGGCAGCCCATGTAGATGTTCTGCAATGACTGATGATATGAGTGTTATCTTGACACCATACTCTCCCATGTTGAAACTGTTTATGGGAAACAAACATCATGTGAAAAAGAGATTGCCAGACACTAAGTAAATCACTCTGATGAGGAATGAGTCAAGTGCTGCCAGTTTTACCCACACTGTCATTGTTATGATGTAACACATTCCTCATGACTGATACTGCATCCAAATTAGGGCACAAAACCTTCTCTTGATCAGTTAACTGAAATTCCCTGCCTTGTAATGACTGTACACACACACACACACAACTGTGCTCACACATACACAGAACCTGAGATAGTACAGAATGACGCCCCATGTTAGTGGAGGATTAAGAAGGTGGGCAAAAATCATACAAATTGTAAATTTTATACCCTTCCCACTTTAATAAGCTGTTGCAATTTTCTGAGTTCTGCTAGCATTGATTAATAAACATTTGGTGTGCTAAACATATGGAAAAATCATCCCATCTGGACCATTTAAAACTAGGACATAGACTTTATCTTTGTTTATTTCATCCCTAGCTAAAAGGCTTATTATGAATTGCAATAATCCAAGGAGCCAACCATGGAAGACAGACAAGCTCTTTAGATAAAACCAAAAAGGCAAGTCTTCTAACCGAGGACCAGATGTATTTTTGGGTATTGCCCTTGTACATATTTAGCTGAGCTTTTCAAGTGGTGAAGATTTGCATGTTTGTTTTGCAATACTAATGAATATGTTTTAGATTTACATTTTAGAAAATGGAAACTTTTATCTTCTTGGGGCTTTGTAAGTTAATGATTTCCAGAAGATAGTTTGGTATCCTCTTTTAACCCTTCACCATTGAAAACATATCACTTTCCGAGGCACAAGGATCTAGTGCAGGCCTGCTGAACTAAACCCGGGAGATATATGTGACTCTTTCTATTGTTTATTTCTGGAATTACATAAAATGTGGGTTTTTAATTTTCAATCTAGTGAAAACATATGTAAATGGCAAATTATTTTAAAACTAACTTAATGTGAATCGTGGGGTAGGCATTACCATACACATGATCCTTTAATTAGATAAATAAGGAAAATACTTTTGGAAAAATACAGTTTTGAGACCCAGTGTCTTCCATGAGTGATTTAGTTTCCTCCAAGATAAAGACTGGTTTAGGGCAGTAAGGAAAATGTACTGCATAACAACATTTTTACTTCTAGTAGAGAGAGCAAAGTTGCAGTTTCATAACATAGTTTTTCACCCTTTGATTTTCTTTAGAGAGGTTATGAGAGAAAATAATTAATGAATAAAACATAATTTTTCAAAGGCTTACCCTCGGTGGCAATTTTTCTATGACATGAGCCCTATCAGAAATGAAAAATTCTTCCTTAGGGAACAACAGAACATTTTAATACAAGAGATAACTACAGCTTTGAACTTTGGGTGGTTGACAAATCAGTCTGAAACAGCCTTTCTTCCAAATTTTTCCGATTGTTCATGCAAAATACGATAGGAAACTAAGTAGGATCTTGAGAGAAGATGATGTTTTTTATGCTTACTTTAGGAAATATTGCAAACCCCTATCCATCTAGGATGCGAAAGTAGTGCCCCAGAGCACTTCGGTTCTCAGCTGCATGAGCATTTTTGGGAAAGGGCTCCTGGAAAGGGATCAAGCTAAGATCCCAGCTCCAGTATGGAGGCAGTTTGATAAAGTAAGATGTTTTTTACCTCTGTTTGTTTTTAAAGAGAAAGGCAAAATCAAAGCTCCTGTGTGCTCTTGGCACAGCAAGGGATGGCATGAAATTGTGCCTGTCTGGCCAGGGGTGACAGCTCAGCACAGTGTCTCCAGGAACAGGAATATCCAGCTCTTCTGAGCTATTTAACTCCTGCCTCTGTATTGATATGGCAACATGTCAGCTACTGGGGGGCAGGTGCTGGGATTTCTGGGGTGCTTTTAGCAGCTGCAGAGTTTACAGGTGGGTTAATGGGATCTCAGATTTGCTTTTCATACCCATATCTTGTAAAGAGCAGAATTGCAGAGCTCAGCTGTGGTAAACCAGTGCTGCTGCCTAGGCAGCTCCTGTGCAGAGCTAAGGACCTGACAGTGTGAGGAAAGGCAGGAGGTGGAACAGGGCTCTCTCCAGGATCTTGCAGCTGTGGTTGGTAGATCAGGGGAGGTAGGGGTTCTTACAGCTGTCGGGTGACCAAAGCTGGCTCAGACTAGTCAACCACAGGGCCCAGAAGCCATGTTTAGGATCCTTTTTCACTCATATTGCTATAACTTGGTCCCTTCCTACCAGCATGGGCACTGAGGACCTGGCTGGGCACTGCAGTGGCAGGAACACCACTGTTCATAGGCTCTCAACTAGGTGTCCCTCTTGAAGCAGGCAGTGCTGTGGAGAAAATGTCCTGTGGGCAGAACTGACCCCAGGCCACTGGCAGGCCCATGCTGACTAACCCCCATACACGGAATTATAGGCAGTTTAGGCTGTTGAGTGGATAGACTCAGATTTTATTTCAGGTGCAATGTTGTGGAGAAGGTGCCCTTTCCTAGGGACAGTGATGTGTTTTCAACAGAGCCTTTTGGTGACACTGGTCCTCCACTACTGAAGCAACTCTAATGACTGCATAGGCATCATTCTTTTTTCTCTGGGTGAAACTGAGGTCAAAGCAAATTCCATAATCCCTGTTTACTTTACTTTGCTACTATTTTTCCTTTTTCATTGTCTGTAACATTAATACCTCCATTTCCATCAACATATGCATAAATATGAGTGCAGCTGGAAAACTGACAACCATGCTCTGCTGAAGCAGTACTAATACTGTATTCTAACACTGCAGATTTTTATTTGCATTAAATTGAGAGTGGCTCATGCACCAAGAGGCAGAGAGTTGTTCATCACATATTTTTCAGCGAATGGGAGCCTTGCCCAGACTAGAAAGGTAGTTAACATGAACTGAGCAAGCTGGACTTAAATTCATCCCATTTTTTTATGTGGATGTAGGACATACAGTCTTAACTTGAATTAGTCCATATTAATTAAATATAAGCTAAACACTGCCTTTTCTCTAGGCTGGACAAAGCTGACCCATTGCCTACAGACCTTTCACTGTCTGACCTTTAGTACATACAGGATGTGACACTCTATTTATTTCATCTTACTCCATTTTTCCACAGGGCTTCTGATTCTTCCAATGTATCTGTGATGGATAGAGAATGAAGCAGGCCTATGTCACGTACAAAGCAGGAAGAAATGGAATAGTCTTGTGGTTAAGGTAATTCACTGTGGTCTAGGGGGTGTAGCTTCTATCTCTGCTTCTGTCGTAAGTCCCTTTGGGAGGCTGCATAGAATTCTCCCCCCAAATTTCTGAAAGTAGCTGCTAATATTTCCTTCATTATTTTCCAGGAATTCTACATAGGGCATTGAAATCTGATTTTCACAAAGCCAGCTGAAGTCAATAAAACCTGCAGATGTGGGGCTGCTCTGAGAATTCAAGGTCTTGGGTGGTTGGCACTGTACATTGAGTACCAGAGGTGAAGAAAGAAGGTCTTAAAATGTCTGAGTTCAGGTTCCCTTAGATTTATTGCAGACGTTCTGTTTCATCTTGCCCAAGGCAATTATAGCCATGCTCAGACAACCCAGGTTTCTCTCCCTCGGCTGCGTGAAGGCTGCAGTCTGGAGGAGCTGGAGGGGAGAGATGCTACTGTAACTGCAATGCCAAAGGCAAACACCTCAGCATTGTTGGTAACTGTTTGAATGGAGACCTCCATTTCCCATCCTCATTTCCCTTCTGTACAAGAATACAGTTATAAAAATAACTCTCTTACTTCACGTGGATGTGGTGGCTACATCAATAACAGTAACTCAACAGGTCTGGCACTGCTCTCTGATGCCAGCTGGCACAAAGGGGTTTTGTCCATGACACTGACCTCTCTTAGTCTTCTAAACAGGAAGGCTGTATGCAAAATCCAAACTGAGAGTGGCTCCTGATCTTTGAGGTCTCTGAACCGGGAATGGCTTGGGAAAATGCAGAGGGATTCCTTGTGGAATATAGGATACCCCAGGAGGGCTTGGGCATCCCAGGGCTGTTGCAGAAGTACCCCTGATGGGGCCTCAGGCTGAAAACAGGCTTGCAAGGCACCTGCTAGCCGGCAGCCTTGAACAGCCTTGGGAAAAGATATTCACTGGTCAGCTCCCCCACTGCTTAGAAGCTTTCTCATGGGAAAGGGGCATGAACTTTGGAAAAAAGTATAACTTGGTGTAACCGAACAATAAAACTGGAGCACGATGCTCAAATCGGATCGGTGTTCATATCGTGACTCTGGCTGGATTCCCCTGCTCCCAGGACCCCCTCCCCCCGCTCCCGGAAAATGTTACTTGTACCAGCCTGTATCCATGTTAAGGACCATTCCAGCAATACAAGAGCAACACTGGCAGATTTGTGGTCTCCGGAGTGTTCCCTGGAGACCAAAATTTTTTATTTTGCTGCTATAGGTAAAGCCTCTAGCTCCTAAACGGCACTAATAAAAGAAGACTGAATATTTTGCGTGAGAGGAGAGACATATTTCTAGCACAGGTTAGAAATTACATTTCATTCTTTGCTCACCTCCAGGTATGAGGAACACATGGGTGGCAGAGGAAGGAGGACTGAAGTAAGTCTTTGACAACTCTGACTCTAGGTGGTAATCAACTTTTTTCACCAGCCAGCATCAAATAGAGCCACCTCAAGACACCTAAGCAGACCTGAGCAGGTAGCCAGCTTTCCAACAGTCCCTTCTTTTAGCTGACTTAGTAAGGCAACGTTTACGTGCAAGCAGAAGTTCAGACAGCCTTAATCCTCACACCTGCATGGTCTTGGCCCTGCAGCCTAATTACTGCAGCTAGACCCGAGCTTGCTCCACCCATGCTCTCAGATGATAGATGTAACCTGTCTCAGGGAGCCATATGTTCTGCCTGCCCCAGGAGTCATGCTTTAAGTTAAAAAGTATGTCAAACCCTGCTTACTGCCAGAACCCAGGCAGTCTGTGCATCTGCCTTGTGTGTAGTGCATGAAGCCCTGTGGAGAGGCAGGAAACATTAGTGGGAATGCCATGACTGATGGGGCTGTGCAGTGTCTCAGTGGAGCTGGCAAGTGTCCTGCTGCTTCTGCCGTATTCACAAGCCATAATATCCTTTTAGTTTAAGGGTGTAACAGCCCTCCAGCCAGGATCATGCCTTCGCATAAACCTGGCTGGTTGTTTCACTGCTCCATTTGTTTAGTTCCTTTTTTTACACATATTTTCTGAGGAGCAATGAGGAAGCACTGCCCAGTCTGATTTTTTGGGGTTCTCCAGTCCAGACCTTAACAAGCATCACTGGGTGGGTTTAAGTGATTGAAAGGCACTTTGTGGCCTTAGCCAAAAAGTCACTATGGTCATCTTGAAACGTTAATAAAAACTTGACACACTTCTGTAGAGGAAATAGCCAAATTTTGTCCAAGATTACAATGAATCAGACTGGATGAAGATCCCAAAAGAGTAATTGTACTGATGGAATTTAGGGTTTACTTTTTGGCCACAGTAAGCCTGCTCCTTAAATAGGAGTTTTCCACTGACTTCAATGAAAGTTGGATCATATTAATATTTTTCCATCGAATTAATAAAAAGCATCAAAATCTTGCAGTCTCTACTTGGTCCATTTTCAGGCAAAACTTCCAGTGTAAATTAATCGAGAGGTTTACCAAAGGGAGAGCCATTGGAAACATCCCATCCCTGTGATGCTATTTGTTGTGGCCATTTCTTATAGTATTTTCAATACTGATAATTTACTGAATCAAATTATACTTCACTGCACAATTTCAAAACCTGGTTCTTTAGACATTGTATGCAGAGAAATTGGGCATAAAGACTGCAAGACCAGATTGTCCAGAATTTTGTTTTTTGTTGGGTTTTGTTCTGTTTGGTTATTGTTGTTGTTGTTGTTTTTTGTTGTTGTTGTTTTTTTTTTAAGAAAACAGATATTACCAATTTATAGAGCAGAAACCCCTAAACATTTTATATAGAGTTCCATGTACCTTTTCTTTCTCAGACTCTGGATCAGGTTTATTTTTAAATACACAAGCTGATTTTTGTTAATCTTTTTGCAAGTTCCAATGTTACCAGTTCATACCATGTTTGGTGATTCTGATATCCCTTCCAAGGGTGTTTCCTGTAACCTGGGGCTTTCCTGAGAGGTGCCGAGTTCAGTCAGCTTTGATTTGTTAATACATTGGACCTGATATTGTTCTGGTTAAAAACTAAAGAGAAAAAGGAATGAGGAGAGCTCTCATTTTCAGCAAATTTTGAACCTATATTTCACCCCACTCCAGCAGCAACTGCTTCAGGTGTACATTTGCTCCTGTCAGGACAGGGACATAATAATTTTGCAAGGGGAATAGCTTTACTGGAAAAAATACGGTCCCCTGGATTGGATAGGAAGAAACACGATCTTTTGTGACTTTGGCTAGAGATGGCTCTTACAGCAGGTTAGACTTTTGTAATCTTTCTGAAAGCAGTGGAAGGCTTTGGGGTCCCTCAGATCACATGTCTGGAGTGCACACAAGTCAGGAGCACTCCTTCTGACCAATTTGGGTGAATGAAGGATTACCTCCTTTTATACTTCATAGGAGAAAGTCTGACATTGACTCCAGTTCATTAATAAAGAAGGTTGGGCCAGGAACATTGGTTGCCTTTCTCACATCTCTCTCTGGGAAAGACAAAGTCAAATTTTACTCCGGTTTAAACCTCTTTACAATGACCTGAGAAAATTTCCTATTATTTGGATGCTGTACCTCGCAATAGCCATTTAGTTCTCCTGTTCAAAACCCCATAAAAAAGAAGGAATTCTTGTGGATACAATTCCCACAAAAATATTGTGCAGCTAGGATAATACACAGTCAACTGGGGTTATTTTGCATCTAAGGAGATAGAACAATATGTAGCTATTCTCACTTTTTCTGGAACTTTTCTCACTGAGAGAACTTTAGAAAAATCCATCTAATTTATAGGACTCCTTGGGCCTGGGGACCACACATCAAGCTGCAATACTTAACATATCATAGCAGCAGCACAATACCATATAAAAATAACACAATAAATGATTAATAGACTAACTCTCTCAAACTCATTGCCTCTGATTATTTCTTTACAATTAAAACAAGTTGCTAGGGTTTTTTCAAAAGAATAAGAGATTTCTCCCTGAAGTTATCCGCTGCTGGTATTTGTTTAATTTACAAGAGCCTGAGCTCCTTTGGCTGTCTGCTTAGTGCTGTGTTGTGCTATATACACCCCTTCTGGTTTCCAGACATACCTTCCCCACTGCTGGCTCCCACTGCCCCAGATGCAGGGAGCATGGATTGTGCATGCTCTGCTCTCGCAACACCCTCGTGATGGTAGATGGCTGTTGGTGCTTTCTAGCAACATAAATGGGACAGCCTTGGGGCAGCCTGCCCCTGGCTCCAGGACTGAGCTAATACAAAAGAGTTTGGGAAGCTCTTTCAGCTTAAAAAATTCTGGAGAGATGCACCCAGTCTTCCCAAAGGTTCAAGATAGTGAGATGTAATCTGGATAATTGAAATACATTTATATTTTAGTGCTTTCTCACAAAACATGTCCTTGCCATTAGCACTGAGCAGTCAAGACACATAGGTGGCAACACTGTGTATCTTTACCCTGGGAAAATTAACTGAAGAAGTACTAAAATACATGTACATATCCCAACAACTTTCACAGCAACAGTAGAGGGATTACACTCTGGGATATAGCAAATTGCTTTATGGGAGGTACTGTTGCACGAGGTATTTGTGAGTGCTTAGGGACAGCCCTGCCATTCTGTAATTTTGTCTCTTTAGTGTTCAAAACTGGATGTGACTGAGGTGTCCCAGTTGCCATTGCTTCTAGGCTCATGGAAATAGCACAGAACAGTTCAGAGCACATCTGACCTGCCAGGCCTGGGTGCAGCTGCACTCTCTGGTGGCAAGTGTGTTGCAATGGGGTCTTGCAAGGCACTGTCCCTCTCTTAGAGGGGAACCCATATGCTGAGAAAGGAAGGAAATCTGCTGTGCTCCAGCAGGTCTGTTAGTCTGGATAATTAGGATTGCAACAGAAAGTGGGAAAAACATCTGCCCTGCAATGGGGACACATGTATTATGATACATGGATGAAAAACTTTGGGATGATGAAAGCAACTTCTCTGGAAACATACAGCACTGCCACTGCCACAAGCATGGGACCAGATGCATTATCCCAGAAGCTGGTGTTGCTCTGCTGTGGAAATGCTGTTTGCTAAATTGACTGTTGCTACTTTGTGTAAACCATATGAGGTCAGGAAGTCCTACAGCAGTCCAAGTCCTTGCTTCTTGGGGAGAGCTGGGGATCTGAAAACAATGGCAGAAATATTGGAGAAGCTTGGGGTGATTGATTTCCTAGAGTACATGTAGGTATGAGCAACTGTGAGGACACATGCTCCTATTTTCCCCCTTGAAAAATCCCTGAGAACATCAGCTGTGCAACAGAGGCACTGACAGACCCCAGGCTGATGAGTGATAATGTGATTCACAGAGGCAGGTACTCAGAGGCACACACTTGATAAAGATTTTTGAGACCCTGTGTTAGCAGGGTCTTTGCACCATGTGTGTAGGAAAGGGCTCTACTTTCAAGTAAATCATTCTGTGACATTGCTGAATGAGGAAAATCTAATGTTAGAAAGGAAATAAAAATACCTTTTTTTGTCTTTTTCCTATTGCTCTCCACACACTGGTTCTAAGTGCAAAATGACCCTTCTGCTTGAGCCCACCCCAGCTAAAGTGTCTGTGTTGCCATTTTTTTTACTCCAGAAAGACTCTTTCTCCTCTGTAGAGCTTGGAGGCTCCTTGGGGGGCTCTCAGCCAGGAGGGATTTCTTGTGATGAGGACACACGACTGATGGATTTACTCATTCCACTAAATCTCCCCAGTGTAACTCTGATAGAAATACCTGGACCTGATTTCACCTTGATTCACTCTTCTGAAGTTCATGCTTCCTCCTGGTTTGTAAGGATTTATTCCTGCAGGCCCAGGGCAGTGGGATTCACCCACTCCCTAAACACTGAGGGTGTAAAAATGGTGCTTTTTGCTTACTCCAGGCAGGAACAAAAGTTTAATGCATTCTCTCTTTGGGGTAAGATAAATGTACCTGTTCACTCATGGAACCTGTGAGGAAAAGAATTTTTTCCAACACAAAATATGCTTTTAAAAACATACAGGGGAAGTGGAGCCAGTGATCAATTTAACCTCAGTGAGCAGACTTTGAAATTGTGGCTACAGCAGCCAGCACACAGCACTGGGGGAACAACTGTTGTAGGAAAGATGAAGCAGAAGCTCACAGTGCCTCAGTGCTGATGACCACAGGTACATACAGCCTTTGATGTTTTGTCCTCCTACAATTCACTTACGTGTGAACGGCACAAGCATATGAAGAGGTTTGTGTCTGTAGCAGTAGGATTTACCCAATCCCTAGTCCTGGCCAGTGTAAGGACCAGCATTCCTTCTTTCTTCCAGGCAGGAACAAGGGGTTAGTGCATGTTTCTGGTTTTTTTCAAGCTTTGTAAGCTAGAAGTATGTCGTCATATACAAAGCCTGGAAGAAAAATTAAACCTGCTGATGTGAGCTTGCCCTTGCTGCTGCTCTGTGCAGACTGAAGCTCCCTGGTGAATCTCCTTTGAGCTGAAGAAAAAGCAGGTGATGATGGCAGCAGTGTGCCAAGCCTGAAATAACACACCCAGACTCAGCAGAGTTTACCAGCACTGGCTGGTTCTGTACTAACATAGTCACGCAGCTCTCTTTCCTCCAAATACCAGCAGAGCAGGCTTGTGTCTGCCCATAGCACACTCTGTCAAAAAGACTTTTTAGTGCATATCAGGCTTCAGATAAAATTTCCAAGGTGTTGGACGTCTTCCTAGGATGTGCTGAATATCCTCTGCTCCCATTCACCTTGGTGGGAACCGAGCAGCATCTCAGCACCATTCATTCCCTGTGTTGCACCATGGAGATTTAGGATGTTCACATGTGATATTTCTGTACACAATGAATAACACATTGTTCAGTTGCACAATAAGGTGTGGATGGGTTTGATTTCCTGGGCAGAATCAGCTCTGTTTCTGAGTTGGCTTGTGCAGCCTCTGTCAGTAGGGTAGAGATGACGGAATCACAGACTATGCTGAGTTATGTGCTAGTGTGGATGCCTGTCAGCTCCCTGAGCTTTAAGAGTGAGACTGCAGGACTGTGGCCTCATCACAGCCACCAAACTTGGAGAGAAGGGTAATTGCTGTTCGCAGAAATAGCCCCCTTGTGTCCCTATTACAATGCTGAACACAAATAGATGTTTATTTTAATAGAAAGTGAAAATTGAACATTGCAGTGGTCTAAATCTCTTTAGGTTAATACAGAATGACACAAATGTTGCTGACTGTTCGCTAGAAAGGTGTTGTGAGGACTCTTGCATTCCTGTCAATGTTAATTAATTCTGAGAGGTTTTGTCATTTAGCTTGTGATAAGGAAATCATTCCTCCCTGTTAGCTGTGCAGCATGAATAGACCAACTTGACAAGCTTTCACTCCCACTGTCTACAAAGATATTGAAAACTAACAATGTATGGGCACATACACACAAGCACAGCCAGACACACACAAACACAAATACAGACACACAAACAACTCACAGCCAAACCAACAGACAAAAATAATTTGGCCTATTATGCTGTAGCTGTTCTATCTTGGCCTTCATTTTTCAGCAGGGGAAAAACTGTAACTTATTATTTTTCAAAGTTTAAAAAGCCTCAAGCAGTGCTAGCACTTGTTACAGGTTTCGCCAGACAGTCATTATTCCTGAGCACACAGCTCTAGTTATTTTTAGATAAATACACAGGAAAAGGCTTTACTGTCTGTATTAATTTTACATACTTGAACAGGCACAGGTACATAGTAGGGAAACCAGTGTGGCCCAGGAAACCAAGACTCAAGTGCCTACCTCTCCTCCCTGTGACACCTGATGATGTGCTTGATCTCAGATATGTCACCTCACAGCTCCTCCTCTTCTCCTCTCAGCTGTCTCCTTTATTTATGCTCAACAGTGCAAAAGGGCATCCAGTAAATCTTTGCTTATGTCTTTTACAGATATATCAGTGAGACTGCAGATCCCCGTTCTCAAGGGTGGTGTTTATCCAGTTATCATCAGTTTCTCCAGACCTGGATGATGCCAAGGAATAGGACTGATTTTCACAATGCAATACAGCTGCAATCCAGCCTTCAGGAAGGGCATGTTATAGACCATTGCTGCAGATGCTTTAGGCAAGTTAGGAACCTTTGCCTCCCTCTTTACCTTTAAGGGAGCATTGACCGACCCAATATTTAAATTGCCCATTGGAAGTGCCTTTCTGAGGTGATACCTAAAGGAATGTGGTGAGGTGCTGCCTGTGCACATCATATGCAACTGCTTGTCCCAGATGCCTGAAATCACCCTAAATTTCCTAAATAAAGACTTCCTCTTACATTTTACACGAGGCTGAGCGGCAGAATGCTTTGAAGTCTTCACTCTGCTAAATGAAAACTCTATTGATAAAGTTGAAACCAGGGTCTGCACCAAGCTTTTGGTTAGCTGACGAACAGAAAGCATTTGCTTTTATGCTGCCTCACTGGAAAATGTCATCATGTACAGTGACACTACAGTGTTTTGCAATGAAGAAAGACGTGACATAAATCTGTTTCTAATTTTAGAGTGGATGAAGCAATTATTTTAAATAATTTGTGGTCAAGGTTGCTTGCCACTGCACTTTTATTCAAACTCATTTGAAGTAATGCTTTCTTAACCTCACTAAATAAAACTGGGAAAGCCAGAAAGCAATAGATATTCATTAGGTTTGTATGTATAGGCATCAGCCAAATCATTATCATTAGCAAATCCATCAGGCATATCTAACCTTAGTCCGGCATTTAGATCTAATAAGATCATTAACTGCTTCATTTACATCGTTATTGAAGTTCTCTGAACCATCTTTTTTTGGCCCATTCTTTTGTCAATGAATTATATATTACTAGCTCAAGACTGAAGACTGTGCTCATGTCACTTG
The DNA here is from genome assembly GCF_000738735.6 of Corvus cornix cornix. Taxonomy (NCBI): domain Eukaryota; kingdom Metazoa; phylum Chordata; class Aves; order Passeriformes; family Corvidae; genus Corvus; species Corvus cornix. Next base: position 139,879,258 of record NC_046333.1, on the reverse strand, counting down.
GATTCCTGAAAAGTCGTATGCCAATCCTTATTAAAGGATGTCCCAGACATTTACGGTTTTCTTTTAGACAATAGCCTCCTTCAGGGGAGAAGTCATAATCTTTGTGATCTAATCAGAGAAAAAGTGCTAAGCAAGTCTGAGTACACTCATAAAATATGAACAATAAGGATCAAGTGAAAAAAGAATGGAACAGAAGAATCAGTATTTGTTAAAGAAAGTAAACCTGTCCTCCAAATTCATTCAGTGGCAGGAAAAGATACCATTTCTAGAAACAGGCCAGTCTGGCCAAGTCAGTAATTATTTAGCAACTGTAAAAGTGCAAAAGAAATATACAGAAAGTGAAATCCAGGTCAGGAAGCTAAAAGTGAGTATAAGAGAATACCACAAGTATTTAGAGAAAATAAGAAAGGCCAACGCAAAAAGTACGATATAGAGATATAAAGGATAAAGTGAAAACACTGTATAACTTCCTTGGCAGTAAGAGGAGGACCAGAGAAAGCATTGGTCGGCTAATAAATGGGACAGGAAAGCTAATAACAAAACATGCCAAGAAGGCCAAAATGTTTAATGCCTTTTATTGCTTCAGTCTTCATTAAAAAGCCTGACTGTAGTCAGATGCCTGACACAGTTAACACCAGCCACAAAAGGGTAAGAACTCAGGCAAGAATAGAAAAAGAATGTTTAGAAACTGCATAGATAAATTAGATTTTCTTGGATCATTCAGGGCTGTAACTCACCCTAGGTTACTTAGGGAACTGGATGAACAATCCTGAAGGCCATGGTAATTATCTTTGAGAATTTGGATGATGCTGGGCTAGAAAAAGGCTGAAAGAGAGTCTGTTGAAAAAAAAAAGGAAAAAAAAGAGGACACAGAATCCCAATTGACCTGACTTTCATTTCCCAGAAAGATCATCGGACAAGGGTTCAAATAATGTGCAAGAGGGCAAAGCGATAAGTAATTATCAATGTGATTTGTCACGACCAGATCATATCAAGCCAGCCTGTTCCTTTGTTTGTTTTTCCTAAGACGGGGTAACAAGTCATGTGGATAGGCAAGAATTCAGTAAGGTTTTTGCACCGCTTCAAATGGCATTTTCATAAGCACCCAGGGAATTGTGGTCTGAATCACGGGCCTCTAACTTGTTTGGGCTCAATGAACAATAATGTTGGAAAACATGCTGCATTGCTTTCCATGTCAGCTTTGGTTTGAAGCTCTGTTGCCCAAAAGTCATGGCTTCAGGACCACTGACTCTTGAAAAGCTGCTGAAAAATAGCCACAGTATTTATTGGTGAATGACAGCCAAGGATCTGCTGTCAGCAGTTCAGTATTGTGCTGATCAGATTTAGCAGGTAAGGCTCTGTGAGGGGCTGTCCCAGGATCCAGATCCACTGTTATCATTACAGTGACTTGACAGACTAAAGAGCATGTATTTTAAATCTGGTTTTGACTCTAAGCACTGAAAAATTGCAAGCATCTTGAGGGAAAGGCCTGAGGAATTGAAGAAATGCTCTAAAAGAAGCAGGATAGCCCTGAATACAAACTGGCATCTAGATAGGGCTAAATGCCTTCCTGAAAACTTAATGGTAAATGAGAGGAGAAGTAGCAAAGATCTGGGAATTGTAGCGGATCATAAGCTCAGCATGAGTCAGTCATGGCATCCTGTTGTGAAAGAAGCAAATATTATTCTGGGATATATAAACAGCTGAATTGTACAAAAGACATATGAGGTAATCCTTCCATTGGTAAAGTCCCCAGTAGGGAGCCAATTCCAGTTTTGGGTACCAGACTTCAAGAAAAATTGTAGAAAGTCCAGGGGAGAGAAATGAGCCTGGTCAGAGGTCTAGAAAACATACTCTGCAGGGGCAGGTGTCAAGAAATATGTCTGCTTAATTTATGCAGAGAGGGCTAGTGAGACTTGTGCCTGCCAGGCTTCAAATAAATAAAATACTACTTCAATGAGATGGTAATAAACCTTTGTGTCTCTATTCATTGTGGTTAATACAATAAGTTATATGTTTAACAAAGATTCAAGTCGATTTTTTGAAAAGTATTTTTTCTGGCATAGATTCTTTCAGAAACAGTAGCATCCCTCTGACAAGAGCCATTAAGACCAGACTTATGAAATACCTGCCAGGAATGCTGCAGGTAGAGCTAGTCTGGCCTTAGACGGATTGATGAATTATTCCTATTTTCTTTGTTTCTATGATAATGGATTGGTTTTTTAAAAATTCTGGGTTCAGACTGGTACATATTTACCATAAGCAATCTCTGTACTTGTCAGGAATATGAACTATGAAGATGTTGTCTGTGATATTAAACTTGTTGATGCGTAAATCAGTGTGTAAGTTAAGCATATGGTTAGTCTAAGTGCATTTGCTATTGGTAAATTCCCCCTCTCTTTCATTCAAAAAGCCATTACTGGCAAAAGATGGCTGTGGATGCAGGATGTCCCTGTGGCTCTCTGTCTTGAGCCTCAGCCCTGGGTCCTCCTCATCCAGAGGATGGGGAGAGGAAATTGCTGTTAACATTGGCAGGATAATTTCTAATAATCTCTGTGGTTCTGGCCCCACAGATTGGCATCATGATAGGGCTGGGAGGTGGAGGAGACTGCTCCTGCTCTTTCTGCACTGCAGAGACAGCAGGCAACCTTTGGAGAAGCCTGTGTGATCATGAGTGGATAGTAGCTAATGTTAGCCACCTAACAGTGGGTGCTGAGCACAGGCAGTGCATCGCCCTACACCCCACAGAGTGGAGGGACAGTCCAGCTCTGTCCCTCCTCAGTCTCACTTTCCTCACTCTCAGGCCACCAACCATGGTCCCACCAGCTGTAGTTAGTGTTGGGTCTCAAAGCTGCAAAGAGGCAGTCAGCACATTCCAGTGATTCAGCCAAATGGTAGCCCACAGAAACAGGATTGACCTGGCCTAGGGATATGCTAATCTCACCCAGTACCTGTGCAGGCACTTCGTCCAGTGTGAGGGAAAGAGCAGAAACCTAAAGCCAGATGGAGATAAATGCACTGGGCTTCTTTCAGTGGCACTTTGCAGTTAGATAAGGCTAGAGTGATATGTGACAACAAGTGCCCTCATTTTGGCCAGCAAAAAAAGACTTTGGTCTTGTACATGACTAAAAAAATGTCAGCCAGGAGACAAAGCACCCAGAGCTGTCTTGTTTTTCTCTTTATTCCAGTGAGTGATGCCAGTGCCTGGTTGTTTATTTGGATTGTTTTTATCTTATCCAATGTATTTTGCTCTGGGCAAAGATACAGGCATTAAGTCAACAGAAGGACCTAGGTGTTGCAACACGGAGTGTTGGAGCCCTTAACTGTTAGGCACTGGGCCATGTAGTGGAATCCCAAGCCCCATCTGAAATACTGGTCTCCCTAAACAAAGCACAGGGTTTAACACAATAATTTATCTCTAAGCATCACAAGGGAATGTGTCTCTGCCACTCAGCCATTTATTATTTCCTAGCCAGGAAAGTTAAGAGAGAAGAAAACTGTCTCATGTGACTTTGGAGAACCTTACACCCACTGAATAACAAGCAGCAAAGGGGGAAGGTGCAGAGGGAAGACAAGCAGTTTGGAAACGGCCTAAAGGCAGAAATTTGACACAGAAACTCTTTGGCATAAATTCCTCAAGAACAGTAAGGCTGATAGAGGAGAAGAGAGGTCCCTAAATGATTTGTGAGCAGAAGGCAGGGTGCTAATGTATTTACATAATTTATTCATAAGAGTTTGCTCAGCCAGCTCTACCAAGGACATGGATACTGGACGCTTTAAATGTTCTCTTGGGGAGGAGTGAATCTGACTTTTTGAGCTAAGCCAATGGCTACTGACGTCTCTGCTCCCCTTTCTGTGTGAGCTGTGGATAGAGTGCTGGGGCTGATGCTGCTTGGTCCCGTGTACAGATGTTCTATTACCGCAGGCCTGGTTCCTACGGTATATCACCGTGTCCCGCAGCTATAGGGAGGAGGAGGAGGAGAAGATCCAGCAGGCAGGAATTGTGCAGCAAGATTGATCTATTTAATTATTTTACAAACTCTTTTATAGACTTTTTTCTTCATAGTCTAATTGGACAAAGGACCAGCCACCCCTTGGGGGTGATTGGCCAAAATCCTAAAACATCCATTATCAAAATATTTTCTACTATACCATAAACAAGACTTTTCAAGGTTGCAGGTGGCTTGGTTGTTTACATTCCCTGCTACCACTTCTGTGAGAGACAAAAGTCTCTCATGGACTTAGAAAATAACAAGAAAATCCTCACTAACAGCACTCTTGTACCTACAATGTTCCACCTGTGCAAAGGAAAGCTGAGCACCCACATCCAACCCACTGCTGGATTTCTGTAATTTAAAAAAAAAATTTGTATCCACCATCCATATTGTGGGTCAGTACCCCAAGCTCTCAGACAGGGCATGCTGTGGGAATACACCGTCAGCAACTGACAGTTATGAAATATCCTCAGATGCCTTTGACTGCCTGAGCCTACTCAGAGCAGTACTGTTCTGCATGCTCAGAGAAAAGATAAAACTGCCCCACACAGCAAGAGAATCCAACATTGTTCTGGGAACAGGAAGGTCCCCCACTGCCCTGCTGCTCCCTCCCACTTCTCCTTTTGCTATGCAAAGTCAGATGGAAATGAATTAGATGCTTGTACTGAGAATTTCAATGGGACAGAAACTCAGTAATATTACCTGTCAGTGGGTCTCTGGGAAGCAAAAGGTCCCTGCCAAGTCCTGCTGGATCTTGAGCAATCTGTGCGCAGCGTTGGCATGGCAACTCACAGATACAAATTCCATGCATCATTTGTCTGGGGACTAGCCTCTCTCCAGCCCTCAGCCTGGAGCTCTACACTGGCCAAGTGTCTAGTTAATCTGAGTCATTGAAGTGCTGGAAGGGATTATAGGGTTAAACTGGGATAACCTAAATAGGCTGATAAAAGGCTATTCAGTGAGAAATGCAAGTGCCCAGCATCTCCCAGGTTTTAGCCCACATGCTCTTGAGTCCTGAGTTGAACTTATCTAAAAGAATAAAGGGTAGGCACTGGAAATTCCCCAAAAAACTTGGAAAGACATCCAGTGTGATCTTAGTCTCTGTGAGAGCTGGAAAGATTTATTTTAGAAAGAGGTTTGGATGGTTAAATATTATTTGGAACTGTGGTTTCATTTTGTATGTACAGTGGTTTTACTCTTAGTTCCTTTCCTGTTCTATAATCTCCTCTGTTCCTTCAGTGTAATTAGCCTGTTGTTTTCAAAAGGCTGCTGACTGTGTGTGAATTGAACTCATTATGCACTGACTTCGCTCTGTGTATGTGTGTTATGTATGCTGCCTGTGCCTTCGATCCCTGACCTGCACCAGAAGGAGCTTTGCTGGCTGAGATATTTGCTTGTGGCAATGGGCTGAGGAAGAGGGTAACTCAGCAGGCTCTTGGCTCAGCAGCTTTGAGCCTGAGAGTCCCAGCTGATGGCTCTGGAGATGCAGCCTCCTCTCCTGGAAGCCTGAGTCTCTGCTCCCTAAACAGGAGCGGATTTAAATGTAGGGGCCTGTCAGGGCGTGTGTTTCGGATACTGCCTGAGGTCCAAGTGCTCCGCAGATGTACTCCAGTGTCTCTTGCAAGATCAACTAAAAGATGAGTCCTTGCAGAGGCCTGATAGTACTAGGTTCTGCTGCACACCAAAACCTATAAGTACCAGGGAACACCAGTTTCTGGTTTCTGCCAGCATGGTATAATGGTCCTTAAGATCTTGTATCAGGGCTTTTAGGCTATAAGTCCTGCTCTTGTGGATGCTCCATGGGAACAAGCTAGAACTGGGCTTTTGAGAGTTTTTACAACTCCACTAGTCTTTGGAAAGGCCGGCATGGTTTGTTGCCTCAGAGCCATGGGTTTCATAGTTGTGGGTTCCCAGACCTGCTTGCTGGCTTGCAGGTGACGTCAGGTCCAGCTTTGATCTTCTGAAACTTTTAGATCATTTAGTTTCAGGAAATGACTCTTTTTTGTAAAACTTTGTTTTGTCCCCAGACTTTTGTCTAGCACTACTTCAGTGTTCAGGGAAAAGAAAAGCTTCCCATTTGGCTTCTCAGTATGCTTTGAGCTACGTTCTGGGGGAACTACCTTATCAAAATGGAACATCCTTGCTCTTCCCAGTCCACACTGTGTGTGACTTGCTACACCCTTACAGCTCCCACTGGTTCTGACAAGTGTTGCCAAGTCCCATATGTCCAACAGCATTAATTCACAAGAGTGTATAGAAGATGCCATTCCTTCAAGTACCTTTTGTATCTGTAAGTTCTTGAAGTGCAAAAGACTAGCAAGTAGAGATATGTATCGTAAAATACTTTCAAAAAGCTCCCTAATTTTCCTCCTGTGACATGATCACCAGTGCAGTAATGCACAGAAACTAAACAAGGTTGAATCCAGATTATGTTCAGGAACAGGGAGGAGAGCAATGAAAACTGCATCCCTTTTCTATATACAGACACTTGCAGGAATTCAATTTAATTGGTCTCTGCCCAGGGTAATGTGAATTTTGTCCTTAAAGAATGAGTAGTCATTCATTTGGTGGAGAAAGTCAAAGTCAATGTTAATGAGATCGCTCCCCCCATGCAGGGAGGTACTGTAGCTGAAATGAATGTTATCAAACATAAATACCATCTATGGATGCAAGGCTCCCATTCTGTGTTGGCCTGACAACTTTCAAAGCAATACTTGTTTTAGTGGCTAAGCAATCAGCCAAATTGACAATTTCTTCTTGAAGACATCTTCAAAATCTAGCAACTTCTACTGCAGTGTTACTACTAAAATGCACAGTATGAATCATCATAGTCACTTTCTGTTTTCAAAAGTGATAGTGATAAAGTATATCACTGTGTAAATACAGGGTATAAATCCTTCTCAGTTCAGCAGTAGCAAGAGCAGGATAGTGATGGACAGCCACAAAGGGAAAATGTTTGTATCATAATTGTGCCTGTTTTTCTTTTATGGAGCTCATTCATAATGCCTACAGAAATTAACAACGTGGCAAGGGAAAGGGATGTGCACAGCAACTGCCATTCTTGCTGCCATGTTGCCATATTAACCTTCAGTTTGATAATTAAATAATTAGTTTCTATAAACCTGAATCACTCCTCTTAGAAGGGAAGGGCTCTCAGGCTCTTGCTGGACAAGAATGCAGTGTGATCTGTGGGCTCAGGATTGAGTTATGTTTGACGTGCAATTAAAAGCCATTTTTGGAAGCAACCATTTTTCTGTGAGTAGGAAAAAGCAGTCAAAAGGTTTAGGTTTACATTGACATTTCTGCTGATAAACTGCACATTTAATCTCAGATTCTCAGTGTTTAAGAATTTGCTCAGTAGAGGCTGAGCCGATAAGAACTCATGCAGAGGTAGGATCAGACCTCTCTGTTACACCAGAGACTCCCTCCTGCTCTGCCTGACACCATTCATACACTCACCACAGTGCCGGGGTCTCCCTTCTGGCTTGTGACTTGTGCAGGTGCAGCGAGTTGGCCTGATCTGCTGACCAGTTTCTTGGGTGGGAGGTGCCAAGGAAGAGGAGGCGAAATATGACATGGCAATGACAACCAGATAAGGCTTGCAGGGTCTTTGCAGGGAAAGCACCATCTTCCAGCAGAGTCAAAGGCACGGCCACTCCCTCGACTCATGAGCACATGCCTGGGAGGTCATGCCATGACTGCATATGCAGAAGTGTTTCCATCACATGATCTGTTGTTTGTTCCCAGTGGTCCAATGTGAATCATCCAGGAAGCTCAGAGGCTTGAGAGGTGGCCTAATCAAGCCTTTGGGGAAGTCTGGTCCAGCCAAAAGAGCATCAGTGTGGGATGGACTTGGAGTGAGTGGCTACACACATTTTCCTTTCTTAGACATGATCATCTGTAGGCTGATTCAGCTCTCTAAATGCAATGCCCTTTGAAAGACTTCACAAGCTATGCATGTGAAGCTGTCTTGTCTGAGTCCCACAGTCTTCTTTCTGGAGGTCCAGTTTCTACTTCAGAGTATCTCAAATGCTGGGATTTGACACCTATGTATATTAACTGAATTGCATCCTTAACTTAATCAGTTCCTGATTTTTTCAGGAATGTAGGAATTGCTCCCTACAAGAAAAAGATGACTGGAAATCTTAGTGGTTTAGCAACTGTGGAGTCCTTTGAGTATCTTCATAGCATTAGACAGTGGCGAGTGGAGGGATGTAGGGCATACCAGTACCCGTAATAGCCTTACAAATTTAGCTGTTCCACTTCTGAGAGCACAGCTAGTTTAGCTACTTCTGCAGGGCCCTGCCTTGTCCTGCCAATGCTTAGGAAAGTTTGGCATGTGGGACACTGGCACTGTCTGCTCGTGCTGGGGAAAGCACAGAGCACAGCTCTTTGAGCTGCATCAAGCAGACTGGTTTGGGGTCTTGATGCTGGTGTTAGCTAATGAAGCCTGCAGGAGGCTGGAAGGATTTCAGTTATGCCCAGCACCTGGATAGAATGCTTGGACTATGTCTGGACTGATTAATTCGTCAACCTGATAAGTTGTGTCATGTAGGCTTACATTTGGGATGTCTGCTCATTCCTGTGTCTTCCTGACTTCCCAAAGGTCACACAACTGTAGACTTTTAAGGACAAGGCACATAACTCCATCGGGCTTGACGATGAGACTTAGACACAGAAGTCAGTTAGATCTAGCAAAAAAAATATGGCAAGCATTATTTAGTATATTTTGAAAGTGCTGTGGCCTACACAGTTGTAGGAAAGTGTCATAACCACAGTGCTGCCTTAGTGACAATGTTATAACCTAATGTCCAGAGAAATGTCCAATGGCTCTGGAAAGCCTGTTCTCTAGATACTAAGCCTGTAGAGAAACTGTGCTTTTTACCTGCCCTAGCCTGTTTAATACCATCACAAATCATACCACCTAGTTTCTTTTGCTGTGTGGAACCTCCTGGTCTGTCCGAGCTTTGTGTGCTGGTACATATGAAGTATAAAAGCAGTTCTGTTCTTCAGAGGTAGAAAACAAGCATATGAAAGGCCCTGAGATACTGAGAAACTGGAGTAATAAAGTTTGAAATTGAAACATTGGCTGAATGCACGCATCATGTTCAAAAGCTCGCATCAGGACTTGAGATCATTTTCAGAAATCATTATGTTGTATTCTTGATGGGAGTTGTATTACACAGGACAGTGGCATTACACTTGTCTTTCAAACAGGAAAGCAAGGGATCTATTTTACTGTCGTGGTTTAACTTCACCTGGAAACTAAGCACCACGCAGCCACTCACTCACTCCTCCCTGGTGGGATGGGGGAGAGAATCGAAACGGTAAAAGGGAGAAAATGTGTGTGTTGAGATAAAGACAGTTTAGTAGATAAAGCAAAAGCTGTGCACACAAGCAAAGCAAAACAGGAATTCATTCCCCTCTTCCCATGGGCAGGTGTTTAGCAACCCTCAGAAAGGCAGGGCACCATCACACGTAACAGTGACTTGGGAAGACAAACACCATCACTCTGAGCTTTATGCACTGAGCATGATGCCACATGTTGGGGAATATCCCTTGGGTCAGCTGGGATCAGCTGTCCCGGCTGTGTCTCCTCCCACCTGCTTATGAATCCCAGCCTCCTCAGTGGCTGGGTAGTATGAGAGGCAGCAAAGGCTTTGGCTCTATGTGAGCATAGCCCAGCAATAATGAAAATATCTCTATATTATCAACATTATTTCCACCACCAATCCAAAACAGAGCCCCATATCTGTTACTGTGAAGAAAATTAATTCTATCCCAACCAAAACCAACACATTCACTAATGAGTCTTCTGAAGGCAATCCTCTGTATGAGGAAGACCATGGAAACCAGGCCAGCAGCAGAGGTCTCTCAGAACAGAGCATGCTGGGGCTCCTGTCCTCAGAGAGTGTTGATGATACTCTGCATAAACTTACAAACCCTCATGAGATCCAGATCATCTCCCAGTGGGACTGGAGGAGTTGAAGTTTTCCTAAGGGAAAAAATATTTAGAGTCAAATGAACATAAATCTCTGGCCTGAAATGATTCAGACTACAACCCGTGGAAGCTCGAAGGCTGGGACTATTAGCAAAGGAAAGAACAAGGGATGAAAGATGGGATCTCTGTTGTGATGCAGCAAGCAAACACTTGCTCTATCTTGTTAGCAATGACGTTCAGAAACTAAGCTAATGATAGCCCTGCCTTGATACCAGAGAAATCAATCCCCAGGTACTGAGCTATCAACAGATCTGATTTGTGTACGTGATGTTCAGAGCTGCAAGGAGACGTGGTATGAGACAAGTTAAATGTAAAATGTGACAAACTGTTGTATCTCTCTTTTCCTATTATCACACCCTGGTAAAGGAACAGCAACAGTAAGAATCTATTTTAGTCACTTAAGTACCGTCTCATGTACACTTATTTAAAAGGAAACTTGATCAGTGCAAAAACCTTGAGTCAGAGAGCTAATGGTTGTCATAATATGATGTTATATTGCTTAACACAGATGATGACAAGTGTTTTTTCTAAACTATCTGGCTTATACCTACATATGAGTAATCAGTTGTGGAAATGTCGGAGAGGATAGAAGAATGCGGTAAGGAAAAAAAGTTAATTATCAATCACATTCAAAAGTCTGAGCCAAAACAACTGAACAAACAAACTAACTAGAAACCCACAAGTGAGCTTTGAACATGTGCTGAAACAAGAACCTGTCTGATAATGCTATTCAAGTGATTTGTTCCGTACAGAGAATCGAACTGCTCTACAGTGAATGATCAGGAGAGTTGGGGGAAATACAAGAAGATGAGGACCAGCTCCTTCACAAATCCTCAGGGGCACACTGGCAAAAAATGTAGGGGTCTGTTTCTGAAAGCCTAAGTCTGAAAGAGTGTTTCCTGACATAGAAGGGCTGAACCACCAGGATTGCCTTGATTTTGATTTTATAGATCCCCAGATGGTAAGAACTGCTCTACTTTTGACAGAGCTGAGCAGCTTGGCACTGTGCTTGCATTAATCATGCTCATTGTGATCATTAAGCAGTCACTGCATAAAGTGGACAGAGATCAGAATGATGACCAACACTCTGGCCCCCTGCTCTCCACCAACAGCACACAGCTGTGTCCAACTTGCTGCTACCTCTCCTCACTCACCCCCAAATTTCTGCCTTTCAGTCTTGACCCCCATATAACCTCTATGCTAGTGCATATTGCAAGGAGATAAGGGCTTAAATCCCTCCAGCAGGCAGGAAGATGAACTTGCCTGGCTATCACATAGGACTCTGTCTCCAGTTCTCACATGCTTCAAATAGATAGAGGGGGTTGTCTGCCCATGATTAGCATGATGGCCTGGTGTCTGCTGGTGAGCAAAAATCAGAGCCCATGGAATCTTTGCTCCTTATAAATGTTTACCTCAGTTGCAGCTGCACACCTGAATTAGAGGGAAAAGTGACATTTTGGATAGTGACTTGTGTTGGGATAGATTGACAAGATCTGGGCAGCTGGGGGGCTACAGGGGTGTCTCGGTTTAATCCCAGCCAGCAGCCAAGCCCCAGACAGCCACTCACTCACTCTTCCACCAGCAGGCTTGGGGAGAGAATCAGAAGGGTAAAAGCCAGAACACTTGTGGGTTGAGATAAAGGCAGTTTAATAGGGAAAGCAAAAGCTGAGCACACAAGTAAAGTAAAAAAAGGAATTAAGTCACTTCTTCCCAGGGGCAGGCAGGTGTTCAGCCATCTCCAGGAGAGCAGGGCCCCATCACGGCCAACGGCGGCTTGAGAAGACAAACACCATCACTCCAAATGTCTCCCTCTTCCTCTTTCTTCCTCCCAACTTCCCAGACACCCCCAATTTCCTCACCAGAGTGGTGGTATGAAAAGCAGAAAAGGCCTTGGCTCTGTGCAAGCCCTACTCAGCAGTAACAAAAACATTTCTATAGTGTCAAACCTGTGTTCAGCAAAAAACACAGCCCCATAGCAGCCACTGTGAAGAAAATTAACTCTACCCCAGCTGAAACCAGCACAAGGGGCTTCATTGAGAAGCTGCCAGAAGCTTTCCCCATGTCTGACAGAGCCAACGCCAGCTGGCTCCAGGAGAGATACAATGACCAAGGCGGAGCCCATCAGCCAGGGTGACAACCTCTGGGATAAAGTGTTTAAGAACAGGAAAAATATTGTGCAGGAACAACTGTGGTGAAAGAGAGGAGTGAGAATATGTGAGAGAAACAGCCCTGCAGCCCCCAAGGTCAGTGAGGAAGGAGAGGCAGGAGATGCTCCAGGTGCTGTAGCAGAGTTTCCTCTGCAGCCCGTGGTGCAGCTCATGGTGAGGCAGCTGTGCCCCTGCAGCCCATGGAGGTCCATGGTGCAGCAGAGATCCACCTGCAGCCCCTGGAGGAGCCCATGCTGGAGCAGGTGGGTGCCCAAAGGAAGTTGTGGCCCCATGGGAAGCCTGTGCTGGCACCTGTGACCCCACAGACAGAGGAGCCCGCAATGGTTTTCTGTCACAACTTGTCACCCTGTGAGGAACAGAGAGGCCTCTGGAGCAGCCTGCTGTGCCCTGTGGAAGGGACCTGTGCTGGAGCAGTCCATGGGAAGGACTCATGTTGGAGAAGTCCATGGAAGACTGTCTTCTGTGGGAGGGACCCCACACTGGAGCAGGGGAGGAGTGTGAGAAGTCTTCCCACTGAGGAGGAAGGAGCAGCAGATGTGTAATGAACTGACCACATCCCCTATTCCCTTGTACCCCCAGCAGAGAAATTGGGAAGGGAGTTGATCTTGGAAAGAAGGGAGGTGTGAGGAGAACATTTTAGGATTTAGTTTCTCATTATCCTATTCTGATTTGTTAGGCATTAAATTAATTTCCCAGTCGAGTGTGTTTGCCTGTTATGGTTAACTGGTGAGTGATCCCTCCCTGCCCTTATCTTGACCCACGATCCTTTAATTATATTCCGGCCAGGCATCTGTAAGGGTAACCCTTCCCACCATCCAAAACATGCCACATTCAAAAGGGTAGAAGGGTTATTAAAAAATGAAATTCCTGAAAGCCCAGACAACAAGTACAGGCTGTGAGCTTCCTGGTACATTTCCCCATTAATTTCTTTGTTTGCTTGATTGTTTCTTAAATAAATAAATAAATAAATATGCCCAAATCAACACACACATTTATTTTAATGTCATTTAGTAGAGAAACTCTCCTGAGCTTGTTCAAAACTTGAAAACAGTCTGACCTCAGTCTCCTACTACAGGTATGTCTAGACTAGAATTTGCTCTCTGTTGTAACTTGTGTTTATTAGTTGTTTGCCAATTAGCTAGTAGAGTTGGTGAAGACATTTGAAATTGTAAAAGCTAATCTAAACATTCCAAGAAAATGTGTTGCAGCAGTCAGACATTTGTGGTTTACCTTCACTTGTGCACTGAGATAACTCACAAGTGTTTGCCTCATGGAATGAGCATTTATGAACTGTTTCAACTTTCATTTATAAGCATATTAACCAACATGAAGTAATTGACAATCAATTAAGTTGGGTCACACATCAAAAATCATGTAATACCTGAGTATTCTAGTTTCAAACTGAATTAAAAACATTGGTTAGTATAGGGTTAGCGAAGAGGTCAAAGTGCTGAAGAATGTGAGATACACTGAACACTTTGTCCAGAAAAATATGTTTGAGGAGTCCATGGGTAGAGGGAGAACAGCCTGCTGCATGACCTCTCAGAGACTAAGTGGGAAGCTGGCTGCTCACTGGAAAACTGAGGCGAGGAGTAGGATGCAAGTCTTACCACAATGGATAAGAAATGCCTACTACAACATAGTGGTTTGAAGAAGTAGATTCAAAAATGGTGGCAATTTTTTTTAATAGAAACAAAGTAGCTGGCCTCAGCAGTCTGTTTCATTTGATGGGAAAATCAGAAAAGAAGACAATGTCTTAAAGTAAGAGGCCCCACAAAAATCACCTTTTTTTTTTCTTTCTACGGAGAGTATGGTGAACCATAGGGTTGGATATGGGGGGTATTTGGTGATGGTAGGGCACAGTCAACATGTCATGGGATGGTACAGCTTGATTACAAAATGAGACCTTATTGACATCAAGCAAATACTTCAGAGTAAAAGTACCAACCAAACCTAGCTGGCACTGATAATATTGAAATAAAGTGGATCATAATGTACATGCTACTCCAATAAAATTTATATTACAAAAAATTGAGCATCCTCAACCATTTGTTTTTATTCTATAGAGAAGAATCAGAGGATAAGATATTAAAAAGGATATACAAAGCAATAAATGGCTTTCATGCAAACCTAAAAACCAAAGGGAAGTGAAAATATATGGTAGCTACAACCATCACTTATGGAATCAAACAGTCCATTCCTCCACTGTAGACACTGTCATTATTATATAACAAGTCACAGGATCATTTATAAAATTTAAAAAAAGAGGAAAAAAAATTGTTTTTTTTTAATCTGATGAAATATTTCATGTCCCATACCAAAGCCAGGTCAAAGGCAAAACTGAATTTTTTCCTCAAGAATATAAATTCTGGGAGACCAAATGGGTGTTGTGGGAAATTAAGCATCCAGTGAGGACCTGAGGAGCTGAGGAAGGCCAGTGGGATTAGGGGTGGTGTTAAATTATGAAATTCAAATTAGATTAATGTCTCCCCTTGCAAACTGATTCCCTGACCTGCCTGCATCCAAGCTGATGTGGTCCTGTATGCAGAGGGAGAGACTGTAACCTGTCTCTTGAGCCCTTCTGCCCTATAGCAATGGAGTGGTGGCCAAAGAGGAAACGTGGGGTGCAGGTGCCTTCTCCTGTTTTCACTTCAACTCTGGCTTTGCCACTGGCCCATGAGCTACAATTTTTACCTTTTTTTTTCCCTCTGACAGCAGCTGGAGGAAAGAAAAGGAATTTTAATGTGTGGGGAAAGTGAGGAATATCACCAGCTGGAAGAAAGAGAGGAAGAGGGAAGCAGCCAGCCTCTCTTCTCCCTCTCTCTGCAGCAGGGAGACCATGCAGGTAGCACCGAGGGGTAGTTTGACAGAGGAGCACAGCCACTGGGCCAGCAGCAGCCCTAGGCAGCTGCCTCCTCAGCTGTTGGCATCCTGATCCTGCCCTATATCCCTGCTTTCTCAGAAATAATTACCTAAGGACAGATCTAAAATCAATTAGCTGATCAAGGGAGTGACCTGTGTGGAAACTCAGTGATGTATCTGAACTCAGACTGTGTCAATAAAAGCTTCAGTCATAGCACAAATTGAGCCAAGAGTGAGGTACATTTTCCCACAACTTTATGCACAGCCAATTCCTTAGCATTGAACAGCCATGTTCAGCTCACTTTAGGGCGTAGTCTTTTCCACCCTGACTATATATTTCTATGGTAACTACTCTTACCAGACATGTCTGTGTATATGTGTATATGTAAATAAATAATAGATAAGGTACTAGTAAATGGTGCTAAAACTGTGCCAGTGTGTTGCAGACATCTCCCGTTCCGTGCTGCCAGCCCTGTTCTCCACACAGGTCTGTGCAGTCTGCATTTAGCAAAGACGCAGAGCAAAGGGTTGGGTTTTTTACTTGAAACCTGTGTTGTGGTTTACCAGCAGCAGAGTGTTGCTGCACTGGGCTGGCAGGGAGCAGTGTGCCCTCTGTTGCAATCCCAGCAGGGAAAACTGGAGCTTCTCTGATGCCTAATGCACAAAGCAGGCAGCGGTTGCAGTTTTGGACAGGCAAAGCAAGTCAGTCAACGTGGTCACTGTGTAAAGCAATAAGGAAGAACTGCTTCCTAATTTTTCAGCTTTTGGAGCTAATATGTGAAGTTAGGCAGCTTTTCCATCTCTAATAATTAAAAAAATCATCAGGAAAAAATTACATTTTCTTCTATATTTCCATATCACTTGACTCCATGAATCCCTCTTCTCTTGACGAGGTGGGAGCTGAGTGGTGGAGCCAGGACATGTTCGACTGTATGGAATTTTTTCATTTCTTGGATAATTTTTTAAACTTTTTTTGCTTTCCTTACTTCACACTTTCCAAAGCATAATGGTCTGAGAAGTAACAGGCTCTGTCATGCCTTTAAGATGCTAGAAACTTTCCACTTGCCTTAGAATTCTGTATCTTAAGGAAGAAACCTTAGACAACAAGATTCAAAAAGCACGGAGTTGTGTAACATTGAGGTCAGGAAGAATTTGGCATTGTTATAGGGGCTTACACCTCACAGTGAGTGCAATCCCACCTACAGCAGCCCACCTAACCTCTTCACCTTTTTGAGAAATTAGACACTTTAAGCTGCAGCAGAAAACTTCTTTAGCTTCCTTAATTTCTGTTGCAGTTTTTGCCCGGAGGTTCCTTCCTCTTGGCTGAACTAAACACGCAGGTAACTGCTTTTCTGCCTGGGGCCATTTATAATTCATAAAGTAGGTGCTCCTCTGCTGTGCTCCCCTGAGAGGCATCCTATGAGCTGTGCTCCCAGACCACGCCACTCTGCAGAATTCAGGAAAAAGGCACTGCAGTTTTGGCCACTTTAATAAAACCTCTCCAAACCCACAGATAAAGAGTAGAATAAGTTCTCTGTTCTGTATATGGTTATTGTAAGAAAACAAGAAGATGTGGAAGACCTAAGTAGGGTCTTTACTTCTTTTTTTGTGCCATAGTTCTCCAGAACTAAGAGCACAGGCAGTGTTAGAGACGGAGATATAAGAGTCTCCCCTTTTCAGCTGATTAACCCTGCATTTATGTAGCAGAACTAGGTTGCCTTCTTCTTGCTTTCTGCCAGATGTGTGTCTGAAACATGAAGTTCCTGGTGGACCCAGGCTGCAGCAGGAAACCCCTCTCCAGCTCCTCTCTGATGTGGCTGCTCCTGCGCCTGGGATGTTGGGCTGTGAGCCATGCTTCCCTCCAGCCAGGCAGCAACAAGCACCACAGTCCCTCTGTCACAGGATGGTCACTCAGCAGGTGGATCCCAGTGTCATGGGAATGGCAGCAAGGCCATGGCAGCAGGGGCTGAGCTTTTGCTGGAGGTGGCCACAGAATGTTGCCTGCTGCCAAGAGACACCCAGGCTGTGACTCCCCATTGCTTTCAGGCAGCTCAGCCAAGGCGACGCTGCCTCTGGGTACATGGTAGCAGAGCTTAGAGATTTAAAGCAAATCTTCAGTGCCTACAGCCTCTCAGGTGCCTAAACAAGTCAGGTGAAGTTTTTTTTGGCTCTCTGTCCTCTACGTAGGCCTCTAAATTGTGCATGAGTTGCACTTTAGGTACCTTGCTGTTTTCTTTGGATTTTGCCCTCAGCTGTGAGCGGGAGCACAGGTTTGCTCTGGCACGTGCAGCAGAAGGACAATGTCACCCACTGACTACATCCCAGAAATCCGCTCCCTGTTGCTTCCTTTTCCCTTCCAGCTCTTAAACCTTGTGGCAGTGATTACAAAACTCTACCTACCATTCTGTAACTGCTCCCTTACAACCAAGCCTGTGAACTCAACTTCCCAGTTGTTTGATCCAGTTTAAATCCACGTCTGCCAAAAGCATTCTCTCACTGTTAAAATCTCCACTTTTTGCTCAGCTTTTCCATCTTTTCCATATGTATGCATTCTTTAGTCTGGATTATTTGTTTGCTTTAATAATACACCCAATAAAAGTGCTGCTCTTCTCTTTGAGTGTCCACTGCAGGCTGCTGCAGATCTGAGGAGTAGCCAGGATAGAGAGCTGAAGGGATCTCCAGGATTTGGGTCTGGCATGACACAGGCTACAAAACCTGGGCTTGTATGATAACAGTCTGCACTTGTTTAATGATGGCTCCTTCCCCCTATGGTGGAGGATCTCTGGAAGCTTTATTTTACCCTAATTAATTTTCACTCCTCTCTGCTTTCATGGTTGACCTTTTCCATCAGGTCTCACAGAAGAGATGAATTGTCTGTGAAACTGATGTTGTTCAGCCATTCTTCCCTACAGCTGTGCTCCTTTCCTCTCCCCCAGGGCAGCAAACCCATTGAAGCAAGCTGTTTAAGATATTTGCAAGGGAAACTGTGAAGTATTTGGCCTTGTTTTTCAATTTAAATATGCTGGTGCACAGCATAGGCCAATTAAAGCCCCATTGCATATTTTATATGCAATCCTTGTACAGATGCACATGCAGTGTAAGTCACTGCTTCTTTTAGATATAAGGGCTACACCATAATAATCGTTTATCATCACCAGTCAAAAATAATTCTAAGCAAACTCAGATTTTGTTTTCTGGGAGAAATTTACTTACCAAGGGAAGAGTACATGGAGGGGTCTGCCACTTGGAAAATGGAGAATTGAGGCATTCAGTTCCAGCTGAAGTTATTGTTATTTCTGCACAAGTCCTAGAATTTATGCAATAAATTGGAAATAATACAAGATCAACAGGATTTTTAATGGACTTAAAATGAGAACAATTATTGTGGTATCAGTTATTGACACATAACTGCAGCAAAATTATACAGTAGTGAATCACTCATAGAAACAATATTTGGTGTGGGAACCTTCAGCAGGGGTGCTAAAGCATCAGAGAAATTGTGAAAGAAATGATTGCAGAAGATGGCAGAACTGTCACAGAGGGGTACAGAAAACACTGGAGACTCAGTTCCTAACTGTCCTCACCTCTGGGTGTGCTGTTTTCTTACAAATTCATTTTATTCCTCAGTGTTCTTCTCTGGGGACTAGCTTTTAAAATTTGGTAGAGCCAAACCATGGTAGTCTTTGAGTGGCTTTTTTACAGTTTATTTTGCCCTTGTGCCCTGCTGGTAAATACAGCAATTGCTTGTTATGATTTCTGTTTATTCTTTGGGAATATAATGACATGTTTTTACAGATTGCTACAGATTTATATATAGTCTAAATGACTTAATTAAGAAAAGTAACTTCCTCTGCCCTGAATATCTCAGTATTGAAAGATTTATTCATGGAAGTAGGCAAAATAAAATCATATTAGTAGACCTCAGAGATTCAAAATTATGTGTATATTTTTTTCATTGTGAAGAATGACTGGAGACGTGAAATTATATACAGGTATGACTCCGTCATCATTAGGAGGAAACCAGCCTCATTTAACAGTGGGCAGGAGGGCATGAACATTTTATTCAGTCAAAAGAAGATGGTAGATAAATTACATCTCTCTGAATTTGATCAGGACATGAGGCATGTTTCATCTTGTGAAAGACTGTGTAATATCTTTAATAACCATAGGAATGAAGGCTTTGCTTATATATTTCATATAGATCTTCACCTCCATCGGGAAAGGAGCATTCAGAACCAGCCCAAAGGGAAGAGGCATATCCTGATTAGCGTCGCTGCTGCGTTTCCCTCCAAGGCTGTGGCTGTGTGAGCAGCACCGAGATATGAAACCAACAAAGAATTCAGTGTCTCCCAGCAAAACCTCTATCATTACAGAAAAACTACTCCTTGCAGAAGAAATAAGGTTTGCCAATAAAAGTGGTGTTTTGTCAGGGCTGTTGCTGGCACAGAGCACCAGACAGGGATCCCGGCTCTTCACACCCACAACCAGCCACCGCAGTGCTGGCACAGGGCTGTGGTGCTGCTCTGGCCTCAGATGCTGAACAAGACCAAGAATAGCACTGGGTGGTTCGTTGTGTGCAATAGTGGAAAAAAAATTGTATTTAAATCCAGTGTTTTCCAAAAGTAGCTAAACCCAGGAGATTATAAATTATTAACCTGGGAAGCACAAGATTTAGGAGGCTGCCACTTGTGTGTCCTGGAATAGTTTCTGCTACCTTTTTGGGATGGAGCAGAACCTTTCATTTAGTTACTGCTTTCCAGCTGAATTTACAGCGGCTGCAGTTTATCTTATCCTTGCAGTCCATTTTCACTCTAGAAAAGAATCCAAACAACAGACAACAGAGAACTGGGTTTTGCTTCATTATATTAACTTTGTGTTGTGTTACCAAGATTTCCATTACTTTTAGGTTGAGCCCATTAACTCTCTACTGTGTCCTATCACTCTTTTGCAAGACCCCTTCTCATCAGAGAATAGGAAAGGAGGAGAAAGATGTAATCTGTGGTTAGAAACAACCAAGACTAAGAAGCAGAGACTGCTTAATGATATTATTACTGCTTCTTTTTCCACTCTGAAGTAAATTATGTCCATTATGCTTGGAAAAAAAAAAAAAGTGCTGGAGAAATGTATCCATTCACTACATTTATCTGTTAATGCCTGACATAAATTTAGTTTGCTTTAAAAATGTAAATTTTAGTTCCACAATTGATTTGTGTGCTAATGGTTTATGAAGAAGAACACTTAAGTAGGAAAAAGTCATATACTGATGATGGGGAAAACCAGGATGAAATTATGACAACAAACCACCTTGTATGCATTTAACCTGAACTCTGTTGGCAGTGTGGGCAATTTGAGCATGAGAAACTTTAGGACCCTAAGTAGGTGCAGTGGTTGCAGCTCTGTACCTGCCTTGCTGTCCCTAGAAATGTGTACATACACATGTGTATTTAAGAATAGGAATGAAGGAAGGACTCTGTGTGTGCAAGCTTTATGAAAAGTAGCATGTGATCTACTTTTATTTGTGCATATTGTGTATTAGAATGATCAGATAGATAAAATACATATAAATAATTTTTTGTAACTGTACAACTGAAATTCTGGCTTCTACAAAGGAGTACAAAGAATGAGAATTTTATTGCATTAAATATGGAATGAAGTAATGCAATCAGTCAATAGTCTATCTGTTTGCAATTTAATATTTCTATTTACTTATATTTGTCTTTGCTTTCTAAGTTTCTAATTGCTAATTTTTAAATGCAGGATGAAGCAAATGCTGAATGATTCAAGCCACTTTCTGAAGCTTAGAAGAGAAAGCCTATATATCAGAAATATTGCTATATGGAATATTTGAGAAAATACAGATTGAGGTCCAATTATTGGTATATGCAGGTATAACAGTCTTTATCAGCACATCCTGTTTGGGCTATCTTCCCACAAACAGCTTAGGTGTTAAATCTCACAGAAGCAGTGTATCATACTCTT
This sequence comes from Corvus cornix cornix, assembly GCF_000738735.6. Lineage (NCBI taxonomy): Eukaryota > Metazoa > Chordata > Aves > Passeriformes > Corvidae > Corvus > Corvus cornix. The sequence continues at coordinate 139,858,253 of NC_046333.1, read as the reverse complement.
CTGTTTATTTTTGGCAACTACAAATACCACAGAGGATATTTGTTTTTGTAACACTGTAATGATAAAACAGATTTACTGGCTGCAGTCACAAGAATGCTAAGCAGATATCCATTTGTTTAATCCCTGCTTTGTTGAAAAATTTATAACTGTCTGGGACAAATTGTTCGAAAAGAATTGGACATTTGGGTTTATGGTTACGGGATATTTTTACAGCACCCAAAAAGGTGTGGGAGATCGTGTGGGTACTTACAACTACAGAACAACCAGTAGAGAAAAAGTTATTAGTGCCACAGGGTCATGGCACAAACAGGGTACCCAGAGCAGCGTGCCCTCAGGGCTAGGAGGACGGGCTGGCTTCACTCTTCGGGCAGTGTTTGCCGTCTGGGTCTTCAATGGGAAGTGCATACGTTAGATAAGGTACTATATGCTACATGAAAGAAATCATGGAGCAGTTTTTACTTTTCATCACCTAAGATGGAACCATTAGCCCAGATCTGGAGTTCAACTATATGATGACTTTCTTCAGTTAGTAAGGTGTTTTCTCAGCATTTCCTTCCATAATGGAAAGATACACCTTTGATGTGGCAAAGACAAAGAAAAGCCACAATCCCAGATCACCACTGATAACCACTATTTCTTTAATTATGAGCCCAGACACCCTATCTAACTTTAGGCACTTCATGAAAGGGATTTCAATTCTGTGCAGAAAGTAAATATCCTTCTGCAGAGACCTACAGCGACAGGTCTCACCTGAACTCCTCAAGTAAAGCTCTTGCAGGGGAGGGGGCTGAAAGCAGGTTGGTGTTGCAAGGCAGCCCTGAGTACCAGGTCAGGCCTGCAGTACCTCTGAGAGATCTGCTTTATTCCTGCCTTCCCGAGCCAAGCAGGCTCCTCCTGCAAGCAGTCAACCAAAAGCTGAAGACAGAGAAATACAAGAAAAGAACAGCATGGTGCTCCATCTGCTTTGCTTGCAGTGCTACCACACTTTTTTTTCCCCCTTCACTTCTCGGAGTCTAACAAGCCCGAGAGCTACTGGGTGCTGCTCAGACTCAGACAAGCTGTTTTGATCTGTCACCTTCTGCTTGTCTGCAGCTCCAGTGCTGTTTCCACTCCTGCTTTGCCTTTAGGAGTGAGGTAAACCAGCTCCTGCTTCTACAAGTGAATTGTCAGCCTTGTCCACCTTGTTTTCCTGCAAAGAAGCAAAACCAAGGTAAATGAGACAACTCTACAAACAAAGCCTGGCATAAAGAATAGGACTTATCTGCCTTTTTTTTTCTTCATTGCTACTGTTTTTATGCCAGTCTCAATATTGTGTGTGATAGTTCTTGCAGCATAGTACAGATGGCCCTGTAGTATCCATGATACCTATGGATTTATACCACATTGAATTGAACAAATGTTTGTTTGTTTCTGCTCTCTCACTGAACGTGTTCATTGCTGGTTTTTGTTTCTTTAACCTTCTACTAGACACAGTATTGATGAGGGAAGAAGCAGGCAAGCATCTCCAGCTGCTATAGCCATGAAATAAGCTTCATTTTCCAGTTTATTAACTTTGACCTGAAGCACACTTGTTGCAGTCACCTCTTTGAAGGTAATATGATGTCTGTAGAAAGTATTTATACTTCACTTTCTTTCTGCTTCTTCCCTTAAATATTCTTTTAGAAACAATTAGAACTCTGCTAACAAAATAGGTCCTTTTTACCTTTATATATAAAAATCACCTTACCAACACACTAATATTTTGCAGGAACGTGGGGTTTTTGACAAAATTGTCTTTGCTTCAGATTGGTAATTTGGATCTACCCTGCAATCATGCTGCTATTGCCTGTCCTGTCATGTCTGTCTCTTCCTCTTATTAGGTGAATAATATCAAAGAGTCTTGGCTTCATCTGGCCAGGAAACTGGAAAATTTTCTGCAACTTCAACTTGAAGAGGAAATTCTTCTCCTCCTCCAAATTTAGATTTATAAAATAAGTGTCAATGGTAACGGAGGAATACATACTTCAGACCAACGCAGTGGAGAAGATTTTCTAGAACTTTTATAAATTACACCTGCAAATCCACAGGAACATCATTATATAGTTAGGGAAGGATGGTAGAGTTTTCACTGAAAAAAAAAGGTTTCACTGTCTTAAGTACTATGCTGAGAAATCAGAAAAGATGTCTTTTTTTTATAGGACTTGTGAAGTACATGGTATTTGAGAGATGATTAGAGACAAATGGGAATAAAATGGAAACAGTACTACTCAGCAATTGATATACAGCAGATTTGAAAAGTGGAATGATAATTTTTATGACCAAATTTTAGATAGAGTATAATGCAGGTTTATTTCCCCCCAGGTCATTTGTACATGTATGTTTAGTTGCTGTTGAATAACATTTGGCACAGGCAAATCTTTGTTTATTTTGGGGAAAATAGGATCTCAGTCATCTCAGAAGTACGAGAGGATGTTTTTCTTAACTGCACATTTGAATAATTTAGGGTTTAATTGTTATTTATTTAATAATTACAATGTTAACATCATTCAGCAGCCATTCTATGTGCTATTGTCTGTGATCTCTGAGTGACAGTATTGAAAGATCAGGTTGACATTAGCAAGTGATCCCATCTTGCAATCATGTAAACACATGTTTGGCTTTACATTCTTCAAGCACATGGATAAGTATCTGTACTGTCAGTGACTCAAGATTAATTTCTTCAGACAAGGAACAGCAATTGCACAGAAAAATTTATATGTTGCTCCAGTATGATAATCCATTACCATTTTACTAGTGTTTATTTTCAATACAAAATTTGCTGGCACTGAAATAGTTGAAACCAGGATTTTAAACACAAGTATAGATTATATCTACTCCAACAACTTTATCTCTACAATAAATATATACAAATTTACAAATTCATCACACTGTAATTTTCAGCTGGTGCTTAAAGTAATTGCACATTCTGTGGTGATAACCCATTCAAGGTTTGTTGTTTTTTTATGATACCACAAGCTGGCGAGACACCTAGATCAGGCCTGCTAATGCTAATTGGCAGATAAAGCATAAATCTGAGGGAGTCGGATTCCTGCCTTTTGCCAGTTTTTTGCTGATTGGGAACTGAGTTCTTTTTATCCTAGCTTTTGCTATTGAAAAATGCCAGACAATTCACTGTTGTTTTTCCTATGTGCATTTTAATCCACCAGTTCTGTTACTCCTTTAACGCCTTGTTGTTTGTTTTTAATCCGGTAGAAAAAACCGGTTTTCTTCTTAACTGCCTTTTAAAATCAATCATACAGGACTCCCTAATGCAAAAAATAATTGGTTCTGATGACACAGCTATAATGTTGATGATGTTTTTGTTTCGTTTATTTATAGAGCTGTATGACCTAGTGATAATAGCAGTGATAAACTTCATTTGAAATACAGTATTTTACTTGCTTGTCAGGTGAATACACTTGGTCATTACCTCTATAGATTGTATACCAAATATTTCAAGCTTTCTGGAAATTCATCTCCCTTCAAGTGTGTGAATCTTATTCTAAAACCTGATCCCTACGTATTCTGTGGTGTATATTCACACTCCATTCTTTATTATCCTTATTTTTATTATACAAGTAAATATAATTTTAAAACAGGATTTCAGAACCTGCTCATACATGGCATAGGTCTTCTTGAAAATAGCTCAGTAATTTATCATATTAGGAAAAGATTGGAAGCTTCTTATTGAAACCATTTTTTTGTGAACTTAGCCCTGATTGTCATAAAAAAAATAACTGTAACTGAAGGACCATGGGATCCCACTAGATGTGGGTGAATGTGTAAAGGCAAGATCATAAAGTAATAGCAGATGATCATAGAAGACAAAATGACACAAAGGTAATAGATAATTCTAAGCAATAGAGACAGAGTGCTTTCAAAAATTACTTTCTGCAGGAAAAGATGAAGACATGCACTGAAAGCTGCTGAAAATAATGGCAGAGATCCAGTCATATCTCAGGAAGCCCCTGCTGAATAGTTCTCAGAAACCACAAGAATATACAGGGGAAAAACACTCTAAATTTGCTTTATTTCTAATATTTTTCCATGAAACATCCACTGATGGTTACAGTCGGACAGAGGGCAGTGAGCAAGGTGGATTTCTGAGCTGGCCAGTGCGGCTGCTCTTGTGCTTATGAGCACCTGTCACTGGAGGGGAGTTAATTGACTTAGAACACCTTCCCTTGCCATTGAAATGAGAACAAAAAATTACTAGCTCATGAATGAACCAACCTATTCCTGCCATAGTTCATAAAAACAATTATGTTTCCTCTTTTCAAAGGTGTGAAAGCACCTGCCAGAATTGCAGACTTCGGGTGGTAGCAAGGGAGCACAGACTGAGCTTTACTCATCTTTGACACTGAAAACCTTTATGTGTTTGTACTGTAGAGCTATTGCTGTTTGATAAATTGAAGAATATATGTAATTTATAGATAAATGTACCTACCCACTATGTCTATCCAAAGCAAATTACCAAAGTGTCTATTTCCAGTATAGCATCATATGGTCTTGGGTATGCCTTCTGTGATCTCTCAGGGGCTCCTCTGAGCATGGGCTTGTGGCTTGCAGCACTTTGCCATAATTCAAATGTCCTTTCTTTTGGTTGATGACTTTGTATGTAAGACAAAGACCATGACTTTGTGCCACATCACTGTGTGGGTTGCAGATAAGACTGGATTTCGTGCAAGGGAGGACTTAGTTGTGTGCCTCAGCTCAGTGCAGACAAACCTATGTTACAGAAATGTAGATAGAATTTCTAAGAAGTCTCATTTTGTTGGGATTTTGGATACACAGTGATACTTGGGTGCCTGTATTTGTAAGAAATGAACTTCTCAGTTTAATTTTGTTCTTTTATTCCTCAAGAAGATGGAAGAACATCTTGCTGAAACGAAGCAGATATCTTAATTCAGTTTGCTCTCAGTGTCTGTTTGCATAACGAGATTTTAACAAAAGCATACCTCCCCTATAGAATTTTGCACATTTTATACAATTAAGTATTTTAATTGATACAGTATTTTATCAATTATCTTTTCTTTACTAGCCAGCACAGTACTGTCAGTTCTGCCACTACATTTGATGAACCTATTCTTTTCTCCAATCTGTTGGCAGTTTGCTTTATAAATGCTTCTAAATAATGCCTTGTGCTCTGTTCTCTAATATTTAAACCACACGTAGAGTAGGGTTAACTTACTGGAGAGGTAGGAACTGGCTAACTTACCATTGCCTACAATACATGGAAACAATCAAATTTAAAATATCATAATAAAACCCAAATATTTTGGGGTTCTTAGGGAGCTGGGCCATGTCTTGACCCAGAGTTAGTTGTGAGATCTGTTAATGCAGTGAAATGGGATCATTGAATTGCAGTTGAAAAGGCCCAAAAGAGACTTTTCAACATCCCTTTTAGTTCAGACAGACCACAGTAGGCTTCACTGGATGGATGTCTTGAGCAAGATTGTACAACATGGCTCTATACTGTACTTTTACTTTGCTTTTTGCAAGCTGTGTTCCTACAAGGCAATTTAACTATTATATTATCCAACATGCCATATTGTGTTTTCTGGGACCCATATTTCTTCAGACTGTGGCAAAACATCCTTGTTCTTGAAGACGTGGTCTATGTTCCTTCCTGCCTTTCAGTCAGTGTACTGCTATGGGAAAACATTCCTGAAAGGTGGGATTAAGTCCTGCCTGCTGGAGGGAAGTCAAAACCCAATGGTAGCTGCGCTGATAGAGAAGCAGCAAAGTCCATTAACAACAAGTGGGGTAGTGACAGGCCCCACACTGAGAGCAACAGAGCCATCAATGGCAAATAGTGTTTGTAGCCCACTACAACTAGGCATGGACACTCCTCAGGTAAACCATGGATGTCAATTTGGCTCTGCAAGAGCTGGGTATTGTCAGAACACATTCAGAAATTATTAGGAATATTAACAGATACCTGTCTTTTATGTTAAACCTTTCCTCAGAATACTCCAGCAAACTTTGTAGAGGTGTCCAACAACATTTTCAGGTTGTGCATTACGAATACTTGCATGTGGAGATTTGACTTTTAACTAGGTCCAGGAAACAGAAGAACAAGATGACTGTAAATATCAACACTTAGGTAACTAATATTTGGGAAATGAAATCTGTGAGCCTAGTTTCTGAAATTATGACTACGCTGTGCCCCTTTTGCTAGTCAGGGTTTGACCTTTCTTGTAACTGAAGAAAGGTTCTGTTTTTACAAGGGGAAACAACTAATATCACTGGTGCTCAACAGAAATCAGAAACTGATGTTACATTGTTGAACAATTATATTGGTAATAAATGAACATTGTCCCTTGGATAACTATTTTCTCTTTGCTATGTCAGACAGCTCTACTTGTTCTAACTTCTGAGTCCAACAAATGAGTTCTCAGGTACTTGGTATGTACCTGTTTTCTCTGGAAGATGCTTGTGGTTCTGTGGCAAGATTTGTGCATAACAAAGTGGTGATCTGCACATAGCAAAAAAATCCCCCTAAAATAGCTGTATTTTAATGAGTTGAATTTATTTGGTTTCAGTAGATGCTACTGAACTGTATTTCTCCTATACCACAAGAGCATTAGACATGGAAAGATTCTTTAGGCTTTGGCTGATGTACCAGTGCTGTTTATCAGGAAGAAGAAATGTGTATTGTCTTTTGCACATTAAAATCAGGCATTTGTATCTAGTTATTTTCAGAAGTAAGAAAGTGCTTATCAGGAATATCAGGTTAAGCATAATCATTAATTAGAGCAGAATAGGATGTGATGAACTCAGTGAGAGACATTATGGGAATGCAAGGTAGTATTTATTTTAAAACTAATGGCTTTCACTCCCAAACATGTATTCTGTCATGTTTCAATCAGTGAGACTCCCAGGCACAAACACATGTCTGTCCAACTGGGCTGATCAGGATCACTTTTAAAGGACATGGAGCATAAAAGACACCAGCCACTGAGTCTTCTTTACCTTCTGACTGGCAAAAACAAACTGGTTTTGGAAAAGGTCTTTTATACTCTTCAGGAGTCAACTGTTATCATAGGGTACCCTTACACCTGAGAGTCTGTCTTACTTCCTCCATGTATCTTGGTCACAGCTTCTACTCTTTTTGTTCCCTAGTTTTGGGTACATTTATGACTGTCTGGATTCTTCTTGGGACAGCAGGAAGAGGAATGGCAAAGATGAAAGGCTGTAACCTTGAGTCCTCCCTCTTGCATCCCCACATAGGTTTCCTGCTGTAAACACATGGCAAGCTCAACCTAGGCTCAAGAATCACAGATTTATATTGATTATTTAAGTAGCAAATAAAATTGCACCAGAATTTTTTTATTACATCAATGTCTAGTAGGTTTCTATTTTACAGGAGGAAAAGGACTGCATTCATGGCCTTACTGTCTCTGTAGTGTCTGAAACTGAAGGCACGGCCTCTGGATTTGTACACACAGATAATATGTACTGTACAGCACTTATGGTGCTGGAATTTCATTTGACATTCAATTGCATGTAGCAAGTAAATTGTGACGGTGATGAATGCTGTGTACAATATACCTTCATATTGGTTCAAACCCTAGTAAAACTAATTCCCCCATTTCGTTTGGTTTCATCCAACCATTCCCAATGAGTGGTCCCTTTGTGATCAGTGACATTGATGGAAGTGGTGCTTGGAACTGCTGCTCCTAAAACCCCTCTGAATCAGATGGAAAGTGCAGAATCTTGGTCTTGTTCTTCTGCCTTAGTTTGTCTTCAGAGGATTTGTAGGGTTTCTTCAATGCCTTTATTTGGCATACTAGGTACAGAGGAATAGACAAAAGTGATTCTGAAACCATGTTTGGACACTCACCGGAAATGTTCTTCATGGTCTAGCAAGCTATGTTAAAGACTAAGTTAATCAGTGCCTTGAAGCTTCACTTCTTATTAGTGGAAAATGTTTATGTTGACCATGGCTCAGTCACCCAATGTATTCAAGTCCCCTAAATAGTGAAAAATCCTTAGGCCTGCAACAGAATTTGGCAAATGGGGATGGAGGGCAGCTACACAGAAGATGTGGAAAAGTGAGGCCACAATGAACGAAGTCTGAAGGCTTAGACCGTCACAGGTTACATCTGAAATAAGTTCTCTCAGATCACTGCATCAGTTTACCTCATATGTTATTTTCCTTTTACTCGCCTTTGATGTGTGGCCCTTGGCTACGATGCTAATTCTACCTGCACAGAAAGAAGAAGAAATCGTCCACCTGACTCTGACTGGGGTATATTTCAAACTGTAAAGCCAAGTAAATCAAAGCCAAGACTCAGAAGCAGTTGCTGTCCTGAAGAGCCAAGTATTTTATTTTACATTGTGCACAGGACTATGTTCATTGCCTTCCTCATCACTAACTGAAAAAGAAAACCAGTGTTTTGTAACCATGACATACCCTTTTATCTTCCTCAAGTAATGAGCTCATCCAGATTACTCCAAGGGGATACTTACATTTTATCAGTGGTGCCTTGTTGCATAATTTCCAGTTTCTTTCTTGAAGATACAATAAAAGATTTACGTCTTAAGGACTATGATGTGGTTTTCATCTAAGAGCAAAACAATTCCTTCTAAAAAAATACCGTATCCCCAAATGATTTCATAATTGCAAACAGCGTTGATGAGCTCTGTGGCTTAAATGAGTTTATAACATATTTGCTGTGTTTTCTAGTGAATATTTTTCGATGCACTTAGTAAAATCCCCCTGCTTTTTTAAACTGAGACAAAATAAATGTGATCCATTAATTGATGTCTACTGTAATAAGTAATTTTCTTCATTTAATTTCAAAGTTTTTTCAAATATTTCTCTCTCCCTCATTCTCCCTTTTGTGTGTTGGCGTGTGTGTGTGTGTGTGTGTATTAAATGGTTTCAAATCTGAAAATCAACCATGTTTCTCATTATCAGACATCAGAAAGGCTTTTTTCTCTTTGTGTTTTCATGCCACTTGAGGATAAGCAAGTTTCAGAATACTGCACGTTTTTGATGTACGGTAAAATTCACATCTCCTGTTCTCAGTGCAGAAAGCTTATCTGCACTGCAGATCTCAATTGGATATTCTGTTCTCATCCCCTTCGCTGGGCTCAGGCTGTTATCACCATGATTTTCACATGCAGATTATTCACAGTTCCTGCAGTGTGGACAGGAGAATTGGCCTGTATCAGTAATGTCAACATGCAGAAAAATATTTTATAATACATCTTAGAGGTAAAGAATTTCTGAATCTGAGCTGCTATCAGAGAAGAAACATGAGACATTTATTTAAAAGACCAGCGACATGATTTTAGGTAACACTTTCTAGCTGGTTAGAATTAGTTTATCACACTGAATTATGAACATGGTCTTACTACTTTGGTTATTCTATTTCTTTTTACACTAGGAGCATTTGATGTTAGAAATGTGCTGTATTTAGCCCGTCTGTGGTAAAGTGGGTTGATTTTACTTGAAAGACTTTCTGAGTGCTTTTTGGAAATAATTGAGAGTGTACTAGTTCTGATTCGAGTTATGCTCTTCCCTTATTCTTACTGCTACATACGGTAGAAAAAAATGTCTATTTTTTTAGATATGTCTCAGCTGCCTTGGATCAAATATGTGTTCTTTATTCAGGGTATTTATCATCTAAGAGTGGGTACTCTGAGGACTAAATTAAAGCAAAGCATGTAAGTTGATGTTCTCAGTATTGCCATGAAGTGGTAAATTCTGTAGCCTAGTAAGAAAGGGCATTTCAGCTGCAAAGGTTGTGTCATGACATTAATATTCTCAGGATTAGTTTCAACCTTTGAATCCCCATGTTACACACACAAGACACAAGTCATTCTGGATCTGGATCGGGGTCTAAGTTTTGCAGAAGTTTCTGAACCTTTGCATTTTTTATTTTTCATCAAGGACTTGCCCAGGTCACCTTTATTTCCCCATTGTTTAATTTGTGCTGGTGTTAAGCCCTAGACATTAAACTAGAATATTACCATTAACTGCTGACAAAATGGGTAGAAAAGGGTGGTTCTAATTTCAGAAGGGAGGAAATCAGCAAATAAGGCATGGACCCACTGTCCATTCTAGTGATTACCTGTGAGCAGTTAGTGCAGCACCTTGTGGAGGCTTGGCAAGGAAAAGACCTCTCTGGGACACATCAGTATCAGGTGTGGCACTTAGGTTGGTTGTGTGATGTTTTGACCTAGTAATATCTCTCTCACAGTTCAGATCTGGAGGGTGGTTTGCAGCTTACACAAAGACCCAGGAAAGATGTGGTCAAGGATAGAGTGGGAAAAGAACAGTGAGTCAGGCTATAGGCTTTGGAAAGAACATCAAAGCATTTCAGCTTATAACTCCCAGAATACTGCATGCCTTTGCATTCGGATTCCTCATTCATGTAACCAGGATTGCAATGGGAATGGAAACAACAGAACATGAATCCACGGAAACAAAGGCGTTTGTAATATTCTGTGTGGCCCTCAGAAGCTGCAGTTTGGATATAATTATGACTCAAATGAAAGGACATTAACAAAGCAAATGAAATATTTTGTCTCTAATCTGTTCCAAAGAAAGCTTTTATGATCGCAGATTTCATAGATAATTTTGGCCACTCTTTTTCAGAGCACTATTTAAAACAGGTTATTTACCCTTTTGAATGGATCTATCTTTACTGGCATCTGAAAAATTTGTTTAAAGATGTTTATTATATAGACAATCTGTCAAATCCAAGTAGAATAAAAACGAATTAACATTAGTTCTTTAAGGATAAAGCTGTGGTGTGGGGAAAATTAGGAAAATGTTGTACCATGAGGAGTTGTTTTATGAATTTACTTCGCTCTTTCAAGGATTTTTGAGGCGCATAAGGCAGAAGGATGTTACAGTGGGGATCCTGCAACATGCATATATCAAACCAGGAGTCCCGTGGAAAGGAAATATATATGGACAGACAGATTCTTGCTAGATGTTTCAGAGATGTTTATTTCTCCAGCCGCATGGCCGGAGCTCTGCCGAGGAACTGTTCCAGTCACGGGACCAAGGGTCCTTCTGCCCGCGCAGGGAACACAAACCAACCAATGGGAACGAGGCTGAGCAGGGGCAGGGAAACCCCGTGTCTGTGCCCTCAGGGCCCCTCTCCCAGGGCTACACGGCAGGGGAGGGACCCCAACACCTCACCCGTTTTATTTTAATAAAAGGAGAATGAAAACAACTGGATAAACATAACAAGAACAGTTTCAAGACAAAACAAGCCACCCTCCTGAGTCTTTAAATGTCCAATCAGATTCTGTGGAACATCTTAGGGTTGACAGAAGGGAGACAGAACTCTGAGTATGCTTTGTGGGGAAACTGAGGCAGGAGAGGGTTTAACTTCTTCCCTCCCCCTTTTCATCCCCCACTCGGCATTGGAAAGGGATTTCTGGGGAAACAATTGGCAAAAGCATGGTTTTGTGAGGGAAACCATGGATGAAAAAACAGATTGGGAATACACTGGGGGTAATAGGACATAGGGTAAAAGGGAAAGGTGGGATTAGGAAAGGGAGACTGTAGGGGGGTTTACAATGGAGATATTGTCTAACATGACTACGATTTTTAGCATATATACTGCCTTTTACAGGAACACCATCAGGCCCAGTGACCTGCGATGCTTGTAACCCTTTTCTACCTCGTATAATTTTGAATTCCACTACCTCTCCATCTCCCAAGCTTGGGATGCATTTTTCAGGGTTATTCTTTTTAATAGCACGAATATGTCTTGCTGGTTGTCACACCTTGTTATAAAACCATAATTTTGCTTAACATTATACCATTTTACTATCCCTAAGGTCTTAGTTACTATGATCTTTTCCTTTTTCCGAGTGGCTGCTGTTTTCTGTCTCGCTGCGTCTTTGCTCTCTCCTTCGGTTGCTCCCGTGTTGGAATTGTCGGGGCTGCTGGTGCCTGCGCGCTCTTCCCGGGGTTGCGTTCGGGGCTGCGCGGGCCGGGCCGCGCCGCTCAGTTCTCCGCGCGTCGCCTCCTCTGGTCGCAGCTTCGCTGCCGCTGCCAGGTGCTGCACCCACGTCTCGGCCGGGCCCCCGAGCGACGATCCCCCCCCGCCCTGCTCCAGCGCGCGTCTCGGCTGGGCGCGGCTCCACTCCACCGCCATCGCCGCCAGCCGCCGCCCGCGCGCCGCCTCTCTCGGTCGGGCGTTCACGGGGCTCGCTCCACCACGCGCTGCGCGGGACCGGGCAGGCACCGCCGGGTCCCGCTGCTCCCGCCACGCCTCGCTCCGCCACCGACACTGCGGCTCGCGTGGCTCCGCCCGCACGCGGGAACTGCCTCGCTGCTGCTCGCAGAGCGCTCGGTGCACGTGGCCTGGGCCGCACGGTCCCTGTGCCAGGCTTCCCTTTGCCAGGACACAGCTGACATTGCTCAACAGTCTCGGTAACTAAATAATATTCACGAAAATATTCTTCCATCGGCATATATTTTGACTCCAGTATTAACTGTGCCCAAACGGTTTTCCAAAAGCCCTTGGTAAGAATTAAATCCCAAGAAACATAGAAAAAGTTCTTAAACAACCATGCCAGGAAGTGTTTCAGTTCTTTTTGAGCTTGAATCAAGCTAAAATTTACAAATCGTTGTTCAAGAATCATTTTAAGTTTAAGATAAATGTCCATATGCGGCCCTGAGAGCCAAGAGTCTTCCCACGGTTCCTCCATAGTTTAGATATGGAACAGCAAAACAAAACCAAGAAGAGGAATCCAAAGTTTCCAGGGTTTACTCACACAAATCAGTCGCTTAGGGACCGGGGATCGTTCTGCTCTCAATTCTCCACCATTCTGTTGCAGTGGGGATCCTGCAACACGCATATATCAAACCAGGAGTCCCGTGGAAAGGAAATATATATGGACAGACAGATTCTTGCTAGATGTTTCAGAGAGATGTTTATTTCTCCAGCCGCATGGCCAGGGCTCTGCCGAGGAACTGTTCCAGTCACGGGACCAAGGGTCCTTCTGCCCGCGCAGGGAACACAAACCAACCAATGGGAACGAGGCTGAGCAGGGGCAGGGAAACCCCGTGTCTGTGCCCTCAGGGCCCCTCTCCCAGGGCTCCATGGCAGGGGAGGGACCCCAACAGAAGGACTTACAGACAAGACTTCTAAAGGAACCTCTGCTTTTAGGAGTTCAGATAAGGGTCTTTGATTCATTCAACCTAGTCTTAGGTACTTAACTACCTATTTGCTTACTGCTTACTTACTTAACTACTTCCTGTGACTATAACTGCCATCATGTCCCATGGTAACACATGGAGAGATCCAGGTAAACTTATTCAGAGCTGAGAGGCAAATGTGTGGTCAAGAAACTGATTCTAGATTAATTAGTCTTTAGAAGGAAATACATTTTACTGACTTCTATTTTACATCTTGTGTATCTTAATTGACATTGAGGTCAATGCAGAGTAGCATCTTCAGTTTTAAATCTCCTCTCTCTGCTACAGAGCACCTATAATGTAAGGATTGGGCCCTGAGGGTTAGTTCCTGTCTGAAAGAATCTGTAATTCATCATCTAAACTGGGTGTTAAATTGGACAACCAGAAAGAAAAACTAACTTGAAAACTTAAAATATTGAAAGTATCTTCAGCATATGGCAATAAATAGATGGATAACACAAGGAAAATCTTCCAGGGTTGTAGTACTCAGGTCCTAGCTCTAGCACATACATGCTGTAGCACTTTATGCACTGTGTGACATGCTTACTAACTGGTCACAGTCTGCTTGCTCAGCTAAATCCTGTATTTGAGTAACATTTTCGGTTCCAGTTTTGCCCCCTAGAATATTCTTGCGAAATCTGCATTGAGATTGACAGATGTGTGATACTCAAGAAGGGACATGGCTGCTCGGTCCTTTTCAGACATATCTGTGCCCATCCCCCTCCACACATAGCCAGATGGATGTCATCCTGTAAGGCAAGTACTGTAAATTCTGCAGAGAAGGAGCCCAAATCTAATGTAACTTTGCAGTTTTTGGACCGTCACTTGCTTGCAACCAGCCCGCTTGAGGCAGGCATAGGTCTGACCTCAAAAGGTTGTGCAGATGTACCAAACCCTGCAGTCAGGCTGAGCTCAAAACCTGCTTCATTTACCACACCTTGGTGCTAGTTTGGAGTGCAGCCTTGGAACTGTTGCTACATACAGCAGTAGGTTCTGTACAGGGACACTGAGGGGTTTTGCAGCAGCAGCGAGCTGGCAGAAGGGGGTTTTACCCCTCGTGTGCCAACACAAAGAAGCCCAGAGGTCAACGCTGAAACCCCTCTGGAAGGCGGCACTCAGTGCCCAACACACAATGAAAAAGGAGCAGAGCTCCTCACGCAAAAGGGGCTGTATCCTCCTGTCGCTGTCAGGCAGGCACGCAGGCGAAGGCAAAGAAGTAAAGAGAGGGGACTCTTTGTATGTGTTCCGTGCAGGTTTATTCCCGTGAAAAAGCAGGGACAAAAAGGCCAATTGGTGGGAGGGTCCAGGGATCTTATACCGGGTACAAAATAGGTGGGGAAAGGGATCTCAGCCCATGGGATAGAGACAAGCAGGTGGGGTTGACAGCAAGGGAACCAATGGGAACAACACATAGGAGGGACTCAGGGAAGGATCCAATGGGGCGTCGAGGAACAAAGAACTTTCTAGAACTGATACATATTAAAGAAGGGACATGAATATATACATAACTTCATGCATAAAACAGGAAGGTGAAAACATTAACCAATTAGGAGAAAACATGCAAAAGAAAGAACAAGGGAATCATGGGTTTTCACCATGACTGAAAGTTACATGCTAAACTTGGGCTGCTAACCACCACAGTGGGTCGTGTGACTTGTGGAGCTACCTGCACTGGCATAGGACACATAGGATCTCTTATCATCTTAGCCCTGATTTTCTGAGACAAGGCAAACAAGGTGTTTAACTTTCTTGTGCTGCAGTTTTCTCACCACAGTAATTGAAGGATCTGTCTCTCATGAAACATCGTGAGGCCAGCCAGTGGGAAGGATCACAAAGGTGGATAATGGGAAGCTTAATTGGCTTTTATCTATAAAGTGTTTTGACATCCTATGATAAAGGATATTGACTTCAAGTTATTATTAAAATATTACGAATTTATATTTAGAATTAAATGCATTAAAGATTAATTATTATTTCTAATTAAAATGATATTTTAAAAATATTTAACACCCTGTGTTACTCTCTTTTCCAGTACTCATACCAGCCAACCTCTAAAGGGTGAAAGCTTTCCTCTCCAGAAGCTGCCCCAGTGTTACTGGGTGGAGAAGTGGAGGTTCCATGGCATGCCAGATTACATAAAGCAGTGTCAGAGTTGGACTGCTGTCATCCATGCTGATTTCAAACACAGAGCTGCCACTGGCACATTTGCAGTTTGTGCCAGGAGACCAGTCTGAGTTAGTAATCACTATTTGTCTTGTATTTCAGACTGGATGTCCAAATACTTCAGTCCATACATCATCAGGGTGACAGAGTGTTTGAGGTGACTGGCAAGAGGACCTTGCTGACTTGTAGAATCACAGTTCTGAGAATCAGACTCCCAATTCTTTATCTTACACAGTTCTGTGTGAGTGACTCCTCTAGGAGCCTTTGTGCAGTGGGACTCCAGGCACTGACATTCAGTGTAGAGTGCTGTCTGCTGGATAACAGCCACCTCTGGATGAGTCTTCAGAAAGAAAAGCTGCAGGAATGCCATTTCTCATCAGCTGGTGTCACTGCTTGGAGCCAGATGTTCACAGCTGGGTGTGGTAGTACAAAATGGTCTAGGAAAGAAAGAAGAAAATGTTTAATAGGAAACATTAACATTCTGGCTAAGCTATGGGCAAATGCAGCAATCCCTTGTTTACAACAATAACTACTGGAAGCTGCAGAAATAGACCTCTGACATTTAAAGTAGTATGTTGACTCTTTTTGATCAGACAGGAGATAATGTCATGTGCTTATTTTACCATAAACACTCCTAATAAAGACTCAGCATTTCAGCTATTGGCAAGAAATAGAAGAACATGAAGTATGTTTTGAATTCAAACACCAGGGTGTTTGGAAATATGTAGTTGCCTGTATTGTACTTTGTATTTCTTAAACATTCTTCACGGTAAATGTCTTGATTTATGAACGTGTGTTAACCTGATTACTGGAAATATCAGAAGTACGACAATTTACCTATTCTGTTTCTTTCTAAAATAACCCAGTCTCTAGGAATGGGGAATGTTTATGGTGAACAACAAGGACTATATTAAAATATAAAAATATAAATAAGGAAGTGCTTAAGGGCCTTCAGAAATACAGCACACAATGCACACACAGTTCTACCATGTTTTAGGAGGATAGACTTCCCTTTTTCTGTGGATATCTGATCATCTCACAGTGTCTAGTGAGTCACATCATGTGAAGCAGGGTAATTGTGGTAGGACCAGTTTGGAGAATTAGAAAGAAGTCACTGAGAGTTAAGCACCTAAATATGCACCAAACCAGGAGATGAAAGTGACCACAACAGGTTGTGAGCACTGCTGCATTCAATCCTCTGCACCTGCTTATTAAGTGTACATACAGCTCCCAGTTAGAGACCCAAACTGGTTATATAAATAAAAGAGAGCTGGGGCTTCAGAGCTGGATCCCAAACAGCCACAGAGTCATTTTTCTAGCTGGCAAAAAAGGCTGAGGCCAGCTGAATATCACGAGTCCTGGGTTTGGGCTAGAAGCATTTAAACTCCTACAGAGTCTTTAGATTTCTGGAGTGAGGAGCCTAAGAATACACACGCTTTGAAAAACAGAGCAGAGATCTTTCTCCCTTTTAGAAGAGAGCTGTTGTGGGACACTGCTCCTTTTCATTATTATTTATTATTCATCTCAGTGGTTAGTACACTCATTCAGGATGTGGGTGACCCAAGTTCAGTTCCTTCCTCTGCCTGAGGGGCCGTAAACTCACATCTCGTACTTCCTTGGAGAGTGCCATAACCACCAGCCTATGGACCATTCTTAGGATGGGGGACATTAAGTCCATCCTCTTGAAGTGGTTCCTCTTTACATCCTTTCCTTTTTTTCTGTCTCAAGGAATGGGTAAATACATCATGTGAAAAGGAGCAGCTTCAGCAGAAAAGCTTCACAGAGCCCTTCTCTTATTTGTTCAAATTTAGCCCACAGCCTAAAGTTGAGACCAGTTTCCTGAAAAGAGGAAGCTTTGAGTTTGATTCCTCTAGGGCTAGAGGGGAAAAATATCTTTTCCATGTCCTGTGTAAGTGCTCTGACACTTAGCCATAAAGGATAAGACTAAGAATGTACAAAGGACAACGCCTTTGGGGGATCAATCTCTAAATGACTTTCCAGTTAGGGCAATTTATGGTCAGAACCCCAGTGGTAAAACTGTCCAAGTGTAAAGGTACAAATGTATTTCAAGTAGCAATTTACCATCAGTAAAGTCTCTGCTATATAGATCTGTAGACGGGAACTGCTGCATGATGACTTCTTTGAAAATCTTCCCTTATGTGGCACTGATCCTACATTACTTAGGAAGGAGCATTTCTAAGTGCCAAGTATGAGACAGAGGAGTGACAGACTGGTTCCAAGTACAATTATGGTAGCCTAGATAAGGCAATTTCAGTGTGAATATCCTGGGTTAGTCCAGTTAGTTATCTGCTGACAGATGTATCTGACAGCAGAACAAATGCCTATTCCAAGAAACAAAAATCAAAGGGATTTTAAGAAAAAGTACTTACTGGGTAGAGTGAGTCCAGGATCCACAATGGTGTTGACTCAGAGTCAACACTGATTTGAGGAAGAGAAAAGGCAACTCTTCCCAGGTCTGTGGTCACACTGCTGTTTCTCAGGAATCAGAGCACAGCCCAGCACAGGAAAGTGGGGGCAACAGCCAAGAGCCCCAGTCTCTTCTTGCTGCTCTGTAGAGGCCAGGAAGACATTGCACACGGGAGTACCAGGAAACAGCCTGCTGGAATCCTAATGGCATCTTGCTGGAGCTTGGTCCAGAGCTTAGGAAATCAAAGACCCTGATCTGCAGTTATCTGCTGCCTGCACTCAGCGTGAATGAATCCCCGCGTGCAGGGAGCGCCGTCCCACAGCTGCATGAACGCGTCACTGTGTCTGGGAAGCCATGCATGCATCAGACACAGTCCCCTTGAAAGTCAGATAAGTTTTCTTACAACCCAGAGCAATTACATTGAATTACTCTATCTCAAGCATACCTGCTGCTCTTAAACTACCCAGTTACAAGGCTTAGAGGAGATGGATTTTTTATCATGTAAACAAATGGAGCAGACAGTGTTATGTGTCAGAGAGGCCAGGCTGCTTCATTGTTTTTAAATACCATTTTCTTGGATGGCTTGCAGAGTTATCTGCAGACTGTCCCTAAAATAAGGGACACATCTAACTGATAGCTGATGGCCAGCATAGTTAATATTGGTTGAACTGATGTTCTAAAGAACCAGGGTGCAGCTGATAAGCTACTGAATGACTTCTCCAGCTTGTTAAAACAGTGATAAATACTGTATCACTTGTCAAAGCCAGAGAGACTGACTTCTTAGGGTAGCTGAGACAAAGCCAAATGCAATCTAATGCAAGCCCTTATCGATATCTTATTTGAAAGTCTGAAGATCTCTGATTGTCATAGTTTGATAAGGGTCCCCATACTGTGAATTTATACGCCTGTTGTTCCCACCATATTTATAACCTCATCAAGGTAGGGTTACTTTTTTCTTTTTCTCGCTTCATGAAGAAGTCTCTGGGGGATCATTTCCAAGCAATTGAATTTAGTTACTTCATACAATGGCAGGTGAAATTAGTGCAAAGTAACAGGAGCTAGATTAATGTGATTTCAGGAAATAATCCATAAAAATCTTACGAGGCCTTTAGCAGGTTGTAAATTGGATTTTAGGCACAGGGAGAGAGAAAGAAAACTTAAAATCCTGAGGAAAATAATTAGTCTGTAATGAGAAGTGCTAACATTTTAACGCTTTATGCTGAAATAAAATGCCAGAGAAAAAAGCATAAAAATGACTAACAGTGACTTTTTTAATGAGATGAATGATTAAAATTGTGATTATAAATGTAAATAAATGCCTTCTGCTTTTCTTACCAAACAATTGATCCATTTGTCATCAAAGAGCAAATCAATAAGAAAAAATCGAGATGGAAAGAAAAGAAAAATGTGTCTCGAACACTTGCCCATCCCATCCCTGCAATGGGGAACTGATTTTTTCTTAGTCTAGTCATTAATTTTCATCATGTATTGATAAAGATTTGTGAGTGGGGAGCAATAGATTTGGTGCCTTCAGTTTAAGGAGTGACCAGCTTGTCTTCTTTAAAAGGACTTATTTTGAAGTATTTTTCACATTCTTTGTAACCCCTTCTTTCACTGGAAATGGGAAATAAAGTTTCAAAAAATCGTGTGTAATCCTGTTTTAGTTGTTTTAAAGCAGGATCATAACAGAATAAGAAATGTCCGGATAAGCTTGGGATTTTGATCAAGGCACATCTTTTCTGATATACTCCAGACAGCTTTCTTATCTAGAAAAAGTCCTCAATATCTTACTGCAAGTGTCTCGCCAGAGAAGTAAGACAATGGATGGTTGAATTTCTCCCTCAGCACAGGCATTTAGGAGACAAAAGGTCCTGCTTTAAAATGGGTGTCATTTCTCCAAGCAGGGACAGGTCAGATCCTTGTCCCACAGTCACAGCATACACAGGAAAACAAAGAGAGAAGGAGCACTTTGATTATGCCTTCATTAGCAAATTAGACAGACCATGGGCTGCTGGCCGGTTTTTGTGTCATGCATGCAACCCTATGCCTAAATTATCTTTCTTCTTCTCCCTAGGAAGCCTGACCTTATTCCTGTGGCTTGTTGGGGTTGATCCCTGGCGTGTGCTATCTCCTAACAATGTGCTGGCATCAGATGGTGTAGTGGTAGCTGGTACAGGTCAGAACTATGTGAGGGTACACATGAACAGTGGTGGTGATCTTGAACCAGAGCTCTGGGATCTCTTATTTTCCTGCCATACATGACTGATAAAACTATTCTGTCCTGATTATAGATGTCCTAATGTGAGCTAAGGCTTAGCACTTCACTGTACAGCCCTTTTCATATAAAACTGCTTATTTGCAGATGGTGATGAATCTCTTACCCAGATGGCTAACTGAAGAGGATGAAAAGAACCATCCTTTCTCTCCTTTGACTCTACAAAAGATGAATATGTCTAACTCAATTTTAGACATCTAACTTTATCTGCCTCGCAATGCAGGAGATGAACCCCACTATATCTGTCCCAAAATGCAATTTCTTGAAGCTTCATGGGCCATGAAAATGAGCTGAAACCCAAGGTTCTTTGTGATATGCAAAAATCAGTGTTTTTGCCATTGCCGTTTATTCAAGAAGGATGGTCATTTGAAGGGAAAGCCTTTCACAGAGGCCCTGAGCTGCTTTTTTCAGCCCTGTAGGGGTTAGATATGGAACACGGAATAAGAGCTTTTATTTGATGTAGAAGCCTCCTCAGGGTTCAGGGTGGCCTGCTGGGACCCTGCCCAGGGAAGGCTCACAGGAGGGCTGTGCTTGTACTGAGGACCAGAATACACATAAATCTGACCCACTCCTGAGACTGGACTCCACCTGCAGCAAACAGCAAGCATTTGGGCTTGGTGGAGATATGGGCTCTCAGGGAGGCTCGCTTATTTCTCATTTAGCCTCTTCTTCTCACCAGGGCTTTACTGCTGCATGGTTCATCTGGGAAAGATGATTTTATTATATAGAGAGTCATATAGTAAACACCTTGGGGAGAATTTGATTGTAAAGGTATAAAATTGATTTCCTTTCCCACACAGAAATAACTTCATAGATAAAAAGATATTAGAGGTACACTTTATGTCAGGATAAGTATAACCACACCAGAGGAGGGAACAAGGAGCTAAGCAGTTCATTTGCTGGGTTAGTATATCCTGAACAAAATTTCACTTTGTCTCCAGGTGTTTATGGATTTACCATCTACAAAGAATGATGTTAGTATTTGAATGTCTGTTGGAGATGAAAGAGAATGAGCAGAGCAGGTGTGAAAGGGAAGGGCTGAGTCCTTGTGAGAGCTGCACATTGCAGAGGTCTGCACACAGCAAGGGGTGACACTCTGCTAATGAGGGAAAAGAGCTGAGCACATCACTGAAAGTTTTTAGTAACCAAAAGCATCCCAGTACAGGAAGCTAAATAAACTAGGTGCCCATTACAGTAATGGACATAAATGCTAGCTGGATGTTTGATGGAGTTTTATGAAATTATTGGAGTAATCCTTTCCTTTCTTCCCTCTGTATTGGAGGAGATTGGGATTTAGCTAAAAGCTAGGAAACTGATTTTCCAAGTCCCTCTACTGCTCTCCAATTTTCTGAATGAGAATTAGTTTTTTTTGAGGATCAAGGACACAGAAAACATCACTGGGTCAGAGCTCAGCCACAAAATCAGGATATTCTTGTCAAAACCCATATCCCTGCCAGCCAGGTGGAGCATTGCACTGGGGACAATCTCCTGGAGGGTCCTTGCTGATTGCAATGGCCCTGTTGAAGACCAGAAAGGGGATCTGGATGCATGTGAGAAAGGAAGGAGAGAGGACCAGAATGTGATCTGACTAAACTGAGCCTAGGTAGGAGACACAGGTGAAGATGTCAAGTAAACTGACTGCTGTGAAAAGGTAACAGAATATCATCCCAACAGATTAAGGAAGGAAGGCTATGGCAAGCTTCACTAAAAACAAGAACAGCAGCCACATTTTTCTGAGTCTCAAGGATCTGGGATACAAAGCTGAAAACATTAAGACCAGCACAATACCATCAGCTGGCTCTTCCATTTCTCATTTTATTTCAGAGCTGCTAACTGTTCGTGCAACGTATTTTCTTGAGAGGTAGGAGTTTAACTTTCAAAAAGCTGTTTAACTGCAAAATGTAGGAGACCAGATAATTGAATTTTCCAGTTTAGATTTGATCTAATTGTTTCAGTTGGTTATAATGTGAAATGGAAGAAATTTCCAGAAGACAAAAAGAAGCTTTTGTGCTAAAAGCAGACTCTGAAGACTTTTGTGGGCATTATTATTTTGAGGCAAGAATAAAAAATAATCTACAGGGAATGTTTTTTTAGAATAAAAAGGTGGAGACTGCAATTTGTAAATAAAAGAAACTATGCAAGAACACTGGAGCCATAAGTCCATGAGTTATTGTACCTGGCATATTTTGTGATGCCCTTATTTTCCAAGGGGAGAAAGAGTAGTACAGTTCTTCCTTTCATTTGTACTGCTCCAGTGAGGAACCTTAAGATGTGGACTTTTCAGAATAACACACATTTTCTACTGAGCAGACAGATTGCAAGGGCAGAGCACTTCTGTCCATGTAGTTTATGTGAGACTGGAATTTATTAGCACAGTGTTTTTAAAGTGCAATAAAATGCGGCACTCACATCTCTCTGGGGATCTGTATTATGTAGAGTGTTGTGACTTAAGAAGAAGAAGTGCTGTCATATTGTGCTCTACCACCCAACTTGCAGGAGCAACCATGGTTAGGTATTTAAAGGAAATACATTGGTATTTTCAGCAGAGCTGAAAGAGAGTTCTTCCACACCAGGGCAGTGATCCATCTGCCTGAAAAGCTTGACATTCCCCAGCCAAGTGGCTAAAGTCCTCTTCTCTAAAAGTACAGGAGAGAAGGAAATAACACTGGCAGCTCCTCTCTGTTAGCAGCACTTCAGCTACCCAAAGGTAGTTGTGTGCAGTGCCTGTTTGAATGAAAACTGTACTGAACTTTCCTTCCCACCTCAAGGGTTTATTATCTGTGTGGCTTGCTCCTGTCCGCTGCTAGGTGTGCTGCTAGAATCCATATCACACTGCTGGCTTCTCAGTCAATCCCTGGGGCTCTGTGACAAACTGGTGGCACATTCCTCATCTCCCCCACATCAGAAAAAAAATCTCCTTGGATAAAATCCCCATGTGAAAAAACATAGTTGAGGTTTAAGAACCATTTTAGACTTCAGTGGTGTTGTGTCTACTGGAATGACATTCGTGTGCTGGAGAATCCTTTAGGACATGCACAATTTATCTGCCCTGGATGACTCAGTAGTGGACTCAGGGCTGGTCTTTCAAAGTGTTGTGGTGACTCTGCCTTCAGTTCCACCTTTCTGGTTTTAGCTTTACCTGAATAGAAGTAAACTATTATTAAGAAAGGAAAAATTGTGTTTAGAGAATTCTAGTCTAAAGAATTTCAATGAGTATAAAAAAATAGGGATGCTATTTAGAGAAAATCTATTTGTGAGCCAGTTCTTCCACTGTAATTGCCCTGAAATAGGTAGAACTTACTACTGTTGCAGATTCTGTTTGGAAATGAAAAATTATTTTTGGTCAGAAGCAGAACAGTTTTTTCCTTTTTCATTTTTCCTTTAGTATTGAGGTAGTTAGTTCAACTGTTTCTCTTTGTGGAGATGGAATAGTTTCATTTTTTACAGTTTTACTACTATGACATTCTAATACAAATACACATATACATATATTTATATATAAATACATATACGTATTAGTGGCTGACCTTGATGAATGGAAGCTGAAGCCAAGAGATTATTCAGATTTGCTTTGCTTCAGCTGTGTCTGCTTTGGTAGGTTTGGCTTTAGTTTTTGATGAAGATGCTAAAGAAATAAGATAATGGCTTATTTTCTTATTAAAGTCATAGTAGAAGAAATTAACTTTCTTCTCATTTACCTCCTCCCTGAGAAAGTGAATATTCCTATATAAACTTCTCAGCAGGAAAGCATTTAGAAAACTCTGTCCTGGACCCTTGTTTTTATTTGTTAAGGAACCCTGAAGATTTCATTTAACTTCATCTCTGTCTTGCTTCCTACCCTTGTCTCCCTCACCTATTTCACTGAACTGTCCAAGTAAAGAATATCTGCCAGAATGCAGTGTATATCCAGCATATATTGTTGTGCTACTTTAGCAAATATCTGTCAGAAAAAAAGAAAAAAGGCACAAGTTTTCTATCATTGGTGACTCCATGATTGTTTCTGTGCCACTACTGACTGTGATTCAACATCCTTGGCAAATTTAGCTGTGGCAACTGAAGAAAAGCTGTCCATATGTGCCTACATCAGTTTGTCCTCTTGACCTGTTGAGCCCTAATAGCTGAAGCCATGAAATCAAGGAATCTGATGCTTTTAATGGTGGCCTAAGTTAGTGTGGATCAACTGTAGGGGAATTCCAGAAATCCTTCATTTGCAAGCATTTGTATTAGGATTCTAGTTTTGTTGCATGCAATCATGATGGAGACAGTACTTTTTGTGTGTCTTGGAGAGCACAGAACACCAAAGCAAACAAAGTGTTTTGTACAAATTTCTCCTCCTGTTTCTGTCAGCTCCAGAAGATGAGCAGGTATGAGGGCATTTTGCCCACCACACTGCAAGCCCAACCATCCAGTTAAGCTGTTGTCAGTTTTCAACCTCCTACAAAGTGTCAAGTTCTGGCCCTCATAAGATACTGGCTATGAAGGGCAATGGCTATATAAGTTTTATCCCAAATCCTCTTAGTTATCCCTACTGAGATAGAGTAACCAAGTAAAATGAATAACGTTACGGCATCAGTACACTGAGATTTTGTGCTCAGCTGAACTCAGTTAGATCTTTTAATTATCATCAACATGATATATAACACCTGTTCAAGGATGAATGAGTAGGTATCAATAGTTTCAATGTTCTATTAATACATTAGGCAATTAATTATATATTCAGAACACACACACATACAACACCCAAACCCATAACCATAAAGACTGTACAGTTAAGATGTAAACATGTCAGGAAGCAAAAATAAAGATAAGAATTCAGCCGTAGTGCAAAATTGTCCATAAGGAAGCAAAGTCTTAATACATGAAGCATCAGACAACCTAAAGAGAATGTGGCTTCACCAGCTGTTCCTTTAATTACAACATGGAATGTAACATATATTAATTGTAAGGTTTTAATCATCTAACCAGAGAAATAGAAAACACTATGGACATGACTATATTTATACAGAATCAGAAATGAAATTGTCTCAAACTTTTTTAACCTTCCCTTCTCTGCCAATAGCAACAATAACAGAAAATCATCTGTGTCCTGAGGTTAAATACTCAGTCTTTCAGCCTGAAATGTGAGTGTTTTGGCAGTGCTGAAAGTCTATTAAAGGAGAAGTTTTGTTTGAGATTGTTTTGGAACCAAAGATATTTGGAGCTCTATTAGATCCCATTATAATGGAGGAGTGTGTGGGCAGATGTTCAAAAGCAACAAGGTTGCCACATCTTACCAGGGTATTGCTCATCAGCTGAGCAATGGTAACTGGCTAGTTGCACAAACTTACCCTCCCTGGTTGTAAAGTAAAACCTATTAGCTTAACTAATGAGTCATTAAACCATAGCAACTCAATGCTTTTGCTTGTATGCCCATAATCACAGACTGCATTGAAGCTAAAGTTTTAGTGCCAGGCACTACGGGTAAGTTCTGAAGTGATTTTGGAGTGATTTATCATGTGAAGTCACATTTTCAAAGGTGGCATGGGGGTTTCACGAGCTCAGAGGGTTTAGCTCCCATGTGTCTCAGTGCTCATACCATATTTGAAGACAGTCTTTCTCAAGAGGGAGCTCAAGTCCCTCAGGCCAGGAGGAAAGTGATGAGAAAAAGCCCCGAGGTTTCTTGCAGGGAAGGGAAGAAGTGGAGGAAATGACGCAGAGAATCCTGACCGACTTGTGTGGTTGGTGAACTTTGTGGAAAGACCTGGCGAGTCTCCAGTTTCTCATTCAAGGGAGAAATTCACCCAGCATTTCCCCTGCTTTGTTATACCACAGATTTGGTTTCTAAATCATTCAGACACTTTGGAAAATGCTGTCCTAAATGTCCACTCCTACTCATTAAAATCAGTGGGTATCAAAGATTTTTGGTGGGAATGGCAGAGGGGGCCGTTATGAAGTTGCACTCCCCTTGCTTGTGACATGAACAGAGCCTGTTGTGTGAATGTGGTGTTGTGTTCATTCCAGGGCCATCTATTATTCTCCGGGTAACAGAAAATACCATTTATTTCCATTTATGCAGACCATAAATCAACATGATATTAGCAGCATGTGATCTAATGCTGCACAGTGTGCATCAGCATGAGAAGAACAAATCTGTTCAAAGTTCTGGAACACTTAAATGTCCCTTTTTCACTCCCTTTTTCTCCTTCCCATTGTTTTAAAACCATTTAAATAAGACCTTCTACAATCATTACAGGGTGGGCTTTTTCTCTCTGGGGAAGAAGCAGCATTGCTGGAAACTGGTCTCTTGTAGTTTGCAGGGGAGGAAGCTTTTAAACCTCCTTCTGGTTTTCTATTATCAGGAGAACAAGAATGTTACAAATCAACCTCCCAGATGTGGCAAAAACCATGATGATATTTAATAACAAATCACTGCATCCAGTTTGTGAGGTTTTCAGTTATATCCTGGTTTTAATACTGTGAATCCATCTGTTACAAAACAGGAGAGAGTAATACCTCGCCATTGGTGTCATTCATAGATTACTAGCTGCTGTTGCTTAAAGAGACACATATTTGGATGCCAATGAGGTAAGGGAGCTAAAGTGAACACCCTGGTGCTTGTGAGATGACATAGTGCCTACTTCAGGTTGTACCCATCTGATGGCTCTGGTGACCTCATGCCGGATTGCTACTGCCATCCCAAAATTAGCAGGCTTGGTGGACGTGCAGGGTGATTTGAAAGTTCACTAATTCCAAATGGGTGTGAGCTCAGATGTAGCATGTACTAGCAGGGCTAAGACCAGGTCAGTGTTCAGGACTGAGTTTCTCCTTCCCTTACTGCACCTGGAACCATGCATGCCTGCCTGGCTTGATGGCTTTCTACCTGGGTAGAAAGTTCTGAAAGGAAACAAAAGTCATGCCTTGACTTAATGCTGGAAATTGCATTAAGAGTTTTGAAGGAAATCTACATAAAACATTAATTGAAGTATAAGAAGGTGCTTAGTGCATACCCAGTAGATGAGGACTTGTACAGCAGAGGGGCAATGGGGAGGAAAGAACAATGGAATCTTTTAGGTGTCTGCATCAGCAGAGTGTCATAGTGCATGCAATTCTCTTTGTATGGCATGGAGAGGTAGAACAGTGCTATCAGTTTGCAAATTGCCCTACACAATGAAAGTGTTGTGACACAAGGCTTCAACAAGACTCTGTCAGAAGAAGGACTGAACTGGAAGCTCCTCTGTTCTCTCAGGGCAGCTTATCACATTATCGCTCTTCATTTCTAGATGACATGGGTAATGCTAGACTCTTTTCTTGCAGCATCCATGTACCTGACAACATCATTTTGTCAAATAAGCTTAAAAAAGGATATTTTGACTGCTTTCAGGTGGATGATGATACTGAAGAGCTTATGAAGTCTCCTCATGGGGGATATTAAAAAGCCATCTGAAAGCTGTTGTGGTTTAGGAATGGTATTCTCCACTTTAGTCTTCTCACTGAAACCACTCCAAGCTGCACACTGCTTACTTGTTCCTTTCTCTCCCTCCTTCTTCCCTGCAGTGGGATGAAAAGGAGAATTGGAAGCACAAAGGGTAAAGATCATGGGTTGAGATAAGAACGATTTACTGGAAACAGAAATGAGATAAGAAAAACAGTAAGAGCAGCAATAGTGAGAGAGGGTACAGGAAAAGAAACATCATTGCTCACTGTGGAAACC
The DNA here is from genome assembly GCF_000738735.6 of Corvus cornix cornix. Taxonomy (NCBI): domain Eukaryota; kingdom Metazoa; phylum Chordata; class Aves; order Passeriformes; family Corvidae; genus Corvus; species Corvus cornix. The sequence continues at coordinate 139,830,502 of NC_046333.1, read as the reverse complement.
CCCAGAAATAGAAAATACCTGACCGCTCCCTCTGCCATGCTACTCCACTGCTCCCAGCTCAGATCCAGTGTTATCCAAACACTCTCTCTGGCTCGGAACTGGTGTTGATGCCTTTTCCTGGTCTTAAAATCAAGAGTCATACACGGTTAGAAGGGGAAAAGGGATTTTACCTTGGTATTTATTTTAAGGATCCGTAGGTGCACACGTCCAGGTCATATGCATCGAAATGCACCCCACCCAATATGCCCCCAAAAGATCGGGTATAACATTATAGGTTTTACTAATTAGCATATCTATCAAAAATTCCCCAATGAGAGGCTCGAATGAGCCCCCCTCCCCAAGGAACCTTCCCCTGGATGGTTCTGTCTTAGTTTACAGAATGTGTTCTGGAGAGGACCTTGGGGGTCTGTGGCACACTGATCCCTGGCTATGAAGCTTCTAAAATGTTTAATCTCCTAGCTGAACAAACAAGTCCAAGAATGTAGGCAAAAAGCACTAGGAATACAGAAGTTGTGAAAAGGTATAACAGGGGTATAAACGAAAAGGCAAAAAATCTTCATGGCATCAGTGTCACCCAGCAGGTCCATCCAGCTGGGAACCAGGGCCACCTCACCAGTCCCTCTGCCATGCTTACTTGGACAGAAGGAACCCTTTCTCCTCAGAAGAGACTCCCTTCGCCCCACCCTCGGAAAATGACATGAGGTGGTACAGAATAACCTCTGGGTCCTGGCTTTGCCTGCTCCTGGCTGCTGCAAATTTTGACCCTGTATTTTCTGGTACCAGGATAAACACAAACCCATGCAATGAACTCTAGGATGACCCCCTTGAGCAGGGGGGTTGACCAGATGACCCACTGTGGTCCCTTAGACATTGTGTGACTGTGTGATAATTAAGTATTTCATTGTGGGTAAGAGGGGTTTCATTATTGATCTTTATGTGAGCTTGAGAGTGCCAGTTAATAAAAAGTCCTGATGTAGCAGGAGCTGTACACATGATGAGGTAACTTAACAAATATACAAATGCCTACGTTTATTGCAGTCCTTAAATATACTTCCTGAATCTCCCTGAAATGTAGTTTATCAAGACAAACTAAAAGGATTTCTATTGTCCTCTATTTCTGTCTAATGAAATCCACTTTATTTCTCTGGTAGTGCTCTCTATTTCAATCCACAGCATTCTTTAATATTCACAGCAGGATGAGGGGTTCATATCGTTGTTTCAGCTAATTGGTACTGCAATAAAAGAATATGAGACATAAAAAGATCCTGGAGGAGAATGTTATAAAAAGCATCAGGGAAAAGTGTCTAAATGGGCATGTCTGGTATAGAACACCTGTAGCCTCTAATTTAGAGCCTCCTCAGTTCCTCTGGGGTGCTCCTAGGAGAGATTTAAAACAGCCTCATCACACTTGGCTGTGGGCAACTTCTCCTCCTTGTGCTTGGTGCACATCAAATGCAGCTAAATAGATATTCAATGCTTTTATGAGACTCATGGTGAAGGAGGAGGTCCTGAGTTTGCACCTTGCTCCTCTTTCCTGATTAGGAAAGATTTTCTGAACTGATCTTACAGGAAAAAAAGCATTGAAAATCTTGGTGCTAACTTAGTTTTGAATCTGGTTGCTGTATGTTTCTGACAGGCACAGAAGAGGCTGCAACAGCAAGAGGGCTGACAAAAACCAGTCAATTCTCCATGATTCTTCTATCCTTGCTGATGTTTGGCTTCCAAATAGCCATATGCCTTTTCCTGATATTTCCAAGCACAGAAATCTTGTCTGGGAAGAGTTTGAGAATTCTGGAAATTTTATCTGTCATTTTCTTGGGTACTGTTTGTCCATGCAAATCATGCACGGTGAGTCTGATCTCATGGCATGTGGTGACATACTTTTGTCCAGAAATTTTGTACATAACTAGGCTGGGGAGAGCAGCAAATCATGATTTTTTTTTCTTTCTTCTATTGCTCTTCCCACAGTGACCTGAAGTACACTGGAGGCTGAGCTAATCATGGTAGACTTCTCTGAGCCACAGTGGCTGGATGGCACAGCTGAGGTCCACAAGTAAAACAGAGCCTTTAACCCAGGCAGTCATGAACTGCCAGGAAACATCTAATCTAGATGTTCACTATTACTATTATAAACTGTGAAATTATTGAAAACATAGAACAAAGATCAGTATCACCTTTCTCTGCACTGAAAAATTAAAATTTTGTCTCTCAGTTCTATGTTGGCTTTTTTTTTTAAGTAATTTGATCTTCCAGTTGGAAAAAACAGTGTTTTCTAATAGTAAACTTATCTGTAGCTTTTGAGAATTCATAAATGCAAGTGATACCCAGCAAACTTAGCTACTGTCTTTGCCTACTCATTTGCATCATTTGTTTCCCTCTCTTTCACTAAAAAGCAGATATGCTTTGCCTGCACTGACAGGGAGAATAAGAATAAAAAAAAAAAATAGTTTGGATTCCTGAGATCTGCTTTCAGTTAACACTTTCAGAAATACCCAACCTGAAACAGGCACCAGTTTGCTGCTTGGTTCTGTTATAGTTTGGATATAAATATATATGTCTCATTTTCTTATTAGAAAAATGTGGATTAGAATATTTGAATCATATATTACACAGTAACAGGGTATTTTGATCTGCATTTGTATCAGGGAAATAGGAAGAGCTAATGGCAGCTGAATTATCACCTCAGAGTCTTGAGATGACTTGCACTGCTGCTTCTCTGCAGCTCTTACTGCTCTCCCCAAAGGACAGGAATGAATCAGCTCTGGGAGGACATGAACATGTTTTCTGTGACAAAGCCTGCATTTTCCATCCTGTTACCACACTGAAGCAAAATGACATCTCAAAGGCTGCCTCAAATGCATTTTTGCTCCTGACAGGTGCAAGCACGGCGATAGGGCCTTTTCAGGAAATGGTGAGAGAAATAAGGTTGCTTGTGTTGGTGGTAAAAGAGAAGTAGCAGTATTTTTTACACATGTGGGGCTGGACTGTGCAACTTTCTTTCCTGGGATATTTTTCAGGCCAAAGATTTAGCAAACTCAGGAAAGACTGGATATTTATGTGGATGAGAAGATCATCCTGAGCTGCAGTAGAACCAGCATGAAAAGAACACAGGCTGGAGGTAACTCACCAGATAAAGCAATTTATAATGGTATTAAGGTTTTAAACTTTGTGGGAATTGAGTTTTCTGTGTGTGCCAGGGATTTTCTCACAACTTCTTGCAAAACAGAGCATTGACTGCTGTTTCACATTATTGCACTAGCCTGACAGTTGCTTCTATGATTTCATACCTTTAAATTTTGGGTGTTGAAGAAAGTAGTTTTACAGACATCCAGAACAGCTCCGATACTAAAAAGCTCTTGTGTAGACATAGCAAACATGTGACTTAAATCATGTGGTTGAAATTTACAATAGGCATCAGATATCTGTTGTGATCTGTCACATGGTTGCAGGGAAAGTGGGCAGAAAGAGGTGTGGAGTAACAGTTGTGGAACAAAGAGGTTATTCCTGAGAGCAGTTTAACAGCTTTTCTGCTAGAGAAAATTGCTGATGTAAAAATCAAATGGGAAATCTTATAGAATGGTAATAACTATGTCACTCTGGTGTCCATAAAAAGATACATACATTGCTGTTATTTGGGACTTATTCCTTGTGTTCTTGAAATCACAAACAAGCAGTGTATAGCAATAGTAAATGCTCCCATAATTTCTGATATAAATTACATTAAACTAGCTACATCTTTTCTTGAAATAAGCAGAACATAGGAATGAACATTGCAGTTGGAACAAAATTCTGATTTTTACAGAACAATGAAAGAAAAACACTGCTTGAATCATGCAATCATTTGTGCTCTGTGAAGGGATACCTCTCAACATTTAGGAATTCATTTGTTAAATATTTTACTAAACATTACCACTCAACAGACTTTAAACAGGCAAAGAAACTGATATAGTACAGAATCTGAGAATATTATAACGAGTGGGATGGAGGTCTGGGAGGAGAAGGGAGTGGAAATGGGTTGTTGGTACTCCTTGTCTTCAGCAGAGGGAGGAAAGTGAGGGTGAGGCAGCCCTTAGGCTAGAAGTGTGAATCTAATGTGTATTTGTGCCTAGAGACAGGGCAGGGAGGCAGGCTTAACCATGAAGAGCTGAAGGCTTGAACTTCTAGAAAAATGCAGTCTTCCTAAAGGAAGTTTTAGCAATCAACCAGCCGTAGTAAGACCCAAGGCACTGAGTTAGGTAGCCCTGGAAAGTCATTCAGCATGTAGAAGAGAGGGACACCCACATCTAAACCTCTCTTCGTGGTGTCCAAATACAAAATGTAATGACCAGCACATTCTTCATACTGCTTGTTGCTATAGTATCTCCAGACTCTTTGAAACTAATTTGTAAGCCTAAACTTCACACAACCTCCAAACCCTCAACTTTCCATACGTGTCACACAAACTGGGCTGTGAGCATCTTGACTCCTATGGCTTGCCTTGCTGCACTGGACCCACGGTGAAGCAGCTGTACATGGCTCCTACCCACCATGTGTTTGCCAGTCATAAAGCTTCTCTTGAAGCTCAAGGTTCCTCATTTGCTTCCAACAACTGCTGGGCAGCAGGCGGAAAAGCTGTTTGGGGTGGGTTAGTGGCTGCCATAAAAGTACCTGTGAATTGCACTGGGACCCTTAAAGGCCCTTTGTCCAGAATTCTTGAAGATATTTCCAGAGCTGAAGAAGTACAAATGTGTGTTAAAGCTGCCTCTGTATTCTGTGATAGAAGTTTCTCTGGATGCAAGTAAGAATCCATTTCTTAGTGTATAACCTAAGAAAAGGTGCTTTTAAAAGGTAAGGAAATACAATAATGCAGGAAACACCACAAGCTGTGATCATAATCTAGTTTCATTTTGCCTTTATGCACAACTATTTTTCCTCCAGCTTAAAACTTTGGCATTTCCTAGTTGTGGACTTTGGAGCCAAACTTCGCTAGTGTGAACCTATCTCTAGTTCGAGATATTTATGGTGATGTTGAAATCTTACTGTACTAGTGAATGAACGGTAGCATATTTTGCAGGAATAATGAAATCTCAGCAACATGAGACCTCAATAAAGCACATTGTTGCTAAATCTTTACTGACTGCTGTTTTTAAGCGTGAATTATAAGGTGTGCGGATAAGCAAAGTGCGAATTAATGAGGTTTTGCTGTGCTGAAATGAAACTGTGGTGGGACATGAGCTAAGAAATATGGTGTTACTTAGTATTTTTTATTCAAGAAATTATGTTTTTTGAGCAGCTGCCAGTCAGAGTATGGGTGGCTACACTGAGGGCATCTTTACAACCATATTTTTATATGTATATTCCTGAGGGAGATTTTTATCCATCAGTTTTATTTCCATTAACCAAAGAGAAGGCTGAACAAACTAAATCTCTATTAAAGCCTAAGAGGAACAGACCCGTGAGCAGGAAGCTTTCAAGAAACCCTTATCTGCTTTCAAGAAGCCCTTATCTGTGTGCTCAGCTAAAGAGACTGTAGAGAAGTCCTACTCCCTTTTCCACTTTCCTTCTGTGGTTTGTCACAGAGCGTCACCTCTGTTCCTCTCATTGCTCAGCCAACTGCTGGCCAGTGGTGCTGCGGGGTAGGCAGGAATACCCCTTGTGGGACAATCTGATCTGCAGTTTGCTCAGCACCTCCTGAGCTGTCACTGGGATGCAGAGCATTAGTTGGGCTCGTAGGCGGCGGAGAAGCTCATGACCATGAACGTATGGAGCTCCTGTCTGTGTGAGAGGTTGTGTGCAGGGTTCAACCTCTGGATGAAAAAGCTCTTTCCAGGTCAATGTAGAGGTTTGGTAAGAAGTAATGGATGCTGCTGCATTCTTGTACAACTTGGAGGTGGATTTGCAGGATAGCTGTTTCCCTGCCTTCTCATCTAGGCTTTTAGTATTGCTGATGCTGACTGAGGTGTCTGATGGTGGTCACAGCCATCATCACGTCAGTTTGCTCCTGTGGGTAGAGAATTCAGAGGAAATTTGGGGCCAGGTCATGAATAGCTTTCTCACCCTTCCTCTATCCATCCTCTATTCACTGTTTTGCCTTTCTCAGCCTCTCTTTACGCCTGGCAAAGTTAGTCATCATGTTACTCTGCCAATCCTCCACTGCTGTCCTTACCACTTCAGTACCTGGAGACATCTGTCTGAGGTGGTGTGGAAGCTCTTAGATTCCTTTGGCACAGAAAGCTCTGCATCCTACGAGCAATCTGCAGCTCCTTTCTCCGGACTGTGCATGTGGAGTGAAACAGAGCCAGGAGCAGAGTAGCTGAAGTGCATCAGCGCTTGCTTAAATATGCTGGCTTAACTTTTATTTACTTATTTGCTTCTTTACAGTGGGACAACCTACCACAGTTGGAATTTTAGGTGAAGTGGGGCATGAAGCATGATATAGAAGATGACATGAATGCTTCTGTAGAAGCACATGGGCTGAAGGAACATTCCTTCTCCAGCAGATCTTATGGAGGGACTGCTTACCAGTTAAAAATTTTCCCTCATCCTATTTTGCATCATTTCTCACAACATAGTGAGCCTTTGTGCAGAGATGCACAGATAAAGCTTTAAATGAGTTATATAGCATTTCATGTACATATTTCTCTGGTTTGGACATGAGCTGAGGGACAGTGTGGCAAAGGGCTGAGGAAGTGCTGACAACTCATCCATCCTGTACAAGCATCCCTGAGAAAATGAATGACCATCAGCCATGTAATTGCCATTTTGTGCTCTTCTCTCCTTCCCACAAAGTGCACATGCACGAATACACTTTTCCATGATAAATCCTTCAAAATTCATTTGGAAATTAATTTCTCTGAGTATTTCTGTCTGAGGGTTGTTGCTTTTTGTGGAAGCAAAAGACTGGAGGAGGCTTGGTTCTGAAGAGGGAATGGGACAGTGTGAATGCCCCGGTATCTGCATTGGTGTCAATGGGTAGCTGAACAGTTCACCTGGCATCTGTCTTTGATTGCTAGAGTAAGCTGGAAAGCAGATCAGCTTTTGCATAAGCTTTCACTGGAATAAAGGCCATCTTTGAATAAATGCTATCTTCTTTTTTTTCCTTGCTTGTTTATATAATCTTCTCTCTTGCTTCCTCAGCTGACAGTGGAGAACCAGTCTTGTGTTTCCCATGCAGTTTTCTGTTCTCCTGTGTAGACATGGTACTACCTTCTAGGCAAGGCTATCTGGCTTTAAGATAAACATAGGATACGAGACATTTTTAGGAGTTAGTTAAGTTAGGCATAACACAATTTGTTGGTTGTGTTTGTCACAGGTTTTGAAATTCAGCTGATTCTAGGCAACATCCAAACCAATTCTTTACTTCAAAACTGAACTACATCTACTTCTATCACAGTGTGGCCTTTTATCACTGCTCTGCTCTGTTGCTACATTGGTGAGTCCCACTTACTCTGGATTTGGATTTTGGGTGAAGCAGTATTGCTCGAAAGCAGTTCCACAGTGAGTGTGACTGGGACAAAGTTAGCTCTGCTGAAAGGTGATTTTCCAACCCTATTCCCACACCACACTCCCATCCCAACACATCCTTTTTCATGATATGAACACTCTTTTTTTCAAGCTGCTTCTGTGCACTAGATAGCTGACAGAGCATTTCACACAGTCTTCGGCTGCCATCGGTCTGTACCCTCAGAAAACTGGCCAGATGCTGTAGCAGATTGAGCCCAAGACCATCCCCATGCATTTCTGACCTGAACCTCAAGCCAGTGCTTGATGTTTCTTGAAGTACCAGCAGCTTTTCAGGAAAGAATATTACTCTTTTCCTCCTTAAAATTTCTTTCCCCAGACTATGAATGAGTTGGTACATAGCACATCATTCTTTTTGCCATCCCTTGACAGGTCTTTTCCCTCAATGATACAGTGCCCATGTCGCAGAGTGCTCTCATCATGGTACACTCACTCTGTAATAGGCAGCACCTATATAGATAGAGATACATTTGGCAGAGATTGCAGGATGAAACAGACATGGTCTCGCAACATCCCAAAACAATGAAACTGCTGCAAAGGTTGCCAGCCTGCCAGCACTAAATTACTTCCAATTAATTTTACAGAACTACAGCAGTAAGAGTGAACTCCTCGTACACTTTTCCATCTCAAAGACCTCAGCTGACATGCCTTAGACAATACTAATCAGGCATCGAGGCACAAGCCAAAGCCATAGAGCTTTACCAGGACCAACACTTTCAAACAAGTATGACTCACTTGTCAAGCATGGCTCTCAGCCTGTGGAAAATCTTTCTGAGGGAAGCAGAAGAAACACCGAAACACTATTTAGGAGACATTTAAAGTGCTCCCCAGAGACATTTAAAACTAGACTGGACAAAGCAGTAGAAAGTGTACTGCAGGGAACACTTCTGCATTGGCATGGGGTTTTGGTCTAAATGACCTAAGAGGTCTTTTCTACCTCTAATTTCTATGATTTTATGACTGGAAATAACTCCTAACTTAAGAGAATTTAGATGACAGGCATGGGCATGCATTATTTACAGCTGAACCTAAAGTAACTACTATATTATGGAGTGTGTGAGCAGTAGTGGTGGGTGAGGATTGAGCAGGTAAATGTTGAGAGGAATGCATGGGATTAGGCAGCAGTAGTACAGTTGGGATAATGAGAATAGATTTCTTTGCAAAACGGGTACTTCTAATTAGAAGACGTGTAAGAGTCGTAACTGCAACAGGTACCTTTCAAAACATTTTACAGTAATTTGCTTACTTGTTGGCATTTTAAATCTTTTTGGACCCTGGCAGTGATTGTTTTGAAGGTATATGAAAAAACATGTTTAATTTTACTTTCTTTGAGAGAATGTTGCAGGGCTTCCTCTGATAGAGGCTGAGCTCCCATAGCTCTTAAGCTCATTTTGCATATTTGGGAGAAACTTCTACTTAAATAGAAACTGCTGGGCCTAATTGCGACCTACTGATCATGCTGTGGCCAAACCAGCTTGCAAATGCACACAGAGAATGGTTTCCTCCTCTGTGCTTGCCTTCTCAGTTATTATCAGCCATTCTTGACATTTACAAGTAATTTTCTCCCAGACGCTCTCATGGAGCAGGGTTATTTATGAATGCTTCTTTCCTTTGTGTACAGGAGTTGAGGACAGGGGGACTGGTACAATGAAGGAAATCTGCATGTGGCACAGATGCACGCATAGTCTGAGCTAAAGGATGTGCCCTGACTTCATGATTATGGGGCCGTAGCAATTACATAGCTTATTTAATCAAGTAGCATCCACTCTGGTATCTTCATTTTCTTTATTAAAAAAAGAAAAAAGACATCTCTAATTATCAGCTAGACATGTGGAGCTAATTACTGTGACTTTGATGTTCTGTTTTTTGCTTCCTGACTTTTATGTTATCCCTTTAAATGCTTCTGCTCAAAATGCACTTTTTATACATGTGAGGAACTGGGAAACTTTGTAATAGTTAATTGAAAAGGGAAGTAATTTGATTTCCTGTCTATTTGGGTGCACATCCACTGAGACACTCCAGCACAAGGATCCTGAAAATGTAGCAGGATTAACTTGAAGTAATCTTCCTCAACTTTTCCCCTTTTCTTTGCAAGGGGAGGGAGTGTGGGATCAGGATTTCATGAATGGGACTAGAACTCCAGGAGTGTAGAGAGTAGCCTGGCCTCTACTGTGATCTTGGGTAAGTCATTTAGCATCTATCTGGCTTAGTTTCTCTTTTTGGAAAAAAAAAAATTGTAATCTCTTCTTCAGGCAACTGATGTAATACCTAATTTGTGTGTGTAGAAGTGCTTGTAAATCCTTAAATTAAGAAAGGAACAGAAGAATAAGCAACCATTAATTCTAGTCTCACCAGAATAGGTGTGTTAGCTTGCTCCTAGAATTCCCTGAAATGTTGGATTTTCCATATGTTGCAGTTTGATTGAATGGCCAATCCTCCTCTCCTTTCCTTTAGCTTCATTAACCTGTTCTGAAAGAGGAGAACAAAGAATCAATTGAAATATGTAAGACTGGAAAGTTTAACATACTACAGTCTGCAGAATATTTAAAGTGTGGTTCCACTCTGAAGTTGGCAAGCTGAGGCAATACCTATGTGGAGCATTAAAGCCTTTGGATGCTGCATTTTATTCTGTAGAAATAGAATTTGCAAAGCATGATATTCATTGCTTCTCCATGATTTTTGTATGAGATTTGCTCAGCTGACAAATAAAAGGAGGTAAGTGCCCAAATGTCAGCTATGTCAGCTTGTCCTGAGACTCCAAGCATGAGCTGGGTCTATTCTGTGTGTTGACAGCAGGGGTAGAAGTTCTGAAGTTTTGTGTTAATTCCTTTCCCAGAGATTCTCTACCTACCAGTCTTCAAATGCAGTTCCTCTTCTGACTGCCTTCACTGGATCTGTGCAAGGGTAAATGAACATAGGATAGCGAGCAGTTGTGTGGATGAGACATAAGTGGAAGTTGTGTTAAAAATGCCCATTTCTGGTCAGACCAAACAGAAACTGTGCCTTTCCTATTACAATAGAAATATGTCATTTTTATTGTTACGTGCTTCACCCTGCAAGTTTAATGAAAGTGTTGTGCTTCTCCTTTTTCCTGCTCAGTTCAATTTTATTTGAATTTTGTCCCATCCATCTGCAGGGCTGTTGCCTTTGTGTTTTTACTGCTTGTAATTCATAATCCCTCCCAGAGATTTTGCCTGCAAAGAAAGGACCAGACATACCTGCACTGGGGAAATACTGAGTTTCAGTCAGTCTTCCAATGTATTTTCATTGTTCAGCTACTGTTAACTGTAGGCAACAACAGTGGAAGGGACACATTCATAAAAGCTATTAGAATAATTCTCTTATTGCCTTTTCTTTCTTTTCTTCTTAGTTTGTGCAGTTTGGAAATCATTATAAGCCACTCTACATGTTTATATACCTTCACATTCACATTTTTTATTGGATACATAAAACCTTTCTCCCCTATGTGCATGAATCCATAAAAGCAGCATAAGGAGTGGAAAACATGACAGGTCAGGAGAATTTATGCACATAAGAATGCTGCAGCCTGGGAAAGGGAAAGAATATACAAATATTTCTTTGTCAATACATTCCGCCTCTTCAGTGATCTTGAGTATAGCACACACAAGAATTCGGTGACAGCTGCTTGTCCCCCGTCATTCTTAAATAGTCAACCCCATCCTCTGCCACATGGTGTGTTTACCTTGGCTGCCTACCCACCTCTTCAATATTATTAGTGGTGTGATAATTTCTGAAAACATTTCGATCAAAGGCAGGATCCAGTGTTATTGAAACATGTTTTGACATCCATAGCCAGGTCAGGCAAAAACATTTATTTTTTCCTTGAAAATAATATGGAACTCTTTTTTTTTTTTCTGATTGACGATAGCTTACAAGACACTTGTCAGTGGCTCAATAGCATTGCATTTTACTGAAAACCTGACATCACCTATTGCCAAATGTGGGATTTTCAGCAGATCACAAACACTTTTAAATCAAAAACTCATTTCTTTAGTGGTAAAAAGAAAAAAATAAAAAATAGAACATCTGTGTTGCTCGTGATTGTTTGAACCTTATTGCAGGCAGTTACAGGTTACAGCAATTGAGAGGGGTACTGTTTAGTATTGAACCATTTCAAAATTACATACTGTAGAAGACATCAATACCACAGAGGATTTTGTTTACAGTGGTGGAAGAAATTGTGTTTATAATCTCAGATAAAGAAGGAGGTGAGCTGGGAAGTTAGATGTCCATCATTTCAGATTCCAGCTCTTGCCACTGAGGAGTTCTCTGGTAGGAAATATTGGATTAATCACTTTGCCCATCACTAGGCTGGCTCATGGCTGTTCAGCAGTGTAGAAAAATGGTACTTTGTGACCTTGAAGAAGAGGCAAAGGTTAATTTTCAGAGCATGACAGTAGCCTAAAACCAGGTTTGGATGTTCTACAGTTTCCTCCTGCAGTCTTATTCAGTGTCCATTGGTCTTAAAAAATTAGCCAGTCAGCCTTAGTGCATTGAAATCTTTTTACCATTGACAAAACAAGAACAGCAACTATTGCCTATATGTCTTTGAAATACTCCTGCAGTCCTCCCAAGGAGATAGTCACATTCAACATTTCATTATTGCTGATTTAAATTCTGTGCAAATATGCCTCAGTGTTCAAAAATAAACATCTTTGATAGATTTAGGCTTGGTTACCTTGAGTGACATAGTGAAACAAGATCCACATATTTGTGAAAATGCTGTGACTATGCTACATGTCCTGGGGGGTAAATCCCTTCCTTAAAATTCTAATTGTTCTTCTGGTATGGGACTGTACAAAGAACAATAGCTTATCTTCTGATGGAAAAAACCAGCTTTTATATAAAATAATGTCCCAGAAGTTGAATACAGAACCCAGCACAAGCCCTTTGGCGAGAACTCACGTGTTCTTGTATTCTTCCTTAAGGAAGTCAGGTTTTCTGGTTTCAATACTTTCTCTTTCCAAATTTCCAGACTCAATACATTTATGGTTCTGAATATTCCAGATCATCTGGAATGGGTTTAAAGAAAAGATTGGGAAATGGAGCAGATTAAGACAAGCAATCTCTTATCCCACAGAACAACCTCTCAGCATTCTCTGTTTCTGAAGCCATTCAACACACAAAGAATTCCATCAATTTAACTATTTTCAGCCTAACACAGATGAAGAAGTTGTAATGTTGTGAAGTCCTCGGCAGGCAGATTTTAATAGTTCCAAGAATGGTTCATATCAATATAAGCAACATAAATAAAATCTGGTTGGTTTTGCTTACCTATTAAAAAAAAAGAAATTAGGCACACAATGTGTGCATATGTATGTGTGTGTGTGTGCATGTATTTTGAAATTATTAATGCTTTTGATAAATTGTCTAAAATAAAGTATCTTAGTGGGTTTAGATTTTACATAAATAAACTCAAATTTTTAGGTAGACAAGTTTTAAAGTAAGACAGATGCAAACTCTTAAAGAGTGCCCAAACCATTTAAAAACTTTTTTGTTTCCTCCATGTTGCTTTTCTATGTCTCTGCTTTTTACAGTATCTTAAATGCAGAAGGTACTTTTTTTTTGCAGTAAACTTTGCTGAATAAAGACATTATCTTCTTGGAAAATTTTAATTGAAAGATGGGTCAATCATAAGTTTTTCAAATGATTCATTCAAGCTTTGGTCTATTGTCAGATGTGGTTTGGAAAATTCCCACCTTTGCTTATGATATATTTCTGAACCAGAGGCAACCAACCAAACAGCATAGGAAATTCAAATTAACTACAGTATTAATTTCATGCTTCTGAGAGACAGCTGGAGATTGGAAAGAAGAAAATTTGTTTTTAATGTTGCATCTATTATTGTTCTATCAAATATTTTGGTTTCAAGGGGAGGAATGGAAAGAGGAACACATTTCTTTGCACTTGAGCTCTGTAATATTTGCTCTCCCTTTCATTAAATACCAGTGAAGGTGGAATTAAGGAGACAAGTATAAACACTATGCTGTGTGTATATGATGCAGATTTGCTGAGAGAACTGCTGAGTAGTCACTCCCTTACTAGCATTGGCCAAGGTGGTACTGGCTGCAGGAGTATGGAACATGGTTTTTGCCATATAAGCCCCATCTCTCCCTTCCTATACCATTTCTCATTTTGTCTGGGATGGGTCTGCCTCAGGTCATTACTCATTGTGGGAGGAGCTGCCTTGCAATCCAGACCCCCACTCTGTATTTGGATTTTCATTGTGTGAGAGAACAGAGAGGAAAAAATACATGTTCATGTTCGGCCCATGTTGATTGATTGTTCCTTAGCTATGAAACAATTTTCTGTACCAATTATGTCTTTGCAGATGACAGAAGCCATTTAGTCTAATGACCATAATAATTAATTTTCATTATAAATCAGATTAGTTAATGATGCTGAAGTCTGTGTTCTTCGCGGAACTAAAGCACAGCATCTTACGTGAGCTCTCAGAACATATAATTTGCTATATAAGGCACCGCTTCAGAGATTTTTGGTTCAGTAAGAGTATCACTGACTGGCTTTGACCTCCAGGACTCAGTGGGAACACCTACTATCCCACAGTCAGGTCCTTGCTAATAGCTTCCCATTTCCAGCCATGGGCTCAAAGCACCCAAGACTAAATATTCATCAATTTTATAGCATATTCATAGACAAAATTACTTAAGCCATTGTTTTTTTCTCCTTCACTGTAAAAAGTTATGACAGAGCAAACAGTATTCTGGGGACAAGGTGGTGCTTTTTTTGTATTATTTCCAGAATAATATTCTTGCTGAATTTTTCTAAACTTTTTGTCCTGTGGTCACTTTAATACACATAAAGACCATCTGCAAAATATCTAAGTGCGTAGTGAGCAAATAATCAAGACTTAGAATAAGTTACATTTGTATTTTTACCATTTAGTCTTTTGCAGAAGACAACCTATGAACTTTCTTCAGAAACTTCACAGGCTTCTTGAATGAAGAAAGGTAAGAGGCATCCTCTACAACAATTTTACAGAAAAGCTATATTTATTATTTCAGGCCAGAAAACTACAAAACTAGTCAAATACCTCACTGATGTATTCAATTTTCCCCATTCTTAAAGTCTGTGTGTTGAGATGAATTAACTGTTTTTATTGATGGTAAGTATGCAATAAAGAGTGTGGATAATCACTGTGCCGCTTGTGGCTTTTGATGGTTTTAATTTAGGATATTAAACTGTCCATTATTTTTGGTGTGAAATGGGCCACCATCTCATGTAGTGTTGTTCTCTAACCGAATGCTTCTAGTCATGCAAAGCATTGTCAAAGCATAGCTTAACAAACTACAATTGGTGACGAATATACAGTGAATTATTTGGTTTGCACGTAAGTGCAGAGGAAACAAAGCCTTGTACACGTAGCCAAAGCCAGTGCACTGGCCTTGCCTTTCTGGTGGGCTCAATGAACACGCTTTGGGATGATATTCTGTTCACTGGCTTCACCAAAGGAATTGCACTGGGTCAAAATAAAGCAAAATTAAACAAAAGCAAAAGACTTAGAAAGGAGAGAGAGGAAACAGAAAGTGAGGATTTGTAAGACAGTTAAAAGCACTTCATTGGTAGACTGACATTTTTGACTACATGTTACCAGAAAGGTAAATAAAGAGAGGAAGAAGTAGATACCCAAACTGGAAAACTAGACGAGGAAGAATAAGAAAGCGGAGCAGGGTTTGCATAGACAGTATGAAGAGGACTTAAGAATCATTTTTACTGGAGAGGATGCAGCTATTCAAGGTATAGAGATGACCTGACAAATCTGTGTCTGACCAAGGAAAGCTGGAAAGCATTATTTCATTAAATTGTGTCTCATTTCTATTCTTGTCATTAGCACATAACCGATTAAAATAATGTTATATGAGCTGGCACAACCTTGTCAGTTCCTCTTTGTACAATACCGTTAAATGTGGTGCTCTTCTCCAGCAATAACCTATTCACATCCAACTCCTAGGTTAATTTATAGACTTAATTTTTAATCCATGTATTCCATTAAAATAGAATTTGTTAAAAGAACATCACTGTCAGGATGGTGGTGTATTTCCTATGTTACAGCACTGCACTTAGACTCTGAAAATATTGGACTACTTAAGTGCCCTATTGTCTCAGATATCTTAAAAAATGGAGAAGAGTTAAAATAATACCACACTGCTGATCTGTAAAGGTCGATGGTACTGTGTCATGGGCAAGCTGCAGGGAATGCAAACATCTTCCAGCTTGGGCACAAAGTGACTGCAGCACTGCTGGCTCAGCTGCCAGAGAGCTCTTGCCTCTCCTGGGGCAACAGGAGCAGCACTTGCTGCAGCGGGAAGGGAGCAGAGGCTCCCGCAGGTGCAGCCAGCCCTGGGGACTGGGCAGGTATGCGTCTGCTCAGGCAATCTGGAAAACTTCCTCTTACATTTTAACTAAACACATTTTTATATTAAAAAAATTGGTTTCAAGTTGTTAATTTTAGCCCTCAAATATTTTGCTGGCCTGCAGTTGGGAAGTGGTTTCTTAATTAAAATTTAAAAAAATAAAGTGAGGAATGTAAGGACATAAAGTGAACTTGCTTGATTTTACCAATGTTTAGTTTCTAATACAGAAAAGGCCCTGTCATAACTACAAAAGAAGATGCAGCTTTTGAGAGATCTACTTTTAAATTTGTGTCTAAAGGAACTTTAAGTTTATTCTATAATACCTATGTTCTAAATAAAGGACTTCTGGAGGGGGTGGGGTGGAATAACTGAATTCAGAGTGCACATTTTCACTGTAGGGGACAAGCAAAACCAGTAAAGCCCACTTTTATTTCTTCCATTTCAAAACTCTGAGTCTCGTTTCTATGTCTATTTGCTTCAAATACAAACTAAGGAGTTTTCAGTTTCCTTTCCCTTTCTTCAGTAAGAAGTCAAATGTATTTTTTGGGTTTTTTTAAGAAAAAAATGCAGTTGTTCTGTGTAAGAGAAAGTTTACACAGTGTTTGCAAATAGGAAGAAGGTCCTCAATTCTGACCACTGTAAAATCAAAGGGAGGCTGAACCTCATGTCAGTTCATTTCATATTTTGCATTTGTTCCATCTCTGGCCATTGAAGGGGTGAAATATTCCCTCTTCCCCCAGGATTTCCCCCTCTCTGTTGCTCTCACTGAGGAATGCTGTAGCCACTCAAACATCCTTTGCTGTGCTTTGGAAATGAGGCATACAGAAAAAGGATGTTTTAACTGCAAAGGTTGATTCAAATTCTACAGGAACAAGTGACATCTTGATCTCTCTGTAGCTTAGTTACCTCATCTGTAAAGTACTCTTTTATATTAACTTTATACCACAGCCATTGCTACTGGAACTGAATGTCTGCCAACTGTACATTAAGTTATATGACTATGCATCATTCAAATTATTTGGTTCTTTCATCCTTTTCTTATAGGAGAACATGTGCACACAGTTTGGGGATTTGGGGTTGCCATTTGCCAAAGTTTCTAGTTGGCCTGTCTGATTTCAGTCTTGCTATTGCTATTAGCACTGCCAGGCCTGCTCAGATGGATCTGCAACACAAAGCACCCGATGCATGTTCAGAGATGGCCCCATCACCTGGGTTTAATCAGGTTTTTAAGAGGTGGGTTTTTTCAGATAAATATCTCTTTATATTTATGTTACAGAAGGCAGGACAAAGAACTGAGGGTTATGTTTGAAACAGGAGGTGATTAGATTTGTCATGGTCTTTACTGGAGGATTTTATTTTTTTTAAATTTAAATTTAAATTTTTTTTTTTCAATAGTGGACCATTTCTGTCCCCAGAAAGTCCTTGCTTAACAAAAGAATTGTGTTGTCCTTTAGGGAAAGAACTGTGTTTCTCCAGGGAGCAGGGAGTGAAGATCTTGACCACGCTTCACATCTTTATGGTTTGGAGAGTAATTCTGAGCTGCTGGGCTCAGCCAATTGCATGCCCAGACTGACCTCAAGGCAATGCTGCATTGATAACATCCATTAGTGACTGTAGGAGGTCCAGACACTGAAAAAAAAATCTAAGATGGACAGATATATTTTTACTTGAAGGGAGTCTCCAAATACAAGCAACCTGTGATCAAACCATGCAGCACAAGTTTGATGAAGTACCAGGAGACGGAGGTGAATTAGGAGTGAGGTGACAGCCAGAATAGCTTTGCTTTTACTCATGTGTGTTTCAACATTAATGTTATTTTAAAACACACACACACACACACACACATACACACACTCTCTCTCTCTCTCTCTCTCTCTCACACGCACACAACTCTTGCTGAATAAAAAACTCTAGGCATTACTCCAGACCATTACACCACAGTCTACTCTCAGGCAAAATTGCCAATTTCTGCAATGCGTGCTTTTATGGAGCTGAGTTTTAATACTGAGCTGCTACACAGTATCTCTTTTTTGGTTTTTCTTCTGTAACGGAACATCCTTATTTGCCTATCTGGCATAACTATTGTGAGTTATATTTACTGACTGGAAACTTGGCAAGTCCAGTATTTGTTCTTGGTAACAAGATACTACCCACAGTTTTTACTTACCGGGCTCTGCAGCAGCCAGGTGGAACATACATCATTAGTTTACTGAATAATGAATATACTTTAAATCATGATTCAAAAATGCTCAGTTACAGTATATTAAATTAGTAAAAAAAAAAAAAATTAATGTAAAACTGGCTTTCCATAGTAGAATTAGCAAAATCAAAATAGGCTTTTTATCAGCTTTATTGAAACTAATTCAACTTTCCAAGAACTAAAAATTGGTTTCCTGTCTTGACTGTTTTGGAATTACTTACTGTCATCTGTTTCAGACGTTAAAGGATATGATTTAATATCAGCAATAAGGCCTCTGTTCCTACTTTGGCAGGTGTTAATTATTTAAACACTACTCATTTAAATTTGTTTCCAATCACTCTTTTGAGTGATTTGCTTCACATGTTTCTTCATGAGTATGTTCTGCACACACAAATAAAATAAGGGGAAAGTCCCCCAATCAGTAGCTCAATTTCTTCTCTTTTCAGCCTATCTTTAGATAAGGAGGTAGAAACAGAGGGATATTTCATGGGTGATGGTTTTCAGTGATGGAACATAATATATAATACATCATTTTTATCTCCTTTGTAATAATAAAAAGTTGTTCTCTTAGGGACAGTGCTGTGGTTTCTGCATGCTAATGGCTGTAGTCTGTGTGAATGAATTGTAAAATGGGTCACAGTTCCTGAAGCATTCATGGAGGCTGGAACAATATAGACAGACTTCTTGGGGAAAAACATGGGGAAAGAAATCTCTAAAATAACTACAGTCATTCCTCTACACCTACAATTCCACCAGTTTACTTGCAGTGACAAAAACAGTTGTAAGAATATTGTCTGGTTCTATACAGCTACTTATTCATAAGATGAGAAATGTCTCTCTTGCTGTATATGCCTGAATTATCATTTACAATCATGTTAGAGTCATCCTACTTTTTTACTTAACATTTGCCTCACTTTACAGCACAGCACTAGAGAGAAAGGAACTCTTAACTCGGTACAACAGACCTCTGTCTGGTGTGAAGTGAAACTCTCATTCTGCGACAGATAGCTTGTAATTTAATACATAATTCTTGTCAGTAGAATAACATAAGGGAAAGCTAGACCAGAGGGAAAGACAGCCATAAGAGAGGGAATTTTATGCACCACTGGGAAATGAGAAGCTGACAACTATAGGTATTTCAGTTCTACAAGGCAAGTCATTTCATCCTGGTAATAAATGGAAAAGGTGGGTGTTTGTTTAGATTTAGGCCACTTGGTAATGATTTTAACACTCAGCTAAGCCTCTTGCCAAGACAAGCACTCCAAGGCCAAAATCTGTAATGAACTCTCATCTTCTCAATTATAGATTCAGCCTCGACCAAAGTGATATCCAATATTCCCCTCCCCGCTCCACAAGTGCAGAGGTGTGCTGATGGACGTGCAAGCAGCCAGGTTCTGCATGGCTCCTGCAGTTCCCCAGGACCCCACAGCCCACCCAGCTGCCAGGCTGGGGCACCAGCACCCGCCACCTCCTGTCTTCCCTTCTCCTTACACCCCCCCCATTTTCTGTTTCACGGAAAGAGTGAGTGCAGAGAGAGAGAATTAGTGCCAGTGATGCTGGGAGGAGGAGAAGGAGAGGATGAGGGGACTGTCCTCCCTCCACCTCCAGGATCCTCCCAGCTCCTTCCAGTGGGTGGGAACTGAATCAATGGAACCAACTTGTGATTGTGTTGGCAGGTCTCTGCTGGCTGGCTGAGCGCACCATGGCTTCCGAAGCACTAGGACAGTGGGCAGGGGATACATGGCTCTGCAGCACTCTGCTGCTCTTAGTCCGTGTCCATCTCCTTCTTGCTGCTACTTCAAGGGATCTCTAGTATATCCTCCTCACTTGCTCTTGTCACCAAGCTCACTCTTTCTGATGCTTGTCCAGCAAAAAAACACAGAAGGTAATTTTCTTTCTAAGGACTTATATTTCGTAATTTATGCTCCTGGCCTCATTCCCTAGCTTGTTTTCTTCTGCCTTTTCTCATTCCTTTGCTTGTTTTTCCTTGTATGTTTTTCATACATCATAGTATATTTGTCTTTTTATCCATATTGAAATGAAGGCATCCTGACCCCACCTGCCTACTGGCTGGCACAACTCTGTCTTTGTTCTATCTTATGACTCCATAAACAATCACTTGCCTCATGCCAGCTCCCACTAACCCTACACTCACCAAAGACCTCATAAAACTGTGGTACATGTTTAAAAGATGGAGACAATAATATTCAAAAATATTTTTTGTTTGGATAAATGTATATGTATCTACATTGGGGATAAAAATGTACCCATAATTGTGGGGTTTAAAGAGTAGAAGAAACTGATGCATTTTTTGCAGGGTGATCTGCTTTGTGCAAAGAGGCACAGCCAGGGGATATACTGCTGCTGTGGAGGCTTGCTTTTTCCAGCAACTTGTTGTGGTCTGCTGCTGAGCTAAATGGATCACTAACTCCTCTTCTGTAGACTTTTCAGCTCATTGTCCACCTTCTTGACAAAAGGTGAGGAGTAAAGAGAAGGATTACAAGATATGTAGGAGAGAGCCAATTATTTGCCATTCAGAGGGAGCAAAAGAATGTCTTTCCACTATGGAGGCAGAGACTGTGGTTAATTCAGAAAATAACAGTGGAAAATAATAAATAAATGAGGAAATCAAAGCCAAAAAACCACAACCCCAGACTAGGTCTGTGTTATTCAGAAGTTCTGACTTTTGCTCAGAACAATGAATCTGTTTCAGCAAGAAAGCCTTCCTTAGTTCTTTGTGCTTCCTTAAATAGTAAAACCTCCCTTTACATGGTTTTGTGTTCTTAATTTATACTGTGTTACATTTTTTTTACTTTTTTTTTTTTTTCTGTTCAGCAGCTGGCAGGGGGTGATAGAATTTTAGAGGGTAGGTGCCATATACAATACATAACACAGTCAGTCTAGTCCTCCCATTGTCAGTCATGGGTACTCAGGATTTATATCTCTACTGATGAGTTCAGTGTGACTACTGAGCAACTAAGAACCAGAATTTTGGTCTCCTGTTCATTAAAAAATTGTAAAATATGTTGGGCAAAAGCCTAGATGAAAAATTGAAAGAATTATTATTATAACTTTTACTCATATTCTCAGATTAAATATGGTTTTAGTTCCTGTTTCTTCCAGCAACTTGCTTGTATACAGCAATCTTGGCAGAAGGCATTAAATCATATGTAGGCTAATTACTTAATGTTTCTGAATTGCTTTGAACATGAAGTGTGTGCCAGGTATTACTAATACTATGTGAGACAACATTATGATAAGCTAGGGGTTTCATCTTCAGTTTCTTTTGTCAATCAGTAATATTTAAGCTTTGGTGCTACATATAGATTGAACGTATAATTATTTGAATTCACAGCAGATTGAATTCCATTCCCTCCCTTCACTGTAAAAGGAGAGAGGCATAATGTGTAAAGAAAGCAACATTCAGAGAGAAGAACATTCTTACCATGACCCAGGACCAAAAGGGATGGGACCCCTAAGCCCAGGGAAGAGTAGTGCAGTCCTCTAAGCAGAAAATAAATTAGTCTGTTTTAGAAAAATCTGTATAATTATAATAAATTATAATATGTTTTATTGATGTTCTAGGAATATCAAGTTCTCCTCTTAGCGAGCTGACCAACAATTTGATTATTGTCATTGCTTGGAAGTTGCATTTTTGTTTTATGTAAGCTCAAGTTCTGAATGTTGTGTTTTCAGAAGTAAAATTAAATTTACCTAGTTACTTCCCTTGTCTAATTAATTCTGTGTATTACTTAAAAAATACTTTGAAGACTCCTAGATGTGAATCACCAACGTCTGCATTTCGGAAAAGAATTTTAATTTTCTGGGCAATCAAGTATCCTCAGTAATAGAGACAGCAATTTTCCATTCCAAAACAATACATGACATTGATATGACTTACAGCTTAATTACAGATGGAACCTGTTAAAATGATTTGCCTTTTTCACATAATTTACAGGTTAATCAACAACTGCTAGCAGTAGACCTATACTTGTCTATGGATTTTCAACTCCTAATGTCTTGGGTGAGTTTAGGAACTTCTGTGGCTCTTTGGAGATGCATAAGATGGTTTTGTTGTGGCAGTGGTCAGACTGCTGTAATGATATGTCCCATTTATTTAGTAGTAGGAAATCGAAGTGGTCATTCTAATTCCATTGAAGCTGCTTTGAGGCTTGGATTGTTTCCATTTCAGTAGTGTACATTTTATAATCTAAATAAATATGATTTCTCTTTTTACTCCCAGGCCTTACACCTTTCATGTGACAAACCTGTCTACGTATCTGCAGACTGCAGAGTGAGGGCATTTCCTGGTAGGCTGGAATTCAGGGTACACACATTCTGTCCAAAGGTATTGGTTGCACATTCTGATGGTCTGCTTCACAAAATAAAATTGGTTTGGTTTTTTTCCAAGCAAACCATATTTTTAATCAGTCATGTTTTCTTTCCATGAAAACATTGACTTTTTGTCATAATTAAGGAAAATAACTCTCTGAAAAACTTTTTGAAAAACTATTAATTTTTTTCCAAATATTTTCATAGGCATGGTCCTTCCTTTTTGATCAATATTAATATTAAGCTTAATGTCTAGTTTCAGGAGACCAAAAGCAAGAGCATGTGTCTAGCAGACTAATAGTGTCTGTGCAAGTACAACCACTTCCCTACTCAGGCTCGGAAAACGAAGGCCTACATGTTTTCTGCATCTCACACAAAGAGTGACTAAAGGACTTAAAAAGAAATGTAGGTTGACCAAGTGTATTGAAACAAAAATATAAATGTGAAACCCCAACACATCATAAATAAAATGAAATGTATCCAAACCCAATTAAAATGCAAATCATGAATTAAAAAAAAATCCACAACAAAACCATAACACAAACCCCCCACATTTATCTTGTTAACTTGAGACCCAGCTTGGGCAAAGTAGTTTCTTTTCCTTTGGTTTCCATGAACACAAGATTTTATGAGTACTGATATTGAATTACTACATATTATCTGAAAGTACAACATATCTGTCTGGGCAGTCAGTAAGATGTCATTCATTATTGTTTCACCTTGGGGACTGGATATTCAGTCTGAAAAAATAAACACTCAATGTGTGCTCCATCTCTGTGACAGGGCATTCTGTCACACCTTCCTTTCTGATATACAGCTCCTACCTGATACCAGATAATGGAAACCCTATCAGATTCACCTGTGTTGTAACTTAGTCCTAAAATACCCAAAATATTTAATTCCCTGGAGCTGCTCATTAAAAAGAAAAAGATTAAAAGCATGTTTTTCTGTTAAGTATTGATATGTGAAGTGCAGCTCCTATTTTGAAAGCTCAGTAAATGTTTAATGTCACTTTTGTCTGATCTTGTGTGTTTATAAATTGAGTTCT
Source organism: Corvus cornix cornix (assembly GCF_000738735.6). Taxonomy (NCBI): domain Eukaryota; kingdom Metazoa; phylum Chordata; class Aves; order Passeriformes; family Corvidae; genus Corvus; species Corvus cornix. The sequence continues at coordinate 139,807,026 of NC_046333.1, read as the reverse complement.
GTTGATTCATTTCCTCTGGCAGCACTGCAAAGTTTTGCTACCAATGGGATGAAAGAGGTCAAATTTTAGTTCCTTGGCAATTTCCCTTCTTGCCTATCACTTTCACAGGCTTTTACAATGTCATGAATCTCCCATGTTTTAACTGACTTCCTGCTTATGTATGAAGAGATTCAGCCAGCTTTCAAAGCTTTACTGATTGGTTCATGTTAGGAAGGTGTTTCCAGAACAGCAGCTACAGCTGAAAAGGTAACATCACCTTTCTTCTTATCCCTGCTGTTGGAGAGCAGGTAGTCCAGACCGCAAGAAATCTCTTTTTCCCTTGCTTGTTTGAGAATGATACATGTTGGCTGCCCTGCACGGCACACTGCTGGAGAAGAGGAAATATTTACCTAAGGAGAACAAAGACATACACCTGGTCTTTACTTTCAGCCCTATGAAAGAGTCCATGGAAAAGTAATGGAGATGCAGCTGAGCTGCCTGCAGCCTTGCCGTTCCCCATCCCAGAAATGACAGACGAGGCCAGTCTCTTGCCTGCACGGCAGTCGAGTCCTAAAACCAAACAACATGAAACATGGCAGAGATCTTGTCCAGAAAACCCTGCCTTGCATATACAGTCATTTAGCCATAAAATGCCCTTAATATTTATGGGAGAATTTGCATTATACTTTAAACACACTGGTGGTCTTAGTTTGAAGTTGGACTCACACCCGAAGAAGCATTTAGGTTCTGAACTTCTTGGCAGGTTCTTTGCTTGGTCACATCAATCCTCCCTCCCATACCATTCTTCTCCACTCGGGTACCACCAACATGGATAAATACTGTGCCCAGGAAAGAGATTCATAAAAGAAAACTCACAAAAGTAAAAGGTCAAAACTCCAGGGCTGAGACAAATAGAGAAGAAGAACTTAATCCAATGTGATTGGCTAAGCATTAATGGAATTTAGATAGACTTTTTAGAGAAGTTAATTGAATTGCATAAAATATAAGTGGCTGTGCCCTTAAAAAATATTTTAATTTTTTTTATTTTTTATTTTTTTAGACATACTAACATGCCAAATTACTGAGCCAAATAAAGTGAATGATCTAAAAACAAGGTGAAAATGCTTACTATTTCCCCAATCAGGTATTGCTTCACACTATCCAGGCAATTAAGGTTAGAAGTCCTAAAAAAGACTCTGTTATCAGTGTATTTGGGGGTGGGAAATGTGGCAATAAAATTAACTAAATGGTTCAGGCTGTTTTTCCTTCAAATCTAGTACAAAATGCAGAAATTTTCCGTGAAGGTTTTTTTAATTAAGCAGAGGAAGTCCTCAAAAAACAGGTCTGTATTTTAGATTTTGTGCTACTAAACAGGACGAGAATCACCGTGTTTGTACACAAACCTCAATGTGATTTGTAGTGCGAGAAACTCCACATGAAAATGCCTTGCATTAAAAGTCCTATTAAATTAGCTATTAATTTAATGCAGCAAATTAAAAGCTACTATAAGCAGGTAGAAAACCCCAATGGCACTGCATCGTGTGTGCTTTACTTCAGCCTAATACACTGTCTGAAAATTTTAGACTGAGTTACTAGCAACAAATTTTTGAGATTTTGAAGCAGTTGAAGCCAGTTGCCTGACACAAGGAAAAGACAGACACTGGAGTAGAAGGGCTTTTGGAATATAAACACAGAAAGGAGGCTAATAAAGTATTGTAACTGGTTTGTTTAGTGAGTGAGCAAAAGCAGGGATGGCGTGAGAGAATGAAAAGCACATCTTGCTCTTGCTTTTTGCTTCTCTCTATGACTGAAAAAGACATGAACATATTGATCAAAATAAGGTGAGAGAGTACATTAAGGTAAGTTAACCCAAAGTTCAAAATACAGCCTTGGCCATTTTTCTTTGAATTATGCTGAATATGCTCAAATACTTAATATTTGATCTTGGACTTATATTTCAGGTGAGGGCAGCATAAACACGAATTTAAACTAATATCTTCTCTTGACATACTCTGACAGAGGCTGACCTCCCTTCCAAACAGTGTTTTGAAGGGCACCTTTCTGCAAAAGGAGAAAAAAAGTGGTGCAGGATCATTAAATTCCAAATGTAACTTATCTTATTTACATATACGCAGTAGTTCTGGGAGAAGAGAAGTTACACTGTATGGGGGCAAATGCCTCTTCGAGGGCAACCTGCACAAGATAGCTTAAGAGCCAAAACCTTGCCAGAGTATCCCACACTGCCTTCATTGCTGACCCTGCAAATAACACCAAGGACTGAATTTCAAATAGAAAGTCATAACTGTAACACAGAATATTTGCTTGCACCCCTAGGAGATCATGCCACTTGGTGATATTATTGTTAAGTATCTTCATGCAGCACTTCAGTTTGCAACATTCCTCTGAATTTCCAGAAAATGTTTTCACTAGAATATTAAAGAAAAAATGAACAAAAGAGGGACATAAATGCCTTGTGTAAAGTTTTTGCACTCTTTTTTCCAGTTAGATTTCAGGAGCTTTATAAGAAGAAATAAGCAGTAAAGAAATGTTTGGTGAAAAGAAATTGCAGTGTACTGGAAGGAAGGATGTGGTTAAAGCAAATGCCTAGAAGGCAGCAGATAACAATTTTGTTCCCAGATCTGACACAAATGCTCTTTTTGACCTTTCACCAAAGTATTTCCTTGCTTTGGAAGTAGTTTCTCTGTAAAAAGGGGGTGATAACAGTGCTTAACTATTTTTTCTGACAGAGGAACAGGGAAGTTTTTATTTATGCTTGTTGCAAGATTTGAGAACCTGAGAATAATTAAAACTGGATCAGTTTAGACATGCAGGTTTAAGTCTTTCCTTCAAATAAAACATTTAACTTATAGTACTAGGTTTATTTTATGCTAATTATATGTATTATTAAAAAAAAAAAAAAAAATCCTCATCCGATGAGGATTTGCTCAGTCCTGCAAATAATTAGCTAACTTCATTACTTGAAAATTCAATTTTCTTTTCATACAGTTAACCAAAAAAAAAAAAAAAAAAGAAAGAAAAAAGAGTAATAATTCTTGTATATGACCAAGAAATCTAATTTCTGATAGAAGATTTTAGCACTAATAGTGTGATCCTGATGGGTTGTTAGAGAGAATTAGAGAAAAACAAAGACACTTTTTGCACCTTCTAAAATAACTTAGAGGAATGCTTTGATTGTTTTTTAGAATTAAGCCCACATAAAAAGTGGCATTTCCCTGTTTCTTTTCCAATGAGTTCTGGAGTGGAGAAATCCCCTGGGCAAGACTTTCAACTTGCTTTCCTTCTATTGTGGAGCAGAGAAGCATTGCTGAGGCCTGCAGAGTCTTCCTGCTTGTTTGAAGAAGGAGGAGACTATTTTCTACTGTGATTCAGCACCCACTGGATAAACTATCTCACCTCTTTCTGGCTTTTTAATATGGGAGGTTTTAGCCCTTATCCTTGTAACCGTGTCCCAAACAGGTCACAGGCTTAGGAGCCTGGCCCAGCAATACCCACCCTTAACTGAAGCAATGTTTACACGTAATACCATTTAAATTATGAAATGTTGGTTGTGGAAACAATAGACATATTCAATCACCATATCCCAGGACAAATGAGAGAAATATTCCAGAGCTCCTATCAGAGCTTAATAGGTATAATTTTGCTTGCGATATGGTAATACACAGCAGCTTTCCCTGGACGGCTGTGTAAAACAAAGAAGTGGTTGTCAGCCTTTCAGAATCAGATGTTAATGATATTTCATGTCTTTGTTGAGTCTGTGGAAAGCAGCTACTGCACCTAAAGGGGAAATGACTTCCATACCAACCTCCCCCAGCCAAAGTCGTTCAGATTGGGAAAACTGGACGAAGTCCATATTTATACTTCAGAAAGAGGTGTAAAAGAAGATTTCAAGACAGTATTGACTGAGCTGTCTCCCAGTCTCTTTACCCAAAGTTATATCTTATCATTGTGATGAAAGTTTTTAGTTCAATGTATTACAGTCTCTTTTCCCCCCTCCCTTCTTTTCCTTTTTTTTTTTTTTTCAAACATATATGAGGAAAGAATGTAATGTAAGCAAAACTCCAATGTGTTTCTGGCAAATGAGGAGTGTTTTCTACATCTCATATATTTTTGGAAGCATTTGAATCCAGAAGTAATACATCTTCCAAATCGGGAAGAAGGCTTTTTATTAGACTGATGCCTGCACACAGCAGAAAAGGGCTGTCTGCCCCAGCACTGCAGCAAGCTTTGTCTGAGCTAGTCCAGAAGATTGGAACCAGTCAAAAGAAGGGTTTCTGTAGCTTTATTGCTGCAACTTCATTTTGCTCCACTACTGTATGTCTTTGCTTCTGCAAACTTTCTTTCATTTGTTTTAAGAAGAGGTCTTAATTCCAATGCAAAATCCATCCAGAAAGGAGGGCCCCTCAGCACTGTATTCCAGCTGGTGGGGATTAGCTCAGTCCTTTTACCGGATACGTATCATTTTAATCTTAAGCCTTTAGACACTGTACAACATACTATTAAGTCTGTTACCAAATAAAACACTAAAAGGCTGATTCACTAAGGGTTACACACCCTTTGCAGGGAAAAAGCTAACATTTACAAAGGGATAACTGCCAAAAATCACTTAAATTTCATGTCTTTCCTATTTATTAAATCCCACATACACCATGTGTACAGTAACTTCCTGGGGATATGCCCCCGGGAGAAGTACAAGTCAAAATAAAGGAGCAACTGCTCCCCTGAAACATGTCCCTGGTTCTAAAGGATGATTTACATTGGTTCACATCAGAAAATCTGAAAAATTAAATTTATGTTATTCAAGAATAAAATGAAACCTTCCAGAAAGTGTGAATCATGTACTCAACCATGATAACGAGTAATACATTTCCTACAGGAATTAGTGGTTAGGGTATGAACCCAGGACATTAACAGAGTAAGGGAGTCATTTGCTAATGATCTTGTGCCAGCAACTTTGACTGCAGTTTGTGACTTGGGTGCTTAAACTGCAGCAATATTGCAGTGCTTGGTTATTTAGGGAAATGTGGGGGACAGAGTCATTGGACCTTGAACCACTCACTTGTACTGTTAATAGCAAATGCAGATGCCTGACTTTGCTCCCTGTGGAGCTTCTTAAACCCTGCTTTATCTGTCTGTCTGGGGTGAGACAAAAAAAATCTCTGATATTTATAACGTGCTTTGGATAAAGGGAGTGATCTAAATGCAAACTGTGATAGCCAGTGTTTATTGGCTAGCCTGTTGTTCTGACACAGGCTCAGAAGCATCTCACCACAGTATTTCAGCCAGTCATTTGAAGTTAATCACTATAGTTCCTGGTACTAAATTAATGCCTATGCTTATGGTACCATCTCAGGGCATGAAGATCATCTCAGGAGGTCATTAGGTGTGGCTCTGACAACAACACTGTGAATGAAACTGCACTGATAGTCTCTGCCCTGCCATTTGGGTAATACAGATGATTTAAGTTTTCTTCCAGGGGATTGGGTTGTTATTGTTGTTTTCAGTAAGAAATAACTCATCTGTTTTGGAAAACATTGTTTAATGTATAATGGAATATTCCACTAGCACTGACAGGCAGAGCTGCGCCACGCCAGCCAGCCAGTCCCGGGAGTGGCTGCAAATCAGGGAGCAGGCACCCCACTGAGGCTGTGTTCTGTGCCCCCCTCATTGTTATTTTCTACAGAAAAAACCCTGTTCTAGGACATGTTGGTTAGAAAAATTAAAAACCTGAATGTATGCTATGATCGAGTTTTTCGTTAGAGGATAAACCAGCATGGAATAATACTGTATAGAATTTGCAAAGCCTTTTTATATTCAAGATATTTGAGTAAGATAAATGGTAAAATCACCATATTCATTAAGCCCTGGGATAAAGTACCATTAGTCCTGCTGTGCAGATGTAGAAGTTGAACTAGAGGCAAAGATTTTTGTCTGGGAACTGAGGTAAAGATTTTTGTCTGGGAATTGAGGTAAAGATTTTTGTCTCAGACAGGTTTATAATTCAAAGTTTTTATTCAGTAGCCCTATGCTTAGACCATGCAATTCTCCCTAGCTCCATTTTATTGCAAGGATCTTGGTGTCTTCATTAAAGACCTAGTTTGAGGGTTCATATGATTTTTGTTAAAACGTCAGTGTTCATATATCAAAGAAAAATGTTTCAAGGCCATATATTGTGGGAGAAATCTGGAAATAAAAAGTATCAGTCATACGTAGCCTGAAGGCTCCAAGGACCACTAGACAATGTAAAAGCAATCAAAACCAAAATGTGCTTGTTTATGCAACAGTCATGATTTTAAAGAGAATTTTGTGATTTTTAAGGGATCCAACTCATGATTTTTCAGTACTTGGCCCTGGCAATACTGCTAGCCTGCAGTGGAGGATTTACATCTGATGACCAAGTTCCCCTGTCCGCTTCACATACAGTCAGTTTATTTTGGAGGATCATCAGACACAAACTCTGTTACATGTTAACAGCATTGCCAAGCTCAAGGATTCAAAAAATCATGAGCTAGTTTATTCTACATGGCAAAGGGATTAGTGAGAGAAAATGCAACAACAACAACAGCCCAACAAATGCTCTTAATATTTGCTCCGTTGTCTCCTCTCTGTGAGGCCTTCAGCAGTTCCGTGGTTCAGTACCACCACCAGAACCACCCTATTTATCTTTAGGGATGACGGGGATTTCTAACATTTAATGAAAAAAATATGGGTCCTGCTCTGTAGTATCCATAATCTGTTTTCAGGAGGAATGCAGTGGGAGACTTTTCCAGACCAAACTGGTCTGATCAGCCTTTGTTGCTGCGGAAATTGGAGGGGAAGCACCTGGGACCCCCATCCGTGCATTTACATTTGCAGAGCACCATCAGGGGGAGCTCTGTCACAGACTTAGCGCCAGTGCTCCACAGCTGCCTCACCTGAAAAAACACCTCCACCTCCACCTCTTCCTATGAGCAGTAAACAAATGCATCGAGAACATTATGGTACTTCCACCATTTCATCATCACTACCATTGAGACTGGCAGACAGTGTAGAGGTGAAAATTTCCATATAGAGCAATGAAGAACAGAATGATCAGTGTCAAAGTAAATGGGGTCAATCACATGGAGTTTCAGATCGAAGCTGCTGCGATTACTTGTGTGATTCTGCTGCTTTCTTTGATAGTCCCATTCAATTGCAGAGTCTTGCTGCAAGTTTTTGTGACCCTTAAATGAGGTACCATCTTGAGGAAACCTTTGCCTTATCACCAAAATCTGTTTCTATAGAGGTCCTGCCTTGATTTTCTCAAGGATCCATCCATTCAGCTAAAGCCCCTCTGCTCTGAAATGTCTTCTATTGAATCCTATTATGTGAGAGAATGGGCCAAGGAATTGCACCAAATGTGAATGTGATACATTGTGTGATCTAGGATGCAGTATGGTACACCAGTCACAGAGACAGCACTCAGATACTTTTTTTTCATATAAGAAGGAATATTCTTATTTTTAGAAAGTTAGAGTGGGATTTTTTTGATTTCTGTGAAGTAGAGAACTTAAAGACGGTGACTTGAGCTCTCCATGACCTGAAAATTTTCAATAAAGACTGAGGCATAGCGTGTTTCTGAAGTAAGATACAATGACAGATAACAATAAAATAGAGGGTTAGGATGATCTCCATTTCATCTATACGCAGGAATAAATCCCACATAGCTATGCAAGATGCTATGAGTAATGGAAAATGTTGAGTTTTTCTTAAGGATAACTAGGGAGTAATTAGTTAAGGAAAAGAAAACTTTACCCTAAAACCCAAACAACAGTTTGGCACAGTAAACCCAAATTCGTTGCTAAGACTAATTCTGTTTAAGCTAAAAATTGCTTTCATTTTGAACTTGTCCTATTATTCTTATAGTTGAGAATATGGGAGAACCTAGGAATTAACTCTTCATACATTTTGTTCATGCTGATTGAGGCACTTCTTAAATGCTTTTAAAGATTTGCAGAAAACTTCCTGTATTGCTCAAATTATGCTGTGAGTGAAGCCTGATGAATTCATTCCCAAAGAAATAGATTCAAGTCATTGCTGTTCTATTGCCAGCATCTGTAAAACTGCCTGGCAAAAAGCATGGAAACAGTTCATGCAACATTGCTCTGGCCATTTGTACAACAATATCCGCATTTAAAATAGTAACCTTATTTTCCTTTGTAACAGGACAAAGTAGAGGGAATAAAATTACAATTGCATGAATATTACCAGAACACCTTCTGAGAAACATATTTTTACCATGGTGAGGCTTTAAGGGTTTGGATGGTCTCCTCTGTATTGATCCCAGGACATCAAGGTCCCACGTGAAAAAGGAGTTTCCATGAGACTTTACAAGAAGACGGTTACTAGAACCTTTTGTTTCTGTCCTTTCCAAAATGTAAAAAGCAGCACAATCATTCTTCCTGGTCTTTTTGCTGGGATGTGAACTTATTCCCAATGCATAACTGCTTCAAAATGCTGATGTCTCTTCTTCTTTCTCTCCAGCCCATCACTACCTTCAGCACACTTTTTGAAAGACTAGATCATGACGTCCTTGTGGCAGGGAATCTCTTTTCTCCATTTGTATTTCAGCTGCTAAGAGAGCCCATGGATGCCACACAAAAGTGATGATGAATATTACAAGTCTACTAAAGTACTTTTTACATTGTGAAGGAAATGACATTTGCCTGCTTCTAATAAAACTTGAACCATTTATGGCAGCGTTAAATATGTTGCATTCCACCTACAGGAGAACTGTGGCAGGAAGCATCTCCAGCCCAGCAGAAGTCCTGGTATTTCTCTCTTGAACTTTCTCTTCCCCTCATGCCGACAGTCGGGTACAATAAAACTGTTGCAAAACTGTGAAGTCACAATAAACCAACCCAAACTACCAGAGCAAACAGATTTCTATTCCAGTGAGGCCAGGACTCTCTACAGCCCCAAGGATGGGACTGACTGCATTGAATGGCGTAGGAATTGGATCCTGACTGCAGCTCTGATGCATACAATCATGTTCTTACATTAAATGTGCTGAAAGCAGTCACTTCTTGGTACTTCGAACAGTAGTGTTTCAAGGCTACACCAAAGTCCAATGCCTTTATTTCTTCTGGACTAGAGGATATTGTCAGATGATCAAGCACTCCTTAGAATGTTAGCTGCATTTGTCGACACAGAAATCCTCAAGACTAGGATATCTGAAATATTTGTCAAGTTATTTGTAAGATTTCAGGGCATGGGGGCTGGCAGTATGCTTAAAAGTAGAGCAGAAAGCAGTGCCTTGCTGCATCTTACCTATGTGGAGGAGTGTGTCGATTTATCCAGAAAAATTTTAGTATGCAACTATTTGGTTTTGTGCAATGCAGATTATCCTGGAGAGGCAACATCCAGACTGTTATGCATAACCTAGCATGCTCAAGACCTTACTTGCCTACTTTACTTTGAGGTTAACGTAAGCATCAGAATAGATCAGAAGATGTTCCTGAATTCAAAAGTATACGGGACCTGAAAGGGAGCCAATCCTGATTCTTCTTGAAAGACATGAGGACCTCTTTGAAAACCATGGGAGCTTGACTTGCAGACTTGTCTGGAATGGTTTTGGAGTCCATTCCTCACCACAACTGAAATAATCAGAAAGGACAGCAAAATAGGTGAGCAGAGTTCACTGCCATTGAACAGTTTTCTTTCCTACTGTTGGAACCATGAACCGTCAGAGAAGACAGAGGGAGTGACAGAGAGAACTGACGCAGTGAGCAAGTCTTAGGACACATGGCCTTCCTATGTCACTGACACAGACTGCTGAGCAGAAGCACACCAAAAAGTATTAAACAGGCAGTAGCTTACATGCTGACCCAGAAGCTAGAAGATATGAGAGAAGGATGTGATGATGGAAATTTCAGGGGCTGTGGTTAAGAGGTGAAAGTGACTCAAGCTGAATTAGGATGTGCAGTAAGAGACTTGAATACAGTAACCTCTTGAGATCTCCATCATTGACTGCTGTCAGTAAAGAATTTGTGGCCAGCAGAACTGGGAGAGCATTTTGGAAGGTGCATGATGCTCCTGCCAGATCTATTCCCTCAAAAATTGACCTCAGGGAGTATCTGCCTTAGGTCTTGCAAGGTAGGTATGACCATCTGCGAAAAAGGTCTGTAACAAAATTCAGTAGCTATTAGTTGCAACAAAAAAGTAAAATAACTTCCATGCTTTCTGCCTCTGTCCAAAATACACTTGAGAGTTTTGAATGACGTTTTCTATTCCACTTCCAGATTCTTCTAGGAAGACCTCTGAACTGCTTGATTATAATTGATTTGTTCCTTATACACCCTGTGGTAAAGGGTTTCTTGGCTAAACGATCTCTATGTTAATAGGGATCCCTGTTCCTCCAATTTTATCCCTGTTCCTCCAACTTTTTCCTTCTGCTGTCTGTTGCTAATCAAAAATCTTGAATCCATGTTGATTTAGCTCTGCTTATGAAAAAGAAATGGAATATTTTGAAGGTAAAATAAAAAAAAAATGAGACATGGCAAGTGGAATCTCAGATTATTCATATCTTAATCACCAATACAACCTTGGCAAACAGAACTTCAGAAAAACATAGAAAATGGATTCAGGCTAGAATTTAACCTAGCTGCTGGTACAGGGTAAATTGAAGCCAATGAAAGACACGGAAAGAGAAAAATTATTATGACAAACTTTCTTCTTTGAGGAATGAGAGATGAACAAATACTACAAAAAATGTGTGGTCAAGGTTGACCAAGAAGTGAAGTACTTACTTTGAGGGAAAAAAGTACATCAGCAGAATTCCTACAGAACTCTTTACTAAAATTGCTGTGATGTCAACACCACCCACCTTCCCCTGGGAGATTTCCACTCCACAGAATGGGCTGGAAGGTCCTTTTATATGTGTCCTTGCACTATTTACAATGAATCTGGTTTCTGTTGTATAAAGACCACAATATTTATTTCAAAAATGAACCAGCCTTTGAGGTAGTTATGGGAGCAATTCTGCAAAACTACTTCAGAGGAGATACATTGATGCTCTTGGAAAGATCCTTTCTGGAGGTTTTGGAAATATGGTCAGTGTTTCTATGAACATAAGCAATTAATTCATTGAAAGCAGTGGCTAAACATCTTTATTTTTGTGGAATTTGACATAGGATTTTTGTGGGATTCATAGCTGGTCTAAATCTCACTGCATGCAAATGGATTTCTTTTGCATATGATTTGCAAATAGCTTAACTGCTATGTGCAGACATGCTTAAAAATTCACTACGACTAACATTCCTTCTAGAAAGTAAAAATCCCAAACAATTTCAACCACAGTTGTCTCATCAGCATTAGTTTAAAATTCAGAACTTTGTACAGACAGCAGAAAAACTCTTTCTAGGCATATTTTTGCAGACATAAATTTACAACTTCTCTAACAATTCAAAGGCTTTCATTAATTTCAAATATTTTTTTAGAAAATGTTCATCAAATTATGTGGAACAATATTGGTGAAAATTTGAAGACTTTCAATCTGATACATAAGTAACATTTATTTTAATCTTTCCGATTGAATTTTAAAGAATTAGAATTTTCAGAAAATGCTTGCCAAGCTCTGAATATATTTTGCAGTTATTAATTCGATGAGTAAATTTGCTTGTTTTATTTGAGAAAATAAAAATACAAAACCTGGTCTTACTTTCACAGAACTCCTTCTAATTTCTAAAATTATACTGTTCATTGATATGCTTTTAAAGACAGTTACAGTTGTAATAAATATAATGAAACTTACCGGCAACCTTCTGTTATGTCAGTAAAAATACATGTTCTTTGACCAAACCACCAGTCCCATTAATTTTTAAATTCAAATGTCAAATTAAGAGTGTATTGTGGGCTGGGAATAATATGTTTTTCATGTAAAGATTATTTTTATACCACAATGTTTACTGCTTGAATAAAACAACCCAAAAACATTTCACAAAATGCAATTTCAAAGTTTTGTCTTCTTTATTCCTTGTGTGTGAAGTAAAAAGCCTGTATGCTTTTTCACTCCACTATGCCCTCAGTAGGGGTAAATAAATAAAGAAAACTTTGAATGCCAGCGAACCTTCAGGAGAGACAGCTGTTGTATTCCATTTATTGGTAGGTGCAGGCAGTGGGATCCTAAATTTTACAGTTGTTTGACATGTGATTTGTATGTGGCTGTCCTCTGTCTTTCAGAGACGAGAATTCTTTGTCAGGGGGGAATAATTTGTCAGGGGAGAGAGATGTCAAACATGGCTTTCTGTGTCATCATCATCAGACAGGTTTGATGTGTTATTGATTGAATTTATACGGGATTTGCTGGGAAGAGAAGGATCTACTCTGCTATTCACCTGCCAAAGGCACAACAGCAGATGATCTCAGGTTGTGTAAGTCATGATTGGCAGAAACTAACTTTCCTTAGTTCTTGGACTTTTGCAGGCATGTTTCTAACTTGTGGCAGAAAATGACCAGGGCCATGCAATACCTAGGACCCTGCTCATACTCAGACATACTATCATGAAAAATACTCCTAAAAATGCACTGGCATGAAATCTAAGACAAATGTCTGGAGGTAGATGGATAGAGGTATTGATAAAGGTAGACTGCTAGAAGCCACATCTGGAATGATTTTGACATTGCTTTAATTTCCTGCCCTGGCCTAAATAGTCTCTCATTTTCCTTTCTCTTCTTCTTTTGTCCCAAATATCTCATGTACATGGATTTTACATCAATGTAATTGGCTTTGGTGGCCTAAGCTCCCTGGTGGCTGTAAATTTTGCTCAAGATTTATGAGGTTGCAACTAAGATTAGAAACTGGATTTGAGAACAGCATATATCACGCAGAGATATGAATGGATTAATTTCTCAAGAAAATTAGATGGGTGAATTGAAAATGTTTTCTTCTGCTATAGTAATAGAGAAAGGGGGTTGGTATACTCAGTCAAAATTATGGCCTCTGAATCAAATCTTTAATATATTTTTCAATACATGATAATTTTATCTGTCATCACTATCAAATAGCTGTAATGTTATTCACTTAACATCATTCAAGAAACAACTTAACTAATGTCTCTGACAGAGAATTCATCTTCTGTTATTTCTCCAGCTGTATTTTCCTTCTTACAATCCCCAAAATGACTCTAGGACTGACTCCTCCTCCTAAATTACAATATCCAAACAATTTAAATTAGTATGTCATGAGATTGGAGTCGTTTTGTGTTCGACCTAATTATTAAAATTACTTTCTGAGAACTAATGGCATAATTACTCTTATAATTAGTAAAATAAAGAACCTGTAACTGCTTAGACTGGGAGCAGCTGATATGATCAAGCTTTAAATTGAAAAAATCCAAAATTTTCTTGCCTGTCATCTGTAGCTCAGTACATTTCAAAGGGAAGGCTGATACATGCCTGCAATGACTATGTTTAAACAACTAAATCTTGTCTCCACCTTAGCATTTGATTCATTACTCACTGATGAACCTTTGTCCCTACTTGCCTGTTACTGGGAAAACATACAGCAGTGTCTACTACAGATACCAAAACATACTTGCTGCAGCACTAGTGATACTGCCCTGCAATAAAACAGGAATGGGAGGCTGAGTGAAACTGAAAAAAGGGCTCGAGTTAGAGGCTGACCTTCCCAGGGTATAGCTCTGCTAAGCTCACTGCCCAGCGGAGCCCTGGGGCATCCATGTCAGGCATCACCATTGCAATTTGCTATGGGTGTAAAGCTGGGACCAGGGGGATTAGGAATCTTTGCTGGCTATTCTTTTTCTTGCTCCTTTTTCCTTTCATTTTCTGTACCATCAGAGGACTGCCCATCTTGCTGATGCTCAGTGGGACATTCTTGAACTAAGACATCCCAGGATACACCATTTGGAATGTGATCTACATATATGGAGTGCACATTATGCCCTTTTGCACAATTTCCTTCCTGAGAAAATATATCCCTGGTATAATTTTTTTGGCTATTTTGGCTGTGGATGACACAGGCATGTCTGTCTCTCAGATTAGATAGACCTCCTGGGGAAAAGTACATTTCACTTACTGTGTATGGCACCAGTTCTAGAAAACCTTTCATGATTATTTGTAGTATAATGCAATATATGGACTTTTTTATTATTGGATGAATGATGGAACCCCCTTCTCCCTGGATTGCATTCCTAACCTTTTATTTTGTTAAGCAATCAGCGAGATGTTTATACCTCTTATTTTGATGCTAAAGATCCTGAGATTTTCAAGTAAATGGTTACTGTGTTTTACTGTAGCTTTCTCTTGATTTGCAGCCCCAAAATGCCAGAAAATGTGTTTTTGAATGCTCAGTTATATTTCAGCAGGAAAGAAGAACACCAAACCATTGCATCAGGGTTCAATTAGAGTAAATGGAATAACTGCTCATAAACATTCTAGTGTGTTAATATTTTGGGCTCAATACCCATCATGAAAGCTATGTGCATCTTCACTTTGAACACATGACCAGACAAATCCATAATAAATGACACAGAATTATGCTGTGCCCTACAGAAGTATCCTACACATCTCAATTTGTACATAAATGCAAAATGCAAAAAGGATATAAATTCCTCAAACAAGAGAGGAAAAATCCTTTAAATATACTTTTTTTTCTGTTAATAATACTGAAAATATTTTCCAGAAGGGTGTGTATAACTCAAAATGGGCGTGGATACTTCTAAATCCACAATACAGCTTTTTCTCCTGTAGCTGATTTCACTCAAACATAAAATGACTGACAAACAAGATGTTTTACCCACATTATCGTTTAAAGAAAAAATGAGTAACAAATGTACAAGTTGCTATTTTGCATTTTCTTTTCATACTGACATCTTGAATAAGACATACATAGTTAAATGTTTCTCAAAATTCAAATGATGAAGGAATTGTTACCCTAATTATTAATTAAAATACTTTCTACATCCAAAAAATGCAACAGAAGATGTTGAGGCCTGCACCATCATAAACAGGCGTGAAATTCTCTTACACACAAAAGCTAAGATGGGCTGCCATGACTCTGAGCAAAGATGAGAGTCTCCAAACTATACAAAGATACCAGTGTTTGAACAGACCAGACAGGGTAGGTGGTCCCCCAGCACACAAGAAGGCAGTGACTGGAAGAATAATGAGGACACAGGTTGCTTACCTTCTACGGTTCTGTGTTGCCATCACAAGAGTAATCTGCTCTAAAGAACTATTTATGGTTAGTGCTAATGGGTCATCCTTTGCTATGAGGACTTGGATCTTGACCATGTGTGGCTACTAAAATTTGCCCTTGGTGGTTTTTGTAAAGATGGAAAACTATGTGCACAAAGATAGCTCCCTGAACTTTACCATGGAATTCCATTAATTTTAGTCTTTACTCTAAAATGTTTCCTCTCTGAGACGAGGACAGGCCATTTGTACATTGGCCTGAATCTTGCCTTTGTGTAGTTGATATATCTGCTGCATTTTCATTAATTCACTGGGTATACAGCATATTTGAAATGAAAAACATGACTGAAATAGATGCTAAATTTCTACACAGAGTGAGATTGGTATTTTTAGGAGCAAATTACTGTGGAGATATACCTGGAAAGAAGACCTTTGTTGCTGTTTTGCTTAACACCTTAAGCACATTTGGTTTTGCTGCATTAAGCTAAATTAAAATCCTACATAAATCCATAATCATATAATGCAGTTGTAAACTTAAAAAGTACCAGTTTTATTTCATGTTGTCGCATGCTTTTAAAAAATGACCTTTGTTATTAGGTGTTGGATTGTAACACATTACAGGGTCCAAGGAGAATTCACTTGGGACTTCTGCACAGCATTAGCTTATCAGAGACATGTACAAATGTTTTCAATAAGAAGGTAACCCTTAAAGTCAGGCATGGAAATAGAACTTAGTTAGCAAAATAAAGCAAAGACTACAGCATTCTCGTTTTTTAAACAAAATCCAGGTAGCCTTTTCAAGAGGCCATCAAAGCTATAGGTACTCATTTTTAAACTATCATTGAACTTTAGACTTTTAATTAAGATCAATCTCACTGATTGCAGTAGTAAAGTGAAAGGAAGACAAACAGCACTTAAATAACAGTGCTTCCGACTTCCAACTGGAGCAATAAATACATATAAACAGCATATTAATACTGCAGATACTAGATGTGCACTGGTGTCAGATAATGCTTCAGACCTACTCCTTCAAGAGCTTGCTGTGCAGGTTAGGAAACCTGCCACTGCCCACCCTGTTCCATGCCATCTCCACTCTCCACTCCAGACTATATGTGTCCAGGAATATGTACCTATATGAATAAGATACATCAGTTCTTTTCCCCAAAAGGCTTGTGGGTTTAAGCTTTAAACAAGATTTAAGCAGTTCATATACTGCAGGCATGTAGAAACCATGTTTCTGAGGTACACCAGTTATAAGAAGGATTACGTGAGCTTTTATAACTGGGGTAAAAATGTTTGTTTTATGTGGTCCTGTTACAGCATCTTTCCCTTGACAGCTGAACACTTCCAATGATTTAAAATGGATCTCTTGTTTCCTTTCCTTCCTATCCTCTTTCATTTTCAACAAAGAAGTCCCTTGTTGTTTCTGTTCCTGTTTCTCTCTGCATGTAAGGGAGTGGAAATGTTGTGTGCCTCAAACATGTCAGAAAAGTTCATGTCATCAAAAGGAGTTTGACATTTTGATCCCAAAGAGACTGCATCTCCAGTCACGTCTTGAAGAAAGGAGGCCCATTGTCTGTGACCAGCTCCTGCACATCTCCCCCACTCAGGGTATTCCTTCTGTTCCTCTAAAGCTGAATTTAGAACAGTTCATCTGGGAAAATACAGTCACAAAAAGGTAAGCTACCCTAGCTGCCCTGAGCCATTGAAAGGGAACATTTCAGTATCTTCTTCAACAGTACTTCAAGCTTCCCATGCATGACCCTGTTATGTAAAAGAGAGATATTATGCACCCTATTATGTAAAAAAGAGGTATTATGACCTGTGTGATGGTCAGATACAGCAGCACCATTTGCTTCTAAGGAAGCCAAAGAGCCGTGCAGAGCTGCTGTTACTAGCAAAGCTTGGTACGAATAGGTAGGCCAGGAAGAAGAGCCAGGGGCAATTGCTGTCAGTTTTCCTTCAGGTGTTATTAATGAGAAATTAATTGGTGGCTTCAGGTACAGCACATTTTTTTTTTCACCCAGTGAAATCCCTTGAGTAGATTACATTTTAAACTCAGTACCTTGAATCCTCTTCAGGGTATGGAATAGGATTTCAGAGGCTATTGAAATAAAGTTTGCTAGTTTTAAAAATATTCTGTTTTGTAATCACTAGGGAAGAAATCAACTGATTCCAAATGGAAAATGTATACAATTTTCCATTTGGAAAGTTTTTTCAAATAATTTGGAATTATTCAGAGCATCAGAAAGACAACAAAGAGTTAAAAATCCAGAAGATTTATCCACAAGATAATGAAAACCAAAGAATATGGGCAGAAAGTAGGGCACAGTATTCCTCTCCCGATCCTGTGGACATAAAAGACTGTAGGTAGCAAAGTCTGATGGTCTCACTGCTCCCCTTTCTCAATCAAATCAGAATGACTTCTTTTGTACTACTTCTTTCCTTCTCCAGATTTGTCTAAAAGCCACACAAGGAATTTTTAATGGGAGCTTGTTGGTAACTTAGAGATCCATAGGGCTTGGAGAAGTGAAATCTTCCAAATATGGCAGAGGAGATAGGATGAGTTTGGTATCACTGTGGATGCTTTCTGAGCATTCTTATCAAACATAGCCTGACAGGTCTCATAAGCTGCAGCACACAGGGCAACAGAATTGTTATGTAGTTCTGAAACAGAGAGAAACCAAGCTCTCCTACTATACCTTTTCCCTTTTGAGTTTCTGATTAGTTTTTCTTGTAGAAAAACATGTTAAAAATATATATATTTAATTATAGATGTATTTAACCAACACTTAATATTATTGCATAGACAGATTAGATATTTTTGTGTATACAGGACACTTCCACCTCAATATTCAAGCTATGTTAAACACACAGTTTGCTTCCAGTACTTCAAAATCTGCTGACAATTGAGTGTTTAAGGTGTACCCTTGTCATTCATACAGAGGGAGTTTTGCATTAGCCATGATGTATTTAAAAATGCATAGGCGGCTCTGATTCTACTCAAGTTTGCCAGGAACTGAAGGTTTGGACATCAGAGCTTTCCTCCCTATCCACGTGGAGAGCAAATCCCATCTTCCCAATGGAAGGATCAGGCAAAAATTCCATAAGCACAATCTCACGTATACCCTGTGCAGAAATAATCCACAGAGAGGGCTGTTTGGCTCTTGCTGCATTCTTAGCTGGTCAATCACAATAGCGCCAAAGATTTCTTGCCAACTCTCAAACACTTCTCTGACACAGTTTCTTTCACATTCTTGCTCGTTTTCCTCTTATCTTCTATCTAAAAAAACCTTAAGGAAACTCAGAAGGGAAAAAAAACTTTCTGTATTTATTTAAATAACATTAACACAAGGGTGTAAAATGCCAAGTCTGGACTGCAGCTTCAACAAGGCAAAGGACTATTTAAGACAGCTGGGAAAGCCTCAGCAGTTCAATTCAGTTCCCTGCTGTCTTACAGTGTCCCTTCCAAACTGACTGTGATTCTCCCCTCATTTTCTAGATCCTCAGAAGTCCTCTGTCACAGTACCAGAGGATCATAGAGAGGTCTATAAAAAAGTGTATTTTAAACATACTTTCAGAAAGTTGTTCATTCATATTTAACTAATATTCAAAGTAGCAGCTAAATTATCCTTGACTACTTTCCATCTTGTAATCACTCCATGCTTTGCAGACTGTCTGTGAGCTTGACAGAAAAAGGCATCAGTTCAAAAGGTTTCTCCTATTGATTTGAGACTGGATTGCCTTTATTTGGTTTCCTATTACATCAGAAAGAGTCCTTTGAAATCTGTGCAAACCTGATTTACACTGGTATGACAGCTCTTGGGAGCCACTCTGATGATCAGAACCCTTCGTTCTGCCCCTTGCAAGGGCCAGTGGTCCAACCTCAGGTATTTGTCTACCTTGGCCATCCTTCTCCTCAGACTGAAAGCTCAGCTCAGGAATGGTGTTTCATGTGACTGTGGTGTGTCCACTGAGCTGCATTCCAGGGCAGTTGAGTGCTTCCATACAATGATGATGAGGATAGAAAGGGTGGGTCCCAAAGATCAGATCATCACAGTCTATAAACAATGCACACAAGGCTCTCAACGCCCCAACCCATGCATAAACTCTTGCTTCTGGAACAAATGACCCCTTCAGGGAATGATGCAGTGGAGGAGGAATATGAAGTGTGCAGGGTCTGGTCTGGCTGGGACCTGGGCTTGTAATAAAGATGCTTTTGCAACATTAATATATGCCTGTTTTCTTGCCAGCTTTGCAGAGTGCCAAAATTTGGCCCTAAACATTTAATGAAACCATTGAGATTTAGAATCAGACAAAGCAGAAAATAGGAAAGTGAGGAGGGAAGAGGAAGAGAGAAAACTGTACAAAAGGCATCTGATTAAACCAGTGATAATTACTGATATTGTTCCTCTCTGAGCCAGGATCACACTTCAAAATAAAAAGTGGAAGATAATTTTGTTAATAATTTTAATCAGCTTCCTTTTCATGAAGGATCAGAGAATACTAACAGGCAGTTTTCCAAAAGACAGATGATTTGTAACACCATCAACTCAATAACTGAAACAAGAGACTTATTCTCTCTTCCATTTGACTGAAGTAACGGGTTCCTCCATTGGATGAACAATAGAGAGAGATTGAAAAGCCTTGATTTGACCTAAATGAAATATATTCTTTCCTAGCAGATGCTTTATCATGTAGTTTATTTTTCTCTCTCCCTCCAATGAGCTTTACAACCATGTTGTCCTGTTTGTTTTCAGTCTTTGTTCCCTTTCCTTATACCAGGTTGAAGTCTGGCTGGCTTAAGCAGCTCAGGGTATTATCCAAGAGGAATTTGCTCAAGTTTCCTTGGCAACAGGAGCCACAAGAAGCTCAGTAGGGCACATTTTTGAGCAAGGCTTTTTGTTTTCCCTTTAACCATTCTTGATGTGCATCAAAGAGGGAGGAGCTGATTAGGTTCAAATTAATCAGGTAAACGGTGGTGAAAGGGAAGGGCTATTATTTGGCTCAGTTCTGAATTTGTCAAATAATGTGAAGCTGCCACTGCTGTTAGCATCCCTGCTGTTTGCCTAGCAAGTCTCAATAATCTTTATACCTAACAAGATTTGAAAAATGAGTAATTACAATAATTACATGATCTGCATGATTTGATTTAACTTTTATATAGCAACTAATGCCTCCTAGAATTGAATGCAGGCTTCGGTGGATCGATGCTGCATTTATTCCTACTGGGTCCCTCGTGGAGACCCTTAGGCGGCACTCTCCCGGCACCTACGTGTGCACACAGTCTCACCTTCACAGGTGGTCGCGAACAGCCACTCACACCCACAGTCTGTGCACGAACCGGAGACAGAGAGGCGAGAGGGGTTCTCTGCATGCAGTTCTGAGGCGTTTAATGGCAACACAGCCAAAGGGCGGCAGAGGCAAGAAAGAACAACCAAACCAAAAGCCCTCGCTGGTTTTATCCTGAAAACCCCCAAAGGCGGGCAGAGCATCCAAAACCAATAGTCTGAGGGCTAGGGGGCAGAGGCAAAGTTGAGTGACATAACAGGGGCCACTGGGAAAAGGGATAAAAGGGGGGAGAGGGCCAGTGACCAGCAGAATCTAGACAAAGGGAGAACTTTCTAGCACTGTTGTAGGGAGAGATCACTTTTAGGGTAACTTGGGGGGTGTAAAGTGGACTTAGCCCCCACAACATCCTAGTTTTAAAGGCTACATGACTTTATTAGTGGGCTTTTCTATATAATTGTTTCCTGCCACTGTTTCCTGTTACTGAGAAAAGTCATATAATGCCATTGCAGATGAACTACCAGCTTGGAGTAAACATGGTACTCTAAATCACGCATAATACAATAAATCATACTCCTGCCATTATATTAATGCTTTGCAAATCTTTGCATTTGTTTTTCTCTGGAGTTGGAGGAAACACAGTAGGAAGCAAGGTTGTGAAATCCTGAAGAATTTCATTGTTGGTAGAGCTGCTTGAGAAATTATGCTCCTCCTCTTTCAGAATAACTCAGTATGAAAGGAAACATTAATTTGTTTAAATTTTGTTTTATAAAAGTTTTCATTCAGAACCTAAATGTTCAATTTTCTCATTAAAAGTACCAAAGTGGAAAATGTTTGTTGTTTTTTTTTTCTTTCACCTTATCTTTCAATTCAAACATCTTGGAAAGAACCCCAAACAACTGAACCCCCCCTTCCCCCCCCCCCCCAAAAAAATCGCAAGGTACTAAGAACCCCAAAATAATCAACCAGTGATAGCTTCTGTTTGTTAGAAGGGTTCCCTCTCTCTCTTTCTGCCACTGCCATCCCAGTAATTTCTCTGTTTTCTGCTACTGCAAATTTTGGAAAACAATGTTTTTTTAGTTGCTGAATGCAGTTTGGAATACTAGTTGTTATTCTTCTCTTTCAGCCATATGCAAATTTGTTTTCCAGATTCCAAAAGATAGTACTTTTTGTTTGTTTGTTTTGGTGGAGGGGTTTTTGTAACTGAAAACTTCATGGAAAAAAATCCTTTTGTGTAAACTTTCCATCACTGGTGTCAGACAGAGGCAGGGGTTCTTTTGTTTGTCTTAAAAGCATGAGCAAAATTTCATCCATCTTTCTAGAGGTTCTCATGGTTTATGAGCAGAACTAAAATAAAATAATGAACCACCCCAGCTTTTCCTTTAAATTCTCATCTGAACTATTTTACTTGACACTGGGGCAAAATTTTGGCATTGCAGCCTGTGCTTTTCTATCTCGGAATGCAAGGACTGGGACAAAACACCTGTTGCTTCTTGGCTCTTCCATGAAATAGGACTGTTTTAACTCAGTTTGAATTCTTTAGCATTTGAAGAATCTTACTAATATTATTATATTATAAACCTGGGAGTGCTGGTGAATGGGTTAACTGTCTTGTGCCTTGCGGAGCGTCCCACCACTGAGTGTACTTCCCACATGCTGCTTCCTGGTGTCGTCACGCCTGCTATGGACATTGAGAGATGAGCTTCATGATTATTAGCAGAGACCGCACAATGTATTTTGTGTGTGTCTAATAATAGTAGGCAATTGCTGTTATATAATTTTTATTTTTCTAGCGATCATTTATCCAAATGCAAAGAATTGGCATATTTTGTAGTTGCTGAGACATAGCTCAATTGTAGCTCATTCAGCAGTAGAGATCACTTAGATGATGCCCAGATGCCTATTTTTATAGCAAATGTTTTTATTACATTTCAGATCCCTGTCCTAGGAGTTTTTGCTGGACTTAAAAACTGATCTGCCTCAGATCAGAGCCTGATATATCCTATTAAGGACACTCAGCTAAAAAGAATACTTCTCGCTGACACAGAGGCTTAACAGATTAATGAATTAGTCTGTAATACCTTCTCCTTCTAAGGGCTGGTTCAAGTTCTGCTGCTGTTACTTTGATTAGCACTATCTCCTCTGGTGCTGAGCCAGGCAATTCTGTATATTGACTGTGCTGGCGTTTCTTACTGCCGTGAGAGAAGCAGAGAAAGAATCCTGCCCTATGAAGTTTGCATCGATCCAAAAGTAAAATTGTAAACATAACCAAAAGAGCTGTATTCTGGAAGGAAAAATGGGGTTGTTAATGGTGTGGAACAACTGATGTTGTATCCAGCCCATCCTTCTTCCTTTAAATATATAACATTGTTAGTATAAGTTGTTGAATATGCTTTATATCAGCAATAATCCTTCAAAAGTTGGTCATTTCATGGCATTATTGATATTACAATCCACAGTGGTTTATGTTATTAACTGCCCTCTGTTTACCTCAGGTTGTTAATCAGAGAGCCAGCCATTAAGTCCTGGCAACATATGATTTCTCTAGGATTATTGCTAACATTTCTGCTGCAGTCAGGAGGGTTTTCTGGCTTACCTCAGCAATGAGGAAGTCTATAGCTGATCAAATGTGCTCTTGCATGCAACCGTCACTGCAACTGATGGGTATTAATAGGAAAGGTGAAATCTATTAAAGAAAACCTTACTTTAAACCCACTCTTCAATCAAATACTAAATATTGACACTCTCTCCCACCCTCCCCCACCCCAGAATTCTAGAATACACAGCTCTAATTATGACTGACCTTCTCAAGATTATAAATGGCAAGATGGGCAATATAATATCCCGTTCTGCCTCACTTGAATTGTCATCTTTAATTAAAGAAGTTCTATGTCCCACATGACATTTCTGAGCAAAATGCCTCTCAGAGTCTTGGGGAGGGGAGGGGAAGGAAGACTGGGACAAGTGTTTCGGCTCTCTATTTGCTGTTTTCTCCATAGTGATTTAAGTGGTCAGTGTTGCAGCATTTAGAGATTGGCCCAAGAAATTCTCTTGTGTATTAGCAGATGCTAGCCAGGGTTTGGTGAATGCTTTAAGCAGACTTCCACTAAGCAGGCAGCCTGTGCCCTGTACTGTCACTCTGAAGAACAGTCATTCTGGTCCTGAAAGCAGGATGTTACTGAGAGATTTTGTATTTAGTTGCTGGGATGTAACCTACTGTTGTCCCCATTTTGCAGATGAATTTTGGGGCATAAAAACCATAATTCAATAAAATAATTCAGAATCACGGAATCGCAGAATATGCTTAGTTAGAAGGGACCACAAGAATCATCAAGTCCAACTCCTGGCCCTGCACAGCACCATCCCCAAGAGTCACACCATGTGCCTGAGAATGTTGTCCAAACACTTCTTGAGCTCTGCCAGGCTTGGTGCTGTGACCACTTCGTTGGGAAGCTGTTCCAGTGCCCAACCACCCTCTGAGTGAGGAACCTTTTCCTAATATCCAATGTAAGCCTCCCCTGATACATCTTCAGGCGCTTGCCTCAGGTTCTGTCACCAGGCAGAGAAGAGATCAGTGTCTACCCCTCCTTTTCCCCTCATGAGGAAGTCTTTTTCCATGCCTGCAGTTCTGTTAAGTAATATATCAGGAGCCTTAAACCTAGTAGTGTTTTTTGGGAAACCCTGTCATAGTGTGTGGAGACACCTCAAATATCTTTGACATACAAAGTTTCAGGTAGAAATGCTGTAATGAGTGTGAGTGTGCTCCTGGTGATTGCTTACCTCCTGTCAGAGACTTTTTGAAGCTCACAGAAGAAATATCTCTGTATTTCAGTCCTCTGTGGAGCTTGCAGTGCTGAATATGCTCAGAACAATACTTTCTTACTCATGTTGTGTAAGACTGTGGTGGTTCCTGCTGTCACATGAATCAGTGACTGGATGAGACATCTGCAACTTCAGTTCCCTGGAGCCTGGTTGGCCTGAGGGTCCCTCCAGACACATCCCCCATTACTATATTCCCCATAGCAAGGCTGCCCTCAGTGCAGGTGAAGTAGAGTCCACCCCTCATGCTGAACATCAGCCACTATATAGGAATGCATTAGATGTGAGCATTCACTAAACAAATCATGGAGATGTAATGAACTTTCCCCAGCTGCCCACTTACCTCTGAATTCTTCTATTTCTTTACTATTAATTAAGACAGTTAAAAAAACCCAAAGCTAAAACCCCCAATTGCGTCTGCATTAGACATGGAATAATCTCTTCCATTGCAACAGTCAATCCATGTCACTAAAATTTTCTTATAGAAATTAGTCAAGTCACAATCTGAAAGAAGATGATGAAAGACAGCAGAATATGACTGGTCTCTGAAGTAAAACACTCCACTGAGAAGAATCTTGGTTTATTCCCGGAAGTGCTGCGACTGATGACAGTGTAAGGTCTTACTCTTTGCTTGCTTGGAGGAAGACTTGGCTGTATTTTAAGAGCATGAAGCTTTGGTCTAGCTTTGCTCCAGTAGAAGTCAAATCACACATTTTTGATGTGCAAGGGTGAGCAAGGGATGGGAACATCTGTCATATGAGGAGAGGCTGAAGGAGCTGAGACTGTACAGCATTGAGAAAAGAAGGCTCATGGGATCATACCAATGTGTATAAAGACCTAACAGGGAATGGAGGTAGGCTGAAGATGGAGCCAAACTCTTTTCAGTGATGCTCTGTGACAGGACAAGAGGTAATTTGGCACAGGTGAAAAAACCAAGAAACTAGTTTTAAATGAAATAAAAAGCTTTTTCTGTGTGGGTGGCTGAACAGAGGAAAAGGTTGATTGTAAAGATATTCAGAAACCATCTGGGGATTGTCCATGAGCACCTCGCTCTAGCTGACACTACTCTGAGCAGGGGTGTTAAATTAAGTGATCTCCCAAAGTACTTAACCAGACTCAAAGATTCTATAATTCTACCATCTAAAAATATGATTCTAAGATATAAATTCATATTTCCAAATATTTTACACATTTATACATTGCTATATTGCAGTAAACCACATACAGACTTTTGTTTTCCAAAAATGACTCTCAATGTTTATGTATTCATAGGTGCATTATTTACAGCTACATTTTATTTAGTTATACTTATTACATACTTTTATATAGACCTGCAATTTTTTAGAAATATCTAAATGTACAAAAACTTAACATAAAATTAACCCTAGCTAATAAAGAAGTTCCCTAAAATTTTGATATCTTTCCTTCACCAGCCCTTTAAAACCAGATTTTCAAATAAACAAAACATTATGTTCCCCTTCTAGGGAACCATTCTTTTATGCTTCACCTGCTTTTCTTCTTCATCTTCTTCTTTCTTCACTGTGACCTTCATCTCATTTCATCCAAGAGCTTTGACTGTCATAACCTGCATTTTCCTGATGCACCTTTAAGATTTCTCTTCTTGACTGGGCTACCGCATTTATGCATTTTTAGACAGTACTGAAAAATTGGGATTTTAGCAGACAATATTTAATCACAACTGGATTAGAGGAGAAAGGGAACACAGTTTTTTGCTTCCAGAACTAAATAGTGGCAGGGGACCAAATTAATGTCGTGGCACACATTTTGGGAGCGCAAAAGTGATTGCCGTCCTCTCCTCTATATGAAAACAGCAACTGCAGTGCACAGCCCATGTGGAAAAAGCCCCTATCTGTGCTTTGCCTTGTGCTGCTGCCAGTCCCAGGGGCTGTGTGGATCTCAGGGGTTTTGGCATTCCATCTTCTCTTTACCTGGGAACACATACAACTCTCTAACAGCCTGTGCAGAGTGAGAAAGATTTCATAAGGTTGGTTTTTTTCCTTGTCCTTGTTTTTTTTTTCCTTCCTTTTATAGTCAAGGGCAGTAAAACCTTGAATAAAAAAACAGCTCTGAAAGGGAGCTGTATAAGGTATTGATGATGAGGCTTTAATTTATCCATATTATTAATCTTACCTGTTTACATAGGGTTTTAGAACACAAAAAATTTTGCTTCACAGCTGGATTGGTTTCTTTCTATATTATAGCAGTAGTTCAACACCCATTTAGTACCTCAATTTTTACTCATTTGTATTTCTAGTTTCTGTGATCTAGTTTCTGTCCATCTCATTCACCTGTTGTGGAGATAGCCATATTTGTTTTCTGTCTTACCACAGTCTACTTCCCTTGTGTTGCTTAATGTAGTTCTCCATCTTGTCATCGTATTTCCTGTCTTCCGCCATGAGTATTTGAATGGTCTTTACTTCTCATTGGTCTCAAACCCATCAACTAGAAAGGGAAGGTGTTGACAACATTTTCAGTTGTCGTCTTAAAGAATATTAAATCTTTTCATAAGCTGATCTGCTTCAAAAGCAGGCTGTCAGAAAACAAGCTATTACACATCTAGAACTTGGCTTTAATTTTCTTTCCATCATTTTTCTTGTTAAGTCATTCTCTTCATTAATGCACTCAAATAAAATTGGAAATAAAATAAATTACACTGCAGATAAAAATCACTGCTATAGATCTCATCTGTTCTCCAAAAGGATCATTCAGTAAATGGTGATTTTTTTTTTTTTACTTTCCTGTTCATTTTAGAAAAAAACACCTACTAAAAGTTTCTAAAACACTGTTGAAAAGTATGCGCATTCACAACCTGAAATACAAAACATCATCAGATTTTATGTTTGGTATTCATGTTTTGAATCTTCAGTACATGTCTGAAAGGCACAGACTATTAAACATAGGCCCTTTGGAAATTAGGGATATTGTCAGTACAATTCTCCTTTTTAAGGATCTGTTCTGCCAAGCTCAGTTCGTCTCTGATATTTATCTGCTTTTGCTCCTGCACATTTCTGTTCCATCCATTCCTGTAAGTTCCAAGTTATGTACATCTCAAATCTTTCACTGTCTTGATTTCAGAAAATGTTTAAGGCCAAGATTGGTTGATTGGGATCAGTCAAAGGTTGTTCAGACATGTTCAAAAGGTATCTCTGCAAGTGTCTTTAAAGCAGTATTTTGTTAATGAGCACTCTGATGTTTGCTGCCTGATATAGTGTGTCACATGCTTCTCACAGTGCCAGGCCAGGTCCATATATATTCTTATGCTCCCAGAAGCAGTTGACCCAGCCATATCTTCTAAAACTAACTTCTGTTCCATCACAGTTCTTACAACTCCTCATCTTTAAACTATGGAGAAGTTTTCAGTAAATTGAAGTATAGACAATTTTGGACAAATTATTTTATCTTCTCTTTTGCCTCACTTTAATTATGTCTGGTGTTAGCTAGAAGATGTTCAGAACAGGGTGGTCTTTTTGTACATTCCTTTACAGTTTCAGTTTCTCAGAAAAGCTGTGATGATTCCTTTCCCTTTTTATTCAGTTTTGCTGTTTGAAAACTGGACATGAGTATTGTTCGCTGTTTTTCCATATGAGCTAAAGTTATATAAGAGTTCAAATGTTGACCTTATTGGCAAGCTGGATGTCACCTCTGGTAGGAATCGAAGGATACAGGCTCTTTAGGAGAGGCAGGCAGGGGAGGTAAGAAGATGTGTCACCCTTTGTGTCAATGACCAGCTGGAGTTCATGGAGCTCCATTTGGGAATGGATGAGGAGAATATATGGGTCAGGATTAAAGGAAGAGCAAGGACATGTGACATTATAGTGGGATCTGCTATAGACCACACAACCAGGAGGACCAAATAGATGAGGCTCTATAGAAACAGATGGGAGCAGCCTCATGTTCACAAGCCCAGAGCTTCATGGGGGACTTCAGCCACCCAATATCTGTTGGAGGAACAGTACAGGAGGTTCCTGGAATGCATTGATGGTAGCTTCCTTCTCCAAGGGTTAGAGGAGCCAGCAAGGAGAGGTGCTATCCTGCACCTTGTTCTCACCATCAAGGAGGACCTGGTGGGGAATGTGAAGGTCAAGGGCAGCCTGGGCTGCATTGACTACAAAATGGTGGAGTTCAAGATCATTAGGGCAACAACAAGGATGCACAACAAGCTCACTGCCCTGGACTTCAGCAGAGCAGACTTTGGCCTCTTTGGTGATCTGCTTGGTAGATGTAGTGGGTTCAGTTTGTAACTGGGTGGAAACACCAATTTAGTGTAGTGGTTTGGTCCAAAATACTCATTACTGTTTACCTTTTGTGAGATAAGAATTAGGAGAAATGCAAAGCAGGCACCAAACTTGAAAAAATATAAAGAAGTTTATTAATAGACCTAAAAGAAGGGGGAAAAAAAAAATCATACCACACCATCAGAACACTTCTCCTCCCCACACCTGTCTCCCTCTTTTCTCTCTCTTTTACATTGTCTCCCACTGACAATGTAAAAAGACAACCCTTGAGATGTTCAGTTTGTTTACCACTTCCATAATAACCTTGTTCAGTCCATTTAGGAAGAGGAGTCTCTCTTGTTCATACTATGGAGACATTATCACAACAAGACAGCCGCCCGGGTTGGTTCTCTGCTTGCATCATGTGGGAGTCCTTTCCCATGACTTGCAGCTTTTCCCACAACTGCTTTTGAGTGTCCAATCTTGAGCTACTGGGGTACAATTTTAAGGTTGAGCCGTTCAGAAACAAAAGTTCTCTTCACCCATCTCTGGGAGCATTTTCATCTCTGAGAATAGAGGCCCTCCCCCTTCCCTGGGTGTCATAGGTTAGCAAGCATAGTCCCAGAAGTGATATCTTTGCAAAGGGGTGCTTACAGCTTCCTCTGTGACCTGACAGAACCTATCAGCTGGCCAGTTTGAATATGGATAAATCTTTAAGCCACTTAAAGTTGTGACCGCCTCTGTGATCCACACTTAAGAATAGATCCCACCCCCCACAGCGCTCTCTCGTTTCCAGTGCTGGGACAGGTGGCTGCGGGCCCCGTGCAGCCCAGGGCCTGCTCGGGCCAGGCCAGGCCAGGCCACAGCCATCCTGGAGCCGCCCTGTTCCACCCGCAGAACCCCTCCCCCCCCCAGCCCTGCTGTGGGCAGCCAGAGCGGCTCGGCTCCCCGCCTTCTCCACTGCGATAAGCCGCATTCCAGCTGCAAGGCCTAGGTGAGATTTACCCTTTTAGTGCTGTGAAGAGCTGAAAACCTGAGGGGAGAGAAAGAGGAGATGCTTAAAGCTGAAATTCTGTTGTGAAGCTATGATATATCAGAGTATCCCGTTGTAATTTCATGAAGATATATGGGAGGTGGAGCGTTCAACTCGTAAGCAAAAGCACCTGTGCTGAGATAGGCAGATGCTGATGCAGCCGTAATTTCATGAGAAGTTTGGACAGGGAGAGATGGAAGTGATGAGGACTTTTGCTCCAAATGGGAAAGGAGAAAACCTCAGTTCCTAGAGATGCTCCCAGAGATAGTCCTAAAGATGAAGATGATGAAGACCCTTTGCTCCCAGGGAAGGAGAAGGGCCTCTGTTCTTAGAGATGAAATGCTCCCAGAGATGGGTGAAGAGAACTTTTGTTTCTGAATGGCTCAACCTTAAAATTGTATCCCAAAAACCTTCAAGAGTAGACCCTCGACAGCAGTTGTGGGAAAAGCTGCAAGTCATGGGAAAGGACTCCCACATGATGCAAGCAGAGAGCCAACCCAGGCGGCTGTCTCGTTGTGATAATGTGTTCATAGCATGAGCAAGAGAGACTCCTCTTCCTAAATGGACTGAACAAGGTTATTATGGAAGTGCTAAACAGACTGAACATCTTAAGGGTTGTCTTTTTACATTGTCAGTGGGAGATGGGAGGAAGGTGGGGGGAGGAGAAAAGTTCTGAAGGTGTGGTATAATTTTTTTTTCTTCTTTTAGGTCTATTAATAAACTTCTTTATATTCTTTGCCTGCTTTGTATTTCTCCTAATTCTTATCTCACAGAAGATAAACAGTAATGAGTATCTTGGACCAAACCACTACACTAAATTGGTGTTTCTGCCCAGTTACACACCCAACCTGCTACACTGGGTGAAAAAGGGTCCTCATCATCTTCATCTCTAGGACTAGCTCTCGGAGCATCTCTAGGAACTGAGGTCTTCTCCTTCCAATTTGGAGCAAGAGTCCTCATCACTTCCATCTCTCCCTGTTCAAACTTCTCATGAAATTACAGCTGTTTCAGCATTTGCTTATGTCGCGGGTTCGGTTTGTAACTGGGAGGAAACACCAATTTAGTGTAGTGGTTTGGTCCAAAATACTCATTACTGTTTATCTGCTGTGAGATAAGAATTAGGAGAAATGCAAAGCAGGCACCAAACTTGAAAGAATATAAAGAAGTTTATTAACAGACCTAAAAGAAGAAAAAAAAATTGTACCACCTTCAGAACCCTCCTCCTCCCCCCATCTTCCTCCCTTCTCCCACTGACAATGTGAAAAGACAACCCTTAAGATGTTCAGTCTGTTTACCACTTCCATAATAACCTTGTTCAGTCCATTTAGAAAGAGAAGTCTCTTCTTGCTCATGCTATGAAAACATTATCACAACGAGACAGCCGCCCACTTCCAAATATTGTTCAGTCCATTTAGGAAGAGGAGTCTCTCTGCCTGCGTGTGAGTCCCTTCCCCCGACTTGCAGCTTTTCTCGCAACTGCTTTCGAGGGTCCACTCTTGAAGTTTTTTGGGGTACAATTTTAAGGTTGAGCCGTTCAGAAACAAAAACAGAGGCCCTTCTCCTTCCCTGGGAGCAAAGGGTCTTCATCATCTTCATCTTTAGGACTATCTCTGGGAGCATCTCTAGGAACTGAGGTTTTCTCCTTTCCCGTTTGGAGCAAAAGTCCTCATCTGGTTCATCTCTAGGGACTGAGGTTTTCTCCTTTCCCGTTTGGAGCAAAAGTCCTCATCTGGTTCATCTCTCCCTGTCCAAACTTCTCATGAAATTACAGCTGCGTCAGCATCTGCCTATCTCAACACAGGTGCTTCTGCTCACGAGTTGAACACTCCACCCCCCATATCTTCATGAAATTACAACAGGATACTCTGATATATCATAGCTTCACAACAGAATTTCAGCTTTAAGCATCTCCTCTCTCTCTTCCCTCAGGTTTTCAGCTCTTCACAGCAATAAAAAGGGTTAATCTCACCTCGGCCTTGCAGCTTTGCAGCTGGAATGTTGAATTTTTTCTTATCGCAGTGGAGAGGGGGGAGAGCCGAGCCGCTCCGGCTGCCCACGGCAAGGCAGTGGGGGGGGTTCCATGGCTGGAACAGGTCCATGGCTTCAGGATGGCCGTGGCCCGGCCCGGCCTGGCCCAAGCAGGGCCTGGCCGGGCCCACTGGGCCCTGCTCGGGCCCCGCAGCCACCTGTCCTAGCGCCGGAAACGAGAGAGAGCTTGGAGGGGGAGTTTGCCTATTCTTAAACGTGGATCACAGAGGTGATCACAACTTTAAGTGGCTTAGAGAATTGTCCATATCCAAACTGGCCAGCTGATAGGTTCTATCAGTTCCCAGAGGAAACTGTAAGCACCCCTTAGCAAGGACGTCCCTTCCGGGACTATGCTTGCTAACCTATGACAGCTTATTCCAGCACAGGTGCTTTTGCTCACAAGCACAAGTTGAACGCTCCACCCCCCCATGCTTTCATGAAATTACAACAGGTAGTCTGATATATCATAGCTTTACAACAGAATTTCAGCTTTAAGCATCTCTTCTTTCTTCTCCCTCAGGTTTTCAGCTCTTCACAGCACTAAAAGGGTTAATCTCACCCAGGCCTTGCAGCTGGAATGTCGCTTATCGCTGTTGGTCACATGATCTCTGCCTGACGGCAGGGCAGTTTCAGCTGAATCTTGGCCGCACTGGAGTGGGGGGCCGCGTCATCTGCACGTAGCAGGACTGTGGGGGGCTGCAGGTGGAACAGGGCTGCATGGCTCCAGAATGGCTGTGGCGTGGCGTGGCGTGGCCTGGCCCGGCAGGTCCCGGCAGGGCCCGCAGGCCCCGCTGGGCTGCGCACGGGCCCAGCCCAGTTACCTGTCCCCCGGCTGGAAGCAAGAGAGGGCACTTCTCAGAATTTGTCCATTCTTAAATGTGGACCACAGAGGCGGTCAAAATTCTAAGTGGCTTAAAAATTTGTCAATATTCAAACTAGCCAGCTTATAGGTTGTGTCAGGTCATAGAGGAGCTGTAAGCACCTCTTTGCAAGAACATCACTTCCAGGACTATGCTTACTAACCCATGACAGTAGAGTAGCATGGGATAGAGCCCTGGAGGGAAGAGGGGCCCTAAGAAGCTGGTAAATATTCAAGAGTCACCTCCTCCAACTCAGGAGTGGCACAGCGCAACAAAGATGAAGTCAGGATGCCTGCATGGATGACGAAGGAATTTTTGGACAAATTCAAGCCTACAGAAGGTGGAAGCAAGGACCTGTATCTTTGGAGAAATACAGACCAATTGCCCAAGCAGTCAGGAATCAGGCTAGAAAAGTTAAAGATCTAATAGAATTCTATCTGGCCAGGGACATCAAGGCTAACACTAAAGCTTCTATAGGTAAACCAGTAAAAGAAAGACTAGGCCTTCTCCATAAGGAAACAGGAGATATGGTTACCTGGGATATGGAGAAGGCTGAGGTTCTCACTGACCTTTTTTGCCTTGGTCTTCACCAGAAAGTATTCCAGCCACACCATCCAAGTTGCAGAAGCTTGGATGGAGAACAACTTCCACTGTAGGAGATCAAGTTTGAGACCATCTAAGGAACCTGCAGCTGCGTAAGTCTATGAGACATGGATTTGCCACAACACCCTTTGGCAGCCTGTTCCAATGCCTGACTCTCTTCTTGGGGAAAAAGTTTTTTCTTATATCCAGCCTGAACCATGAACCAGCTTCAGTTCATGCCTGCTCTCTCATCCTCCAGCTGTTCAACCCGGTGAAAAATCTGGTTTCACTTTCTTGGTAATGTCCCTTCAGGCCCTGGAGGATACTGTTAAGCCCATCCCAGAGCCATACCCTCTCCAGGCTGCAGCAGTTCAGCTTGCTCAGCCCCTCCTCAGAGGGCAAGTGTTCCCACACTGAATATTTTGGTGGTCCTTTGTTAAAGTCATTTCAATATCCCCATGTCTTAATCAAAATTGCTTTTGCTTTTATTCTCAAGTTTTGGGTACTTTTATGGCCTCTTGGCTTCTTCTTGGGACAGCAGGAAGAAGAATGGCACAGATGAAAGGCTGTAACCTCATGTCTTCACTCCTGCTATCACCGCACAGGTCTTCCACTGGTAACTCATTTGTGCTGTGTCCCCACTGAAGAACAGGCCTTCATGAAGGCCTTCATGTCTTCATGGAAATAGCATGTTTCTCCAGGTTTATAGGTCTGATCAATGTCAGGCACCACCTTAGATATCAGTATATGTCATTCACTGTAGTTTCTTCTGGTGCTTTCCCACACAGATATTTCCATTCATACTTCATTCATTCCAGACTTTGTATTTCCATCACAGAGCTCTATGTTATAAGCCTTGGGATAGATATCACCCAGGAAATAAGCAAAAAAAGGGAGCATTTCTTAGATAGTCCAAAAATTTAGGGAAGAATAGACTTGTGTCTTGTTTGTATGTATGACACCTTGATTCCCCTTTTTGTATTGATGCTTGTATAAAGTGTTGAAGCTTCCCCCTTGGAAATAATGGAGGACTGCCTCCTAGCATGTGATGTGTCCACTGAATGCAGGAGATTGAACCAAACTCATGGCATTGATGGGACTGCAGAAAGGATGGGATACAATAAAACATTCATATTTGATGGGGTTCCACCATAGCTAAAGAAAGTGCATGACCTTGAGGTCAATTTTTTGAAAGAAAGGGCAACCTGAGCCTCTTCCCAGAGACTCCAGACTGCTCTGCTTACCAGTCTTTTCCATGTAGTTTGTAGTATTCATTAAGTTACTCTCTGACTTCTTCACTGTAAGTGAAAAAGCAATTGCTTAAAAATACTAACTTTATAAATCTAATCATATGGAAAGACAGACAGAATAGTTCTAATTTAGTAATTATTTTGCTATATATCTGTTAGATTGCTTTTTTCTTTCTCTTTACTTGGACATTTTTCTTCCTCATACTGATCCAGGCAGAAACAAGCTGAAAGCCTGAGCTCATGAGGCATCAGTTCCTATTTTGCTGATCTGAATTTGGATAATTTTCAGAAGCTTTGGCTGTTTATGTAAAGTGAACTTTTAATTCATTTCATTTTAATTTGGTGTTATTGTGTGTCATCTTCCTGATTTTGAGACTGTTTTCAATGTTCATGATAAAGTGAATTTGCCTGATGGAAATATTGGGAAATTTTCATTCTGTTTTCAATTAGAGATAAACAGGAATAAAACCTCTGTATCTCAACATTTCTGAATTTTGAGGAAACTTAAATCAGAGCCAAAGTCTAAAACTCTTTATTTTTTGGGAACTTTACTGTGTAAATCATACAGCCCTGCTTTTCAAAGTGATGATTTTCAGTGTGATTTTTATCAGTAGAAATAAGAGAGGCAAATTCTGGTGTTTTCCCCTGAAAAATGAGAGCAGATTCTTTTTTTTTTTTAATTATTTTGTATTAAAATTTTGATTAGGAAGTCATCACTCAGAGAGAGCTTCTAAGTAAGTAGTGTAAGTAACATCTGAATTAATTGCCAGAATTTTTGGAAGAATGAAGTGTGTGAAAAGTAGTTAGTTTTGTTCATTGTCACACCTACACTTTGCAAAAATATAGATTCCTTTTCATCATACTCAGCAGTAGATGAGGGTTAGTGTACTGGAAATGGTACTTTAGATTAATTGTAACTAATTGTTTAAATAGGTGAGCCAGTTTTGAAGAGGTCAATCAGAAACTGAAAATCAAGGTCAGATACAGAGAACATTTTCTAGTCTAGTATGAGAACATGAACGTATTGTTTCCAGAGAATTCTATTGGATCTGGCCACCAGCATACACAAGATTGCCTTTCACATTTGTCTATAGACTTTCCCTACTAGGAAAACAAGTGGAAACCATGTGACAAAATTGTTTCCAGAGCTGTCATGGGTTAGCAAGCATAGTCCCAGAAGTGATGTCCTTGCAAAGGGGTGCTTACAGCTTCCTCTATGACCTAACAGAACCTATCAGTGGCCAGTTTGAATAGGGACAATTCTTTAAGCCACTTAAAGTTGTGACCGCCTCTGTGATCCACACTTAAGAGTAGGAAACTCCGAGGCAGAGCCTCTCGTTTCCCGATTCCGGTGCTGGGACAGGTGGCTGCGGGCCACGTGCAGGGGGCCAGTGGGCCCAGCCCAGGCCCTGCTCAGGCCAGGCCAGGCCAGGCCATGGCCATCCTGGGGCCAATGGGCCCTGTTCCACCCGCAGAACCCCTCCCCCTCCCCCCCCTCACCCAGCCCTGCTGTGGGCAGCCAGAGCAGCTCGGCTCCCCCCCTCTCCACTGCGATAAGCCGCATTCCAGCTGCAAGGCCTAGGTGAGATTTACCCTTTTAGTGCTGTGAAGAGCTGAAAACCTGAGGGAAGAGAAAGAGGAGATGCTTAAAGCTGAAATTCTGTTGTGAAGCTATGATATGTCAGAGTATCCCGTTGTAATTTCATGAAGGTATGGGGGGTGGAGTGTTCAATTCAACTTGTAAGCAAAAGCACGTGCACTGAGATAGGCAGATGCTGAAGCAGCTGTAATTTCATGAGAAGTTTGGACAGGGAGAGATGGAAGTGATGAGGACTTTTGCTCCAAATGGGAAAGGAGAAAACCTCAGTCCCTAGAGATGCTCCCAGAGATAGTCCTAAAGATGAAGATGATGAGGACCCTTTGCTCCCAGGGAAGGAGAAGGGCCTCTGTTCTTAGAGATGAAATGCTCCCAGAGATGGGTGAAGAGAACTTTTGTTTCTGAACGGCTCAACCTTAAAATTGTATCCCAAAAACCTTCAAGAGTAGACCCTCGACAGCAGTTGTGGGAAAAGCTGCAAGTTGGGGGAAGGGACTCACATGCGAGCAGAGAGACTCCTCTTCCTAAATGGACTGAACAAAGTTATTTGGAAGTGGTAAACAGACTGAACATCTCAAGGGTTGTCTTTTTACATTGTCAGTGGGAGAAGGGAGGAAGGTGGGGGGAGGAGAAGAGTTTTGAAGGTGTGGCATAATTTTTTTTTTTCTTCTTTTAGGTCTATTAATAAACTTCTTTATATTCTTTCAAGTTTGGTGCCTGCTTTGCGTTTCTCCTAATTCTTATCTCACAGAAGGTAAACAGTAATGAGTATTTTGGACCAAACCACTACACTATATTGGTGTTTCTGCCCAGTTACAAACCCAACCCGCTACAAGAGCACACATATAGACACCTATGTAAAGAAGAAACCATTTTCAGTGTACAACTATCCTACAAAAATTAGGAATTATGCTATGGATTTTTGAGTGTTGTCTCCCAGTATGCAAGTTATTGCGTGACTGTTCACATAACAGCTCTACAGTACTCTTGTAACCTTAGAGGTATCAGAAGAAAAGACTCATATCCTACCATGCTTGTCTTTTTGAAATTGTAAGGAAAACTGATTATTCGAGAAATGGCTATACTTGTTCCATGCCAACTCAAATCTGTGGAATTTAAAATTTTGTAGTTCTTAAGGTCTGGTCAAATCAAAGGTTATGCAAATTAAACCTCTTGTCTACTTTCACAAATCAGAGCAGGAGGTGAGAAATTTTTTCCTATATTCTGCCCAAAACCTAATGTTCTTAAACCTGTGGAATTTGATTGCAGCTGAAGATGTTGCCTGTAAAATCTTCATCTTCCTTTTCTAAAGTCTTTCATGTCAGAGGAATGGTTGATAGAGAGTGTCCCTCAGACAAGGAGGTCATTTTGGGGCACAAACTCATTAACATAGTAAAAAGAGGTTTAAATGAGTTTTGAAAGCCCACAGGGCAAAAGTCCAAAGGCAAAGTAAAACCCAAGCAGCAGCAACAGCAATTATTGATCTAGTCATTTGGATGGAATCTGAAGATGAGCAGAAATCAGACATGCTGCTGAAGAGACAGAATGAAAATAACAGGGCAAACTGCTGAGAGAATCTATGCACAAGATGCAAGGATTCAGTGGCTCGAAGATTCAAACAATGATTACATAACGAGTGGCAGATGATGAATCATAACATCAAATTACAATGCTGGTTGCAGAAGAGCACAGCTTGTATGTAAGTCAAGAGAGGGAAAAAAAGTAATAGGTGTGACTATATACATCAAAGATAGTCACGGAGACTGAATTGTATGGTCATTTAAGGTTTTTCCAGCTATATAATTTTTTGGATTTTGTGCTTCTGTAAATTATCCACTTAAGCCATTAGAATTTGGTGAAAGAACAAATTCATATGCTTTTTATATTTAACAGTGTGAACCTTTCTCATTTTTTTTAATTGAGGAAAATTTCATCAGCCCCATGAGATAAACATGTTTTGATGTGGTCCAGTAGAGGGCAATGACACCTATACGCAACAGCTGTGTTGGTACACCCTGAAAAAACCCTCTTAAAGTTATGGTGAGAATAATCACACCACCGCCCTACCCCCCCCTTCCCCCCCCCCCCACCTTAACCTTTCAGATACCGGGTTAATGAGGCAGAACTCCAGTTCATACATATTATCCCAAGGGAACATGTTACTGTATATTTTCCTTTTGGATGTACAGCTGCAGTACTAAGTCAGGCATGATTTACATATTATATGATAGGCAATAATTAGGCCTAGAGCCTCGATGAGCCCATATACTGTGGATAACTGGTTTAGTTTTAATAAGATGAGCTTGAAAGTATTACATGAATATCGCTTCAATGATTGAAAACATTATAAATATTGCGTATTGCTGGAAATGTTGCCCTGTAACTGAGCTAGAGGCAGCCTCCATCATCTAATTCTCTGCAGTGAAGATTTATTTTCCTTTGAAGACACACTAAGAGACTTGTAGTTGCTCAGCCTGGAAAAGAGAAGGCTCCAAGAAGACATTATAGCACTTTCCAGTACCTTAAAGTGGTTGCAAGAAAGCTAGAGAAGGATTTTTGACAAGGATATGTCGTGATTGGACAAGGGGTAATGGCTTCAAAGTGACAGAGGGCACATTCAGGTTACCTGTGAGGAAGAAATTCTTTGCCGTGAGGGTGGTGAGGCACTGGCACAGGTTGCTCAGAGAAGTTGTGGATTCCCCATCCCTGGAAGTGTTCAAAGCAGGGTTGGACAGAGCTCTGAGTAGCCTGGTAAAATGAAAGGTATCTCTGCCCATGGCAGGAGGGTTGGAACTAGATGACCTTCAAGGTCCCTTCCAACATAAACCATTCTATGATTTTAGGATTTTATTACTTTTTTTTAACATTTATTTAGCATGGTCTGTCTCCTAAAGATTTCAGCATCTAAATCAGTCATAGATAGGTGAGTATTAGGTAGAAATTATTTGAAGGCAGACAAATAGTACTTGTCTAGGAAGGTCATAAACTGTTCATTTTGGAAATATTTCCCTTAATATTTAAAAAACTTCCACTCATATTCATCCCTATCTAACCTCTACTATTGTTGATGTAGGCTAGGTTCATTCTCTATACTACCATTACTTATTATTTTTAAGGCAATAAACAAGACATTGTCCTAACTGAAGGTATGTTTTATAGTTAAAGCCATTGTCCTCTAATGCACCTTCACTTTGTCTTTCCTTGCTGTGTTAAATCCGAGATAAAATATGAGTTTATTGGAGTAGATCTTTCTATCATACCTTGATGTGAGTCATTATCGAAATTTTTTGTATTTTATGTTGCTTGAAACTTTAATGATGTTATCAAGAGATTTTATATAGGAAGCTAAAAGTTCATCCA
The DNA here is from genome assembly GCF_000738735.6 of Corvus cornix cornix. Lineage (NCBI taxonomy): Eukaryota > Metazoa > Chordata > Aves > Passeriformes > Corvidae > Corvus > Corvus cornix. The sequence goes on along the minus strand of NC_046333.1, from coordinate 139,767,805 downwards.
AATTCTCAAAGGTGTAAATTAGGTATTGATACTTACATTATGAAATACATTGATTATTATTCAAGGTCTGTGTTAAGAAGCTTGTACTCCATTCCAGTACTGGACAAATAAGTTTAGGAGGCCTCATTATTCAGTGATTATGGTTGATGAGTGTGCTTAACTCTTAACTCTGTACAGAAATGGATAGAAGGACAAAATACCTGACCCGAAGATTTTGCAACCTATTATTAGACAAATATGATGATCAGATGGAAAAAGGGATTAGACAGAGGGGTTATGGGGAAAACTTTAGAGGGCTTGTCAAGAATGTGATAGTATGATGACACATTCTTATCTTGTGTGTGTGCTGACACTTTTTAGTTAAAAAAAGTTTGTATTTGGGAGGGATCTTGTGCTGTTTCAACTGAAATGAGTTTTGGAAAAGGATTGAAGAAAGTCGGGTTCAGGGAGAATAGAATTAACAGTTCAGGGTGTAGGTGAAAGATCTGGGGAGGCAGGAATTAACAGGATGGGCATAATTTGCGAAGTAGAAAGGAAAATGGAAAGTTAATATGAAGGAAGACAAAATAAATAGTCTATGTATTTGCCTAAGATTCATTCTCAGTATGTCAGGTTATCATTGCACTGGGACAAACCTGCCTCTCCTTCATCCCACAGAATTTGAATTATAACCCTTACATGAACAATGAGAAAAGGCAGAGGCATTTAAATGGGTTTTAGTTGAGGTTACCTCAATAAAGAATGATTTGTCATACATAACAAATAATTCCTTATTATTAGCTGTGTGGTAATTTTAATGTTATTCAAGTAACTTGGAACCTTGGTGGTGGTGTTTTATTTTGTTTGCTCTTCTACTGTGAATACATTGAGGTCATTTCTGACCAGTCTTTGAAAGGTTGAAAATGACTGTGAAACCCAGTTTCTAGAGTAGTCTGCTTTTGTTTGAAATGGGTAATATATACTTTAATTTTTAAAATAGAAATGAGTCAAGCAAATCATATGTTTGCTATTTCCAGAAACTTTTTTAAAGGTTTGAGGGTTTTTTTTGTTCTGTCTAAAGTTATATTAGAAAGAATTTCCACACAGCTACTGCAAACCTGAATAAAATCTGTAACTTCTCATCTAAATTTATCATGAGTTTTTAACTATTTCATACAAATCCAGACATATTTTTAGCAATGAAAACTGAGTTATGGCTTGGGATTTAAAGTGCTCTAAGAAATTATTAGATTATTTATGAATTCAAGATGGTGTGAGTGTACCTATATGCTATTCAAAACCCTACCTTTTGAAAAAAGTCCAAAATGCTCCACGACGTAACCGTGATTAGTAATTTGGAGGAAGATGGATTCTTGACTGTGGAATGCTCCAGTCCTGATGCAGCAGGCTGGCTTTTGTGTCATGCTTAATATAACACACTGGGATGAGTTAGTCGTGTCTAGATATGGAAAATTATGGCAACTGAGATGTGGTCCATTTTCTCTAAAGTAGATATTTTTCTTCAGATTCCAGCATAGTGTCCTGCCAATAAACCAAGCCTGGTTGTCTCTGATTTAAGTAGTGACATACTGAAAACCTTGTGGGTTTGTGATAATGACAACACTGGCTTTTTGGCACACTGTGTCTGCTTTTGTTCTTATTTTAGCATGCATTTTTTATGTCAGGACTGTCCATATTCCTTTTCAGAGTAGCCGTGGAGCATCCCTAAGTGTCTTAATGTGCTGAGATAAAGAAATGTGTTCCAGAAATGACATTTTGAGTCATGGTTCACTCATTTTAAGATGGAAAATGAGTACTTCAATGCCTGAAAATTTGTTGATTTATTTAGACTTGTCCAGTTAGTGATAACATAAATGTTTGCTTCATGTTGGATTTACATTTTCTTAAAACAGTCACATTGTTCTGTCAATCCAAATACTGTGTGGGACATATTGACAAGATTTATAATTTCTGATCTATCTTTAGGCTTTCAAAGATTACATTATGAGATGAATGCATGAAACAAAAAGGGTACAGTCTGTCCTAGCTTAGTTTATACCTTTTCATGTTGTTTTCTGGGAAATATCCCTATTGTCTCAAGTGTCATCCTATATGATTTCCAGTTTTGGAAACTCCATTCTCATTCTCTTTGTTTTGCTGTGCATTAAGGGTTCCAAAGGCATGGCTCAGATTTCTAAGTCTTGCAAGACAAATATTAAATTCAGATTTTTCTAAGTAAAAAGCCCTTAAAAATTATTTATTTGTATGTTTAAATAAACACATATTTTGTTAATCATCTGGGATTTTGGTTTTTTATTTGCAAAATTTGTACAATTGAACCTTCATATAAAATGCCAAAATATGTGACTGATTTTTAAAATTATTAGTTTTTTATAAATCTATAAAACTTTTTGTTATAAACTTTATTAACAAAAGCAGTAGTTAACAGATATAAAAATAAGCAAGTTACATAACCATGGCAGGCTCCTGCAGTCTTTAGCTTTTCCCCACAAATGACATACACAACATTCTTGGCTGGAGCTTTATTCAAAACACATTTCAAAGACACAACTGTAAAACATTAGACCCTTCCAAAGAGCAAAGTGACTAGTGGGAAGAAACAAGACAGACCTGCTATGTGATACAAAAGAAGTCTCCACCTAACCAAAATTCTAGTTTCCAAGAAAGCTATCACCTATAGAAGTCAGGAAGAGAAAGTTCTTCCCTTAAATTCACTTTCTAACTTGAGATAACTGCAAATGGCTTTACAGTCTGCAGTCCCCCTGCTTATATCCTTCCTTTCATTTGTTGCATTCATGTCTGTGCTGAATATCTTCCCAAGATACATCAGTGAAGATTATAGTCAACCTACAATTTGACTTCTGAATGAAGTCATGGTCATCTTCTAGTCTAAATCATGTTCACACACAGGAATATGGGCAAATTTATCTTCTAGCATGAGGCAGACCACCCCTTTCTTAGGTTTTAATGACTTAATATTTAGTTTAGATCTGAAGTTAAATATTGGTGCACATATTCATTCAGAGTTGAAACAGCCTGTTTAATAATTACTAATTTTTCCTCTTTCCTGCCTCTTAATGCTGAGTGATAGCTTTTTGTTCAGCTTGTTAGCTTTTTATTTGATAGAGCTAATACAAATAGTGAGGGAGGGGTGAAGAACTCACAAATCTATCAGTTGAACAGAATGCTGAATCTTCCCTATGTCTCTCAAATTTTTCAGACCCTCCACTTGAACTTAATTAGCTTACTGTATTTTTAATTACATTGTGGCCTTGCTAGAATTCATAAGTATTATCTGGACAGATAAATGTGGGATAGGAAGATTTTTAGAGAAGACATCGGTATTTAAGTGAGATTGGTGTCTTGGTGAATAAAAATAATCTCTTTAAGGGTATATTGAACTTTTGCCACTGGAAGGCAGTTAAGGGAATATGGTGCTAACTTCTTTGTATTTATGTCCATTTACATGTGCATGACTACTAACAGCAAACTTTGGGCTGCACTGAACTCAACTCAGTAGGAACTCTAGCTGAATAACTGCTTTTCTATTGATTATGATGTTGATTTAGTTAAATAAATTGCTTAAATTCACATTGAAATTTTTGTCAAATGCAGTTGGGAATTTTTCCCCTCCTATAAGGCATTATGGGCCACTTTTGTTTACAAAACCTCTAGGTTTAAAATTAAGATCAAGATTGATGAACTATTGAAGAAAATACATTTATTCGGTAAATGTTGTAGAATTGTTGGAGTGTTCTGTATAATCACAGAAGAATGATCTTTGCCTGAACAGCTACATTCTCTTTTTTGACCTGTTAGTCACCTAAGACTGATGCAAATACATAATGATGCAAATTTTCAAAGAATCACGAGGATAAAAGCCACCTTATAATTACCATCTTATTCTAATGATTGTGTCTAGTCACATGGAGACAATTAATAACAGTAGGCCATGTGGATCATCATGCTGGGAAGACACATTAATGGAAAATTTCATAAGCCTGAAGGTTTTTGTTTGTTTATTTTTGGGGTGGAATGGAATAAGACAGGAAACAAGGGGGTATTATCGAGACAAAAGGCTTTTATAAAATAAAATACTTTAAATATCTTCAAATCCTGTCAGAAAAAGGTGTAGGACTTATGCTTGTGTAGAAGTGACTATGAAATTAAATAGTTTGGGTATTTGTTTCTGTCAGATGAAAATGTTAAATGAAGTGTTATCTCTTAAAATATTTTGGCTGTGGTGGTGACATTGTATAAATGAAATACTTCTCAGATATATATTGGAATGTCTTCTCAAGTTTAACACTGTTTAGATGTGGAAAACTGGCTTCAGCCTATCTCAATCTCTGTGATTTAATTCCCGGAATCGACATTTTTGGACTACAATTATAAATAATAAGCATAATCTGGCTGGTCTCCTTTTTTCTATTTTGTGCTGTAAATGGTGAGATTAAACAGGAAGATTAAGGTCACCTCACATCTTCTAGGATGACACTGAGATGGTACCATACCTTTGTTCACTTTTATAGAGACATCTATTTGCAAAACTAATGAGAGAATGAGAATAAAGTCAGAATAGAAGGGAAGAATGCATGTATTTTACTTCAGCTGTTATCAAATAGTTTTACTGGTTTTCCTAGCTGCAGTAGGCACCAAGGTTGTCCACAGTTCACAACAGCTTTATCCTGATTGCAGATGACATTACATCAGAAAGCACATCTAGTAATTTATGTTTCATTTCTCTTTAATTCTCTTATAAAAATTGCTTCCTAGCATTCTCTTAAACAGAGAAAGAATCCCTGACTTGAAGAAATAGAGAAAAGTAACACCCACTCTAAAAATGCATATGAAAATGTTGTATGACAAACTTGCTACTGAAGCAGATATAAATAAAGGTAGGTCTCTGTCTTACTGATGTTACGTCACTTAGGATGGAGAATAATTTGTATTCATAGTTTCCATAGATCAACGTTTCCATCCACTGAGTAATGAGCAAATTTACAAGACACCTACTGAGCTGTCTTAAGACAATACATGTGAAAAGAATTAATTATTTTTCTCTGTGGAATACAAATCTCCATTCATGGCCATCTGTGTTGCTGACTGTGTAGAAAATGGAGGACTGTATCAAGCAGGTGTATTTTTATGAATTATCATGCCCTTCTTAAAGGCTTTGACAGGGACAGTCCTTCAGAGAAGAAGGAAAAGTAGCCTGAACAGTCCCCACATGTCCCTTCATGTTTGTTGGTGAAATTTCAGTTTCCTTGAAGATTCATTTATACCATATCCATCAGCATAGCATCTGATCTTCTTCCAGTAGTACATTAGGCAATATGACAAATATCTGTCACATTTTAGTTCCCTCTTCCTCTCCCCGGGGGAGAAAGACTAAATGAATATAGATGCACAGGGATAAATTCAGACCTGCTGTAAGTAATTGTGATTCCATTGATGTCAGTGGAGTTGCACCCTACTACTTTTGATTTGAAACTGGAACAGAGAGCCACATTGTTCTTTGTAAAATAAAAATAAACAGTATGTGAAGATGTTTCCAAACATTTCAAGAATATTATCTAGGACAGATTCTGCTCACAGTTAAAACTATACAAATCCATTTGAGTTAATGATGTTACACAGTTGTAAATGGAATCAACCCTACACAAACATACAGCTTACAAATGGCTGTGATTGTTAGACACACATTTATAGATGTACAGAGATCAACATGCAAAACTGCAAGTTTGGCCTTCTGTCTTTTAGCAAATAGGTCAGTGGGATGAAATGCCTTTGGGTAAACGATCCTTCACAGTTTTTGTGTACTCTCTGTATTTTCAACTGCAAATAGAAAATATTTTTAAAAATAATTTTTCAGGTGAGCTGCTTAGGATTTACTGTGGTCTTATGAGCCACATGTATGCCACTGAACACAGTCCGAGGGTTACCAAGATATGATATTTCTTTGATTCGGTTCCCATCTTGATGTGATAGACCCTATTTCTAATTTATCCAAGGAAATGATAAATTGAAAATACAAATAATCTTTAGCAATAATTCTTTGAAGTTAGGATACATATGAAAGTAAAATAGCCTAAGTTGCCATAAAATAAGCCTGTGGGAATTCCCCGTGGTTTGACTGGAGGCTTCCCAAAAATGATGGGTATGATGATGGCTTACTTTGCTAAGAAGAAGAAAAGTGATGGTATTTTTCATCACCCTTTTTTGAGTTTTCAACTGAACTGACTAATGTACTGCATTAATGTACTGTATTTAGCAAATAAAAAAGGTTTTTCTTCATGTGTAGTGTAGTCAGTCAAGTAGAAATTTGGGATTTAGAAATACCCATCTTTTAAGTCACCAATGAGAAGGGTCATTTATACTTGTTTTTATCTCTACTTTTTAAAAAGTGCATAAATTATGATTTTGGTTAGTTCCCTAGGAGAAAAGAGTAGGCAGTTTCTTTACTCTCTTTCAGTTCTTTCTCTTAGACTCACATACACAGAGCCTTCATCGAGCCATATTCCTTTTCACCATGACCACTCACAGCTGGCAGGTCTGACTACTCATTGCTGGCCTTGCAGCCAAGCAGAGCTGCCAGCACATGAACCAGCTCTTTGCTATGACACTTGCTGCCCTAAGGAGTCCCTCATTCCAGCAGAGGAGGAAGCATCCCAGCACTTCTGCATCTGAAGAAGAATTCTTGGTATGGTCCTTGTTGATGATGAGAGCTCTGTTTGTGGTTGGGCTAAAATACACATGAAAACTTCTATTAGCACACTGTTTTATGGAGTCAAGACCTCTTGACCAGAGCTTTCCAGCTCTCAAATGCAAATATGTGTTGTTGTTGTTGTTGTTCCATCTCTGTGTAATGGCAAGGCCTAACTATATTATGCTGTTTCTATTGCCTCTCAAAATTTCAGAAACTCAGGAGCATGGTCTGGAGAGAGGTGCTTCCACAGGTTTGGAATGTTATGGATTTATCGTGGGTAGATCCAGCCACAGCACAAAGATCTAATTCAGTTTTCATTGCAGTGAGTGAAAATTTCTGTAATTTTAAAGGCCTTTGGTTTATGAACAGCACTAATTCAACTGGAACTGGAAAAGTCTATTTGTAATGGTTTTGACACAGAGAATTCATAAGCTCCAAGCTCCATTTCTGAGAATGACTTCCTCTGGAGATTCAAAAGATTTCTATGGAGATCTTTTGCAAGAGAAGAAAATTTTTTTTCAGAAATACTACATGGAACAATTATAAATGGGTTTATGTTGGGAAGAGAAAGACAAATGCTATCAGTACAATTACTGCCTTTTTCATCGTCACTCTGGGTGATTTGCAAGTTACAAGTTCCTCATTCATATGTCTTGAGGTTATCTTTTCATGATTAATGCTACCATGTTTTCTAGAGACAGAAATTTAACCCTCACTTGTAGTTTTAGCTGTATGACTACTTTTTTTTTGTGTCTAATATGTTTTTAGTTACCTACCATGGAGGAATTCTTTGAATCCTGTGTTAAAGTATTATTGATCATAAGGGGTGGTCCTTTCTCCAGATTCTGGCTCTAGTCTTCTTAGCTGGGAGCAAGGCTTAATAAAACTGAAACAATAAATATCTTATATCTACATAACACTTGAATCCAAAAACAGTTTAAAAAGCAAGGATGAATTCATTTACCACTGAAATGCCAGCCACCTCTGGGGTAGAACACATGGTTCTTATTTTCACAGAGCTAAGCAGCTGTTTAACAGTACGAAACAACAGTACATTATAGTTTAAGTCATGAAATGAAGAATAATCCTGTATCCAATTGAAATGTAAGATTAAACTTAGATGGGGGGAAATAATTACCCAAATTGGTAAAATGATCAGAACACAAAGACTAACCCCGTTTTTTTGGCACAGTGGACCTTCAAAACACTAAGGACTGAGTATGGTAAGAAACATAATTTTTCATTACATCTAAGAGCTGCTATCTTCAGTTAGATTGAATTTTCTAGAGCAGAGTGATTTCATGCTTAAAACTCTGTCCATCAATATCCAGTCTTTCTGTGGAAAATACATGTCATTAAGACAGAAAAGGTTTTTTTGGAGTCTGTTGTGGAATTTCTGATCAAATAGAGATTGAGTCAGAACGACTAGTAACCTGACTGTTATGCACATCTCCCAGGATGTGGGAGAATGAAATTCAAGTTCCTGTTAACATTACTTCACAGCATAGACTTGGACCTGGGTTTCCTACATTTCAGAGGAAAGCCCTTAATCCTGGACTTGCAGCTATTCCAATTATGTTTTCTTCTTATTTTCCCATGGAAAAAATAAAAAAAAAATTTGAAAGGTCTTGGGTTTGGCTCAGTGTAGAATGTGAATTTTGCAATTTCAAAAACTTTCCTGGAACAGGAAAGTTATTTTCCACCCAGTTTACCTCCTGCTGCAATGTATTCCTTTGCAATATGATGAAAAGTTACTGAATTTACTGCAGTATTATCTTAGAGGGAAGACAATTGTTCTGTAGGATTCATGTGGGTTTATATTATACTGTAATGTTTCTATACATTCAGCTATGTAGCCTATACATCAGGCTAGGTAATCAGAAAATTTAATCTCAAAATGGCAATGTATCTAGCAATTGCAGCAATCACCTTTTAAAATATGCTCCCAGTAATACTAAAATGAACACAAACCTACCTGCTCTTAAGGCGAAATTAATAATCCTCTCAAGGACCTATTTACAATATCCAGTAGGTGAACACCACAAGATGGGCATATATGTCCTCATTCCTTCAAAAATTAGTAACATGACCGTGCCTGGCGGAGACACCTTTTCCCATTCTTCTCTGTTGGGCAGGTTAAGGAGTCAGAAGATATTTTTGTAGTGAAGAAGGTGCTATCACTTGCTTTTGCTTTTGGCAATCACTTCCAGTAGTATTTATGTTCTTGTAGATGCCACTCCTGATACTGGTAAAAACCAGTATCTTTTGTCTATCAGGAAACCAAAAAATAGATTTAAGACTGTTTACATGTTCAAATCCCTCCAGGCCAGGTGTCAACAAAATTCTACCACTAATGAACAATGTTTGGTTTGATTCCATAATGATTCTTCCATTCTATATCAATGCACTGAGCTTTCAGGTCTAATAAGGTCTATTGATTCCTGCAGATTTCTAGTACTTATTAATCTGTCAAATTCATTAATCATGTTACTGAAAGAGGTGGTACACAATTTTAAAGAAATATATATTACTTTCAGCAATATAATTTCTGTCTGGTATATGGACACTAAAGGTGTTGAGCCCAGGAACTGTGAAGTCAATGAACACATTTCACTGAGATTTGGATGAGCTCAAAATACTTATGCAACCCCATTGGCAAGGAAGTCTAGCATTGAAGAAACTTGAGTCTAAAGATTCCTCAAGTCTCTTGTTCTCTTAAGGCCAACTTTTATGAAAGTCAATGGGAGGCTAGTTTCCAACAAAATTAATGGCTGTATATTAATGGTTATTCAGAAAATTGAATTGTTTGGTCTTTGAGGAAAACACTAACCCTTTCTATTGTATTTGGACCACAGGAGGAGCAGAAATTTTTTTAAACAAGGTAGGAATGATAGTTTCAGGTTTGGGAGAGAAAGATCAAGTCCGGTAACAAGAAAAAAATCATCAGAAAGATTAGCCAAAGAAAAACAAAAAAGAAAAAATAGATTACAGAGCTCCTCAACATAAATCTTATTTCTAGTCTGATGGGCTAGATACTGAGGCCTTTATAGTTAAGTCAAATTAAACTTCAGTTGTCATGTATATAGTCACATGTATAAAAAGTCAATACCAACATAAAAATATATTAGATGTTCTTGTTAAGAATAAACAAACATTGCCTTGTTTGGCAGAATTTTCAAATGCATATTGCTTCCTTTATTTATTTTTTTATTACAATAAAAATGTGTTTTGTATTAAATCTATTGTTGTAAAGAAATTAAGCCCTGAAATCTGCCAGCATGGCTTTTTTTCCATAAAGTGGGAAAAAAAAGTCCTGTTTTAGATACTTGAAAACATTAGAAATCTGAAAATGAAAAGACCAGCCTTTGCGTAGCAAATTACTCCATAAAAATAAAAAGAATTCTTCTGTGTGAACTTAAATGGTTTGAAAGCAGAACACAGCAGAAGAGAATAGCGTGCATGGTCATAAAGGAAAACAGAGGGTTTAAGTCAATCTTTACAGATGTATCAGATCCATTCAGGAAGAAAAATAATAAAAAGTATATAAATCGGAGGTTATTTCACAGAGGTTTGGGTCTCATTCCCACTCTGCTGGGGCAAAGATTATTTTCTTAAGCCTGCACTTGTAAAGAAAATTCCAAGAAAATCCTTGCAAAAAGTCTTTTCCTAGATTTGTTCCTTAACTTTGAGCAATATGGACAAAATTTTACAGCCTTTCATCTGTATTAAAGGGTATGACTTGCAAGGCCTAAGCTTTCAAACTTTACTATTTAGTGTGCTTAGGTTCTCCTTTCATCCTCTGCTGTGATTTAACCTTCACTTCATACTACACCTTACAGTTCCCTTGTGTCCATCTGCATTTTTGTACTGTCATTAATTCTGTGGAGTAGGTTGCATATAACTCAGTGGTAACAAGCTGTGCTTTGGTTCTGTTCTGCAACATGCTTTACAAATTCTTAATAAAAGACAATCCTTGCTCCAGAGAGTAAAACATTAAAAGCAATAGAAGATTGACTGGAAGCTTGCAATCCTACAATTTCTTCTGTCCAAGATCCCAGGATCAGCCAGTGGGATCAGAAATAGTGTCTTATCTTCAAGTCCCTGAACACAGCTTGCTTTCTCTTCTTGCCTGATTATTCCTTTCTCCCTCAGGAACTTTCTTAGAGGCTGCTGTATCTGCCTCTGAACATTCAGTAAGAGTAGAACATCCAGGTATTATGACCCAGGTCACTTATCAACATAGAAATGGTCTGAGTGTTCAGAATGGTCTGAGTGTTCAGAGAGCAAATATTTATTGAGGGTAAAAAAATGAATATGTTTTCCTTTTTTTTTTTTTTTTTTCCATTTGTGGCATAATCAGTGACTTGGCTGATAATAGAAGGGGATTGTCTTGAACATAATTTTTTTGGACTTTAGCAAAACATTTGACAAAATGCAGGTCAGGGAGCATGGTGAGCTCCATGATGGCATCAGTATCTGATAAGACTTAATAATTAGATGTGAGGCAACATACAGATAATATAAAGCTAAGTGAAGGAAAGGTTTCTGGCAGCAGTAAAAAAATGAAGAGCTTTTATGGCTTGGGATTGGGACCAGTTCTGTTCAAGAGTTATGTATAGACTTCATGCTTGTGTGCATTTCCTGACAGTGAGTTGAATCACTGCAGTGTCCTGCTTTATCATGATGCAGCTGCACTCAAGTTTAAGCAAAACTGCCAGCCTTCCAATGGATATTAAGAAGAAAATTTAAAAGAAACTACACCTGATATGGGCACCTACCATATTTAAGGATGATCCCTGGTATCTTCTCCATTTGTTTTCCTGTGGCTTTACTTTTATGCAAGACAGTATTTTTGACACTATTGTAGCTGATTGTGGCCGCTGTGGTCTGTCACATGGCTTTTTCATGTATATTCTGGTGGTTTGAAATGGCTGGAGGTACCACTCAGAAGAGGGGTTACACAATATTTTATGTTTCGAAAGGTTCTGGACAGGACCCCACCAAAATCTGGGTAGTCCTGGCTGGTGTAATGAAGCTATAGATATCATAAAGTAAAATTGTAAGAGACCTGTGGTTGCTTCAGACTGCCAAACCCAAGCTCTGTGATATTTATTAAAGCCCCACAGTCAAGCTACCACCCATGTCTGTAGCAGGCATCACATTGTGAAGTGATATTGGCAGTCGTATGTTATTCTGCCTCCTTCGTAAGTTTGGAAGCCTGTCTGCTTTCAGCCAGTTGTCATCTCATAGCTGAAAGCAGTCTTTGATGTGAGTCTGAAATGATGCTTGTGTTCACAGCCCTTCATCTGCTGCAAAATGTTTGTCTATGTCCACACTGCAGCTGTGCAAATATTGATTTGGAGTTTCTGCTGTCACACTGGACCATGCTATGAAAGGAATATCCACAGGTCCTTATGTTTGAAGAAGTATAGGGATATGGACAAGGACCTAGTAAGGGTTGTCTTTCCACAATAAGGTAAAAATAGGGACTTTTAGAGTCTGTTGACTATGCTGGTGGAAGGTGGAGACACCACTGAGATGAGCTTAGATGAATGTCTTTCAAGGAAGGAAGCACCAGTGGCAGAGAGCTTATGGAATGGAGATTTACCAAATCAGATCAAGGGACCTCCAGCATAGCCTTGCAGATCTGATTACGGGGGTAGCACAAATTTGGCATAGGACCAAAATTTCCTTTCCTTATGGGCAGAGTTTGAGAATGTTCTAGAAATGAGGAGAGCATTCCTGAATAGGATTAGCCTGGCTCTGTTCTCAAACTGTTTTGTCCCAGAGAATTCACAAGAAGCTCTTTTTTTTGGTCTCACATAAGATGTCCACATGTATTACCCTTTGCAAGACAGAAGAGACAGAACTTAAATGAAATCCAGTCTCAAACACAATGGGGATGTTCTAGTGAGCATGGTGGCCCACCCAGATTTTGGAACTCTTTACTTTGCAGTCTGAAGAACATGCATTGGTATGAGAAATGTAAATTTTGATGATATAACTAAGGCCAGAGGCTTGCTCCTATCCAAGTTGGTGTAAGGGACCTGGTAAACTCATTTTCATGCAGAAATTCACACAGTCAAAAGTTCAATCTTGCTTATTATCTCTCAAAACAGTGATAAAAATCAAAAAGAACAGATAACCTGTTAATTAGGTTAGCTGATTTGGACTCTGGAAATGGGTTGTATTTAATTTCCTACATATCCAATGACTTGATTTTTCAACCTCTTGCCAGTCACCTAAGGTGTCCTAAGTCACCTTTAGATCATTTATATGTATACATTCATTACAGATGTCAAAATGTCTTTAAGACACATTTTCCCTCCTGGCAGGTTAATTCCTAATATTTGTACTAATTTTGGCAACCTGATATTGCCGCACTCAGAGTGTGTGATTCTTTACCTCTTTTCCATCTTTGGATGTAGCTCAAGACCATGCTGATTTGGTATGGAATTGCTACACTGTTTGAAATGTAGAATTGATTACTTGCTTGCATGTATTGAACAGAATTTAGGAGGAAAATGGCTGGTTTACTATAGGATCCCGATGTGAAGCAACAGAAATATAGAGTAATTTTGAATTAAAGAGCACACAGTACAAAGGTGCTGCTATGATGGACACCACTTCCCCATTTGATGGTCAAACAACAGGAAGATACATGACCTAATAAAATATAAGACTGGGAACTATCACTAGAATTTTAGGCTGTCATTCCTTCTCTGTTAGGACAGGATCCAGAGACCAGAGGTAGTACTGTCTTTTGTCTGAAGATTTCCAAATTTCTTTTAAAAACTCTTCCAAAACAGCAATTTCACAAATCATCTTAGAAGTGCCACAGATGAACAGAATTATTGACTGTTAGGAACATGATACTTACTTGCTAGGAAAAAAACAAAGTGAGAATACTAACAATTCTGGTTGAATATTTCTGGTGTATGCTGCCGCCTTCATCAAAACCAGAGAAAGTACTTTGTGGGAAATAAGAGAAGAAGGAGAAGAAACAGCAGAACAAAAAGTTTAGATGTTAATGTGCAGTTTTTTCTGGTTTGTTTTCCAAGAGACTCAAGCATGATTAAGCTGAGCAGACATTCCTTGGACAGAAGGCAAACTTTTATAACCAGGCAGGATCCTGACATTCTGAAAGAAGACAATACTTTTGAAAAAGAAGCTTTGAGTCTGCATATGACATAACAAATGACATTCAATCCTCCATTGTGACTTTTCAAAGACTGTAACAGGTCAGCATATTCTGAGTTTTGAAAAATCAGTTTGCCATATATATTCACACACAAATAGACAAAACCATTCTGGTTTGTGGTACTGTTTGTCCTAGTGTCATTAAGTTCTCTATCTGTTTGCTTTGCTTTGTGCCAGACTAAGAATTCTTCACCCAGGGTATTGAAAATAATTGAAAAAATCTGTCTATGTGCCTTGAATAAGTAAAATTCATGTATTTTTTTGTAAAAATGCAGGTATTTTGTAAATCCTATTTTAAAAGGGGGCTGAACGTGCTGAAAATGCAAAATTATCTGTCTTTGCTCATACTACAGCTTCAGTTCTTTATTCAGAACTAGAGTAAATTACTTCTACCAAAGTAGGTAAAACAGGTTTGGTCTATTCTCAGATGAATGTCTTTATAGATTCCATTGGCAGTAATTAACATAACTAAAAATATTTGCATCCAGGTTATGTCTCATTTCCCTAGTCTTCCTGTAGTCAACAGAGAGACAGTTTTATTTTGTGGGTGTTGCAGACCATTTTAGTTTACTGTAGTGACTACCAAGAAGTTTAATGAAACATATGTCCTTATTTAAGCACAACAGCCACATATATGTCTGCAACTCCCCAGTGTTTGTGATTTCATTGCAACATATATTTCTTCTTATTTTCCCCCCTTTATTTTATACTGAAATATAATTCCTTAATGGTTAGACAAATATAACAGGACCTCATTACGTCCAATTTTAAGGATAAGGTATCCATAAAAAGGATGTATCTGGAGATACACCACGAGAGAGTGTCAAGTTATATTTTTAGAAAGTTACTCGTTAGGAAGTACCAGCGGAGAATGATTTGAGGGAAGCAGTCAAAATTCATAGGTTCCATAGTAACTGGTTATACATTTATTTTACTTTTACTCTGCAAGACATCAGCAGGCTCAGCAGCTATCCACAATATTTCTGAGATGCAATCAAAGGCCATCAGACAACTAACCACATCATTCAGATTATCTTCACAACAGGAAAAAAACCAGTAATTGAACCATAGAGTTGAGACCAACTGAGCAAGAATACTGAGGGCATGTAGACAACAAATTAAAACAATGCAACTAATTGGTAGCATTGTAAAAAATCATCTTAGAATAAAACATTATTATTAGCTGAATGCAACTAAATACTTGACCATTTTAACAAATTCTAGTGAAATAAATAATTGATTAAAAAATTTATGTAATATGTCTGTGCTAGAAATAATTTACTCATTATGTTAGGCTTAAGAATGATAAGAAGATTTGATGATATGGCTTTCTTCCTTCCTAACATTAAAAGTTTTTATGGAGTGCTTAACTGTAAATGAAGCCAAAATATTATGTATAAGTTCAATTAACTTCAGCTTTTCCTAGCAAGCTGGTCTGATTTTCAGGTCTGTGTTGGCTGTGGGTAGGTCCCATGCAAACCCTGAAGCTCTGAAAATCAGACCTCAAAAATATACTGAGGCATTGAGTCAGCCAAAAATTGTGGATGACAATTACAAAGAAGTGCAGGAACACTTGGAATGCTTTGTGGACCCAATCATCCAAGGAAAGCATGAGATCTAACTTTTTTTTGCCTAAAAACTGCTTTAGGAGAAACAGACACCTAGAACTAAGTCTGTCACGTGGGTCCCAAAATCTCTAAGCTCGCCCCGCATATGCTGGACCTTGAAACAGAAAGAGTGGTTCTCCCTGTATAGACACACCAGACCGAGAGCACAGCAGTGTGACCTGAACACACAAATGATGTGGATACACCAGCACTATGCTGTGTCTGCACCAAATTACCAGTGGCCAAGAGTTAGTGCAGTTCTTCCAGCTCTGTTGAGACCCTTGACAGATGGAGGCACTTGTGGCCTGGAGAGTCTGTCTTCAATTGGAAACGATAACCTGAGAACCTGTCTTGGAGTGAAGTCACTTCCTTTCCCTTTCCCTTTCCCTTTCCCTTTCCCTTTCCCTTTCCCTTTCCCTTTCCCTTTCCCTTTCCCTTTCCTTTCCTTTCTTTCTGACTTGCTCATCAGAGCATCAACCTGAGGTGTAGGAGGGCAAGATTAAATTCCTTCTTTTGTCAGAACCTGCCAGTTTCACATTTTATACACCTGCTCAAAGCAGACAGCAACAGAGTGCCTTTCGAACAGCTCCTTCCATCCCTCTTCTTGAACCTGTAATGACCAAATATCTATTGACAAGAGTCTGAGCACCAAACTGCACCCTATTGTTTAAGATACATGAGTATTAGCCAGTAATCCAAATCTTAATTTAGAATACTTGAATATAAATTGAAACAAGGGCTGAAATACAGACCTCTGCCTTGTCAGGTGAGTTTCCTCAAGCACAGACTGGTCTAATAGAGCCATAATCACATTAATAATTCTCTTTTCTGTACCAGTGAATATTTAATTATTCCATGCAAGTTTAAAGACTTTGAGCAGAAGAGGGCTGAGGATATGACAGACTATTTTATATCTTGGTCACTTGCACATTCACTAAGAATTCACTAAGAAGGTAGGAAATCCAGTTAGAAGTTTTTCTGGGCAAGTGAAGTCACTGAACTCACATCTTTCTCATGTTAAGAAGAATCATTGCCACTAACCGACTCTATAACTCTATAACTTAACACTAAACCCTGGACATTATTTTTTGTCATGTCTAAATAGTATGTATCCTTTGGGAATATCTTGGCTGCAGACCTTGCAGGTTGATCCCTTGCAGGTTGGATTTTTGTGAATAGCAGCCAATTGTGTAATTCTAGGTCTGTGCAGGTATTTCAGTATTGCACTAAATTACCCACAGAATTTCGTGTCTCATAGGCCAAATATCTGTGCAGAGAGAATTAAAATTGAGTGTGTTTTATGTTGAGTAGACGTAGGTACCAGAGTCTTTTGGTGGTGGGAGTCCTTCAGCTGGCATCAGCTCACTAAGGTGTGCATTTTACAGCAGGCGCTAGAGCTGCACTGCATACAAGTCCTCTGAGTACTGACACAGAATCAGACATCAATCTGAAAGTAAAAAATGTTTGTTTCTAATACTTGTCTAATATGATTTATTAAATACAGCAGATGAATGTAGAAAATTAATGTTACGAGGATATGAAAGGTTATTTATCAAATACGGAGTAATAATAATACAACACACAAATTAATCTGATAGTAAAAGAAAAGCTCAGCACACATACTAATTGCTGTTAGTAAACTGTGGTGACCTGTGCTCCCACTCAATCCAGGAGGTATTTTCCGTATAAGAGGAAATAAATTGGGTCTGACTGTGTTTTCACTTATATGTGTGCAAAGCAGGAAACATTCCATTAAAAATGATGAGGCAAAATGAGCAGTGGTTTGAGATCAGAACACAATCCCTAAAGTGTTTTGCTATACCTTAATCAGTCTTTATAAGAGATAAGTGTTAAAAGGATCCCTCTTGAATTATATTATCCTTCATTTCTTCTTCTGCATTAGTGTTACTTCAGATCCTATCAAGTGCCAAAAGGGGCGTAAAGAAAAACGTATCTGCAAGCCTGCACCCATAGGAGGTATTGCATAAAAATAGAACACAAACCTGACAAAAGCTTAAAGAATAAAAGAAAGAGAATGATATTCAGAAAAAAAAAAAATATCTCTGATTTAGGGACAGACAGACAAAAATTATTCTTAGATAAAAATATAGACCCATCTTTGTCAAATAGAGTAAAAATACTTTAAATCTTGAAGACAGATTATCCAACCTCTGTACTATGAAATGAGGATAGTAATCATCTTTAGCTTCAGCAGGAAAACTTCAGCCTGAATGAAGGGTGACAAATGCCCCCAGGTTAGAACTTGCCTTTCTAAATGTTCACCAGTGGAGCATAGGAGTTGCTTTGACTTCAAACAAAGATGCTCCTGGCACAGGTACAAGTCTGTCCTCTTTCCTTCAGGAAAGCTTTTCAGATGACAATTGATTTCTTTGGCAATGAGTACACAGACAGGATAATGTATGTGACACATGACTTTTAAATATCAATTAAAATGCACTTTTTTTGGCATATAAAAAAATAGTTGCCTGAGAAACAGGTGGATGATCAGACATCATTGCTAAAATCTGAAATATCTTCACAATTTGTTTCCAAAAATGGCAAGAACCTTCAACTCACAATAATACAAAATATTTTGAGGACAATTTTCTTGTCAAATTTGTCATTCTTTTTAGATAAAACCTCGTCAAAAAGTCTGTCTTCAAACTTACTGTATTTTATGGTAAGCTTTTATGGAGGGAGATGCACCTTAAACTGTATGTAAAAGAGTTTCTTGATAGATATTGAACTCTCCTCTACACAACCTGAAGTGCATCAGAAAACTCCAACCTAGAGTGGACATTGCATCATTTTATTAGCAACAAGTAGTGAAACACATTGTACAGCATACACAGAAGAAAGCAGGATATCTTTTCCTCAGCTCTGAGTTGTAAATTGTGAATGAAAAGAAAATTGGTGGTTTCCTTACTGTTAAGCTTGCATATTAAATATAGATATTGATTATGAAATAATTTAAATTATAAAACCCGGTTAGGATATTATGTTGTGTCTTACTAAAATGTGTTTGGCACTGTTCAAATTTTGTTTGCCAAGTAATCTGCTCAAATATTAATATCTGATATACTATGGACTTTCTAGTGACTTTGCTCAGGAGAAGGTATAACAAACTTTCCAGGCTTTGATTACGTATTAACCAGTGGCTTGTAGAACAGATATTGATGGAGGTGATGAGAGCTTCTTAAATACAGATGTTTCCAAATACATAAAAATGATCCAATAGTCTGGAGATCTCCTGTAACTCCAGAAATATTTTGAAAAGCACAGTGAAACATTTGCCAAAGATTTAGACATTGACAAATAGTCTCCTTTGAGCATGTGAGTTCACTGCCATTCAGCCATTCATCCAAGCCACTGGGAAATGGGGACAGTTCACAAGCACTGGGGAACTGTCGGACTCATTTAGTCACATTCGAAATGAGATCATGAGGTTTGATGTCATTCAAAATATGATTATTTTTGGTTTGGGTGTGACTTGAGGTTTGAATGTCAGGAAATATGGGAAAATAAGGAGTGGAGGAGCAGAAAATAGGAATTTTGAAGTAGAATCAGAGAAAGAACAATCAGCACAGATGGCTGCATGTTGGTCTCTGCTTGCTGAGTCAAAAGTAAGTCTGAAACAAGCAAAAGAAATAATGCTTTTAATTTAATTCATTCCTTATACATAATGCTTACTCCTCAGGAGCGTTTGGCTCCCTGCTGAGAACATGCCATCATCTAGGCCTTATCAATGACACTCCCAGCCACAATTGTCTTTATAGATACTGTTGTGTTTACAGCATAGAAATTGCATAGACCAACTCCTGGAGCTTCTCTGGCTTCTGTAGTTGCATCCTGTCTTTCAAGAATATAAAATGAGGTTTTAAAATTCTCACCTACCCACAGAAGTGCACCTATGCCAAAATTTGGAGGCAGTGTAATGTCCACCTAATTTTTAGGAGTTACGCTGGTTTTGCTGTGGGCAGGCTTATTTTACTGTATGGTTTAAGAGTGGAGTCCTTTAGCTCTGGGGGTCAAATCACTGGAGTGAAATTAAACAAGTGCTTGGAGATGTGCCACCAAAGTAGGGATTGGTCTTTGTGCAATTGAGAGAAACTCCATGAGCCAGGCATTCTAAGTAGGATCTAACCAACCAGAATGAGTCATTAGTTTTTTGTGATGATAGATAAGAACATAAAAGAAGGGGGGAAAAAAGAGAAGAAATTAAGGTTATAAGGATGATTAAGTTGTTTTAGTGCTTTGATGGTCATCTTTAAAATCAGATTATTAAGAAATCATATTGTTTGAGGGAGATTTGGTCTGATTTGAAATTTCTTTCCATAAACAAATGTCCTTACTTTATGGCCAGGTGTTTGGCAGCACATCCACTGAGGGAAAAGTCAAGGAGTTGGCTGATTCATGTTCTGTGGTGTTACACATTATTTTGACAGTCCAAGGAGGTGTTCTGGTTCATTGTGTTTTCTGTGCTTCACCTATTGCTGACAGCCTGTGGTGGAAGGATCGGCGCAAATCCATTGCTCCACAGATGGCAGCTGACGCAGGGGTCCCCCACATCGAGAGGCATTGACGCAATTGCTCCTACAAACCACTTAATCAGATAATTTTGTGTGCCTCTCTTGCCAGCCCTTCTCCAGCACTCGACAGCTAACTGTGGCTGAATAGCAACAGGTAGGAAAAAACAAATGGTCACCAGGAGTACTGAGTATCATTGATAGGCATATCCCTAAGTATGATTGCATATTTAATTGGCAGACAGCCCTTTCCTTCCTGCATGGTTATTAGAGGAATGTGCTTCCACTGCAGAGCTACAGTTTGACCTACTCCATGACCTGCTTGGGCTGGAGCAGAAATGAGAAATGAAATGTCAAATAATATCTGCATTAATGGCTTGAACTCAACCAAACCTGCAGGTCTGTGGATAATGTAGAAGCAAAAGAGAATGTTCTTGCTTTTCTAGTGGTTCCTGTAACTGACTGCTGAGGCTGTTGGGGGTGAATGTAGTAGGTTCAGAGCAGGATCCACCACACCAGTCCACCCTGCTCTCTGTGGTGAGCTAGGCACAGCTCTCAGGTTTTGCCATCTCCTACTACTGACTGCTGTGGTTTTGGTGAAGTCGCATAACCTCATAGTGTACTGACAGTAATACAGATCAATTAATAGAGATAACTTCGCATCTATTGGCAAATTATCATTTAAGAAGAGTGAGGAGATAGAGAGATTTCCATTGACCTGCTTTTTGAAGCTGCTTCCTCCTTCTTCCAAAGAAGTTACACCTTGTCATTGATAAATGATGTTCTGTACATCCCAGAATTAATTATTTAAATTCCATTAGCTTAATAATAGTACATGATAACGCTGCCTGAACACCATTTTAGGTTTTCTTCTTTTTATTAAATTGGTATTTTGATTGATTTCAGTTATTTTTACACAGAGTAAAAGTGGGTCTTAAGCCAGGATCTTGCAAAAACCATCACATCCTTTATAAACTCAGGATAATATTTTGTATTGAGGGTGAATATTCATAACAACCCACTGCTAAATAAAGGAGGAATCCCACTTGCTCTTCCCTTCTTTTCCAATCAACCCTGTTTCCTGCACTGGTCTGGAGTCACTTACTTTACTTTGACCCTAACGATCTTCCCATCTTTGAAAAGGCAGTTTTTTTCACCAGGCAAATTCACAAATCGTTTAACTATTGCTTTTTCTGACGGCTTTCTTTAGGTGGTTTGGTTTTCTACAAGTGTGGAATCCAGAAGGTAAGGGGCTAATATGTATTTCTTAGACACCAATAGCCAGACGCTTGTGGAGCCAGCCAAGAATTGTTGGCAATAACCAAGGGCTGTTGATAATAACGCACTGTGGTAAAGAAGTTGTGGCAGGAGAAGGAGGTGATGTGGAGGTAGGGCAGCACTTTTCCAGGACAAACATCCTTGTTCTAGTTCCTAGACATAAGCACAAAACAATACAGTGCAAGCACAGGAATGAGATCAAGAAGTGGGCATGGATTGCAAAGGGAGATCAAAACCACCCAAGACTGCTGAAGCCCTCCAACCCTGGAAGAACAGACTGTATATAATAACTATTTTGCATAGAAAGTGAGAAAGTTACATCCAGGGTGAGGAAAACTTTCTTTCTCTCTCTCTCTCTCTCTCTC
Organism: Corvus cornix cornix; assembly: GCF_000738735.6. Classification (NCBI taxonomy): domain Eukaryota; kingdom Metazoa; phylum Chordata; class Aves; order Passeriformes; family Corvidae; genus Corvus; species Corvus cornix. The sequence goes on along the minus strand of NC_046333.1, from coordinate 139,746,120 downwards.
TCTTTTTCTTTCCATTCTATATGTGCAATTTACTAATAAAGCTTTGTAAGAAGACCAGAGCCTCTGATTTTGTCATTGTTTTCACCCACAAGCCTCTATGAATCTTGAGTGCTCTCTTACACTTAAGGGTGGGACATCACAGCAAAGTTGGGTTTTGATTAGGTTAATGAGCTGATTTACAGAGGGTCTGTTAGTTGGCTGGGATGGTCTGGACAGGCAGCTGGAAGGTGCAGTTCAGGGGTGGGGAAGGTGGGTAACAGGACTGACCTGGATTTCTCTCTTTGGGCTGTGCCAAACTGTTTGCACATGCTGCTCACAGTGTGTATGGCTTCATAATTAGTTCCCAGAATTAATTGCCATGAATACCAGCAGGAGTCAAGTCAGCTTGACAATGGGATCTAAATATTTTCAGGATGTAGATAATCACTGCTCAGTGTAATCTTAGCAAATTCTTTGCTAGTTATAATCTGCAAATGCTTGAAAAAGCAAGATAAATAAACATTGACAGTGACAGAAACAGTCAGCTGGGCTCAAGCACAGGGCTGAATCAAAACCCAAGCAGGAACCAGGGGTGTTCTGGTCTGAAATGGGGACTTTTACAAGAGAAATCACACTTTCTTAGTTGTCTTGGTGAAAAGTCTGGTGTAGACAATCAGGTAAGAAGCTTACATACCAAATTCTGCATTTTGATAGATTTCCTATCCTGACATTTTTTTAAAATCTAGACTTGATCCCATGCATTTTATATGGTTGGGTATTGTATTTAGGGGACTCAGTACATGAAGGTGCTGAAATTTCCATTCTGTAAGTTAGAAAAAGGAAGCATGTTTCTCTTCCCCTTCACTGTTATAATTTCCCATGAGTTTATCTTTACTTATTCCTGAGCAAATGGTACATTTCTTCCCATAAAATGATAGCTAAATTCTATTTGCTTGGCACTTCAGAAGTTTCCAAGTCACCATATCAGGTTTAAAAACAGTTTATATTTAAATGAATACTGAAAATATCTGTGCTATGCAATGTCTGACGTTAAAACAAGACTCACCCTAAGGCTGGGATCTGTCCTGTTTGAATCTTACTGATACAGCTATTAACACAACTGACTATAGGATTCCTTCACTCCCTGGCCCTCCTAATGGGCTTATCTTCTCTTTATGACATAATGGCATTTCCTATGGTGGGTTCACTCCTCAACCTTTTCTGATAGCCCCTTTTTCCAGTCCTGGTCTTAAAAAAAGTAGCAGTGATAGTAAAAAAATTCCTAGGTAGCCTCATTTGCTCAATTCAAGTGCGTTAAACACAATATACTGACCTCTGCGCAGAATGTATCAAAGCTCATTTCTGCACAGATTAATGTCCCAGCTGGGGAACTTGGATGAAAAGTGGATCTGACTACCAGTCTGCTCAGCCACTGCTTTGGAAGCATGAGCCTGCATGGCCCTTTGAAGTGTGATACAGTACAGCTTGTTCAGATACAGCTTATCTACCTCTGTAGACTGCTCTCTTGAATTGTAAATACACCTCCATGGATAAATACCTGAACTTGAGCAGCTTAAAACAAAATATAGCAAAAAACTCAAACAGAGAAACTAGAACCTTAGGATCTGCAGCTTGGCAAATGAGATGAAAAATATCAGCACCCACTTCAGAAAACCATATTCATTAGGTTTTGGAGGAAAGTCATTACACAGCCCTAGTTTGATAACCCTGTTTTCAGAAGTGACATAACAAACCTCTTTCTATTTGTATAACATCTAATTAAAGTACAAAGATAAGTGAGAGTGGTTTAATTTTTTAACTAAAAACTCCCTACAAATATAGTCATTTTTTCAGGTATGACGGAAAAAGACAAAACATGCTGTTTTCACAATTCACAGTCTTGTTGGAGTAGTTAATTTTGAAAGTAAGAAGGTCCATTAGGGGGAGGGTATACACTATTGTAACATAAACAGCTTATTTGTCAAAGTCAAGAAATAGTTCTTTTTGGAGACATTTTCAGCTAGATTAATTATTTATTTGCTTCTGTCAGTAATTTTAGGTTAGGGTCCAGATCTTTTCGAAAACACACACTTAATTTGTGCTATCCCTGCTGCAGTTCTAAAGCTGATGATACTAAGGATGTGTTGAACTGTATTCAGATAGCTTCAGCCTGGCCAAGAGTTTTGCAGCAGGAATGCTGAGACTTAGACTAAGTGCATTACCCTGTGTTGTATCCCATGCCTCACCCCCATCCCAGGTTTCCTTGGTTCCTGGCTGGAGGGTACACACGGGGTAGGAGGTCGCTGATCTTGGCCTGAAGAATCCTAAAAGTTTTGGTGGGGGTTCATGCGATTGTTGTGGGCAGATGAGCCCAGGGCCTTTGGGGAGTCGTGTGGAGCCAGACAGGCTCTGCAGGAGCTGAGGAGGGACTGCGACCCCTGAGGCAAAATCCTGGATGCAGATCTCCAGCACACAGGTTTGGGCACATAGAGTGCTCCATTCTGCTGGTGCATCCAGCCAGTTCTGCAGGCTGGTGCAAGGGTAAGTGGATTAATGGTCTGGCTCTTTTTCACTCCTCTGGGGTAACTTGGGAAGCCAGGAGAGAGCAAATCTGCTCTCATGACAGGACTTGCCCATAATCCACATTGCATGAAATAGCCACAGCTCACTCATAGGCTTCCTTCAGTGTAGACACAGCCCCCTGCTCAGGCTGGAGGCAGCGGCCACGAGTAGGGCCAGTTCTGCTACAGGTCATGATTTCCTGAGGTTCAGAGTCCTTGCCAGGGGCTGAAATTGGAGCCTCAACTACAGTCAAACAGCATGCTGTGCGCAGCCTGCCTGTCTGTCTGGGCGCTCAGCCTGTCCTAAACTGGCTCTCCACTGAGCACGGTAGGCATAGACATTTTATTTTCCAGAGGAAATATATTTTCTCCTCTGCATCATCTATAGGAAGGATGTACTAGGAAGAGGAGGCCTCCAAGCTTCTCTTCCTTCCCCACAGATTTGTACTAGAACAAGACATACTGTGGACTATCAATTTTTTGTGAATTTTTCTGTTCTTTCCTACTCAAGTGGTTGATTCAATGTCTTGCATAACAAAATGCTAGGCATAAAATATAAATCTTCACAATGTCTTTCCTGCATCTAATAAACATCCAAATGATTGAAGTTTTAAATAACCTAAGAAAACTAAATTCATTTCTTTAATTTGCGCTTCCAAAGAAAAAGAGTGCCTTTGGGTCCTTGGCAGACAGAACATTAGACTCTTTTTTTTCCCCAGGTATGAAGATAGTTTAATCTTTTTTTCAAGTTTGGAAAAGTAAGATCCTGCAAGTAGAGGTAGGCAATTCATAGGAAAGGGAATCCAGGCTCTGTTCTGCGGCCCTGAAACCTGCAGGCTTGGTAAACAGCAGATGACCATGTATTTAACTATTCAAATGTACAGCAACAAGCTAAATATTAAATGATATTTAAATTAGAACATAAATATAGCTATGCATAATTCAACAGAAGGATGCCTCTGCAGTCAGAGCAGACAGGAGGTCAATGACCCTTGATGATAGTTCCTTCAAGTATTAATATTAAGTCTATATAATGAAGTCAGTCCTTGCACAAGCTTTTTGCTCACTCTGTATGGGGAAATAGGGCCCTCATCCATTATGAGCACATGTGTAGAGAGTGTGGTTTGAATCTCCCCTATGTTTAATTTGATTATTAACCTTCCCGGCTTTCCACATTTGTATTCAGAGTTTGCTGATGTTATGACTTCCATTAGAAAGGCTATGATGAAAGTATTACATGCCTTGCTCTAGCAATGCCAACTAATTCTAACCCAGGTAGAACTATCTTTTATCTTTAACATTCTAACACACCTTTCTTACAATAGTGTTAAGGAACTTCATCAGTTTTTCAATTTGCTTGTCCGTCCCATAAGCATATCTTTTAGTACTGCTTTTGTTCTAAATACTTGGCCCTGAAGTTAGACATATTGACACTATCTGCTCTGCCGTGCACAGAAAAGGTCTGTATTTTCATGGCTCAACAGTCAAACAGCTGAGAAGTGGTTAAAACACACTCCATTTTACAGTAATTTATTTTCAGCCCTTGACAGATTGATTTCCATGGGGTTATTTGCTTCTTTCTGCACCCTACTTCATAACAATGCTTACTAGAATGATTTATTAACTCAGTGCCAAATTCTTTGATACCTTAATAGTTAAATTAACTTCAGGACATGAGGCTAAGTTATTTTTACCAGGTGTTTGGGGTGATGTTTTTCAATAATGAATGAATAAGGTCATGAACTAGTAACACTTTGGTGCTTGTGTGTGCCAAAAATGTGCTTTCTCTCGGAGTATTCAAAGCAGACATAAACAAGCTGGATAATAACTCCTATTCAAAATACTCTCATTTTTCTATGTGTACCATTGATTACTCAAACAGGGCATCTAGATTGCAGATCTCCCTCGTAGCACTGATTCTTGGCTTCCTCAAATTGTTTTGAAAGACAATTTGTGAACTTTGTGTTCAGGAGTCTCAACAAAGCCAAAGTGTCTATGAAATCAGAATAGGTTAAATAGAGCTGCATGAATAATTGTTTTTACAGTTAACTGCTGAAGTAGAAAAAGAAAAGGTTGTCTTACACAGACCCAAATTTTTTTTTGTTCTTTTACTGAAATGAAAAACAATTTGCTTTGGTTCAAGCAAAACTTGTCATTTGCAACCCCTATTTTCCTCAGTTAAAGGAGAAGATTAATTTCTTAATGAAAAGCCAAAAATGAGCAATAAAGAAGATGAGTTTGGACATAGCAAAACAAATTATTTACGTTTTTAAATAAACAGGTCTTTTGAAATAAAAAAAAAAAGTGGCTAATTCAGGAGACTCACAATTGTTTGTGAGAAGGGAATTTCTGGCAGATAAAATATATAAACAGGAAAAAAAATTTACTCCGCGGTCAGACTAGAGGTCTGTGCTCTACAAACAGAGAAGAAAATTACCTGTGTTATCAAAACATAACATTTATGCTCCTATCTCAGGCCAGCAACTTTTCTCTCTTAGCCTCCTTTTAAGTGCCTATTTAATGATGTTGACATATCACTTCAATTTCCAGATAACTGAGTACAAACTCATGTAGCACACTCTTGCCTAACCCTAGGCTTAGCTCATGCATGCTGGGCACTTACTAAGGAAACTGTCCAGTAGCTGTTGTTGCACTGTAATTTGGAAACACCCACATAAACTTCCCTATATGCTCTAAGAGCCATTTTGTGCCATCAGCAATGCATAGTGCAAGAAGATGAACTGAAGAGTAGTGATGAATAAAAATATCAGCCACGGTCATTAGGTTTATTGAACCCAAGAAAATTTAGCGTGGTGTGGCTCCTGGGCCACTCTCAAGCTACAGTGCTATTGAGAAAATGGGAGTTAGCAGGTGAGTGAGATGACCATAAAATGTACAGAGATAGGCAAAAGCTTTCACAATAGAGTGGCTGTGCTCTGTTAAAATCATGGGACCATGGATTATAGAAGGATCTGTGTAGTTTAACTTCATGATCAAAGCAGAACCAAAACCAGGTCTCCAGGAAATGGGCCACATACTTCATTAATGTCTACAGGGATGAAATTCCGTCAGAGGTACAAAGAAGGAGGAAATGTGATATGTTTATCATATAAAAAAAATTATCATCTCTTTGATAATTTTTAAAACTCTATGCTAAGAATAATTATCCTGTACCTTTCTTCACTTCAGCTGTCCTCAGCCCACTCATATAGTTCCCTTAGACTTCGCAAACATTTACGTTTACCAAACTGTTTTCACTTTTCTAAATGTGAATCAGACAGTTACCTCTTCTCTCTTTATTTATGAAATCTTGTTGCTTAATCATGCCAACCCAAAACAGCGTCTCAAACTGGGACTGGCGTCTGTGTGTAAAACTGGAATTGTCATGAAAGGATTTCAGTTCCCAACTTTCACTTCTTTCTTTCTTTTCTTTCTTTTCTGTTCTTTCATTTCTTCAGAACAGCCTTCTGCTCACTGCTGTCACCCCAAGACACTTGTGTCAATAAAATTTTTTGTGCTGCAGAAGGTTGATATGTCTTTCAGCCCTGGAGGGTCTTATGTTCAAAACCCCTACACCTAATAACATGTGTTTTAGACAAAGGAAGGTTAATCTATAATGGTCTATGGGACCCTACATCATCCTTCAAAGGTCCAATGACAACTGTGGCCATTTAGCATTTGTGAAAATAAAGTTATGGAAATCAAAACATCTGGGTATTCATGCAGAGACGTACTGTAAATACAATTTTTCAGGAAGAAAAACAATGTGCAAGTAGACATTGTGGTAGATACTTGAAAATGTATAACGTACCTTGTGAATCAATGACAGAATGGAATACTGTATATATTTTAATAGAATTCCTTTGGAAATGACTGACATAATACAGTACTTACCAGTATTGACCAAATTTTTAGGTGAGAGAATCAATGATTTATCTAGCTTGGGAGGGTACTCTGGAGACTGGCCAACTCAGCACATGGCCAACTTACTTGGTTGATAAGGTTGATACTTCCTTCATTGACCTTTTTGTCTCTAACAAGAAATATAAAACTAACACGAGACAAACTGATGTGCTGCTTGCAAAGCAAGATGAACCAACAGCCTTCTGCTCACTGCTGCGAGGTCAGTTTACTGGGTCTTGTTACGGTGGCATTTGATAAGACTGTGGTTTCGCAGGATGAGGATGAAAAAAATACTGGGCCAGTTACTTCCCCTGTTTGCCACTTGTACATGCACATATACTCACATATAATGAATAGTTCATGACTGCTTTGTTCCTGAAAGGCAACTCAGCACTTGATTCTTCTCTAACACCTCTTGCCATGATCTATCTTCCTTTTAGCAGGTCTGGGTACTATATAAACTTGACTTCTTATGGAAATGACTTGAGGAGCAATGTCTTATAATCTGCTCCAAACTTCCTTGCTCAGCTGAGTTTTCTCAAAGCCTAAACTGCTGCCAGGATGGATTGTCTTTTTGCCTTTTTAGTCACCATTTTAGTACTAAAGGAAGAGAGGTTAGATTGTCTCAAGAAGTGGTCATTTGCAAAAGCTTGGTCCTAGAGTACATTTATTTCCCTTGTAATGATTTGATTGCCATGCCCTAACTCCAAATGGCAGCAGATATTCTGAAAGGTACTTATTGCTTACCTACCTACTTTATCTTTTGAGTTAAATCACCCTCTCTTTCAAGACAAAGTAAGAGCTACAGCTTGGATTTATTTGGGGAGGAATGGGAGAGTGTTGCCAATGTATTCTTGTCTTTGAATGATCTGATTATTTTCTTTTTAAACATGACACTAAAATCAATCCCCGCCCCTGTACTGCAGACAGGTATATCCAAGAGACTTACACACAATTAATAGATCTCCCAGTAAGTCTACTGCATGGCCAGGATACTGGTACTATAATGCTCTGATTTCTTTTCAGTAGGGAGGAAATCATATTGTCTAGATGAATAAATAAGTTCCTAGACTACTTGTTTTCCTCTGACTTGCATCTGGCTTCATACTCTATACTGTTCTGCTCATATTTCTACTCAGCATAGACACTCGAATTTCTTGAAAATTCCTGACTGAATGCAGAAGGAACATGACATAGCCTAAAGAGAGGTATTTCAAAAATAGGTTTTTCTGTTCGCAGGTGTTTGGTTTTTGACAGTGTCTTGTTTTTCAAAGATAAAAATGACTTCCTGATACTGCTGAATTCAAGTGCTTTTGGAGCAATTTCCTGATTTGTTTCTGGTCTGGCCTTTAAAGCCATAGATGGTAGCCACTTCTGAAAAAACCAAACCAATCTGGAGTAGCTGTCACTAGAGACCACAGATACTCGTTCAGGAGTAAGGTTATATGCAAGCAAACCAACTGCCCTCATTTTGTAGGTTAGAGACAAATGTACTAATTGACTCTATTGTGTTGCCTGTTATTAAACCCACTTGACTTCCATGCACAGAACAGCTACAAAATCAGATGCTATGTGCATTTAATTAATTAAATGTGATTATTTTGATTCATAGAAAAAAATGCCCACCCATTGTTCTGAGTGCTTTCACGTTAAACAATAAAACATTCTAAGGCTTTTTTGCTCACCCTTTTTAGCGGAGCTGTTAGCCATTAATGGGCATCGCAGACTGACTCACTTGTGAGGGAGCATTTTGTTAATGTAAAGTACAATCCTGTTTGAAAGTTCTGGTTTGTGGTTTTTATTTAATTATAAAAAACTATATATTATAGTTCCAGAAGGAACTAAAGAAGTAAAAAAAGGGTGTGGATATGGGTGTTGGTATGCTTTTAAAGCAGGTTCAAGCAGCCTGGGTAACTTTGATTTTTCCTTTCAGCATTTTAATTTACATTAGTTGCTTATAAAAGCTTTTGATTAAATGAACCACTGCTGTATTCTTATGCTCATCAGTCAAGTTTGTCTTGCTGTGCTGCATTTATGTTGTGACTCAGGCCAAGCTGTCCCTTTCAATGTGGAGAGAAGGAAAAGAAATATGTCATTGCCATAAAAGGCTGAGCTAGCTTGTGCTTCTTTGGTAATTTGTTTTCTCCAGGGGGTTTGGCCAGGGACTGGGACTGTTTTTAGGTGATTTTGCTCTGGCTTCTCACCTAGCTGAGGTTCTCCACAGCAGCTGGTGGTCTCATATCCAACAAATATTTTTGAAAGCTTGCCTGTAGTATTGGCACTGGCTTCTGCCTATTGGGCCCCTCCCATCCCCAAACTGAGCAGCTACAGGAGACCCCAGAAGGCACATGGCACCTGGGAGAGGAGTAAGGCAGTCCCACCCCCACCAGAACAGTCGTCTGTGGGTAGAAACTGGGTGGTGGTTACTATGACAAAGATACATGCAGATCTTTCAGTCACAGCCCTGACAAAATTCAAATTGCCTGACAGTAACCATTGGCTTCATACTGATGGCCTGGAAGTGGGGAAGAGAATTGTATAAAGTTGTACAGTCATGAGGCAAGCATACAGATACACCATTACTAATCCCAGCAGCAAGTCAGAGTTCATAAATATTATTTTTTGTCCTGAAAATGTAGTAATTAATGTGCTAAGGAGAACAAAAAGCCTCTGTTCTTTGTGTTTAGCTCTGAGCCATTCTGAATGCCATAGGGAGAAAAGGGAGCCCAATGCTTAATCATACTTGTATTAGCTTGGTTGTACAGCTCGAGATTGTGCGTGTTGCAGCACTCTGCTTCAGAGTCATTAAGTGAGTATTTTATTAAGAACTGTCCTATGTGGCACTAAGATCTTATAGTTAGGTGTGTGCTTGGTGTAATAAGTTACATTGAGCCAAAAAATAGGACTTGGCTTACTCATCAAGATTTTCAAATTAGGAATGTCCACCTCTCTTAAAAGGGCATAAATGCTGTATTTTAAATGATTTCTTTGAAAGTTTCTAAGGGTTTTCTTTTACATGACAGCATGATTTCCCAGATTTTAGTTCAAGAAATATTCTTTATATTATAATATAACAGCATAATATAATATATATAATATAATAAACATAATATATTTTTATTATAATAATATTTTAACATCTTATTATTAGAATCAGTTGTTATCAACTGTATTGCACTGGCCAGAAGTTCTGCCTGGATTAGAGGCACCGTACATGCAAGTGCTACTGCAACCTCACCTGAAACAGATTGAGATTTGATTTCGTGATGCAACAGTGAGACAGGTACACAGGAGGATATGAAAAATATGAGAAGTGTTGTTCTTAAAAAACAAGATTTGCATGGCTGGTCTCCAGTATCTCATAGGCCATGAGTCTGGAGCGGGCTCTGAAAAGGATTTTGAGGTAGGAACAACTACCTGGAGCATTTCGTTTGTGTGAAGGTTCAGTGAAAAATCAGTTCTACCTAAGGAATGTCTTGAATCAAGATTATCAGTGGATCTTTACTGCATCCCATAGAGAAACAAAACTCTGGACTGGTGACTCTGTAACAGTGTTTATTTCAGATTCAAAATGTGTATTACTGCTCCTCCAGAAAGCAAACAAACCAACAAAAAGAACTTTCATGAAAACTTTTTCCTCTTCAGCAGTTTAGTGGTTTCTGTACCAATTGACAGGGAAAGAGGAAGGCAGAAAGACATAAGGTGATTTATTACCTCTTAAAGAAAAACTGGAGTTACTAAAACTGTGGCTTAAGATCATACAAGATAGAAGGTCTTTGCAGAGCACTGGTGAAAGACGGTTAACCATGTTTTCCTCTAAAAGAAAAGCTGTTTCAAAAAGCGACCCTGTAGAATTGTATTGTTGAGCATTTCATGTTTATCTGGTTTTGGAAAAGCTTTCTTCTGGCAGAGGAAATTTTAAGTATTCAGAGCCATAGAGCTTGTCCATGAGGAGCTGCAGAGATATACTCTCCCTCAAAAAAGGCACTGAGTAAGAGACATCTAGTTCCAGCAAAACTCTGCCTAGCGCTGACAACAAAATTATACATCCTCTGCCAGGCTATTTGCAGTAAGTAAGTCAATTTTAGGAATTAAAAATATAAGTAAAATACATCAGTTCTGCCTCAATCCATTGAGGGCTTGGCAAATGAATTTTCACTGCAGTCCAGGAGCCACCTCATCTCAAAGTCAACTGGGCACTTGTTTGAGTTATTAATGTTTCTAGATAGAGGGACAGAAGACAGAGTTACTTTGTTTGTGCAGAACAAACTTTAATGCTTTCCTGTATTTTTTGACTTCCTTTGGTGGGAGGCTTCCAGTATTTTTTTCATTCTTACTGAGTTGTAAATACAACAAAAAATACACTCTACTGTGGTATCCTCAATTCACAGAGAGGACAGGGAATTAAATATTTCCTTTACAAGTCAGTCCTGGCTTTTTTCTTAAGGGTTTTCTGAGTCTCAGAAAACACACCTACATGTGTAAGGTGTTACATAAAAAAAAGTCATCTTGTTCCCCCTTTTCAACAGTGCTGTGTGAAAAAGTCTTAATTTTTTTTCAGTGTTGGATGCTATCTCTAAGTAAATAAAGATTCTTTAATAGTCACACAGCAGTTGTAAATAATGGATGTAAATTCTTCGTATTCAAAAAATATCTTGGTGTCCCAAAACCTATTTGCTTTTCCCCACTTAAATCAATTGGTCTCACTGCCTGCTCTTCTATGCAGACTTGGCTTGAGGAGGTATTGGTAACAATTGGCAACCCTTTGCAGTTCTGCAAGGGAGATCTGGGTAGGCACTTCTAAAGAGTGTCTGCTTCCTTTTCTGGACTTGGAAAACTTCAAGAAAAAATTTATTCTAGTCATGGTCAGCTGGCATTTTAATACCCCAATACAGCAATATGGTCTAAGGTTTTTTTCTTTTCCTGATGAAGTCAGAAAGAGCATTACTTGGCAAATTCGAAAATACCTCAAAAGTTAATTTCAATGGGATTACTGCAGGAAACAGAGAATAGGTGTTTCTAAACTGAAGCCTTAACTTTACTTAAAACTATAATTCCTTCAATATGATTAGGCAGAAATGTGAATTTCAAATTTGCTGTATACATTTGCTGATTACTTAAGGTATGTGCAAATGATCATACTATTCTATTGAATTAATACCTTAAATTTAGGACTCAGGTGCAAAGACTTTAATCCTAACTTTTGTCCCTCTGGTACAATTAATTTCATTCTTAATTATTTATTTTATTGATAATGGCAGATATTAAAAATATGCTAAATCTTTCTTTGCTCTTACGGAGGTGTATGTCTTCTTACTCTAAGAGACACAAATTCAGAAACAACGATGTACTGGCATGAATCTTCATTTCAAGTAAGGAAATACTCCTGTTTCTCCTCTTTTCCGAAATGACTGTGCACCCCACATCCAAAATATAGTAGGAAAACAGAATGGGGACCTTTGTAGAATAGCTGGTCATTACTCTTCCTGGGCTATTACAGCCAATGCAGGAGTTAATAATTTTTACAGGTTGGATTCTTGTTACAATGCATTTCTTTAAGAGACAAGAAGTTGGGAAGGATCTCAGGCAGAATGCCATAGGGAAAGCAAAGCACAGGAGCTTTGGAGTGAAAATGGTACTGGTTTTATTTGACAATAAAAATGTTGTTTCTATGTTAGAAGAAATTACTCTCACAGGGATTTTTTCTTGTTGTAGCTTGACAATCTTGATTTACATTGTCATGGTTATATAGAATACTGTTAAGAAGAAAAAAGGCATATGACATCAGTCTTGAAATTCTTGGACATTCTTACTCATCTGTGGATAAAGAATGGTAGTCAAGTGAAAGTAGTGTCTGTTAGTCAGGCACACTCACCCAAATAATCTGCATGTGGATTAGATTCAACAAACAAAGCTTAGATATCTTATTCTGAAGCTACCTTTAAACTCCAAGGCTTTGTTGTCACTTGCCAAGCAGAGTATTTTAAACTATTAAATTATAGTATATATGTATATATTATATATATATTAAATTTTTATTCAGCATCCATCTTAAATTGTAGTTTCACAACCCTTCTCTTTGGTGATATCACAGGACAGAAATATGTAACCTCTCTAGGAGATCTTTTCTTTGCAGATTTGAAGCATAATTTCAGAGATACAGTGTTTTCAGAAAGGGTCCAGGGCCAGAACATCAGAGTGAGATAGGGTCAGGCACCCTGTGTCATAAATTTCAGGAAATGGGTAGGAAGTCTAAAGGCATGATTGCAGCATACAGTAGCAACTACAGGAGTATGCCAGTCTGTATTTGCTGCTGTTTCTGCTTTTTTATGAAGGAAGCAACGGAACACCTTTGATAGGAGAGGAGGGGATGACCCTACTCTGCTCATCCAATATCTGCATGAGAGAAACTGCATACCAAGGGATGTACCCTTTTCAGATTTGTGAAACCTTTGTGGCTTTTCATGGAACGGTCATTGACTCCTTCATGTATTTTAACAGTAGTTCAAGAATTTTCATCATGAATATGTTAAGCCCAAAATCTTAAAAATTCACAAAAATTTCAGCTGAATGTGCAGAAAAACATTTTTTTGCTGATGCTTAGGGAAATTAGCCCATGAGAACTGGGAGATAGCTCAGTGGGAGCAAAGCCAGTGAGACAGGTATGCTGTGACTGCTTTATTACAACCTGCAGAAGTGTGCATTTTGCTCAGCATGATAAAATGTTCTGCAGTTAATTCCCCCCCCCCCCCTTTTTTTTTGTGCAGTAGAAACATATTTATGGATTACTTGGTCTATTGGTGCCATAGTCTACTGGGTATTTTTCATTGCTCCCAGTGAAGAAAGGTTTAATACTTTTCCTACACAGTATATTTTTACCCTCATTCAGTTCAGTGCCAGTCGAGCCAATGGCTGGGGAGTGACTTCAGGCAAAGTTATCTGAGAGCCCCAGGATGGCAGCTGGGCTGGCTGCAGTGGGGTGCAGCAGGGTAACAGCGGTCAGGCAGCCCTTCGTCCCTCCCTCCAGGGGGCTTCCCCTCCTTCCCTGTATCTGTCTCTGTATATATTGGCAGTCGCCTGGAATAGTGACTCACTCTCCTGACTGGTATGTAAAACCTTAAAGAAAGTCATTGTTTTTGCTGTAGTCCTGAATCTCAGCTGGGGGTGCTGGAAATTAAACTTGCAATTTCTGAAACTGTAGCAAGATCTAGAAGCCTAGTGACTGACTTTTCAAATAGATTTACCAGGTTTGTATGGTATTTAATAGCTTGTGTCTTGAAAGCCATTAAATTTACATTAACTTTATCACATTACAAATAGTCATGGCTCAAACTTACTGTTTTGCAAGAACTCACTAGCTTGAATTTGGATACAATTTGTCATCTGCTTTTACTTTTCATTAAAAATATTTTTTGGTATACTGCTGCTGTATAGAAATGTAGCTCAAAATTGTCTTCTGGAAGAGTTATCTAAACAGCTGAGGAGTGCTTTATTTGTAATAACTTTGTTCAGTGTACCATTTTCTGCAACCCTTGGAATCTTACTGAAGCAGCAATATGAGACTAGACCCTTAAACAATGTCACCAAGAACATTGCATTTCTGGCAGTGCCGTCCTAGGTGCAAAAGCATGAGTACGAAAATGATTCATGCTGTCTATTAAAGGCTAATTTAAATACTGGAATACTGTTTTGCCATTCAGATGCTATGAATTATTACACCTACTGTAGTTTGAGACTGTCGAGCCAGCTTGTCTAACATGTCAGGAAACTCCAACCTCAAAGGATTTTTTAAAAAATTGTAATTGTCACAATAGACAGATCTTCTTTTTATTTTACCTATGTAGATAATAATCTTTCATACACCTTAATACAATCCTAATGAAATCTAAAAAATAAATTTCGTAGTTCATCTGCTGGTTTACTACAGAGACTGCAGAGCAGTATATTAAAAATGTATTTCTTTTTCACTGTTACTCTCTTTATATTATCCATCAAGTAAATCAAACTTAGAATTCTAACTTATTAGCATAAAATCTCACCCAGACACAATCTGCTTGATGAAAAGACTTCCAACTTTTTTTTTTATGAAGACATAAATTATACTGATATTACCAGGGAAAAAGAATTCTAGTACTTTACTCCGTGTTTTTGACAAAACTCTGTATTAGCTTATGGTTTTTAAAGAAACATGTTCTGTTTCAAATTCACAGATCTAAACTCAGTAGTTTATTAGTTGTAATACCTGTCTTATGTTTCCTGCTTAAATATGTACTGATATAAACCAATTCTGACATTCTCCTGTGCACGCAAGCACACGCACACACGTGTGCTCTGAGGAGGATCGCACACACACCCTCATGCACATGTGGGCACATATATCTTTCATGCCACAAAAGTTGGCAAGTTATGTGTTTTCATGGGAGAATCTCTGGACTATTTAGTTCAGCCACACAGAATATTTTGGTATAATTTAGGAAATCATTCTTTGGATCCAATCCTGTATTTCTTGAACACCCATGTATTTCTGCAACTAACATGAATTAAAAGAAGGTCGGCTTCTTATCAGATGTACCCTGGTGTCTTTATATTTCTTATGTAGGTAGGGATCCTGTCAGATTCTGAAAAAATACAGCAAGGTTTGGAGGTGAGCTTCATTTGAGCTGTGATTACAGAGGCATTAAGTACGTGCTGAGCACAGGCCTTAGCAAATCTCCATCGATAACCTGCCAGGCTTGTCACTGAGCATCTTTACACAGTGGGGTTGCCACACTGGTCTTTGCCTGGAATTTTTAACATCTCATTTAAATGTCTCATCAACCTGTAAAATAAGTAGGTATCTCTGCCTGACTGTCATACTGAAACTGCTCCAATTACTGGGAATCTTCTCTTTGCTTTGTTTTTGTTTGTTCCACTCCCCCTCCCATTTTCTTGGAATTAATATATAAATAACGTAGAATAATTAATTGTACTTGCACAGATATATTTCTTTTCTCCACAGTAAGCCATTCCTCTGTCTACTCTTGGAATTATTTAATCTACCAGAAAAATGTTTTTCAATCCATTCTTTCATGTGGTAAGCATTTTACTTTGGAAGGATCTAGCACCAAGAATCGAGCGCTTTTCAGGGTGGGGTGGCATCCCCACATGCCTGCTGGCCACTATGAGCCTCTCACTGCAGGCTGATTCAGCTCACAAACCCAGCCCCCACAAGAAGGTGCTGAGCACTGGTGTATCAGGCCACTGATGTGCCCAAACCCATGACCATCTCCTCTATATTCCATCATTACAGATGGTGTGGCATATGGGAGTGCCACACCAGCCTTCACAGAGACAGTGTGAGTCTTGAACTGTTTGATCCCTCATCTTTTAGGAGCATCCCTTTGCCTTTCATGTGAAAAGCTGCTATACTCTGAGCAGGATCACAGACTCAGACTTTCCATGTTAACCTTTACTAAGTGTGTGAGAGATGTTGGTGTAGCCTTCCCTGCTGTCCGTGCTGAGGTGCAGCACTCTGAGCAGGTGCAGTGCCCTGAAATGGGCAATCAAAGCAGGAAAGCTGCTGCAGGTGCCAATACTTCATGAGGAAGTTTCTGTTCCTCCTGATGCATGGGGGACTGACTCACAGCCTATCTCAGATGTCTGTCAGATTGTCAGTGACCATGATAAAGCTTTCACTTATCCCAGCTGGGGAGGCTTAGAAGAAAATAGGAATTGCAGTGGGAACCAGCTGCTCACATGTCTGTGATGAGCAGGCTCACAGGAAGATTTTTACTCAATTTCTGTGCCTTGCATTATTTAACTTACCACCTGATGCAGTAAATCCAGAAAATTACTATTTGCTGAGATTTTCAATGTGTCTGTTTGTGCAGATACATACAGTAAGTTTCTGGAGAATTTAAGACTACATGAAGGAATTTTAGCATGACGTTTTAGCTGGTTTCTATTCTGTGCATGGTGCTCTGGCAGTGCCTGGAGCTTTCAATTCAGTTACTGCAGTCTGCAAGGATCTACTGTGCATTACCCTGCTCTCTGCACAGACACGTCCTGCAGGCTGATAATAATCAGGTACACATACAGAACAATGATCATGATAAAAATCAGTGTAACAAAAACAATTTACCTGATGATCACAAATGTTATTAATTGATTAGCACAGCAGCTTTACATCGTGATTCAAGACAAAGAAAGGTTTTTGTTTAAAAATACAGCTGTGAAAGAAAAGAGAAATGCCAAACAGTGATTCATATATAACTTTGTTTTACCTGTACTAAATCGCATATTTCTATGCATTTACATTGTATGGAACATTGTAGCCACTCGCACAACATGAGGAAAAAAAATTATTTTAACGTCAAAATTTATTTGTTAAACATTCCATGTTTTTCAAAGAAGTTTAAAATCTATTAATGCAAGTATATAGCAGAGTTTTAAAAAAACTCCTGAATATTGTTTTGATCCAGGCTCTAACATTTGCTGCATTGTGTCACTGAGTCAGGCAGTGACATTTTCATGCAGAATGGATGGTATCGTTTTCTACATTTACAGCTACGTCTTTTGCAGTTGTTCAAATGTGGTACCCCTGAGAACATATATTTCTCTTTAGTGTGAATAAGGTTATGAAAAACGTTATAGGGTTTTACCATTTCCCACCCATAAGTCTATCTTTATCCATTAGCACATGGAATTATATGTATTGCAGTTGTTTTTTTACTTTGGTTTTTTTGAGTTTTTTAGATAGTGTTTTGAAAAGCAAATAATTGTTCTGAATAAAGGGTGGTGGTGGTGAAGTTATTGCCTCTGTTTTAAACTGGCAGTATTTCTTAGGATTATATTTCAACATAAGGGTTTTGATGACACGTTTTCAAAGCCTCTCAATTATGATATCTTGTTTTATTTACTACCAAAAAAAAAATTCTGCCCAGTAGATAAGTGAAGCCTTCTAACATTCAGATTACGTACTCATCCTCCAGGGAATTGCTAACATCTTGGAAGCCATCTGCAGGATCTGGTTCTAGGAGGGATCGATCATCAGAAGCCTAGCAAGTGTTATCTATCCTCTTAAAGGGAAGGGCTGCTAATTCAACCTTTCACTCTCCCGTGAGTCATGGAGCAAATAGGCCAGCAGATGGATCTGAGGTTCCTTCAGACTTGTAAGTTCCTGACAATTCTCAATATGCTCATTAACCTTGCGCTTTTGAAGAGAAACCCAGTCTGATGCCTGAAGGCTTTCTATATTGACATTTCTGTTGCCAGTAGAGTTGAAGGAAAATACCATTTGTTTTTCATGGGAAAGTTGAGAAAGGAGAAAAAAGAAAAAGGTTGTTTTTAATTTCATTTTTATGCTGACATTTCCCATAAATGAAAACAGGAAAATAGTCAGTTTTCAAATATTGATTATATTTTTCAAAATGGAGGTTTCAGTATTAACAACAAATGCTTTCCAGGATCAAATTTTTAAGAAAGAGAATCCAATTTCTTTGAAAAATTCTTGTGGAGGAACAGATAAGTATTTACATTTAAAATGAGAGGCATTCTGTGTGTGAATATATGAGTTCAAATAACATTAATATAGTTATTTTAACAAATGTTTGATCTTTCATGGTTTTTTAAACTTCTTCTTTCTTTTTTCTTTCTTTCTTCTTTCTTTCTTTCTTCTTTCTTTCTTTTTTCTTCCTTTCTTTTTTCTTCCTTTCTTTTTTCTTCCTTTCTTTTTTCTTCCTTCCTTCTTTCTTCCTTCCTTCTTTCTTCCTTCCTTCTTTCTTCCTTCCTTCTTCCTTCCTTCCTCCTTCCTTCCTTCCTCTCCTTCCTTCCTCTCCTTCCTTCCTCTCCTTCCTTCCTCTCCTTCCTTCCTCTCTTTCCTTCCTTCCTTCCTTCCTCTCCTTCCTTCCTTGCTTCCTTCCTTCCTTCCTTCCTTCCTTCCTTCCTTCCTTCCTTCCTTCCTTCCTCCTTCCTTCCTTCCTTCCTTCCTTCCTTCCCTCCTTCCTTCCTTCCTTCCTTCCTTCCTTCCTTCCTTCCTTCCTTCCTTCCTTCCTTCCTTCCTTCCTTCCTTCCTCTCTTTTCCTCCTTTCCTTCCCTCCCTCCTTCCCTCCCTCCCTTGTAAAGTTTATTTTTCAATAAGTGAGCACTAGTGAACAACAAGTTGATGCTGAATTTGCCCCTTCTTTGCACAAAACTGCCACAGAGAGTACCTTGCAGAATGTGGGTGCTCCTAGTTCCTTCCATGGAAGTTCATGAGGGTACCTTAAGACTAAGTCCAGATGCCTGGATCAGGTATTTGGCACCACAATGCTTATTGCAAATAGACATAATAGTGACTCTAACATTACCGAGCTGTTAGCTTCAGAATATGAAACACCTCTGAAAAATCTCTGTGTCAAGAGCACATGTTCTCCCTCAAAACTGTGCAACCAGAAAAAATAGGAATTTCTGCATATGGACCTATACATTATTTAAATTTAAATGATGGTCTCAAAGGAGAAAAACAGGGAAAAAGTATATGAACAGTGCTGTAGGAGTGCCTGCTTGGTACGTAGGTCATCAAAAGCAGTGAATCACATCCTGCAAGGGCCTTTTCTCTTCCACCAGCTGTAGCTGCAATGTGGATACCAAATGCAGATGCTTTCCATGGCTGACATTAGACCCTACAGGATCCACACAGAGGCTGCCCTTTCTCCAAGTGTCTGCCCAGACTTGCTGAACTGGTGCCTGTAGTGATGCCTTAGGGCAGTGGTGCTGAGGGTTTGCTGAGGCTTGTTATGTCCTGTTGTCCTTTTTGTCTGGGCTTGTTGCAACTGCTCTTTTCTGCGTGGCTTAGCGTCTTCAGTCTCTTCTTCCATGAAAAGTGCCAAAACTAAGACAAGCATCTATGGCCCCAGGAGGAGCTGTACCCATGAACTTGGGCAATTTTTAATTCAGCTTTTCAAGGCTATAACTGTTTACAATTTCTAGCTATGTTAACATCTAAAATGTATTGGTTAGTAAAGATTGTGACTAGTACTGCAAAAATGGACAAAGTCTCCAAGTCATGTAGAATAACACTGGGTCAAAAAAACTTTTTACTTTCCAAGGGAGCAAAACAGAAAATCAGAAACATCATATAGCCTATCAGAACAATGACTTGTGTAACATTAATTTGTTGATGGTACTGAACAAAGTGCAATGCCTAACAAGCAGAATTGAAAGTTATTAAAAAAATACTTTTCTTTGTTTTGATCTTTTGCATAGAGGTATCTGTCATGTTTTTCCCCTTGTGAATGTAAGAGAACCATCTCTTTAGCAAACTAATAGCAACTAGCAGCATTCAATGAAACTGATCTTTACAGCATATTAATCATGCAGCTTCTATGTCTGTAGCCACTCCTGCCTGCAGCCAGGACACTCAAGTACCTGTAGCATAAAAGAATGATGGGGAAAATGAAGCAGGAATCAAGAGAGAGCAATTCCAAGTATCCTTCTAGATTAGCCTTACCATTCTGATTTCTGAATTGGATGCAAATTGTTCAAGCATTATTCTATGTTTTTAGGGAAACATAAGTAAACATCAGTGGAATACAGCTCTGCTATGCTACTGCCTTTTCTATTCATCATCTTCACCTTGTCACCAGTCATCTTACATAGTGGTAGTTAATACAAGCAATAAAATATAACTATGGCTTCTCAGTCTTTGCTAAGCTAATGATTGTAAGCCTACAGTTCTCACCCTGACAGGCATACAGTTTCCCCATTTGTTCTTTCTCTTTTTTAACACTAGTGTATTTCTTACTTTCCCTTTTCTTGCACAGAAATTTCAAACTACAGTCAGCTCAGTTTGCGTATTACCTGATAATAGGAAATGAATCAAGCTGTGTACTGCTCTCTGCGCCTTGCGGAGCACCATTATTACATGATAATAGTAGAGACAGATCTGTATGGCAGAACATATGTTTGATTAGTATCTCCCAACAAGGGCCTGAATTTTATTGGTATTTAATATCAATAGGCATCAGAACAGAGATCATCATCTTAGTGAGAATCTGTGCTAGGCTTAGTATCATTATCACTACTCATAACCTTGGGTATTTGATATTATTATGGCAGTAGTAATGTAGGGTTGTAATGTCATGCAAGTAGTTTGATACCTATCTTTTCCGAATTTCATTCTGCTTTATATATTTTAAATATATGTAATACGGAAAACAGAAGATACCTAAGTGCCCAGCAGGGTGATGACAAAATTTGCTCTAAAGATGACATTCACTGCTCATTTTCAAACAGCTGCAGTTTTACATCAAAATTCTTGATGTCTCCGTACGTTTTAGTTCAACAGTTTGATAATACATAGCAGAAATACTATCATTTAAGTAAGTTACAGAATTCAGCTCAGTTGAAAAGTTATTGCAGACAACTCTCAGAGGAATGGCAAAAGTAATCACAAAACATAAATTTAAATGAATTTGAATTTTCATTATGTTTGATAAAACAGAAATTGAGCAAAAATATTTCCTTTAAATGTTTTTTTTTTCCACCACAGCATCTCACTATTTCATCAAAAATTTAATAACACTTATCCTTTGACTGCAATCTCACTCCTCATGTGTGGTATCCTTGAAGAAATTTTGCTATTATTATAATTATTATTACTGTTAGTAGTACTTCCAGAGAACATATGTCTAACCATTCTACCCCTGGGCAAGATCTCCCTTTGTGCCCAGTGCTATATTAACTCAGAACTAAAAAAGTATCCCAGCCAAAAGCTTAGAAATCAAAGCACAAGACCACTTTGGTAGGCAAGACACATAAAAGAATGAGCAACTGTCTGGCTCACCACCACATTTTATGAAGAAACCATTGAAAAATTATTATTTTTGGTTTAAAATGTTTAAAATACCACACAAGCATAAAATACCATTACAGGTGAAGAGGGGGAAAATGACAACTAAATTATGTGAGAAAAGGAAGGTTATTTTCTGAATGATGGTGGAATCAAACATATTTTCAAGGGCTGCAGAAAGAGGGATTGCAAGAGAGGAAAGCAGAGACATGAGCCTGGATGCTCATGGATTTTGGCCATGAGCTTGGAGCGGTGCTGCAGGGAAACGCTCCCCTGAGCACAGTCCTGGGAGCTGGAGTTGCTGTGTGCAGGGAGCTCACACTCAGCTGCAGGGAAGAGGCTGAAGTCAGACGGACACTCCCAGGTGAGGGGGGCAGTGCTGGCCAGGGTCCCACCCACACTGAGGAGTCACTGGCAGGCGCGGAACAGGGATGTGGGTCCTGTGGCTGCATGATCACACACTGAAAGGCCTTCACAGAGGAGTCTGCTGGTGCCATCTGTATAAAGAAAATAGGAAGTGTGCTTCTTTCGGGGGGGAAAGGAAACTTGTGTGTGTCATAGCTACTCCTCATTAAACTGTTTGTAAACAAGTAATTTGTTTAATCTGCCTTGGAGTATATGTGTTGCAGGATAAAATGTTTCTGTGAACTAGCCATCGCAATTATAAAGGGCCATGAGATTATACTTTGCAGCGTAGAGCTGATCATGGGCAATTTATGACAAGGTGAAATAATAATATTTATTTCTTGCCGAAGTCATCAGGAAGATCTGCTTCAGGGAACTGGAGCATATTCAGTAGAGAACTTGACCAGTCAGAGTAATTAAAAGCAGTTCAAAGATATCCCAAGAGAGAAAAAGCAGTCTTGGGAAATAATATTGTGGAGTGTTCACGAGTTTTTTGGGCAAACTAGCAAAGGAAAATTACTGGGTAATTTAGCTAGATAGCTTCTCAGAGTGACTTAGAGCCTAGTGACAAATCTTGATTTGAAAAAAGCACAGAGGCTTTCTGTGAGTCTAAAAAAAAAGATGCTGTCACTTAAAAGGATTTTGATAACTGGGAAATGTTATATTTTGGGAACTTCTGTGTTGGGTAAATTTAGAAGGTGCAATAAGGTTGCTGTGAACCCCAAAAGTGAGTGCCATGGGTGCTCAAAATTCACGCCGGCATCCAATTTAATACTGGATTCACCCAAGAATGAACATAAAAGCAATAAGATAAAAAGGACCTTTAATCTCAGCAAAGGATGAAAGGAAAGAGTTAGTGAGGATGTCAGGTAGATTAATTAAAGGAGTCACAGTGAACAATATTAGGCAGTAAATAACATTAGGGCATAACATAATTACCATTTCTAAGGGTTATTTATCACCAAGTAACCCTTTTTGGTCTAGGCCAGTCTTAATCCCCGTGGGCTCATGTACTTTTCTGGAGCAGCCACACCTTTAATTATGTAAACCTTTAGCTTTCTTAATTTTTAGTGCTGATCTGTGCTTGGACAAGTTATTGTTACATTTTGGTTGGATCCTTCCAGCCCTCTGGCCCCAGTCCCTCATTTCTTGCTGGAGTCTGAGGCAATGCTTGCACTGAAGCATCATCTCTTTGTAACTCACTGAACCTTCCAGAGATGTCAGATGCCACCAGCTGTGTGTTTGTCGGGGGCTTCCTTGTGGCACTCTTTTGCAGTTTGGTTTAAAAAGGCTTTTTCTACTGATTTTCTGCACCCTTTTTTCCCCAAGTAGCAGCACATGACTGGATCCTGTAAAGACAGAGATGAGCCTCCCTTATTACCTGCTTTTTGTAAGAAGTAGGACATCTTTCATTTTTGATGTAATATCCCTTGCATTGTTTTGTCGTAAAAGCCAAGCAAGTGCCACAGGAAAACCTGCACTTTTCCCTCTACTCCCAATGTCCAATTGACATGTATGTCTTTTAAGTTATAATGAAAACCATTCCCTGAAGGAAAATGACTATTTGGTTCAAGGCAAAACATTTACAAATGTTGACTCTTTACACAATCTGTTTAAAAAAAAAAAAATGGAATAAGCATTTTGAGGGGATAAGAAATGACCAGAAGTTCTTCAGCTATGCATTTCAAAAGAGCTTTTTTTTTTTTGTAACAGAATTTGTTTTCTTTAAATATATATAAAAGCTTAATTAAATATTTAAAAGGTCAAAATCAAACAAGAATGATGTGATATTACTGAGAAAATATTCTTGGACTAATACCAAAATAAGCCTTTTAAAAATACTAAAAATTAACTCCTCAAGACATGTCTGAAACTTTATTTACATGTTCAGTGAGTGAAAAGAAGATGCTAGATCTTCTTTTACTGGAAAACATTCCTTGCACTTCCCAGAGAACACCTCTGTAAGCTATTACGTCAATGGACCTTCACCTCTGCTCCTCAGGTTCTGGGGAAGTAATTAATCTGATTTAATTCTGATTTTTCGAAGATTTAGTCAATGTTTGTTGCTCAGACTTCCTCTGCAGACACTGAAGAAAGCTGTGGAACCCCAAAGAGTCCATACAGTTGGGAAGAAGTGCTTTATGGAGAAAGTATCTCTTAGAAGGAATCTAGATAGCCAGATAAGGTCTGTAGTTAAAGGAAGCCAGGAGATGAACTTTAATAGAAAACTGCTTTGTTACAATGTTGACCATAAGTACAAAAGAAGTAATACCAGCCTTGCCTTTTCCCACTCTGAAAAAAAGTGGAGAGGTGAGAAGAGCTAGTGGAACTCAGAGATTTCCATGGCGGTTGCCTCAGAAGAGGAAATTCCTGAAGTGAAGGATATTACTTTTTCTTCTGTCTTCACCTTTTTCTTACAGTTATTTATAGCCATAAAGACATATATCTGTATACATATATCCCATCTTCATAAATGACATAACCTCTCCTTAGTGAAATTGAGTAGTTTTCTAAAACGGAAAGATCAGTCCACAAGTTATAGGTGCCTAATTTATTAAGAATTTCTTTAACACCTGAGTGATAAGCAAAAGTTGGCTTGAGATGCTAAGCTGACAGCACATCCAAAAATATTGGTCTTATGTATATGGTGATACAGCTGTGCTACTTAAGCAACCTTATTATACTGTTCTGAGTCCCTGCCTCCACTAGGCATAAAAACTGCATTTTGGTCTTACATTAACCAAGATTATGATCATTAACATGTAGTGAAGACTGAAGGTATCATTTAACTAAATTCTGATAAATCAAGGTAACACCTAAACTCCTGCTTAGTGTTCTTCTCAGTTTGTTTAAACATGTGAAAACTGTACTTTCACTCGGATTCTCTATCTTTTTTTACCTGGTATGTGGTCAGAGCACACATTTTTCCCCTAGCTTGGGCATACTATTATATGTGGTATGTCTAAGTATGGAGTGGAGTTTGCCTTTTGTGCTAGCTAGGCTAATGAATAAACACTGAGAGAAACTCATCTTGGTAAGTTTAAGACACATTAGGAATATTCTGATCTACCTACACTATGCTTCTCACATGCCTTAATTGGAGCCTACTAGCAGCATATTTAGAATGTATTTAAATATTCAACTCCATTCAAGGGCTCCCAGTACTTAAACATTATGGCTGGCATACTTATTAATGCTGTATATCCTCTTTTCCAAACAAAAGAGCCCTAAAATTGTTTTAAATAACAGAACAATGTGAAGTTGAAAGTGTGGGATACCTGGAAAATTTACTTTGTATCAAAATAGCAGTGGAAATACATCTTTAAAGATGGAGCAATTGAAATGAATACCATAAAAGCACTCATTAATATGCTGTTGTATTTATAATAATCCCCCTCATTTTTATTACAACACAGAAGTGCTGTTACATCAGCTGCTCTACTTTCAAATATTCTGCTAAATAACCAAGCCTTTTTATTACTTAAGTGAGAAAATACATAATGCCTAGTCAATAAGTCTGTTTACCTTTGACAAAAACTGTGCAGAAACCCTGTGCTGGTGAAGGTGCTGAGCATCAGACAAGATCACAAGTGTCTTCAGCTTGAGTGAATCAGGGGCACTGAGCGCCTGGCAGGATTGAGCCCTGCACAGAAAGGAAGAACTCAAGGTCAGCATGTGGAGCTGTGTTACACTTCCTTTGATATTTTGAAACCATAAATGTAGGACTGGATATGTTGCTTTCTTTTGGGAAGGTTTTTTCCTTCAGTAAAATAGATGGTAATACATCTAAAAGTCTGCAAATATGTATTTAAAATGGGCTTTGTGCAACAAGGAAACCAAATGTCTCTAAAAATGAATTGCTTGTGATTTCAAAATAGTCATCTTTCTGACCTGTTTTAGAGCCCTCCGTGCAAAGCTCAGAATCTGGAGGATCAGACATCTCCTCCCACGCATGCCCATCATGAATTCTCATCACACCATGGCAGGGAAAGGCAGATACTCTGACTGACTTCAATAGAAAGACTTGTCTCCTGTATCAAGTTAACAGTGAACCATTGCTAGAGCAAGTGAATTTGAGGACATTTTGGCCTGTAGGCCAAGTTCCTCAAGACAGAAACATTGGAGGAAAGGCAAAATGCCACTCACATTTGCAGTGTGGTATAAATAAATAATATTGGCCAAAAGTGAAACTACGCTGAAAGTCATCCTTGCTTTTAGTACAAACAAGGAGCTCCCTGTGCAGTGAACAGAATAAATGAAGCCTGGTTTTCTATGGATTTGTGCCTCACAGTTGGATTCTCTGGTGTCTAGTAAAGTGTAAGCCCCATTTAAAAGTTTTTCTTGCATTGCAGGTATTTAGGCCATCTATCTCCCATGGTGGGAGCTCAGCTGAAGCCTGTTCCTAAATGGAGCATGTTAAGAAGTGCTTTTTCTTCTGAGCAACGTCTTTCTGCTAAACTTGTGGAATTTTATCTCTGACACCCTTTTCTCAATGACTGAGGTTGGCCAACAGGTTCAAAAGTTAGGGATACAGTCAGATAGACAGTAAGCCTCACAAGCAGGGGCACTAAAAGATACATATATATGTAGATAATGTGATGTTATCCAAGACAAATCAGATTAATCTGGGTTGCCTGCCTCTTTGGTGCCAGATGATCACTGGCCCATGTAGAAGAAATTCCCAGAAGACCAGATGGGCTTCAATGAGCTTCCACAACAGGTAGATGAGTTCTTCACTTCTGGCACAAGCTACGCTTATGAAACACATCAATATACAAGCGTGCTTTTTGCACATCCTTTCCATAACATTTCCCTGTACAGGGAGACTCTGAATGTCTCCTCTCTACTGTGCTAGGTTCTCATGGAAAGCCTGAAATATGTTAATTCTCACTAAAATCACAGAAGATTAGCTTTATAGTGAGCTATTTAACTCTCTTATGACTAAGATAATTTTTTTGAAGCCATTACTGCCTAGGAGTTTCTTTTGTGGCATTTCTTGCTGCATTTTTCACTTCTAAAATTGCAGCCTTGCTTATGGCTTCTAATGACCTATTCTGGAAATTTTAGCCTCCTTCAAACTGCAGGGAAAAAATGGATTTCAGTGAAGAAGAAAGTTTTTTGCCTGACAGAGATTGAGGCTCTAGTCTGAAAATTCCTCTGAGGCTGGGGAGGCCTGTGCCACCTTCTGCCAGTAAGATTATGCTGTGTAAGTGGATTGTGACTCAAACAAAAATGACTCAGTTGTGCAAGACATATAGATGTTGCCAGTTTGCCAGTACTTGAAAAACAAAGCATCATTGGGTCACTGACGGTGATTAGGCAATTTAACACAACATCAAAAGAATCGAGGCAGTTACCTGATTTCTTCTGTATCTGCTGAGTTAATCTAATTTCTGACCAGTCTTAAAACAAAATGAGAATAAATATTGTAGGAATAAATTAAAATGGATCAGTGAGAAAAGATATTAAATTCTCCTCATTAATCTGCCATGGAAGCAAGATTAAAATAATTACAGTTTAAAATTTTACACAGGTTTCATTAAATTCCGAACAGACTTTTCAATAAGGGATTACGGCTCAATGACAATTGTTGGAGATGCCATCTAAGAGGACAGATGTATTATCTGTATTTTATAGTCATGTAAAAATGTAATAACTTTTGGTCACATTTAACTAATATCATTTGAAGCTGGAATATTGATTGGCAATCACATATAGCGGCCCCAAGTAATTAACAGGAGATTCTTCTAATGGTTGCTGGACATGAATACTCCAGATACTTGGCCAGCAG
The DNA here is from genome assembly GCF_000738735.6 of Corvus cornix cornix. Classification (NCBI taxonomy): domain Eukaryota; kingdom Metazoa; phylum Chordata; class Aves; order Passeriformes; family Corvidae; genus Corvus; species Corvus cornix. Next base: position 139,718,672 of record NC_046333.1, on the reverse strand, counting down.
CCCCCCTGATGACTTTTGCCTCGGAAGAAAGCAGACTTTGTAGGCTGTTTTCCTCTTCTGCCCAGGCTGACAGAGAGAAAGAGAAATTGAGTACTAGGAACCTGCATGCTCAATAAAGGTGTACTGATGTGGAGGAAAAAGAATTTGTGTGGTTCAAGATTTGGCTGCCTTTCTTCCAGAATCAGAAGGGATGGAAGAGTACTGACCACTTTCTGTTCATGACTGGTGTCTGCAGATGGCACAGTTGGCAATGTATGCCTAAAGCACTGATCGTGCTACATTATTCATCTATTTAGTCCTTTTCAGATGAGTAAAGGAAGCCTGAAATGAAAATTTCATAACTATGACAATGAAGTACCACAGATTTAATATCGGCATTTGCAGTCCTTGTATACTGCATGTGCTCTTACTCGGATGACATATAGCTCATGATTGGAAAACATTGTTTCTAGACCTAGAAGAGTATCTCTGGATCTGGTCTAAAAGGACCTTGAGTCCTGTGTGCAGTTTCAGTCAGAGCAATATAAGAAAATCATTAAGCTATGAGAGTGTCCAAAGGAGGGCAGAAAAGATGGTGAAAGGCCTTGAGGGGAAGCCATATGAGGAACAGCTGAGGACACTTGATCTGTTCAGCCTGGAGGAGAGTGAGGGGAGACCTCATTGCAGTTCACAACTTCCTTGTGAGGAGAAGAGGAGGGGCAGACACTGATCTGTTCTCTGTCTCATGACCAATGAAAGGACCTGAGGGAATGGCCTGAAGTTGTGTCAGGGGAGGTTTCGGTTAGATATAAGAAAAAAGTTCTTCACCCAGAGGTTGGTTGGGCACTGGAACAGGCTCCCCAGGGAAGTGGTCACAGCACCAGCCTGACAGAGCTCGAGAAGAGTTTGGCCAATGCTCTCAGGCACATGGTGTGACTCTTGGGGATGGCACTGTGCAGGGCCAGGAGGTGGACTTGATGATGCTGGTGGGTCCCTTCCAAGTCAGCTAATTCTGTGATTCTGTGACATATTGTTCTTCCAGAACCATCACATGAAGCCCATATGTTCAGTCATTGACTGTAAGGATTCTGGTTAGTTTTGGTTTTCTTGTATGACTCCAGGTTAAGGAAAGTTCTAGCAAAAAAAACAGAGAGGGAAAGCACATTTGGAGACAAGGAAAATCATACTTCCATTTTTATGAAAATTATTGGAAAGGCAACCTTTTTAAAGTTTCAAAGCTAGGGAAAGCAAAGTTACAAGTCTTTATTCTCTTTATGAGTTGATACGAAGGTAGGATAAGAACTTGGATATAAACATTTTTTTTCTTCTATATTCAGTGATCAACTGTAATTTTCCCTCAGGCAAAAGAAAACTATTCAGGTTGACAACATTAACAAATATTTCTCATTTCTATTCTTCAGGTAATTTGTTTTTCATTTGAGTGTCCTCTTGTCCTGCTTCATTCATGTTTGCTCTTATAGGGAATATTTCTGTCCTATAAAATTTGGCATTTAAAAGTAATTTGAAATGCAGAGTTCCTTAAAACCAGAGTTAAAATCTTTTAGAAGATTGAAAGTAATCATTACAGTATTAAAATAAATAAGAAGGTTCAGTCATAAGTGAATCTAGTTTTACCACAGTGTTTTAATTTAGAACCAATAATTCATACAAAGACAAACCTTGCCGTCTGGCTCATAAAGTAGATGAAATGATACATACACAGTTGTTGGCACACTGTCATCTTTTTTTATTTTATGCTACTGGAGAATCTCGTGTCTTTCTCCATTTTCATTATGATCTTTTTTTTTATTGTCACATTTATTTGTTACAACAAAATATAATTAAAATTGGAGGAGAAGAGAAATAGGAGTTAGAAAATCCATGTTGTTAAATGAGCAAACTTATTCTTACTGCTAATAAGAATATTTTCTTTTCCTCCTAGCTGCCTGAGACAGCCTTTTTCCCCTAAGAAACAGACAACATTTTGAAGTTTAGTCCTTCAATTCCTCAAAAAAGACAAAAAATTGTCCTTAATATCTCTACTCTTTTCTATTTACTTTTTTCTTTGTTTTTATGCACAAAATCAAATTTCATACAAGAGTAAGAAAATATTTTTTCCTCATTTGCTCAAACTGCAATGAAATAATATAAATTTTGTGTGCTGTTTAAAATGTACATGACCAAAATAGATGTATAACCTTTAATGAAATTGCGTAGTAATTAAGAATTCTATAATTTATTTTTAGCTCCTTACAAGACTGCAGACCTGACATTGAAGAATAATGGAATTTTTTGTGTTTCTGATTTCTGGTGAATACCTATCAAGTTATAGAATCCTGCTAAATTTATTAATGTGTATTTAAATCCACAATATAAACTGTATTTATTTTTTAAGAAGAAAATAAAAATGTAAAAGTGAGAGATGGCTTTTGAGAATAATACTAATAGGCAGTACAAAATGAGGCCTTTTTATACTTATGCCTAAATATAGTCACAGTAGCAAAATGCTATATGGCAGTCAATTAATTAGGGTTTCCTTTTGTGAGTGCAGAAAGTAAAATATTTGACAACATGGAGTAATGAGCTGGTAAAGGGAAGATCCCCTTCTCTCACAGAGGCTGTTGAGGCACAGCTTGGCCTGTGCTGGTGTGCTGAAATCAAGTGCAGGTTCTATCCCTTGTAAGGCCACACAGCTGAACCTAATTTTACCATATTGCAAAGACCGGAATCTTCAGTTAACATCTACCACATCCTGGCCCCTTAATCTCTCTATTATATGGTGGCACCTCCCACAGAAAGAGTTCTAATATTCTCACAGAACCTCAAACTAATTGTTATTGCATGTCAAACATACGGATCTACAATTCATATTTACTAGTGCTAGCTGATTGCACTGAATATATTTAATCTTGTTTTCACCACTTGATCTTGGTTTTTAGTGAAACTTTCCCTGAAACAAATGCTCTTTAAAAATTATTTTAAAAGTACTGTATCTTGTATCAAGGTGTACTTTCAAAATTATATTTGTGAAAAATAAAAATTTCTTTCAAACCATCATACACTGTAAGTAGGAATGATGCAGCAATAAAAGAAGTTACTGACATTCTGAGTTCTTTCACAAGTACTTTTCTTTACTCAGAAGATATCTTTGTTCATAGCATCACAGAGCTAATGTAATTGGCTTCTCTGTGCTGCTTTCCTCAGACCTTCAGGCTGACCTGTTCATACAATCAGTCCCAAACACGCCTTACTCATTGTGAGTCAGACCAGTTCCACAGTTTAAATAGGACATTTTTGCTGGCTTAATTCATTTAGATGGAAGTAGGTGAAGAAAAACTTGCCCAAAGACCTGAATAGGCAGATTTTAGCAAGGTGGTCACTGCACTGTGAGAGTGCCAAGCAGGACGAGTAGGTTGGAAGGTGAGGCTGAAGGCAGTGCAAGACGATCAGCAGACATGATCATTCACTGCTTGTTCTGTGCACTGGGACTTACTCATGTGTCTCAGCAAGGGTCAGATAATATTCTCCTATGAACAACCCCCTTTTTTGTGTTTGAGATACAGAAAAAAGTTGAATAGTTCCTAATTTGGTGGTTCTAATGCGGGATGGAAACACAGAGCGGGGGTTATTCACCACCAGTAGGAAACCATCAACTTTTGTATTTGAATTCTAAATGATTAGATTATTTTTTGGTTATACTTATTGATAACCAGACACTCCTGCTATACCCTTGGAGTCTGGGAACGTTCAGGCTTGGAGTCTGGATTTGAGGACATCTTTGATTTGATTCACACTTGCTACTTGTGTACTTGCTGCCAACATTGTTTAGATAATGCAGCACATCTGACAGGCTCTGTAGGAAAAGCATGTCAAACAATGATGCTTTTTGTTGTGGCTTGGCTGGAATGTTAAACCAGACTTTAGACTATAGTGGAGTCAAGAAAAGATTAAAACATCTTTTTAACAAAGGCTTCAAATGCAGAAATTAAGCAACTTATTCCTTCCACATCACAACCCTTGGATCACAGCCAGGGTAACATTTACAATGTATTGAAGGAGCTCATTCATCCTTCAGATAAAGAGATTTTTTTTGGGTTTTGTTTTGTTTTAAAAAAGGGAATGTATTTCCAGCACAAAATCTTGATCTGCCCAAGCGTGCCAGAATCACACTAGATGTTAATTCTCAAAATTATTTTATTGCTCTTGGGAATATATGAAGAGAATATTACATTTTTTTTTTTTATTATATTCTTCTGGTCTGTGTCATTCAATTTTTACATCTGAACACCAGTTACATCACTGATTGCTTTGACCTCTGATGTAAACCAGATGAAAGAACATCAGACAATATTTTGCATTGTGTTTCAGGTAAAGTGCATTTTTTAAAGATATTTTATACTATTTTTAAATCTTCAAGTCAAGTCCCACAAAGACATAGAAGCAGGTTTTTTTTTTGAGGGGGGAACAAGAAAAAACCCAAACAAATTTAAAAAACCCCAAGAAACCAGCATTCAAAAACTGTCCAGGATTTTTTTCTAGGAGATGTTTTAAAAACAATTCAGGAAAACAAAAATCTTTCGTGCAAGACTCCAGTGGTTATTGCATTCACAAAATGTGAATACTTGGGTCATTTCACTCCAGAGTGAAGCAAGTTTCCATCCTTTGCTTTCTGCTTCTGAGGAGATTGTCTTCAGCATCAAAAATAATATTGATAAAGGGAACTTCATTCTGCTGAAGGTGATTGCTTCCACCAAGAGAAGAGTGAGCAACATAGCAGATAACTCTATCCTAGCAGAAGTGAAGCTTTGGAGAAACGAGGCTTGGGGAGCATTTTTCTGTAAGAAACATAAATTCAGTTGTGAATTTATGACTGAATTGTACCAAAACATGAGAATTCATGACGTGTCTAGATAAACTAAGTGGTACTAAGATATAGGTACTTTGATATACTTTGTATCTGAATGATACAAATACATCTGAACAGATGGAAATATATCACAGCTTTTTACCTATCTGCACGTGCCAGTGGTTGATCCAACTAGAAGACAAAATTCCCCAATCCAAGGTATATACACACTGCCTCGACAGTTTTACAAGTATCCCTCTGGATTTCCAAATTTGTCCCTCTGACATACAGCAGACCAGATGGGCAGTGCCTCCACCCTGTACTGCAGCTGCTCTCATTCTGCTCCAGCAGTCATCTACCTGCTCCATCTTCAATTCAATGAGTTTTTTCCATTGCAAATGTGAGCCACCAAGAACTTTACATGACTTTTTCATCCATTCCCTTCTATGGATCACTGTTAGGACTAAGCACTATGAACTATATTCATAAAATAAACCTCACAGAACATAAACTTTTCTTTAATCATTTATGACCATTCAGCTGGACATTTCTGTCCACAGCTGAGTCTTTATAGTAAACAATAGACTTATTGTGGGCCATAAAGCTGTGTGAAGAGGCCTCTGACATAGTAATGATGTAATATTTGTACTCAAAGATCTGCTCTTTTTGCAGCATCTTTCTCCTATTTTATATTAATAAGACAGTGTAAAAGAATATTTGCACTTGCACTGAAATCAATACCAAATATCTTAGTTTACCATTTGATTACTAATATCTAGTACATTTTATCCCCTGTATTTGAGTGTCTAACAAAAGCTATTTGTAAAGGAAATTGTTTCCATAGAGAATAATAGCAATTCACATTTGATAATTTCACCTGTAAACAGAATGAACAAAGTGATTAAGAACATATAAATGAAATTTGGCAGTTATACTCTGGTTGTTTCAAAGTGCCTTACGTACATAGGTGAGCAAATAATGGGGTCTGAAAAATAATTTCAGTCCGGCGGCTCATATATCTGCCAAAATATAAGGGAAGAAAATCAGTGATGATGAAAGAAGTTCTCTTTGGGGAAAGAAGAGAAGCAACTTCTTCCCTGTTATGATTTTAGGAATTCAAAACATGGGCGTTCTTCAGCCCATAATTTTTGTTCTGTTACATATTTCAAAATTATTTAAATTCTGTATTTTTCATTCTGTGATTTAAATTATTTGTATTGTTTTTAATTAAAATGTCTGACACAAAACACAAATGTTTTAATCAAAAATGTCAAAGCAAAGTTCTTGGCATTTCAAAATATTCCCAGGTATATATATTTTTTTAATTTCACTAAATTTTTTTACATAGTTTTGGTTTCTGAGAATTTTTTTTGCAAATTTGGTATTCATTAAAAATTTTGCCTCACCTCAATTACATTAGTGTACATTAGTACACCCACATAACACCCTTTGAGGTAGCAAAGTGTCGTTGGCCTACTCCAACAAAACAAGATGCCAAATTATTTCTGAGGAAGGCAGGGAGAAATGAGTTTTATCCATTGAAATGTCAATGAGCTCAGCTTCCCACCAAAGGCACTTGGCATGCTGCAGACTTCAAGCTCTTACTTGTCCACAAGCTTCTTGCTCTGAGGCTTGGTGCTCCCAGCAGTACACCAGTAGGAGTCCTGTCCCACAGCAGACCACAGCTCCATTCAGACTCCATACCTGAACTTCCTTCCCATGTCGGCAGGACAGGGAGGATGGTACATACCCCAGTCTTGTCATGCTATGGGGTTGGACAGAAACCTGGTTCAGAATCTGAAATAATTTGCAGGTTAAACACTAGGGACATATGGTTGTGTCTGTCTGTCCAACATGAGCTTCTCCAATTAACTTCCTTCAGCCCCTCCTTTGACTCTTCACCTGGGGGAAGGGATGGCTGGATGGGGTCGGGCATCAGGGACCACAGCTTTTACAAGCCATCTGCTTCATAAATCTTCTCTTTTACATATGCCTGTCACAGGCAGCTATGGAAGGACAGAGGTGGAAGTACATCTTTGCCCAGACGAGAGAGTGGATTAAGTATGAGAGATGTGTGCCTGAGGTGGAGGAATTTACTCCACCTCTCTACACAAGACTGAGCCATGTGCACATGTAACTGTTGGGTGGGGATGACAGTCTTCTCTTTCTCCTCTCAGATAAATAGAGCACATTGTTCCTGAAGTCAAAGGTAGAGCAAGGAATTGAAACCTAGTTGCTTTTCAAGTAAGGAATTCAATTCTGTAGCAAGTGTAGGTTTCTGTAGTGACAACTGCCAGGTGTTACTTCATGGTCTTCTGAGGTATTGTGCCAAAGGTAAGAGGCAGAAAAGAACTATCCAGGCAAATGGATATAAAATGCATGGACCATACTAATGAAGAAGAAAAAACAATGCTTTCTGTGAAAAATTATCTAACTCAAGCACTGTCTGAAACAACCAATTATAGCCAGGAACCATAGTCAACTTTTACTATTAGTATTTGGCCTGACTTAACTGGCTTTAGAAAAGGACCTCAATTAATTTCTTTAATTGAATGAGCTGGACTTATCAATTAGTTTACTCACGTAAGATATTCCTGTAAGTGTTTAGACATAATGAAATTATTAGAAATTTGTTAGCAATATCAAGGAAATCCAATATTTTTACCGAATTCCAAATTATTCACCTTTAAGCTACAGTGCATGAAATCCATGCAGACTTTGTGATATTTAACAAATATTCTAAATGTCTCCTGCAAGGGCAAGGATATCATTTACAAGGAAGCATGCTGTGGCATTAAACACAACACAAAACTTAAACCGTGTGTCCCTCAGGACCTCCCCAAGCATTCTTGTTTACAACAAACAGCTGACAATATGCTAAAGTTGCCTTGGTGCTTGTGACATATTTGCCTGATGTTTTGACAGGTAAATATTTGTTTTTAAATTTGTCATCCTGTGTGCTTCTTCACAGAAGACTCCAGAGATTGATGATAGAATATGGAGTCTTTCACCTGTAAGGTCTTTGGTCTGTATCCACAGTAAGGAGAAGTACAAAATCTTCCATATCTCTTTTTATTTTCCCAGTGCATTTATGGTGAGGAGAAGACAGAAAGACAGAAGACAGAAAGAGCTATGCAACAGAATGTTTAATTACTTGCAATTCTGCAAGCCGTTTAGGGCCTTAGTTGTTCAGCTGAAGCTCACACAGGCAATGAAACCCATCAACGCTGGCATTAATTGGAACTCCTGTGAACAGTTTCAGCATTTGTCTTTCTATCTATCACTTCAAAGTGGAGTGTTGCTCTGCCAAAAAGATACCTCCCTCCAAGTGACAATGAAACAGAACATTAGTGCACTGTGGAGAAATTCCTGTTGACTTCATCATATATAGACTGAATGTGGGTTCTAATGCTGTCTGTCTGGATCTCTCAAAAAGGAACTCTTGTAAATCCTGAGTGTTTTCTTTTATCAAAGAAGACCACTTTCATACGTAAAACTCCTTCTTACATGAAGTTGTATGCTCTACTTTATTAAAAGGGAAAACAAAACCAGGATGAGACTCCACCTTAGAATTCATAGAGTTCTGACAGAGGTTTTTAAGAGCTCTGAACAAACCAAAAACTGTAACAGGGCTTTTACTGTCAAACAAGCAAGGAAAAGCTTAGATGAGATGAACTCCTTTCCTCTCTGTAATTTAACGGTTGCACCAGTGGAAAGAAAAGGTCTAAACAGGTAAAATAGCTTTGAAATATTTATTTGTTTTCCATAATAACTGTATGTATCCCAGCTCTAACCAATTATTGATGCTGGTGCAGATCACAAATTGATGTGACAGAAAGAGAGGCTAGTTTAATAGAAAATTATAATAACAATGAGCAGTGTAAACAACTAAATCAATTTCTATTGATATACCAGTAAAAGATCTTACATGATATACAGACCTGGCTTGTTCCTACAGATTTTTCTAGCTGTTCTTATTGAGTATAGCAGGTATTTAAAATTATGCTCTAGAGTTTCTGACATGGACTAATTAAAGCAGCATTGCACTAAACTTTACAGTATTTCTTCCATGATAAGAGGCAAGTAGATAATACCTCTGCTTGCCATTCCTCTAATGCATTTCCTCTGTTGGAACTCAAATATTATAATTTCTTCCATTAAGCTTTGAGTCAGGGTCTCTGCTTAATAGGGAAGACCTGGTTGTCCTTCTGCAGTCACTGCTCTTTCTAAACCTCAACCTTGATTACAAGCTGAAAAATTTTACATGTAGAAAATGATTGATGCTGCCAACACACTGGCTTTTCAGAGATGATGCCAAGTATTTTACTGTAAAGGCAGACAGGGATGCTCAGACTCCAACAAAAAGCCATGTAAATAGTTAAAGATAGATACCAGTAGAAGCAACAGATTTTCCTACTAATGTGAAATGGTATGTTTTAAAAAATCTATTTGAACATCTAAGTGTCAGTAAATAAAAATAACACTGCAGAGAGCATTTGTCTACAGGGGTTTAAAAGCACCTGTTGACTCAGATTGCCTGGTAAGAAATTACCACTTCACTTACAAGGCAGTGTGCTGTGGGATTAAAAAAGAGCACAATACCTAAACCATTCCCTGTCTCAGAGCTACCTCAGCCACTTAATCACCCCATTGTAATAAATGGCTGCCTATATCCTAAAGGAGGCTTTTCTCTTTATGATGAGTCAAGCACACTGTCAGTACTTATAGCACCTGAGCAGAACTTTTTTTTTCTGTAAATATTTATTTTCTCATTCTCAAAAAGCTAGTCTGTGTAAGCTGTTCCATAGCTGACTGGGAACAAAAAAAGTTTCTCACTACTAGTAACATATCTGGTACCTTACAATACACCATACTTGAGTATCTGAAACACTTGTTTAAATATACAGATGGCTCTAGATATCAGGAGTCCCAGCCGGCCTCATCTCAATAATCTTCATCCATTTCACTGAACTAAGGGTTCCAAACTAAGAGCACAGCTAAAGTATAAAAGCCCAGACTACACTACAGAGCCAAAACTTCAGATTGTGCCCATGCAAATCTCCCTCACATTTCTAATATCATCAGGACTTTGCAGAACTGAGTGCCTATTTTCTGACTGATCCTTTTAAAGAGAGAAATGCCATCAGAACCAACTGAAATACAAACTGCATCTGTAGTGACAACTTGACATTTTGGTTCTTTTCCGTAGGTTTCAATTTGGTTCTTGTGAACAGGATTAAGTTGCATACTCTCAAGTATTGGAAAGAATCTGACAACTGGGCCAGGGAAAGGCTAGGCAGTATTCTTGTTTTCCTTTTAATTCCTGTAAAGAAGAAACTAATCTTTCTTGTTTTTAATGAACAAGCTCTTTTTATGTGTGACAATAGATTTCCCTTTCAAGAAAGCTTGCCTCAGTGAACCAGATGCTTCCCTGAGCAGTAACAGAAGCAGTCAAACAGTCCTGCAGACTGTTTGTGACTGGGAGTGGAAATGGGAAAGGATGGGGACTGTGGTGTTACAGAGAGTACTGACTGATTCTTGCCCCCACAAGATGAGCAAGGAACATAATTTGAGGTAAATAAACATTCATATTGTCCTCAGTGAATTTAAATTTGTTGGACTGGGTGGCTGCATTAAAAATAGGCACAAGTGCTGTTTTCCAAGCATCATCCCTTTACAAAATGCATATTGCAGCAAAACACATACTTGTTATTGGCCTTGCTGCAGAATCCTCATATGCTTTTATTCAGACTGGGCCTGATTTTATGAGGAGCTAAGTCATCACCAAACTCCCTTTAAGTTCAGTGGAAACGGAGCTCCTGAAATTATTTTAAATATTGTGCTTTATTTGTAACTTGTTTTTAGCCTTTCATTTCCAAGTCATCTTTGAAGCTTTGGTACTGCTATGGCTATAAGAAACGGTTTGCTCCATTTTAACCTTTCACTTTTTATTAACAAAATCAAAACCAGGAAAATTAGATACCTCCTGATTTTCATTTATTTTAATATTAAGGGAATGTTTGAAATGGCACAAGTCTTGGGGAAAGTACTTCAAGCCGTGGCTGCAGCAGCACTGGGGTTCTGGTCACAGACATCAAAGATAACTTGAAAAGAAGTAAAAAATTTGAAACCGATAATTCTTTACATTTGTGGATATATTTAAATAATTTTGTTACATATATGTGAAAAAAAAAGCTAAGAAAAGAGAATTGAGTACTGTTAAATACCAGTATTTTAAATGTATAACTAAGTTTTTTTCCAATTTTGTCTTCTTTGGGGAAGACACGAGAAATAAAACTGTATGGCAACAGTGGAAGATTGAGTAAGCAGGTATTTAGGAGAATACCTGTGGGAGAGTCTCTGCCACTGGCTTTCTGTATGGCCATTAGAAAATTACTTATTATATTGTTCTTGTTCCTAAACTCAGATTTCTCTACCTCGAACATCTGTGCACTAATGATAGATAGATGTGAATATTCCATGTCTTAAATGCTTAAGTCAGAGTGCTTGCTGTTTATTGCCCAAAAAATGGCACATTAAAGTAAAACATGGCAACAAAAATATATCATATTTGAAATCTCTCTACTGTTCCCCTTATGTTGAACCTGAATAATGTAGCCTGATGCAGATTTAAAAAAACAGTAAAGGTATTATAGTATTGTCAATTGTCTCTTCACTCCTTTTGTTTGCTGTGCCTCTCCTATATTTCGTTTTCAAAATATTGGGATTGAAACTATGGCTGAATTTATGACTCTGAAGGGAATTTTGCATTTGTATTTGTAAGCACTCCATAATTTTCATAGCAAGACTTAAAGAATAGTAAGGAAAAGTCTGTTTTTCAAAATTCCCTGACAGTGCTGGACTTTTGAAGATGTTTTGAGGAGTTTGTGGGCGTGAAAAATGAAAACATAATTAATTGATAACTAAAAATAGCATTGGCCCTAAAAAGTGTTAGGGCTACACTCAACCAAAACTTTGCAGAAGGCAAACATGTGAGCCATTAGCAACTAACGGGGTGTTGAAGAAGGTGAAAAATAAGCAAGAAGACTGGCCAGACACTATAAGATTTAGTCCGCAAAGACTAGACATTCAGTTCTTTTATTAAAATGTCTCTTTCAAAGATTAAACCCAACAATAATTTAGAACTTTGAGAAGATAATTATTATTTTTGTACCTGCTTACATAAACACTCTAAGATTAGCAACAAGGTCTGTTATTGTATTACATTACTAAGAAAAGAACTGAAGTGTTCAAATCAAAGTGTATTAATATATTACTTCTGCTTTGGGAGAATTTAATATAATTTTAAAAGTATCAGAACTGAATTACTATGCTTATCAAAAACTTTAGATACTGCCAGGTAAATCACAATAAAGGTACAATTTAAATATTTGAACAACTTCAAACTCTGTTTCTTTATTGATCATATTGAAGGTGTCGTTGGCATAGAGACTTCACCTGAGCTTTACATTTTAAATGGAGGCTTCTGAAAACTGCTGCATGCAAATATTTTTAGTAGCTGAGGTAGGAAAATTTTCATTTAAATTGGAATAAACTTGGTCTTTGGGGCTTGGACTACTGATACCTCATTATAAATTCCATTATCAAGTATTAATAGTGAGATGATTGTAGCCATCAAATGCAGAGTTCATGGGCAGAGGACAGAACATGCGCATCACAGGAACATCGATAGCAGGCCTTGATCCTGAGCACTGAGTTGCTGTTTTTTCACAGCTCTCTCTATAACAACTTCAAAATCTCTCTGACCACTGCTTAATGAATGTAAAAGTAGGATTGTTTCTCACTGAATGTAACATTTTTCATTTACCTACACTGGATTTCATCTGCCACTTAACAATTTAATCTCCCACTCATTTTTTTTTGTAACCAGCCCTCATCTTTATTCCCCCAAGTAATTACAGTGTTTGCTTAGGAAATTCTCATGGGAGCCTAGGTTCCCTTCTCCTGCCTGAATGCAGTATGAAGAACAGCAGAGGTCATTCTGCCCCATAAATAAAACAGTTCAACAGTAATAAATGAGAAAGAAATCCCACTGTCTTTCTCACAGAGGCTTTACCTTCCCGTGGCTTTCACTCCCAGGGGTGGCCATTGTCAAACAATTCCTTCCCCTCCTCAGCTGTTCCACTCAAGTTCATGATTCAGCCTGAAGTGGTTTCCCACTAAGCTTGTTTTCTCTTGTGCTTCTGGTCCAGATGTCTGTGTGCATATCTCAGTGCCATGGATGCCAGCCTCCATCAAACCAGGAGGAGGTCTGTGTGCTGAGAGAGGCTGCCTGGCCACAAAAAGGAAAGACAGAAGAGAAATGAGCGAGTTCACACCCTTCAGATTTGTAACCACAGGTCTTGTGACCCCTGTGTCACCAGCAGTCTCTGGCATCTCCTAAGAAGAACACAGCACCTTCCAGACAGATAGGTCCAGCCATGCCCTCCTCCCCCAGAAGATGACCTCTTAAAATTGTGTGCTCATTAGCAACCAGGATGGTTGCTTCAGAGGGAGCGGAGTTTTTTGGTAGGAAGGTGGCGTAGATGTTCTGGATCCCAGCTCTTCCTTTCCATATGTTCTGCAATAAGCCAAAGAAAAGCTGTCCCACTCTAAACTTGTGTCTGGGGCTATGTAATCCAAGGAATAGGTCAGCAAGGGATGAAGGTGTCAGGGTGCAGCTTCAAGATGAGCTTGATCCCAGGAATGGGCTCTGTCTCTGTTTTCCGATTTGCAACCAGTTTTGACGTCCTGCACAAAACCTGTGCTCCATCTACTCAGATGAAGGGGTTAAGAAAGGAGCTCACCAGAACTTTCCTCCTGTTCCTTGGATGTTCTTACAAGAGGTCGCACAGAAAGATCCTGGACTAGTTCAGGACACAACTGTGAGGGAAGGTGTGTGGCGTAACAGAGACGATAGGATCTGAATAGGAACTTGCAGTTCAGCACAACTGCCAAGTTTGGCAGCTGGGATAGAACAAATGCTAGAGCTGCTCACTCACAAGGAGGAACATCATTGCTACTTGGTCATGACCTCATTCAGGCACAGATTTTAGGGCAGTTAAGGTCATTCTTAAGCTGCTCTGCTGCTATTGGCAGAGGTTGGAACCTAACGTGAACATGACAAATATTTAATAATTTCTCAAGGGTATGTTCTCTGCCATCCCTTCCCTGTCAGATGATGGGTCCTTCTGCCATGACAGTAGTTTTCCTAATAGCAACAAGATTTTGGGAATTCTTACTTTGGAGGCAATTGCCATATTTGGCAACTCTCTCCTTCACATTATCCCTGGGTTCCCATCTTAGGAGACCTTATAGTCTTCAGGAAAGTGGTCCCAGTGCAGGGATGGATGATGAGGAAACTTGGCCTTAGGTATCCTAAATTAAATCCTTAGTCACTTTAGGTACATCTGAAAAGGAAGTTTGATGAGTTACATTTTGTGCTTACTCAGCAAACCATGATTTTAGATGCCTGGTGTGTTCTCTAAATGTCAGAGCTTTCCCACCAAAAGCCCTGGCATCAACATAATTCTAGACAGAAAAGAGTTTTCAGGTTTTGACACTCCTAGATGTCACATAGATTCCCTAGAAATAGTTCTGTCAGCCAGTTCTCTTACTCTGCTGGGCTTGTCTGCTGACAGAGGCACAGGTCACTGTAAGAATAGTGATAGGAACTTATAAGTGTAGGAAAGAAACGAATCTTTTTGTGATTCTGACTCTAACTTGTGCCTCACTTCTGCACTTCTGTCATGAATATAGAAGTGCTCTAATACTACCTATGTTGCTCTGAGACTCTCTGGGCCTTTTTCTGCTGATGGGAGGTGGAGAGTGATTGTCTTTACGTCACTTTTTTTTTCTTTTTTCTTCACTTCTTAAAGTGTCTTTATCTTAAACTGCAAGTTTTTCTCACTTTTGCCCTAATGATCCTCTCCCCCACCCTGCTGGGGGAGCAAGCAATTGGCTGGGGCCTTAGCTCCTGGGGGCTTGGCTGGGGTAAGCTCACTACCATGATTCAATATAAATGTTAAAAATTTTCAGTACCACATCTCCTGCATTTCAGCTGTGATGTGAATAATATTTTGATAGTCCCAAACAATGCAAAAATATGTCTGTCTGACTTACCAAGTCTTTGGTGTGATGTTTCCTGTCTGGCCTATAGGTCTTTATTCTTTCTCATGGCAGGAGCCACACAGAGCAAATGCATGGAACCCCCTGCCACAGTGACCTCCTCTTTGATACTCTTTTCCAGAACTGTTGGGGCATTGGTGGTATCCTCTTGCAGAGGGGTTTCAAGGTGATTATTCAATTTTGTCCTGCTGAAGGAATAATTGCCAATTACAATATCACATACATAGTCACTTAAAGAAGTAAAGAGCACAGGAAAAAAACCCAATCTTTTCCCTCTTTCATTCTGTTCTTTCACTATGTTTGGGGACATTTGTCCACATGATCAAAGCTGCATTGCCAGTGAAAGGAGTCTGTGCACCTGTAAATCTGTGTGGGGAAGGAGCTGAGCAGGAGTAAATGACGACAATTATTACAGTCCTAACTAATTGATTCCATTCTATATAGAACACGTGGAATCCAGCGATCAAGTCTGTGTGGACGCAATATTTACTGTAGATAACTTCTACAGAGTTAATGTTCTTGAATAAAAATAAACATGAAACACCACTGATGTTACTTCACACAGTGAAGAAAAACAGTCACTTAATTTCACGACTGGATGTATTTCTATGGCCATTCTTCTGCAAGAAGTTACAGTAGATAGTCCAGCTATCTCTTCCAGTCCTAATCACCAGGAACACAATTCTATGCAAGTCCTCTTCTTTGTATCCATGCCTAAGACAATTTTTCTTTTTTACAGTTTTTGCTCTTCTTTTAGCCTACTCCTGCTGATTGGTTGAGAATTATTTGGCTTTCTCAAGTAGTTTTTCCCAAAGGACTACATCCCTTCCACCAATGGTTCATTGTTCTACCTCCTGAATGACAGAGGCTGCATGTGGATTAAAGAAATAATATATCAAATTATGTGGCAGAGAAAGGGATATTCTGTCTTAAAGCTGAATTTCGCCTCCCTTGCTTTGGTCTGTGTTCCACCTCCAACCATAACTCATTGCCTCTAACCTTTGCTGCACACAGGGTGTTCCAGACGGTAACGAGGTAATGAGATACTCACAGTCCTCAAAATTCAGCTCTAGGAAGCAAAATGGTCCCACTGCTCTAATGAAGGTAGGGCATGAGGCCAGTCTAGTAGAGAATTCATTTTGTTTTCCAAATTATGCCTCACTGCTAGTACTTCTGAAAAGATCAGAAAGTGGACTAGAATCTCTAAAAAGATTAATTGTATTACTAAAACTTCAAATGAAGCCGATAATCCACTGGCACTTGTAAAAGAAACAACTGTCAGGAAAGCGCTGAATTCAGCAGACATAGTTTTCTACTGAGGTGTGGATGAATGACTGTGACAGGGTCTCCTGGAGATTTTTAGCTGAAAAGTAAGCTGCTTTCTGTTTAATTCCCAGGTCATGTATGAGTGCTTAGACAAAGTTGGTTGGTGCATCACTGACCATATCCGCCAACATACTTTACTTGTGACCTGTAAAGTAAAGTGCGTTTTATATTTATTTAGTCACTGGGTTTGGTCTCCTCTGAATTATAAAACTACGTCTTGGGTAAAATGCTGTGAGATTGTGCTGTGAATTTAGTCCATAAATTCACACCAATATTTGTTTTTATCAGTATTAGATCAGTCCTGGCAGTTTTCCTTACAAATGTAATTCCTGTGACAGAGTAGCTCTTTTTATTTCCACTGAAAGTAATGCAGAGAATTTTCAATAAGACATGGGCATGAACCAAAATGCAGGTTCCAATCAGTTCTGTGCACCTTTTTGCTCTATGGCAAATAAAAAAGAATATTTTCTTTATTTTAGTTTAACAGTCAAATCTAAAGTTACATACAAAAGAGATAAATGGTTTCTGCAGAATTCCTTTTGAGGTTTATTTAAGAAGATTTAAAAATTATTTCTTCTAGAGTATTTTTAGCAGATTTCGTGCACTTTACTTTTTCTAAAACTTTATGGATAAGTGAAAGCAGTATTCCATGCATTGAATGTAATTATATGTGAGGAAAAAGTATATGTTTAATTATGGTTTAAATAACAGACTTTTCCATTTTTTTCACATAGGAAAAAAAAAAGATTAATTTAGGAAGGACTTAACATTGTGTTTCTTCAATTAAAATCAGAAGTAGTCTATAATTACACCATAGATCTTTAATGGTCTTCTAAAAAATCATCAAAAAGCAAACAAACAAGCCTTAGGGATCTGAATGTTCATATTTCCACTGCCTATAGAGGCTTTTGAATTAGGCAAAAAAAAAAAGAAATTAGTCATGTTTCCCACATAGAATCATAGAATGGTTTGGGTTGGAAGGGACCTTAAAGATAATGAGTAGGGACAGTTTTCATTTGACCAGGTTGCTCAGAGCTCCATCCAACCTGGCCTTGAACACTTTCAGGGATGGGGCATCCACAACTTCTCTGGGCAACCTGTTCCTCATCATCCCCGCAGTAAAGCTTTTTTTCCTAATATCTAATTTGAACCTCCTCTCTTTCAGTTTAAAATGACTCCCTTTTGTCCTGTCACTATTGGAAGGAAAAGGTTTCACAGGTCCAAGCAGTGTGTTCAGCCCTTCAGATCTATGTAGGGACCAGATGATTTGTTGCGCAGGTTAGGAATGGGAAATGTTGATCGTCAGTACCAAGGGCCCAGGGAGGCCCTGTTCAATAATTCTCATAGATCTAAGATCTAAATCTCATAGATCACAAATCCAAATGCCAGACATAATAGTGGCACTTAGGAGTACTGAGTGGGCAGTTTTCATTGCTGTTCAAGGACAAGGGTTTAAGCTGCCTTTCTTTATCAATCTGAGACACTCCTTTGCCTGTACCATGTCATGTTCTCACAAGAAAAGCTGTATCATCTGCTTGGCCACAGAGCTAACATATCTTCCAAATGAGGAAGGTTTTCTCCCACTCAGTTTTCCAACAGAACAATCTCATATTTTCAGTCAGCTTTTTCTTGGTGGCAGCAGAGGGCCTGAGGTACACAGCAAACTGCTTATAAAGCCTACTGGCCTTCTTCCGCTGTGCCAGGGGATGGCTTTAATGGCACATTCTTCTGTCTCTGGAAGCTGCTCACACATTCCCTGTGGTCATAGCTATGGGGAGCAGAGAAGGCCTTCTAGATGCAAACGTGGTGCATAGATGGTTGCATTACAACCCAAAATTCCCTTGAGAATTTAATTTTAAGCCTAGATTAGCCTAGACATATCCAGTGAAAATCAAAATCCAAGCTGATACTCTAGTCACAAATTAGAGTAGGAAGATTATATGTATAAAAGATTTGAAGTGTATATATTTCCCTTCTTCCCATTACATAAATGCCGAAATGGAATCAAAGATTTTCACCGCTAATGGAGTTTCTGTTCTTTGTCTGTTGAGGTCAGAATTGTAAAACATCTTAAAGATGCTGTCTGGAGTTTTTGGTTTTGCTTTCTCAGAGGAAAGTATGTTTTGTTTTATAAAAGTCTTTTAATTTAGAAATCAGATCTTATCAGGGTGAATTCTGTGACCTTCTGAAAGACTATTTTAGCAATGGAAAGTGAGTTAAGATTCTAATTCTCATATAATAGATATGTCTTTGGTTTTGTCTGATGTTGAAAATAAAAGATTTATGTTATTTCCACGGCTGAGTATGTTGCAATAGCTGATTTGCACAAAATAGCAGCAGCATTTAATAGACCGATGATGAATAACACTGAGCTGGACCTCAAAAGGCTCCTTCACACTTTCCTGAAGACTGCTGGTAAACCATTTTAATATTCTTATTCCTCAGTTTTCCTGTTTGTAAAATAAAGTTTATTATATTCCATTCCTTGGTAAAGCCAGTTGATTCATACCAGTCAAAAACATGTGTATTACTAAGTGAATGGAAAACATTAATTTTTCAAGGTATTTTTTGGCATTTGTTTTGATGTTATTCTAGTTCGATAAAACATGCAAGGAAAAAAATCCCAGAGCACAGAACATTTAGAATTTTCTTTTTTCAAAGCCCTATCTTATGCTCAAATAGAATGTTATCAATTCAATAACTAAGAGGAACCTGAAATTCATCCTGTATGTTATATTTTATGAATATAAAAAACCCACACAACAAAAAATATATCCAGAGAGTCTCATAATTTTATACTTTTCAGAGTAAATAACTGTATTTATTACCTGTTTTGAACAATTAAATTATTATCATTTTTTCCACAGCAGAGAAAATGTGGAAAAATCATTTCGCAGAGCCTCGTCTAGATTGGCTAGTGTTCAAATGAAGGCAATTTTGCTGTCTCTTGATGTTTCTGACACCAGACCTAAATATATTTGTAGCTTTTCTGTAAGAAATGAGAGGTCTGATGTCCACTTTGATTATAACATTTAGTGGAAAGATGTTTTCATGGTGAATTTGGGTACTCAGAAAAAAATCCCATAAAAGAGATTGGTCACTTGCTATTTAAGTTGTAAAAAAGAAGGTTTCTTTTCACCTATAGTATGAGATACCCATCCATTTTTTTTCTGAGCTTAGCAAAAGCAGGTTCATTTATCACTTTGACTCTTTCGGCTTTTGAGTCAGCAAAGTTTGAACACCTCTTATATCTTTTTCCCTTTCCTATTTTTGAAAGACAGCCATAAATACTATACTAAGCACAAATAAAGACAGTCTTTCTCCTGAAGAGCTTTACAAGTAAACACTTTGGAAGGCTAGACATTCTAGGAAATCCAGATGATTGGAAGGACTTGAGTGTTGAAAGGGTGCTGTGTTGGCCAAAGCTAAGCATGAATGTTTTTACCAAAATATGCTACTAAATTTAGCCTGGGTGGCTCAAGAATTTTCCCTTTTTTACCCAGATAGTTCTCACTATTATATTTTAGGGATCCATTTGGATCATAACCAGGGTCACATGAGCAGCTCTGGATAACTACAACTTCACTTACTCCTTGAATGAGCTTCAAAGACCTGGAATACCAGTGTTTCTTACCTCTAATTAGGGCTGAGACACTCCTTGTGTGTCAGAATATGGTTTATCCCCATTTATTTTCAGTGTCTTCCTAAATAAAATCAGGTTAGTGACAATTGTGTCAAGAATCTCTTTGGGTTAGTCTGCAGCCAAGTCATCTTTAGACAATCTTACATGTTGTGGCTGGATATGGTTCTTACTTCCCAGCCCCCCACCGTGCCAAATTCCCTTTAGTGATCAAGAGCATAGTAACAATGCAGCATTTGGACACTGCTCTGGGCTTGAACTGACTTCATATCTTGATGCAGACCTCCTGAAGTTCATTCATAATACTGCTGCCTTTGTGCCATGGTATGAAGGTGCTGGGAGTGTGATTCACCTCTTCCTCACTGTAACTTTCTATTGGTGCACTCCCAGTTTAAATCTGCTAGGATGTGGCCTGGAAGTGAGGTGTCCCCTACAGGGTATATACTTGGGAGTCTATAAGCGCAGTAAGAGAGGAATATTCATTTGCACTTTGGCAAATGCAGTAAAAAAGGAATACACTCCTCTGACTTTTTGGAGTATCTCTGCATTACTATTGATTAGTGAGATTAAAACTTGAATCCCTGATTTTTAAAATTTTATTTTAGAAAACCAAGATTTTTTAAAATCAATTAACACAGGCTTAGAGAAGAAGTACCTTTTAATTATGAAAAATCTGCCCAAAACAAAGAATGAACTAATGGTTTATAACTTCTAAAGCACATTTTAAGGTTGGGTTATGAAGTGAAAAAACCTTTACATATGGAGGTCTCAGAGGAACTGTCATTCATTAATGTTTTAAACAGATGCTTCACTAAGCAACATATTTAATTAAATCCACAACTGTTGTGCTTAAACAAGACAGATTTTTACTAGAGCAAGCATAAAGTTGAATTCACAGCAACAATTAACCAGACTTGTTTGTACAGTGTGTTTTATCAAACAGGTAGAGTGGCTTTTCAAAGACATTAATTTAAGTGTTGATCATCATTAAAATCTCTGAAAGCTGAAGATCATAGTGTACATGTAGTCACTGCAAAGAAAATGTAGGTAGCTATTCTTTTCACAAGGTCTGATGCCATTTCCAATGGGCTTAATGAGAGCTACGGTGAGCTTCCATATCTGTTGGTGATATATGTACATGCATATATGTATATAATACTATGTTTTTGCATGAATAAATACTTCTAATATGTAGGTATAAATGTTTTGTGAATGCCATAAACAAGTGTATGGTACAATTGCTTATATTGTAAGCAAGTAAATAGGAACCACTTGTTTATGGCTTCAACACTCAACCCAAGGTCACAAACCCTGATTTCATCAATAGGGTATAGGTATAGGAAGGTATAGGAAGGACTAGAGGACACAATGACACCTTCACTTCTGTCAGTTCTCTGTCAAGGAATCTCATCAGGTTCAGAGAATTGCTCTATTATTAACACAAGAATTTTATTGGTATTGTATCTGGGCTAGTCTATTGACCTCAGTGGAGTTCCTCCAATATAAATAGTAGTTGAATAATAAGAATTCTGTATGGGAAGGTTCCTCTGACAATGTCATGTAAGACTGCACACTTTCTCATATTCCTTTCTCTTTTCAATAGAGTGCCTTGGAAGAAGCTAACTTCTTTCTTCTCAAACGTAGCAAGGTCTTTAACTTGATCCATAATGATGGAAATTTAAAGACTCTCTCTGAGTGGATTCTATGCTGAGCTTCATCTGCTGCAGCACTGTGATGTGCAGAATTCCACAAAACACATGAACTGTCAGAGGCATTTCAGGGTTTCTGTATTGCAGGAAAGGTTAGAAACAGTTGCAGCCATTATTCTTCTATGTACCATTCATTTCTAATGTTTATGCTTTTGTGGAGTAAGGCACACTGCAATGCACACTGGTGTTTTTGAGGAAATCTTACTGTCAATTTACATCAACTAGAACTGTCTAGTCTTGAGTGCACTAAATAAAGGCTGTGGACATTCTTTCCCTGCTCTGACACAGACTCTTTCAGCAGACAGAAAAATATCTGAAGCTTTCCTGATTTTCCCAGTCAGGGCCTTCTAACTCTTCTTTGCCTCTACATAATTTGACCTGCAAATATTTGGTGAAAGGATTATTTTATGTGCTATGAAAACAAGACTTTTTTTTTTTTTAATGACAACTAAATAGCATTGTGAAGTGATCTATTTATACCTAACTTTACCATGGTGCTATTTCATTAATAGCACTATTTGCATTACTTAATTTATTCAATATTCAGAGACCAGACAAATCTGGTCATATTTTTGCTATCATGGTAGGAATTAATGATGATCTACTACTGTATTTCTGATAAAAGGGATTTGTGTCAAAGCACTTGTTGCTACACAGCCTGATAATGCCACACATAGAAAAAAAAATCCTATGGTTAGTTAATTTACATATTTATTTTTTTAAGCACCAAAGAAAACCAGCTTTTCTCCATTCCAGAGCAATGCCCTATCAGATTATGCCACAGAATAATTGCATTGTCTGGTAAAATGACTGAGTTGTTGCCCATGACAAAAATCTTTGTTCTTTCGGGAACTTGTGGAGAAATTTTGCCCTGGGTAAAATTCTCAGTTTTGCTTAATCATCTGTTGTTGTCGATATTATCTGGTTTTATAAGAAAAATTCAGAATGGGGCTGGTAGCAGTTTCACACTCTCCACAGCTCAATAAATTTTTGAAACATGGACTATTTTGATAGCTTGTGATCCAAGCAATAAACAAACTAAGATGCATAATTTGGTATTTTCTCAAACTGTTTACAAAGGTCTAGAGAAAGGACAGGATGTTATTTTGTGGTTCGGCAGTTTTCCTTTTGACTGTTAGGCTAAAAGAATGAAATAGTATTCCAGAAGAGAGTTAACATGAGGTACTTTTGAATACACAGAAACAGGGGACTCAGTCCTCCTTTTGTCTTTCTCTCCATTTGTCTTCTTTGTGAAATAGCATTAGAGTTAAAAAGGGGAATCATGAAAGGTGTGAAGACTGCCAAGAGAGTTGCCATGGTTTTAAAAGCAGCTGTAGCCACCAAAGCCAGAAAACAAATCTACATGGGAGCAACATTAGGAAGTCTAAGGAATCGTCAATAACAGTATATGGGACATATGTCAGTACTCTGACTCACTGAAAAATATAAGGCCCAGTCTCCTTCAGATTTGATGGCAAAAATCCCATTTACTTCAATAGCATAGGACTGGAATTTCTATTTGGAATGCGATTATCAAAATTATTTTAGTTGGCTGAAGTTCTTTTTTTCTTATTTCCCATAACTTGGAGGTAAAATGACTTGTCAACAATAGATATAGTATACCAGCAGCAGTTTTCTTGTTAATGGTACGAGATGTTGAAGAATTCACAGTCTACAGGTAATTAGTCTTCTCTAACTGCAAATATTACATTTAATTTTGTGAAGCAACACTCTTTTCAAGCTATGGGGTATTTCACAGTACTATACTGGATGCCTGTGCAGAGAATTGAAAGGTCATAGGTATTTTAGTGCAGTCTCTATGTTATTTGTAAATTCAAGAGACATATTACTCCCGTATTAAAGATACTCCAAATGTTATCCAACAAATTGTATTTCACTATGCTAGCTTAGAGAGGAGTGTACAGAACAGCAGGAAAAACAAAAGGTGTGTGAAAGAGCAGCTCAGGAACAGAACATTTATTATTCATAAAAAGTAATAATGAGCTGAGACACCCAAAGAATTTGTTGCTTTTTTGAACATATTGACTCTAGAACTAGTTGCCATAGAGGTTTTTATTATTCCTATTAAAATTATTGTCAGTGCTATTTATTGATTACACTGCTCTTCTAGATTGTCTGTAAACAAAACCTGTATTTCCAGCTTTTTAACCAATTATCATGCTGTCTACTTCTGGGAATCAGTTTCTTTTAAAGAAATTAACATTTCACAAAGCAATAGCAATACTGCCTACAAGTATGGTCAGTCACACACTGCTTCCTACTTTAAATCCAAATGGAAAGCTTTGATAGGCATAACTATTTGGAATAAAACTGTGTTCTAATGGCAAGTACTTGCTGACCTGGTAATTAAAGGGTCAATTGAATTTATTGGATTTAATTTTTTACTAGGAAAGCAATTTTGATCATTTTTAGGTTTAGTTTAAAAAATTTTGAATAACTTCTCCAGTTATATATATATATATATATATATAAGGATCATATTTTTAGAAATACAGAGATAATTCAAAACATATGGGCTCTGAAGAGTGTCTTTGTACACAACCTTTTCAGAGCAGGTTCTATCAGTGCCACTGCATTTATTCTGCACTTTCCTACAAAGTACAGCAGGCTGAGGTGAGTAATTGAGATGACTGCCATGCCAGGGTTGCTGCGGGCAGTGGCGTCCCTCGGACAACTAGGGTGACCAGGGATCCTCAAAGAGAGAAAGGATCCTGCTAACTTGGGCAAACCAGGTATTTCAAGTGCCTGCAAGACCTGCAGGACCTGGATGCCCTGAGTCACTGGGTGACTCAACCACCCAGACACCTGACTTGCCTTGGGTAATCCACATTCCTCCGGCTTTATAAGAGAAAGAGATGAACACAGAAACTCCTGTTTTCCATCCCTGGACATCAGCTGCAGAGGTCACTGAAGTTCTGATACTTGTCAAACTTTGGAGGTCTAAAACTCCTATCCTTGAGCTGCCTAGGGCTGTTTGGGATGGCCTCCCAACAAAAATCCCCCTAAAGAAATTTGAAATATTATGGCGAGATAGGCTGTGAACTTCTCTGACAAAGGACCACCACTTTTACCCCACCACAGGGAGACACCACCGCTGACCTAGAGACCTTCTGCAGGAGAAGGGCGGGCAGTAACCCGGGGACAGCAAGGGCTGCTGACAGTAGGCAAAGTCCAAATGCGACCTTAGAGACAGCATAAATCCAAACTGCTGACATGGCTAGTGCAGAAGCATTTTTGGTTGTAGTAGTGCAGAAAGACAAAGATTTGATGAGTGGACACAACTAAAAATCCAATGCACTGTTTTGCTGTTTATTTCCAGCTATTTTGATTATGTCTTTTCCACGACCAAAATGTAACATGGACTAGGAAAGTGGTCCAAATGGTCTTCTGAATGAAACATAATCACTTTTATTTCCTCAAGCCAAAAGTATATTTAGCCCTGGAACAATAAATCTATCATTGTACTGATTGAAGCAGTGAATAGATATTGTAATCAAAGTGCATGTTTATGAAGTGATAAAGTAACTATCTCCAGAGGGTTGTGCCTCCAGCTCAGTACAACCCTTTTTTGGAAGTCATGGTGGCTCTGGAGACCGGACAGCTCCTGGATTTGTTTTCCTTTCTTTTTTCCAGCCGGTACAACAGAATGGGCTCTGGGCATGAAAAGTAATGTAATGGTGAAAAACAGAGCAGTCTGCCCTCTAGTTTACCCTTTTATATTGCACCAAGCATTGCACTTAGGCCCAGCGCTCTGGGAATTAACACTCCCTAGAAATATTTTTTATAATTATTTGCTACATCACTGCTTCTTTTATTCTTCGTTGCATTTAGATGATAAAAATAGTATTGTGCTGTATATATAGCCATCTACTTAAAATAAAACCAGCTGTTATCCATTAAAATGTTAAATATTTTTAATTAATTTTTTTTTCTCAGTGTGAAGCAGGAATTTTAGAGTAAGCTCATTGAATCTTGTAAGTATTAAATCATGAAGGGCAAGTTTCCTCTGTTACACTGTGGGATGTTTAGTAACATAGCAGTCAGTTTTAAGTGCCGCTGATCATCTCTGGGGAAATGTTAAACAGCCACCACTTTCACTGAAACCATTGATTTGTTTTGGGTTGATTTAGGCTTCT
Organism: Corvus cornix cornix; assembly: GCF_000738735.6. Classification (NCBI taxonomy): domain Eukaryota; kingdom Metazoa; phylum Chordata; class Aves; order Passeriformes; family Corvidae; genus Corvus; species Corvus cornix. The sequence continues at coordinate 139,692,887 of NC_046333.1, read as the reverse complement.
TACATCTGTTCAGGTTGTACATCATACTTAAGGGAAGTGAGAATAATAGTGCAACATGAAAAGACGAGCCTTCCACCTGGCACTGTCAAGAATGGAAAGTTCTGTTCATGTATGCAAAACCCTTCATAAAATAAAATATTTTTTATCTCATTAGCCAGCCACAACTGAGACACAGTTTTGTCTTCTCTTCTCTTCTCTTCTCTTCTCTTCTCTTCTCTTCTCTTCTCTTCTCTTCTCTTCTCTTCTCTTCTCTTCTCTTCTCTCTTTTCTCTTTTCTCTTTTTTCTCTTTTCTCTTTTTTCTCTTCCTTTGAGTTTGATAAGTGTTTCATATGAAAATTAAACAAATGTTCTCTCAGAATGGCCTGATATAATGATATAATCTTACGATGGAACTCTTGGAACCATGAATGTACTGAACTTATAAAATATCTTCTTTCACAGCTCGGATGAGCTCTGTACTGAAGATTGTAATGAAATTCAAGATATGCATGCAGGGCTGAACAGCCTGGAGTGAATTTGGTTGTGCAAGAAAGGTTTATGATGAGGGAGGATGAGAACGAATTAACACTGAAATTGTATTATATCATTCTCTGTAGGAGGAGTATACTTTAATTGACCTGTGTATGAAAAACAAAGAAATGTTAATAACCTTATTTACTGAAACATATAAGCTGTATAATAACTTTGTCTGACTCTAACATGAACATATGCATTATATTCAAGCACTTATGGTTACAATCTCTTTTATCCCTTCCCTCTTAACATAACAGAATCAACCAGGTCTTAAACCACACTGGGTGATACTGTGATAAGCATCAGGGTGTATCCACACTCTTAATCAAATATTAAAGAGGTTGAAGGCAGGAGTCTGGGATGACTTTTACACCCTGTGCAATCTACTGATTCCTCCAGGGTGTGAGCGTGTAAGGAATATGGGAACTGAGAATCAAGTAATTTCAAAAGCAGATCCAGAGGGAGGTGTATATATATGTCTGAGTGCTATAATGGCAACAGGTCTTTCAGCAATGCAGAGTCAAGGAAAGGTATTGATAGTATGTAGTATTTTACTTATATACTTGTCAATGTATTCCATTCCGTTTCTGATTTCATTGCAATGCTGGCATCACCCACTTCAGAGTAACTTTTCCAGACATTTGTATATGAGTCATAACATGTACAATTATTTGAGCACTAGCCTCTCTTGCTTTTCCTTTTACTATTCATGCAGCTTTGTCACTTTCCTGGGATGTCTCCACCTTCTTCAGTTTCACCTGTGTCTCTGAGCTCATCATGCTCTTCTCCCTCCTCTGCCTCCTCTTGTGCCACCCCTGGGCACTGCAGATCTCAGTGGTCAGTGGCTCCAGTGAGGCTCCAGTTCCCCCATGTTGGTGCCTACAAAAACGTTACTCCACAAGGAGACACTGGAGATAGCTTTTACCAGGGATATAACCTGAATGACAAACGATGTTTTGACCATTACCTACAATGATAGCAGGAGCTTCTGTGGCCCAGAAAAAGTATAGTGAAATACAATCTGAAGGCAGGTAAATTTTGAAAAAATAAAATAAATAAAAGCTTCTTTTTTTTGTTTCTTAATGGTAGGGTAACTAGGTTTGGAGAGAACGTGCCTGAAGTTGTGTCGATTTTTTTTGTCACATCAGATCCTTCATTAAAAAAACCCCAGCACAGTTCAAAAGATACTCTGTCTCTAAGAGAAGTTACTTTGCTGCACAAATGTTTAGAGCAAGGGCCTGTATTGTTGAGAAGGCAGCATGGATGTCCACAGTGGTCGTTTTAGCTACAGCTATCAATTCATCACCAGGAAGAAACTGATGATGGGAGTTTAACAACTCTCCATTTTTATTGTAGCCCATTCTTTTGCCCTACATTTGTCTGCAGGCTATGATCAGTGTTACTAGGAAAAAACTCACATATAGGAAATGTTTTTCAGCAGATATAGCTATTCCAAGCAATACAGTATGAACAGAAAAAGTAAAGCTATTAATATCATAATTTCTGCTGATTTTTATAACCTTGTCTATAGAGTCAAAATCATGACATTACAGATAACCCAGAGATAGCTTATCTACACTTCAGGATATGATACTTCATGACCTACATATATGCACACCAAAAAAAGAAAATCCACTCAAAACACTCTACCCAATAGCTTTTTACAAGGATCAACCTTCTTTTCCTTAGAACAAACCCTGAACAAACAGACAAGAAAACAAAACCGACAGCACAAAAACAAAAGTCCTACAAAATCTTTGGGCTATTTAATCAATTAAGAGCTTTAATACATCTCAAAATGTTAGATTTCTCCCCTGTCACACCTCCATATAGCCAGTATCTTGCATTTAATTAAAGTATATGTTACAGAAAGCATCAGCTGGAAGACACTAACATGGATCAAAGGCTCTGACTGTAAGAATTCAGACATGCAGATGTCCTCCCTCATTAGCTCATTTCAGTGACTAATCAATTAAAAGCATGTGTTTTTCTTGTAGTAAGAGTCTCTTCTACCTTCTGGTTTTACCATCCAGCCATAGTTTCTTAATAGTTTTATTCCTATTCTAATGTCTACAAATATATTAGTCTCTAATCTAAAATCTTTTCTATATCATGACAGTGTACACCATGATGTGGCTTATGGCAGGCTCAAAAAGCATCTGAAATATGCATTTTGCTTTTGAATCTTGTGATAGCTGACAATAGAAAATTTTTATTCTCCTACAGACCATCCAAGAAATAATAAGATTTGGGATCCACTCAAATTTCTAACTTCTGGGACCAGAACTTTATGCAGAAACTGTATGTAATTCCTTTGGAGATAGATTTGGGCAGTAAGAGTTATTAATCTATTCAAGAATGTCAACTTTTGATGTTTCCCTTTCCTTGTTTCCCTGCACCAAGTGGAGATCTGATGACAGTCTTCTTCTTAGGTGAATGCAAGACTGAGTGGGACTTAACATTCCTAATAATCCCAGAGAAGAAAAGAAGAAAATGGCTTGCTGGCTCCCAGCTCTGCAGCAGCTGAGGCAGCAGTGACCCCAGAAAGGGGCTTGAAGTGTCACATTTCTCATCTGTGACTGCCACTGCAATACAACTCTACACTGGAGTTATAGTGCTTTTATTAATACAGCTTTTAATCTATTATTTAATGGCTAAATAGGACTAAATAGCTAAATTGCATTTTTTGCAATCATTTACCATAACACAGATTGCTCCTCTTAAAAGGAAAATGGTATCCTGTTCATGATATTCCCTGGCATATTATAGGTTTAATCAATCTTTCTTCAGTCAAAATATAAGGAGATATGTAGAAGTTTTTCTGAACCCTTGAGAGGAGTTTTAGACATGTTTGTTATAGAGTTTATCAATATTCTTATATATTTCCTGATATTTTCCTCTCCCCTCATTCCATGCTTTATTTCTGCTGTAATATTTTCATGAACAAATTCCATGATGGAGTAGTTCACTGAATACGTGAGAAAAACATTAGTAATGCAAAGCAAATGCATGAATATTGCATAAATTCCATATATTTACTTCATGCCCTGAGGACACCTTTATTTGTACTAGATAGTGTTTCATGAACAGTTTGAGTTCCTGAAGCATGTTTGTTGTTTGGTTGAGCAGCTGTATCCCAGGGTATTCACAGACGAAACCAAGCAAAATGCATAAAAATAACTCCTCAGGGCACCATAAACTTTTAAGGCCCAAATCCTGGTGTCAGCTATTCATGTACAACTCCCAGTGATGTCAATGGAAGTTTCATGAACATATCTGAAAACAGATGATGTACTTTATCACAGCAAGGGAAAACATGAACCAGCAAAGTCCTGATGAAACCAGAAACTGGAGCTCATAAGAGTGACCTGAGTACTGTCAGTCCCACTTCAGGCACCCCTGAGTTGCCAGCGTTATCCTTTTACTTAGCTCTCAGAAGAGATTTCTAAACAAATCCCTGCTTTTCTATAGTTTCAGTGTACATCTTGGAGGGGAAAAGAATCACATCTAAAATATTCTGGTTATCCTGGCTTCCAGATGACCCAGCTTTGCTCATTGGTGCAATAGGGATACAGACTGGGGCTTTTGTCAGCACATATTTCATAAACTGATGCCAACCAATTCTACCTGGAGGACCAGCAGAAATGGACTCTGTTGTTGTTTCAAGGGAGTTTGGATTAGCTATTAGGGAATATTTCTTTACTGAAAGGGGGGGGTCAGGCACTGGAACAGGCTGCACAGGGAAGTGGTAGAATCATCATCCCTGGAAGTGTTCAAAAGGCATGTGGATGTGGCTCTTGGCGCTATGGCTTAGTGGTAATCACAGTGGTTCTGGGTTAATGCTTGGACTCAATCTTAGAGTTCTTTTCCAACCTCAGTGATTCTAGGATTCATGAGCCATACCTCTGTGTTCCTTCCCATATTTCAGTGAGCTACCTGTGGGTGCAGACAGCATCAGCTGCACAAACAGGTTGTCTGGATCCACCCTACAATCTTTGGGCATCCAACAGGGATTTGGTGGTCAGTGTTCACAGGCAGTTACTTCTAGAGGCAATTTACTTTATATTTGAGCTGAATCCTCCTCTCAAGGCACCTGGCCATCTTCATCTGCTCTGAGGAGAGAGAAGGAATCTAAATTATGAACAGAGGCATCACAGTTTGGACCCTAGAACTTGGCAATGTGAATCTAGAAAAGAATGGTTACCACACTAGTTTTCCACCCCAGCATGACCTACAAAGCAGTGATAAAACTACAAATGTACTGCTGTGTATGGATACCTGAGTAGAAAATAAATGAACTGTACATTAATTACTGAAAGCAGTTGTAAATCTTATCTGAGCACTTGAAAGAGTGACAATCTTTCTGTTAATCTGGGCTTGAACTTTTTTTGATGATGCCCTCTTGAATGCCCCATTTGGTTCCCTCTTTTACAGAATGAAAACTCTAGTCCTACGTGTTACCAGAGCAATTGGAGAAACTGCACCAGGATCTGTGCTGAGGAAACTCAGCTTTAGATGACAACAATTGCTTAGTCAGCAGTGCATACAGTCAATGCATTTTAACTAATTGTCTATTTATTTCTGTACTCTTAGGCTGGTGAGATTTTGTCATGAGACAGGCCAGATGGCACAGACATCAACACCTGTAATTAAGAGAGAAATAAATGCTGCAGCATCATGGCTTACCCCTGCCCCCGGCTTTTTTAAAAAATCCTGTTGGCTGTGCTTACGGGCTCAGCTGTATTTAGAATGCTGAATTTCTTAAAAGAACCCATAACTTTTGTAACATGACTCCTAGGAATCAATTTTAATTTCCTAATTTAGCTGATGACAGACTTGGGAAGGCCTCTTCTAGGAGTCCCTTCTTATTGCGCATAAAGAAGAGAATGTGTTTAATGTAGCCAGCCAGAGAGCAAGGTTTAAACATCAGAGTTTAAAGGCAGTCAGTGATGAAATTCTGTCAACACAGCCTCAGCTGATATGCAACTCCATACAATCAATTACCAGATTCAATTTTCTTCCTTTTTAGGCAAATTGCAAATATCTCATGAGATATTTTTCTTTATTTTGTTTAGTTTTCCTACAAGTCAGGCAGTGACATTGCCTCTGTCATAAACCTTAAGTATTGGTGCTTCAATTCATGAATTGAAAGGGAGGCGGGGAAATGTGGGGGGAAAACCCACACTACCCCTATTTACAGACACCTCTTGATGAAAAAATGGTAAAAGCTGTTACCAATCAAGCATAATTTCATGGACTTGACTGATGGCACTGAGAAAAGAATTTGCAAGATCAAGGGAGAAAATAGTCTCAGTCCCTGAGTATATTTATTTTTGATTGAAAAACCTGAATATGCACGTTTCCTCTAAAGTTATAAAATCTGTGTCTAAAAACCTGCTATAGCACCAGCACATTAAAACACCTAAGCCGTTTACATTAGTATGCAAACTGTTTATTCAACTGAATGTACTACATATACCATGTTTATATACTTCACTCTGTTTATATAGGTCATGATTTGGTTTAAGCAGAGAAGAACCAGCTAAAACTCACATGAGACAGTGTGTTGACAGTCTGGGTTTTCTTTTCCCTTTAAATCTTCCTTAAATAGGTGTTCCTCTAGCCTCCATAGATGACTTATAGGAGCAAATGCACAAATGAAATAATGTTTTTTTTCCTATCAGCCTACACCTACAGGACTATATGTCCTAGAAGTAGGATGTTACTTCCTGTAAGTGTCTCTGGTAATTCTGTGTCAGTCCAACATATGCCTTTGGCTGCTGAAAACTTTCATTTCTCTATCACTTAAGAGTGCTCATCCATGACACAAAAATTCCCATCATACTGAACTCCATTATCTAAATGAGATGAAGCACGGAGAGAAACTTTGGTTTCTCCTTTTGTATGTGCAGCTCTTAGGCAGTAATATGGGCACAATGAACTTATTGGAGCTGGGAGTAATGGTGTGAGATTGCTCACACCATTACTTTAGATGGAAATTGAGTCTGTGCTGTCTGCACTGAAGTCTTCTTGAGGCTCTACTTTCTGCTTTATTTTAATTCTCTTTGCCTCAAGGATAATGAATATGGAATTTTTCAAAGACCTTTCCAGCCAGCAGTCATTCCTTAGTCTCAATTATGTAACACTGGGATTTTGCTTTTGAAAAAGTTGTTTATTTATTTGCATTATTTTTCTAATATACTAATTCCTGTGTGCCCTAACCCTCTGTAGCAATTATTTTAAAGCCGAAACCTAGTAGCAAGAGCTTTCATTTTATCAAATTTTCATTGTTCATGCATTCCAAATTAAGAGCTTGATTCTTTCCTATTCACTTATACATTGTAACTCCAGGTTTTTCTTTGTCAGTGAGCTTTGGAGTTAATTTCAGCTCTGATCACTGGCGGTCGCAACTTTTCAATTCTGCTATTTTATCATCACTTGTTCTTTTGTGTTATGATACCACCTGAGAAAAGTCAGACCCCATAACACAATGTGGTGTGCTGAAACAGACCGTGGAAATGGTCCCAGGCCCCACCACCTTGAAATGGTGCATCATGATGCTTTAAAATGATAAAAAAATGATAAAACAATGTGCCTACCAGATAATATTTCATTAATTAGTTTTACTGTCTGTGAGAACACAGTCATACATGAGGATCCCATTGCTGGAAGAAAGAAGTCAAGCACACTAGAGAACTGCATTTAAAGTACAGTGAACTTATGGCTGTTATCAGTTTGTGGCTTAGATTCAGACAATATGCACAGATATAAGAGGTAAGCATCTTATGAAGGAGAGATAAATATGTGTAAAAATAATTATTTATCTAATACCCACAAATTGGTGCAAATGCAAGTGACCAACCTGCTTAGGAAAACAGGTCTTGCTTCTTGACAAACATATTATCCAGCTCAGCTTCATGACACTTTACAACACAGTGTGTCCCAACCTAGGAAATGAATTGCATCAGGAGACAGAAATGACCACAATCCCATCACTTTTGAAATCATATCTGTGATTCACCTTGACTTAGCATTAGCTGAGCACCTCCTTCTGTAAGTCACACCACACCCACTTAGGAATAAAGCAGCTCAATATGCAATCTATAAATTATTCAGTTTACCTCTGTTACAGGGAGAATATGAGTTATTATTCCTACTCTTATATTCTTGAATGATATCCAGGGTAGGAAACAGGTGTGTGTTTGTGTTTACAGTAGAGGTGATGGCAGAGAGGGGAACGAATACAAGGTTCATTCTAAATCCACAAAATAATGGTAGCTCTGACAATTTGCATTTTGCCTTGGATGGCATTTGAATATCTTTTAAGAAATTGAATTTCCTATGCTTGATAGTGAGTTGTACATTCAAACAGATGCCCACTGTGAAGTTTTATAGAGTTGGATTAAATGTGTTGTATATTGTCATGCAAGAAACTGTCAATATATTTCGTCCTTGCGTCATCTCCTTGATATCCATTCTGAAGATGAATATGGTTTAACAGATTTGAAATTCAGTTCAATTGAAGAAGATGGTGTGTAAACCCAATCTTTATCTTTGTGAAAGACGAATAAGCTTAGATACACTGAAGCAATAGTTTTGTTTCAAGGTGGCTAAGTTTCAAATTCCTTTATATATTTACTGTTTTGCCTGCATTTGACATGACTCACGAATGTAGAGCTTGATTCAGATGGAGGGACAGCTTCCCACAACTAGAATTAAGGCCCCTTGGCTGCAGAAGAATAAGACAGGAGCTGTACAGATACTATATAAAGTGCGAAATCTATAACTGCAATGATTTAAATCCTCCTGGCCCTGAAACAATGAATTTCTCTTCTGCTGATTGCAAACAGAAGCCCTTCTGAATTCGTATCCAGATCTGGACTACTTGTCTGGCCTTCAGGGCACTGACAGCAGAGGAAGGAAACAAATGCACATAGAACAGGCAACATGAAGTAAACGAAAAGGAAGACAAAAGCTGGGTACACACCAGCTAACCAGGTATCATGGGAAATAGAGCTCTGCTCTTGTTGGTATCTGGATTTTCAAGATTTATGATAGAAGAGTGCACTGTATTCAGTGTAGGATTGTAAATTCAAGGCTATGTCCTCATGGGAGTGGAAGCAAGCAATCACAGAGGCACAGACAAATGACATAGCACAGCAGTAACATAAGTGCTGCAGTGTTTAGTTCCCAAACAAAGTGATCTAGAAGAGAATTCATCTTGGCTGTGATCCTCATTATAGGCAGACTGAAAGCAAACGAGTATGGCACCTCGACAACCCAAATCCCTTCATTGTCAACAGATGTGAGCACAGCTGCTCACACAATACCGGTGTTGAAACGAGCACTCAAGCATGGGCTGACGTGTTTAGGGCAGAACAGGACATAGCAAGTGTAGAAATCAAACTGGGGGTTGGGAGAACAACACTTTCTGTTCACAGAAGGACCGATCATATGCTTAACAGGTTCAATCTGTTCTCATCCTGATATAGTAGCACAACCACATGGTTTTGTTATCCTGGTGCAGCCTAGTCAAATGAAAGGGATTTTTCAAATTAGAACCATATTCCAATAGTTGCCTGTAATCGGTAACTCCATGTTTCTCTGTATCAAGATGCTTCAGGGCTGTATCCTCTCTGTGATAAACAGTGTAGTTTGGGTTAGAGGCAGGAGAACACCAGGTTGCCCTGGCTGTTGGGAGATACTTCCACAGATTCCATTTTCCTCGGTCATGAGGGATTTGGATTTTTCAATTCAGTCCAGAAATTTCTCTCTTGCAAGATGTGGCTTAACAGAGTGGTTGTGCTCGTTACTTTGTTGTAACAGAAAAGAGAAAAAAGACAATTTGTTGTGCTTGTGGAGGTTTTTAACATAGGGGTTAAATGCTTTTATAGTTATTAGATATATGTAGATCTTTTACTGAGCCTTTCTTCTGTCCTGATACTTGCTTTCCTCCAGCCCCTACCCACAACAGCTCCAGCCATATAGTCTCTTATTTCTGAGCCATCTTCCAAAGCAAAGTCTCATGCAGGATCTTCTCTCCTGATAACTTCACGGTTTCTAGTTTACTGGGAGCTGCTTCATCCTGCTGTGGTAAGAAATGCTTCACAAAGAGTGAACCATTGCAGTGCTAATATGTAGTAATCATAAAAGTGAATTTTTCCTATATGTCACAGATGTTCTCTAAAGATTTGAAAACACATCATGAACACCTTTCATTGTCCCCTGTTTTACAACAAGCCCTTCCCATTTGGTAAGGACCTAAGTTATTCCCTTTTTAGATGGCATAAAAAATTTCAGTTAAAGTTTTAAAAATTTGATAAGCCTGACACTGTGTACCAAAATTCCTATTAAGAAATAAAAATAAATAGTCTGTCTTTCTGCTTGATGTAACTCCCTCATTCATAAATATATGCATATTTAGGTTCTTGAATATGAAGCTGGATGTATAACTTGAAACACTTAAATTTGACTTTGTTAGAGGGACTTTGCTCAAGGTGATATAATGATTAAGTGGCAGAATTGGAAACAGACCCAGGTCTTCTAGTTCCCACAACACAGAAAAGTCACTGGCTCATACTACTTCCTCCCAGGGTCAATCTATATTTAATGTGAGCATTGTATCATTCAAAGAAAAAATAAATGGTTCCAAAACTTAACATGCATAATTTAGTTTACACAAAATTGACACTTTTCCTCAACAGAATATAAAATCTGCACAAGTATTCAGCAGTGCTGTGAATGCTGTAAAAATTAGAAGCTAAAACATGCTTGAATTTCAAAGGGAAATAATGCTGGGGCACATTTCATGGACATATATTTGTGCAAAATTCAGAGCTGATTCTTCAACTGAGTTAATCACAAGCAGAGATTCATCTGATATAATTTTGGCACAATTTTCACCCTACTATTTTTCTATCCGAGTAATTTTTCTGAAGAAATCAAATTATTGATGAAAGTAATAAAATTATTAAAATAACAGTTTTAAAATAAAAGTAGTGTATCATAATACTTTGGATAAGAAATTATTTGTGTAGTTTTTCTAATTGAGTTCTTCTGAAATTAAATAAAATTTCATTATATTATCACAGATTTAATTCAGCCCATTGAAACTTACTCTACTAATAAAAGTGATAGCAAAGAAGTATTAATAAAATAGTAGTGAGAAAATGGCCTAACCCCGGCTACAGATGGTGTTAAATTTTACCCATGCCAGGGTCTTCTTTTGAATCTGATTTTTTTCCCAAAGAAGTCTTTCTGTGAATCCCTAATATGAATGGTAAATAGAAAGTGACTGCCAATTACTCTGAGATAGAGTTGAGAATATTTCCTCAGACTTCTTGAAAAGCAATGTGACTGCCACACTGCTACAATACACCTTTTGATTGCTTAGGTTAATATATTTCAGAAGTTCTTTGAATTTCCTAGTTTTGGCATGTTTGTTAAAAAAAAAAAAAAGGAAAAAAACCAACAACATGATCGTCAGTATTCATAATGACATGAAAATCACTTTTGGCTTGTTGAAATATCTGCTGAGCTTTTCTCCACTTTTAGCCATTCTACTAAATCTCAGTGTTATCTCAGCTGCTGAGCCTGAGAGAACAAAACAGGCTTGTAACAAAATGATGCCCTAACATTTACACTTCAAAGGAGCTTTACAAAGAGCAAACTTCTCATACTTAATGCCACTGATTTATTACTCCTTAAGAAGTCATCTTATGCCCCAATCCTTATTATTCATGGACTTGTGAGGAAACCCAATGTATTCAAAGTGGCTCCAAGTACATGAAGTAAATTGTAGCATCAAAGCCCTGAACTCAATGAAATTGCTCTATGCATGAAGTCATTATCATGTGTTTGCAGGGCAGTGATCTCTATGAGCATGTAGGACACTGTGATCTTGCATTTGATTGCTCCAAAGCCCTTGCTAATTTCCAACAATATGCCACAGGACTAAGAGGATCAATTGCTCTTGTTAGGAGTATGTGGGATCTGCAACGAAATGTGCCACCAAAGGAAAGTAGGAGATTAAAGAAATCAGATAGTAGCAATTTCAAAAATTGATCAGGGAATTTAAAAATATTGTGGAAATAAAATTTTACTCAGTCAAAAAAGTGTGAGAGAAGACCAAATAATGGAATATGAAATAATGTCTTCAGGTTTTGGTCTGCCCAGGCTGCTTGCTACCAATGGGGAATTTTTTTCCTGACTTTAATGGGAGCAGGAGCAAGTTCTTTTAACTTTGAAAATTATCTGATCTAAATTGTGTTTGACAGTAGAATAAAGATCTTGAAGATATCTGACCCAATTATTTAATGCCTGTGGTGTTCCATTTACATGTCAAAGCACATGGGATACCACAATTGAGTGCTCTGTGGGGAGGATCTTTCCACTCCAAAGATAAACTCATGCTTCGCTCAAACTACCTTTCCCAGAAAGTGATATGTGAGAGTCAGTTTAATATGACCTTTGCTTTTGAATCAGCAAATAAGGGAAGAAGTGAAGGCATTCAATGTTGAGTTTAGTTAAAAAAGCATGTCTGTGGAATGCCGAACTGGTATGAGGATAAAATAGAAAAGAAGACCATCCAAGAAGACCATGCATATATTTTGTGTATTTAGTGTGTAGCAGAATGAAACATTTGGATACTAAATGGAAAGGCAATTACTATTTAAACATGTGAGAAAAAAATTTTTGGGAGTTTCCATCTACCTTTCCAGCAGACACTTCTCAAAAGTTCACTGCTTTTCAAGTGCATCATTGAAATGATGAGACAAAATTATTTAAAATAGAAAGAGAGGTTTCCATTTTAATAATTGTGTCTCATTATTTTATGAATATGATGTCTTCAAGAATGTATTTAGCTTTAAACACAACATTTAAGTACATGCTGAGGTAAAGCCCTCTGACTTTTGAAAGGGCCTCTATGTAGTTTCTGTTGCTGAGTTATGAAGTTGGTTTTCTTTTGCCTGCATGAGAAATTTCAAAACTTAGTGTTGCATCATGCTGGAGAAAGCTGAGTATCCGAAGTAAGAGTTCTGATTGTTTGTTGCTTCACATCTTCTTCACAACCATTCATTAGCATTTGTAGAAGTCAAATACATGATGATGTAAAATACAGTCCTCTGTTTACACTAGCATGAGTAACTTGTACACCATTTTTACATAGACTTAGCTAAAATTTAAATATAGGATTCAAAATGCTAGACACTGGAGGATCAGGATTTGGAACTGTAAAGTTTACTGGGACAAAGGGCTTTGGATGTAAATTGGTAAGATTATTTCATTAAAAATACTCATATAAGATGCATCATAGGTTTCTAGCTAGACCTCAACTCCTTAGCATACTAGCTAATGAATAAAACACACTTCCAATGCCCTCCAAAGAGCAACAGACCTGTTAATGAGCTAGTTCTATGTTTCCCCCCCCCCCCCCAAAAAATCAAAACACAAGAAGTTTAGAAAAACATATATTCCAAACTCTTTCTGAACTTGAAAAATGTTCCAGGCAGTTCTTATCCAAGCTGTTAAATAAAAGTTTCTGCAGTAAAGTAACAGCAGAACAATTTTTCAGTAACAAGAAATTAATGTCAGAAATTCCTCAGTTTTTGCTTTAAAATGCTTATCTAGCTTCAGTTCAATTCTTACCTTGTACAGCACTTCTTCTGACAATTACTAATTATCTTTTGGAAGTCAAAGATACATATTTATTTCACTGTTTGCCCCTCATGCAGGTCCAGTGAGCTATAAAGATTCTGAGAGATTGAGCTATAAAGATATAGAGCTATAGATTCCCAGCTGGTTTTGTGGCAACTGCATTGATTTACATCTACAGAGGACTTTTATTCCCCACAGGTTTTATTTCTGAGTGCTTTGTAAAACTTTTTATGTTTTTATCATAAACCATTTACAACACACCGTACATGAAAACATAATCTTTCTTATCAGAGGCAATAAAGATATCCATAGAATATAATTGTTCTGCTTAAGATGAAACAAAGATTCATTTGTAATTGTATGATTAGCAGGAGGCTGTGTCTTTGCTAGTCTTGCGCACCAGGTCGAATTGTCCAGGAATGAGGCAGAATTTGACTGCAGATTTTGCAGTACCTTCAAAGGAGGCTGAGCATGAAAAGGTGAAAACAACTCCCCTTCTGCAGACCCAAGCAACAATCTCAATGGATCTTACTCCAAGCATGCATCACCTGAGCTCTTAAGGAGAGCCTTCTACCAAACACCTGCTCGGCACTGGGGGAACTACCCTTACAGGTGTCCCAGTGACACAGGGAGGTGCTGTGCCTGCCAGCTGGCAGCCACACACAGCCCTGGACCTGTCCCACTGATGGTGCTGGGGACACTGCACTCGCACAGCTGAGATTCCAGCCCCAGCCTCTGCTGGCTCTATCCACCAGCTCAAACAAGGTGTGCTGAAAAGAGCCTCTCCTGTGGCCCAGCCAGCAGAAGTGGAGCTGCTCATGGCTTGTTGGGAAGTTGGGATCCCTGCTTTGAAGTTGTCAACAACCTCCTGGACAGGCAGAGGCCAAGCACCCAGTTGAAACAGTGCTCTCTACAAGCATCATACCTGTCTAACTTAGCAACAACTGTAATCCACAATAATAACAATTCCACCTGAAGATGTCCCTTGGAAGTGTTTAAACACCAAATATAAGATGAAATTATGTATTTAAAAAAAAGCTGAAATTGTGCTCAATTTTGTTGTGACAGGACAAGTTTCTCATAATTTTCCCCAAAATGGAAAGATAAATGTACACGATTATTCCTTCCTGTTAAGAAAATGACAGATTTGTAGGTAGTATAGCTGTCTGCTTTAGCAATGCCTTTCACAGTTACAGCATGATTAGAGCAAGAGGCAGCAGGCCTGCCCTTACCACAAAGATGGCTATATGTTGGACTGTTACAAATAGCCAAGTGCGTTATGATGTCTTATTAATATGCTAGCACAAGAAGAAAACAGAATAGACAAAAGAGCTGAGTCTGTTCCATTTCATGAGAAACATGGGAAACCACCAAGCAGAAAACAAAGGACACCTCAAGCTCCCTCCCTTTAAAATATTTCCCAATTAAAATGTTAAGCAAATACCATTGGGTTCAGACTGTTTACACAAGGCTGGTCTTGTCAAAGAATAAATGCTGGCAGGGCAGGCTAGAAAATGCCAAACTCTCTCATCTTCTGTATACCTGTAAAAAACTGCATAATTAATAGAACAGTTACTCTAGACAGGCCCCAAGGGCTAGAACCACAAAATGGTTTCGACCCCTCGCTGTCATGCCTACCTCCAAATGGCAGAACCTCCAAATTCTTTGCCAGTCGTTCCTTAATCCTGCAGTTTCTAAATAGACTCACTGCCATGTTTTCATCAGTTACTCTCTCCTAGTGCTTATATGAATGGTGCTGTGCCTTGCCTAGAAGTCCCTGGCTGTCCAAGCCCAAGCAGCACCAGGGTCACCTGCCCATGCCCACCAGGCAGGCAGCACTCCTGGGTCACCCCACACCTGAAGCATGAGCAGCTGGCACTGCAGGGGCTCAGAGCCCTCCTCTCCCAGTGTGTGATCAATGGGTGCTGCAGATGCTGCACACTTTCCATCCTCCACACACAGGAGGGCAAAAGTTTTCATCCAACCTGTCTGTTCTCAGGAATGCAGCTCAAGACTCAGCTTTGTTGGCTTTCTCTGGACATGCTGGGCCTCCTGGACACCACTGGGAAACGAATTTCAACCTGCAGTCTCAAGGCCAAAAGGATAATTTTAAGAATATAGACAAAATCAGAGGCTTAGAGGGACCACAATGTCGAGGTAAAAATGAACTCCATCAGGAACACAGGAGAAAGATACAACTGCATTTATTTTCCCTTGGGAGAACCACACACTGTAACAGGTAGGCTCTCTTCCTACAGCACTGATGCTGCCATCCCAGTGCAGATTGCAGCCTGCTCTCCATATTTTAGGGTAAACTGGTGAATTACAAAGGAATTTGGTGCTGGGTTGTACACTAATCATTAATAAACATATCAAACAGTGTATAAATCTCTATAAAAGTGAATTCTCTGTGCAGCTACTCATCCACCAATACTTGATAGTTAAAAAAAATCATTATAAACTAATAACAGTTGAAAGATTTTCTTTATATTTAGTGTAGTGTTCTCTCTACCAGTGAATGAGGAATGCTGACAAACCCTAAGACTCCAGGGCTGGTAAGCAGTTACAAAAGATAATCAGAATTTAAACACCTTAGCTTCTGAATATTCATACAGCTCAGTAAATATGCATTTATTAAAAATCTATTGCCATCCTTCCCAGAGGCAGAGGACATACAATGCCTGGTTGGTTTAATCAGTTTCCCTACAAATGAATGGTTTCTTAAAAATGCAGAGTCAGTATTTCCTCTCAAGACATCACTGGGCGAGCTGACCTCTTTAAACACTGTTTATTATAGTGAGTCTGTACTGGCCCAGTAGCCCAACTCTCTCCTTAGACAATTAAATTGTGCATACAATAAGTTTCCCTTGAAGGCTCTTTGAAAGGCTGAGAATTATAAATGGAGATCTTAACAGCATCTTTCAGCTGTGTTCTGTGTCTCATTCCTGAATCAAATTTTTTTCCCGAAGATGTGTTCCCATGTCTCTCTTGCTGTCTCAGGTAGAAACAGAATCTAATGACAGGGCACTATGCTAGTCTCAGCTGTTTAACTAATTTCATTAGAGCTAACATTCAGAGATATTTGCTCTTGAAATATTTAAGGAAAAAAGACAAGTGTTTTGGGATGTTTTACCAAATTTTGCATGCTTGTATCAAAAAATAAGGTTGTTTAACTTGATCATCTGGTTTCTGTGTTTTAGTTCAACAGTAAGACAAAAGGGATTGCCTGAATGTCTCTTTGCAAAATATATCAAAAAAGCTAAACAAAACCAAGAACTGGGTATTTTCTTTTAGTACCATAAATTAACTCAGTATAAAAATAGAATATTTACATCAAAGGAGCACTATCTTGTGTCCACAGGGTTAGATTTTCATATTCTATGGCCTCCGTGTCTAACTTAGGCTTTGAATTTTGATTCTCTGGGTATAGTTAACACAAATTCAGTGAGATATTTTGGTGGTACATACTGCTATTAATACCTTATCTAAAAACACTTGTCTGCAAGTCTAAAGGGCAACTTTTAGCTCAAAAGCTTTAGTGTTCATCAGCCAGGAAGACATTAGTTTTTAACAGACATTATTAAATTTGACAAGATTAATTCTTTTTCTAGCAAATGTGGTTACCATTCTTAGCAATCACCAAGGTATTTGGATGGTCCAGTTCTAAATGTAACCCTGAAATTCTTCTTATTAATTTGCTCTTGCTTAATTTTATTTCACACCATTACCTTTATATCCACTTGTCTTAAACCTGTTTTCTTCAGAGAATTACATAGGAATCTATGTTGCTCAAATAACTTGGTTTCTTTAGAAATAATATCTACTAGATATTAAATCTGACAACAAATATTTATTTGGGTTTTCTTTCAGATTTGTCCTGGCTTGTTAGAAAGCATCCCAGAATGAGTCAGAGTGAAGATCAGGGTAATTTAAAGTAATTTTCTTTTATTATGTCTGGTTCTTTTATGGGAAATCCTTTCTTTGGCGGGATCTGCAGCACAGCCTTGCATTTCTGATTAAAACATTAGCCTAGACGGGTCAGTTCAGACCTCAGTCCAAGATTTTAGATTAACCCTTTTTGCTTTATGCGGTTCAGTGAGAATAATAAGGTTACTTACTGCATTTGTCAACTATATATGTAGGCAAAAGCTTAATAAAAAAGAAACAGAGACTGCATAATTATTTTTAGTGATATCAGGTTATTGCTACATTTTTCTTCCTCCAGTATGTAAGTTCTCTTTAAACTTAATTTAATATAATTTTATTTTATTTTGGTTTGGTTTATTTTGTTTTGTTTTATTTTGGAAAGGCTCAGTCACAAGATTGGCGTTCTGACCCTTTTTATAGTGATACAAACTATTTCCCTGTTTTTCCAAAGATGAAGTTATTTTTCCCATTAACTCTTTTTCAAAGGGCAGCTTAAGAAACTCATTAAGAAAGACTGCTTCACAAGTAACATATGAAATTAGATAGAATTCTTATTGTATCCATTTCCGACAGCACAGAAGAAAAAAATGAATTAAAGCTATATATCTTGCTATGAAAACTGTTCTGGAACAAATGGAAGCTCAAGCTAAAACCAGGTGCCATTTATCATATCTATTATTTTTCTGTAGCTAAAGCCTGAAACATATTTTATTTGGAAAAAAAGACACTTTTATAAAGCATTTTACCCAAACTGCAGCCATCAGCCAACATATCCTACATACCTTTTATCTTTCAACAATTTGCAAAAATACTGGCATAATACGTGCAAGAACCTTTTCCATGGTTCTGAATATAAAGGGAGTATATATGCTTGAATCAGCACTCAAATTATATCTTCTGTTTCAAAAGCCCTATGTGTACAACATTCAAGAAACAGAAATAAAGCCCAATTCCCAACATTAATAGACTGCTATCCAATTGGATAAGAATTAGAACTATTGTCTGAACTTGAAAGCACTGACTTTCATGGAGCCTGGATTTTGCTCATATTTTTAGTAAAATATTTTTTTCAGAGCTTTAAAAATCCTGCTACAGAATGTATTTAAAAATTATACAAAGAAAAACCACTGATTTTTCACATTCTTCCTCAGGTGGGTATCCCAGCTATTTGGCTGTGCACACAACATGTCAGAATTGGGGTGTTTGAAATGTTGTACCATTTGCCATGCTACCTCCAGGAGCCTTCAGAGCCAACCACCCTATCGTATTTAATTTTTTTTTCTTTTTTGTTAGTCTATCAGTCTGCTAAGTCTCTCTAAAGCTTCTTTTCAAAAGTTTTTTTTTTAATTGATTTCTTATTTGCTTAGTGATCTTTTTCATCTTTTTGCACAGGGCTTACATTTTCACATAGTGCTAGAAAGGACTTGGGAGTTGCATATTAGTCATTTGTTTTGTCCTCTAACAGCATGAGGCTTTCAAAATCTATGTAAAAAGGACACACTTGACCTACTTAATAGGTCTGAATGGGCAGATGATTATAAACAGAACTATTTCAAATCAATTCATGTTTTAATTTTAACTTGCATTTGTTATTTAAAAAGACCCAAAACAACAGACTTTCAAAAAACAGAGGACACTGGAGGGCAGGGCTCTGATTTATCTACTGATTTTGCCTTCAGCATCATTGACAACAAATTATTGTTAGGTTTAAAATTACCAGTTTGCATGAAATATCTGCATATAATGCACGACTACTATTGCTTGTCCTATATTAATCTAAAAGCATCCTGGAAAAATCATTGATTAGTATTTGCACTGAAGATAGTACAGTCTGTACACAGGACTTGAATATGGCTGCACTATAAGATAGAAAGAGGTAGGACAACTTACAAGTTCATGCTGCATATAATTATGTGGTCGCTGCTTTATATGCCCTAGTGACAAAAGACTTACTGTTTATTAATTGTGAAAACACTACTATTTCCATGTGATTATGTAGAAGTTGGAATTCTGTAGCAATTTAAACAAGAAAAAGGGAGAAGGCTGGCTAAGTTATGTTGTGAGAGTTCTTTCAGCCTAGGTGTTGAGTGGAAGAAATGATGGAAGTACTTATGAGAAGGGAAGGGGATTTGGAGATAAAAGCTGGAGCCATCAGCAGAGCAGGGAAGCTTGTAATGAGTAAGTGTGAAAAGGAATTAGTACAGAGCATACGCAGAGACTGTGTGGCTTGTAACCTTAAAAACAATCACAAGAAAAAATGAATGTGAGGTGAAACTAATAAGAGATTGAGTTAAGTGACTCAGAGACTATAAAAGGGAGATGACATAGTCAGAGGACCAAGTAGGAAAGATCATCTTGATGACAGCAGTCTGGACTAATTGAAGAGGCAGAAATTAATACTCTAAAAAATTGCTTCGGTCTCTCACAATAGGACTATTTGTTCAATTTAATTATAAGGTTTCTTACAGAAGGAACCTAAAAGCAATATATAAAATAAAGCGATACATTTTTTTTTAATCTTCCCTGCTACTTTTTAAAATCCATATAATATTATATTTCAGAAAAACTATGTACAGGGAAGTACAGGACTAGAACTTGATATTGGTGATCTCTAAAAATTATGCAACATAGCAGAGTTCTAAAAATGTAGAGCTGTTTTTTTTTAAATTTTTGATCAACCCAATCTAATATTTTCTGTTTCCTATATTATCAGGTTGTTCTAGTCATCAAAGGCTTACAAAACAGTATTAAAAACAAATTGCGGTAAGTATTTCTTTTCCCTATCTGAAAAAGCCAAGCAATGGAAACAAACATTCCCAAGGACTAATTGTCCTAGCTCAAAATACCCTTCATAATTCCTGGAAACTACAGAATACTACATTCCCTGAATGGCCACATCTCCCACAGTTGCAGCCTCCACCCCAAAACAATCTCTCCACCTTAGCTTCCTCTCCCACTCAGAGAGATTCTCAGGCTTCTTTTGAAAGCCCCCACCCCAGGTCTGGACTTTTGTCTTCCTTCTACTCCTGAGCCCTTGAAGTTCTTGCCAAGTCTGCAGCCCAGCCTAAGCCAGCAGGCTGGTTGGCACCTGCTGGGCCACGCTGTCTGCTTCTTTGCCTTTCAGTCATGGCTGTGTCCAGATTCTCCCTGACCACAAAGATTTGATTCCAATTCCAGGCTTTAATCTTGTCCTGAAGTAGTAGGAACCCCATTCTTTTTGGCTGGATAAGTCATTTCTCATTTCTGCTTGGACACAAATTATCTTTGCCATCAGTAAAATGGTTACCCATTCCCACGGTATTAGTGATGGGTGAAGTGAAGTCATCACTATCATATCCTCATGAAAGGTAGGTTGTAAACCAATACAGAATAATAACACTGGGTACAATGAGTAGTTTACACTTATTGGAACCACTGTTTGCCTTTTGTATTTTTAGCTTAGGGATAAAACCACACCCTGTCCTCCCTCCCCCGCCCCTTGATGGGCAAACCCAACAGAAACTCTGCAAGTTGAAACTCATGGAGCTTCTTAGCCCTTCCATAATTATTTTTATCCCCAGTGTAAAGGATGATTCAGTCATCAGTTCTCTGAAGAGAGACAGAGATAAAGACAGTGAAGGAGAAGCGTATGTTGAATTGCTGTTGGAGATAATCCTTTCCACATGAAGTAGGAGTGAGTATTAGAGGAACAAACGTCCAGTGGAAGCTGGAAGGGGGATGCTTTGTGGAAAGCCTTGTGCAAACTAGGGCACTCCATTATCCACAGCAGAACAGAGATAAATGTTGTCACACAGCCACTTAACCAATCATAGGAGAACGATGTACATGAGTAATATTTAAAAAAAAAATTAAAAATCTGTCTTGTGTTGTTTATATTTTTGGTTTTCCTCTTTACAAAGGCAGGAGCTGGTACTAGCAGTGTATAAGGCTGACACTGAACATAGAGATATTCCTTCCCTCAACTGTTTTTGAGTGGAAGGAGGCGGAAGAGGGTGAATCAGTGAGTAAAGTGTAATGCAGTACAGGTCTGGGGAAGGCTGATGGGTCCTGGAACTGATGATCTCTGCTTAGAAGAAAGAAGAAAAATGCCCTTATTTGCGAGACTTTTGTTGAATAGTGCAGCACATGGCAAACAGCTCCCCTTGAGACGTCAAAAAAAGAAATGTAAAGGACAAAGCAAATGAAAACTTTGACAGTCCACAAAGTGAAACAGAATTAGAGATCTTGAGTTTGTTTTAAAGAAAAGCCAGAACAATATAGTGTGTAGAGCATGAATTGTACCTACTGTACTTTAAGATGGCAAATCTCCCTGAGAGGGATTCTCAAAAGTGACTAAGAAACATTATTCCTATTGACAGTTTCGTGTATCTTTCTGTTTTGGAAATGTAATACTAAGCCTAAAAGAGAAACATGGTGAAATTTTAATTAATTTATAAGGTTTAAGACCCACTGCAACGTTTCTATACTGGTCTCTAGTCCTGCAAGCTCAGCTGCTCCAGAGGATTTGTGCCACAGTGGGTTGTCAAACTGCTGCCTCTGGAGGAGCCCTCAACTCCCAGTAACATGTCCATACAACCAACAAATTTATATTCTAATTTTTTTTCTTGGTCGAGACAATCACCAACAGCAAATTTTACTGATCCAGGAACTAAGTGCAATGGACAGTAGACACATAATTGAGGAATTCAGAAGAGAACAGCAGGGACATTAAAAAAAAATGTTGGTTTGGTAAACTTGGAGATGTCTGTAAAATGCTAATGTCTTAATCAGCTTATTACAGTTCATACAGTTGTCATGTGTGGTGTTAAAAGGCTATTCAGTGAGTCAAGAGTGACCTTTATGAAAATAACTCCTAACTTTGGGATCTGACTAACACAATTTGTCCCTGAAGGAGGGACAGTTTGCATGTAAATTTTCATTCGGATTATTTCTTGCTGTTCTTTTAATCTTCAAATGTGGCAGACAGTCCCTTGAGTCCTATTAGATGTGGAGTGGCTTTCTAGCTTATTTTATGCCAACTGGCCCTCTTCTTTGAGGAAAATTAATTTTGTTTGTACTGTTTATCTCAGTAATGATTGGTTTTGACTGAGAGCAAATTAACTTCTGTTTCAACAGTGAGGGTCTGGTCCACCTACTCAGCATTGTCTGAAAAAGGCCATACTAATTTCTCAACAGATTGCAAATGTCCCCTCCTATGTTCTATCCCTGGTGCAGGAAACCACCTACTGATCTTGGGATATGCCTCTTTTTAAAAGACAGGTCATTCCCAAGTGACACATTGGTGAGATACTGTAGGGATCTGGACTGAAATATCAGTGAGTTAAAATCTGTATTCCACCAGTGGGCTTGGCTGGGCAAACCATTGCTTCTGAATGGTGTCAGCGTGTCCAGGGCACCACCAGCAACAAACACATCGGGTAGTCCAGTTACTAGAGGGCCTTGCACAAGCTCTGGGACAGGCACAGCCTCAGCTTACCTGCTGGCTCTACTTTAGCAGGGCAATTATCAGAACAACAATGGCAACTAGCATGGAGCTCAGCTCCAAAATAAGGGTATGGCCACACAGGGCTCCATACTCAACACTGAACCTCTGTACCATGAATATGGAATAAACATTTATGAGATGTTGACCATCGTTTGAAGCATGGCACAGAGAGTATGGTGAGAGAATATAGAAACAAGAATACTCCTTTTCTGAGCTAGTGCTGGCTTGTCACACAGAACATGAAGGTGGTTAAGCATATACTGAAACACATAGCCCACTGTTGGTCATCCCTTATTTGGACAAAAAAGAGTTTTGTGATTGCACGACAGGGATGGAAGACTAGTGATGGAAAGAGGGGAAAAAAAGTGGCCGCCATTAGCAGCTTGACCATGCTCCCCACATATGGGAAAATGTCTGAGCCATACCAGGTATTGATAACCCCCATGGGATTCTGAGAGCCCCTGTGATTTGGAAAAGGGGTGAACTTGAGTCTACTGGGGTGCTGTCTAACATGACTCTAGGCCGTGGCTGTCACCTCAGCTTGTCACATTCTTTGTGTGACCTCTTCTGAGCTTCCTGCAACTCTCTCAGCCAGCTTCATGAGTACAAACTTGTCTAATTAACCAAATGCAGTAGGACCAGTGTGGATGCTGAAGGGCAGTGAAAGGTAGGTCACCAAGGTGGAGTCATGAGATGATTACAGTGCACAGAGGTCAGGCTTTGAATGCCAACTGACAGGGAGTGTTTGGGGGAGCTCAAGTGCTCTTTGTAGAGGTGACAGAGCTGCTTCAGTGATGTAGCAGTGGGGACTGCTCAGGCGACCCCAGTGAGGACGTGGATGGGGAGTTGCAGTGAGTTTGCTCTCATTGTGGGAACCTGCATACACAGCCTTGCTGGGCAGAGTCAGAACAGAGCCTTCCTCAGCCCCAGAGCCATATTGAACAGCAGAAAACTGATGATGTAAGGCTTAAGAACTGCTTTCACAAGAGATGCTGAATCACAGTTTTCACTTAGTGTCTGTAGTGGCAACACTGGTTAGTGTGACCCCAGATGGCTCCTGTGTTCTGGGCATCTTGGCCATTCTTGCTACTTACTACACTTAGCAGTAAACTGTATTTTAACACACAACCACAGCAAAGTACTCTAATATTTTCTACATGTGTGTTCATATTCTGGGGAAACTAGCTCTGACAAATAGAAATGCTTTAGGTAAAAAAATTGCAGAAATGACTAATTTATTCTCCAGTTATCCTATTTTGTTCATCAAAATTATCCCTCTGATCCAATATACTTCAATTTATATGAACTATGTGTTTCTTCAGGAAATTAGCATATTATGTAACTAATAAGGAAGATGAACCAGAGAAAAGACTGAAGCTAAAAGCAAACCCAAACTAAAATGAGTACTAGGTTAATGATAGGCCTATTGGCTAAGGTAGAATACAGCAGATGAATGACCACATCAACAAAATCAAGCTGTGTTCTCATCTATATTTTTAAATGTTAATACTTTTAGTATTCCTGCAACTGACTGTGTCCAGAAGCTAGAAACTTAAAGCTTGATGGCTGTGATACTCAGATTCACTCTTAAATGCTCAGCCATTTATGGACCTACTCAGTTCCTAGTGAGGTACAGAAATTCCCTGTAGGTTGTTAAAATGGACTTAAACCCAACTCCCTTCCTGATACACACACATATGCCTTCTTAAAGCTATGACCTTTCCAAACTCTCTGCCTACACTCAGCAGAATTGTGGTCTACTGCTTTTGGCTGCTGCAAGGAAACATTTCTGCCTCCTGGATGGAGCTAGAATAAAAACAATATTATAGTAACCACCAGATACTGGAAGAGATCCAAAATGATAGTAGCTCTTTGGCCTGGAAAACAAAATTAAGGAATACATCAGTGAAGAATGTGTGCAGGACCAGTCTGTTAAGTATCCCCATTGCGTCCAGGTACAGTTGAATAGAGCATTTTATCTGTGTGTATCAATAAAAGCTATTTGTTTCTAATGTGGAGGGTGAACTGTAATAAACAATGCAGAACTTTCAAAACATATAATCTCAGAACCACAATTTTCGCATTTTCTTTTTTTTAATTGCTTTTGTTGCATTTTAGAGTAAAATGAATGAAGCACAACACATAGTCATAATTTCAATTTTTTTCCTCATTAAAAGTAAATCTTGCAGTTGGCATCATTAAGCTATTGACATTCTGCTCCAGTGTAATTACCTTTATGACTCTGTCTGTAGTGCACCTTTTACTTAGAATGGGAAATACCTCAAATAGTCTGGTAAATTTTACTACTGCAGGTGGGGAATGTCCAGTTTAATGGCCCCACTGTATTACTCTTTGTTATTCACATGTGCCAAAAAATACACAGGATATAGATGGGGCTGAGTTAATACTGTTGGAATTTCCTAATTTTTTTAATACTTGATCTTGTATCCTTAATATTGTAGGTGAACAGGCAGAGGTGAGAGGACTGGGATGTCATACTTCCATTTTGGCAGTAAACAGAAGGTGGATAAATAGTTGGAGAATTCAAAGTAATTTAATCTGACAGGTAATAGGACAGACATCCCTAACAGAGTCACACAAGCATATATAGATGTGTATACATACTCAGCCTCATTTGTTTCATAGTCAACAAAATGTGATTCACAAATGTGGTTTAAATGGAAAAAAAGGCATTTGTGAATCTGATGAAGGTCTGTGTTTGTCAATAATTCATGTTTCACACAAAGGCAAATCAATAAAACACATTTTATGAGGCTGATATATTGGTTGTAACTGTGTTCGGCAGACAAGATATTTTGAATTCATTCCCACAGAAAAGAATAATCCTCCAAAAGAACAACTGATACGTGGGCTTTATCTAATGAGGTGGATATTACTGAGGCTTTGACTGGTTCAGAAGGCTAAAGAAGGCTCCAAAATGTAATTAGGATGCATTAGTTGCATCAGTTTCCCTTTTAATAGGTTACAGCTCTTCATGCAGATGTTAAAAAAAACTCACCCTGATATGTTTTTTTGACTCCAAGTGCCCAGAGGTGCCTGGCCAGCCAGGGGAGGTATGCCAGGGCAAGCTCACTGACTCAAAGGAGAGGACTTGCAAAACACCCTGGGAATACAAGAATGGAAAATATCTAGGCAGGAAGCTCTAGTAATAATTTGGTCGGAAAGAGAGCTGTTTTCAAGACCTGTTCATGCAAACCATTCCCTATTTTTTTTTTTTTTTTTTTTTTAACCCCTTCTCTGGAATTTGAAAAGCATAAGCCATTTCTTTGGCATTGTGTTATTTTCTGCCATGTTCCAATAACTCTTGTGTTTAAGGATGTTACTGATATATTGCTCATTTGTCAATAATATCCCCAAAGGATTTGTAAATATCACAAGGTGCTGAAGGCTAACAGTTCCCTTAACCTCCAAGTCTCAGTTGTTTCTTATTCACTGGTGCACACACAGAGGGTCCATTATATCTGGATGGCTGTATACTGGTGGGAGATGCAGACAGATTCAGGGTTTTCTCCTGTTTTCCCTAGCTGGCTAGTGGATGTTGGATCTGTGGTCCTGTGCTGGAGCTAACAAGTCCCGGCAAAAGCACTGATGGGACCACTCCTGTGATGTTCAATCTCTACATATGTGTCAAGAGTTCAGTATAGAGAAAGATTTAAATTTATTTTTTGTCAATGCAGGATTGTATTTTGCTACAGCACACAAGGCATTTATTTAAACAGTAACTGCAACAAACCTGCCAAGGTCAGCACCTTCGGTTTGTGTCTGTGGGCGAGCGGTGGTGATAACAGTGGGACCTGTGTGCGTGCTGCTGGCTTCTCTCACCCTTGCCTCACTGGCAGGGTAATGAATCAGCACTTTGGTACATGAATGTACTGTTCAGCGAGCTAAATTCTCAGCTCACTCTGTACATCTGTTGACTGGATACAAGTATATGTTCTAGTGCCCTTTCATATGTTCTTGGCACAGATGCATTTTGTTGGCATGAGCATTAGGCTGAGTTTCTTGGCATTTTAGGAAGTAAATCTGATTTAAAATGCAAACAGAAGAACAAATAGAATAAAGCAAACAAACAAACACACCAGGAGAGTGTTCCCACAGCAGAAGCTGCGCATGGCTCACAGTTTACAAACACATGCTTAGTCGTCCTGCCCTCTATCTCCCAGGTTTACTCATCCCATCAGGGAGTGAATATGGAGTTTCAAGTGAGCAGCATTTCATTGCTCAGATGGCAGATGCTTTCTGTCCAGAGGACTTCTGTCTGATGAGGAGCTGGAGGATGTCTTTTCTGCTCTTCCCCCAGCAAGCCCAAAGATTTAAACAGCACAGAAGAAGACATTAGTCAAAAAGACCTCTCTAAAGTCCAAGACAAATGCATTTTCCCTAGGTTATCCACTAAACTAATTTTCTTATGCACCTTAATTTTAAAGAATCATTGAATATATGGAAGTAAAAAATTATAGATGTGCTTAAAAGCAAACAACAGACTACTTAAAAAGCTTTCAGAATAAGTTTCTTATCTACTAGTGAACTTTCCTATGTGAGAAAACTTTGATATGCCTTTTGAGATGTTTGCCTTGATGATGTGGGTTTAGCAGGACTGCTTGAGTCCCATACTTTATCATCAGAATGATAGCATGCTGAAATGACTAATACAGCTAACACAGAATTTCATGAAATTACATGTCAGACAGGTGCTATTAAACATACGGGAGATGCTCTAGGGGACTGCTGTATTGCAACCCAGTAATGAGAGTAGCTCAAGTGCAACCATAGATGGGATCTTGAGTAAGAGCACCTTGAGGAGAACAAAGTTTTTTGATGTTAAAAAAACCCCAACAAACAAGTTCTGCTGCACAAAAGGACAATAGGTCATGTTCAAATATTAGATGATACATTAGGTGAGAGCAAAACCCACAGTATGTAGGCCATGATTTTCTGAAATAACAGTCTTTTATGTTATCATTAAGTATATTGGTCACCTTAACAAATGTCAGATAATCAAACTTGAAACACTTCCCTATATTCACACATTTACAGTTTATTTGCTGTCTAGAGGCTTAACTGGTTACACAAGGTTGGGCTTTACAGGAAAAAGATTTTGTGATAATATTTTGATATAAAAAAGAATAGTAAATGTTCAAAGAACTTGTAATTAGAAGGTTTATAACTTGTCACCATTCTTGCCCTTATAAGGTTTGATTTTTTGTAGTCTTTATTATGGTAAAGAAAGTATAGCAGCAGTACTCATGGCAGAGTACAGAAAAACTGCATGTGAGAAAAGTTAGAAAACCCAAAATACAATATTTGGAACTTGATTGGGGCCTCTGATTTTTTTCTCTATTGAGTTCAATTAATTTTAAGTTCTTTTTCTTGTGTTATTAAAATCAGAACACACATAGAATAGTTTGCTGTCTGCTCTAGCTCAGAAAAATATGAAAGCACAGCCTGTACTGAATGATAGAGTTGTGCTTTAATGTCCAGCCATGTGGTTTCTCCATGGAAAACTAATGAGTTAAAGATGAAATTCCTCTTCTAGTTTGCATATATCTTCTTGCAAGGATTCTGCTGAGCAGAAGTATAATTGGAGGCTCTATACAATTGAGTCTTGTACTTTTTAATCCTAACATCATAGGCTACAAAACATCTTTCTTCCCACAAAACCACGATGTTTTTGGTCCTAGACATGATCAGTTATGGATATTTTTGAAATAAAGTAAACATTCTTGAAAATATCAGGACCATTCCCCTGAACTGTATTCAATAACATCTGGAAAAAGAGCAGGGTAAAAAGCAGAGAAACAGAAAGATATAACTAATGTCTCAAGGCTGAAAGAATTGTCCTTAGTTTCTGTACTAGGGTCTTATTCAGCTCTTATTGAATCAAAAGTAAAACTGAAGCAGAAAGTAGAGGGGAGGTTTCCATTCATGCTTCCCATGCTGTTTTCACTTATTAAACTTTGTTCTGAGTTAACAGGAGTACATTCACAAGTCTTCCACATAAACTGTGTCTGAAATTGTGTAAATCATATTCAGAGGTGTACTGAAGGTGTACAGAGACATTTCACTTGTATTGTAGTATATGACTGTGGATTTAAAATACATTTTATGACATAGTGGCTTTAAGATACCCATGACTATTTTTAGAAGTGTTGAAAATTGGAACTATATCCCTCTGTTGCCCTATTTCATTGCAATTTAACCAAGGGAACAGGGATAAGTCCCTTTCTCAAAATATTTCTATACAGAAAGTATAGAAATGTGTGTCTGGATCTTTTGAACCAAATTTAGTATCAGCAGAAAATGTTTTGTTGCTACTGCTTATATGTGTACAGCGAGAGTCTTTGGGTTTAGGCCAGAAGTCTTCAGGGAATGGACATTCTGACTGCAGTTGTTAAGCACTTTGCACTATGACTCCTGGTTTCTGACATGAACTCCTGCAATACAAATAATAAAGATGCTTTCCCACTGAGGCTGGAAGCCTTGGTCACATGCAGATGCCGTGGAGGAGGTAATTCTTGCTGAAAGCTTGGCACTTGCACAATCAGAATAAAACAAGTTAAGAAAAGGGAGAGAATGTCAAATTATTAAACTGTCTGCAGTGAAGAATAAAAAAAAATTAAGCTGGTATTTTTGCCTTCCCTTTTGACTAACTGAGCGAAGTCTGTCAGTGATGTTCTCCTGTAGAAAAGCAATTGGCAATACACAACCACTTAGTTCTGTTCCTGTAGGCAGCAGTTAATGGTAGCTTGAGCTTCAGTGGGGTTTTTTATGAGGTTATGAAATTAAGGATGCCACCCTGATAAGCTGACACACAGCTATTTTCCATTAGATTGATCTTTTCAGCTTTATGCAGACAGAGCTCACAAGTTATCCTTCCACCCCTACAGCTCATGTAAATCCAAAGTCTGTCCCAAAGACTTGCTTGCCTTGAACTTTTAAATTAATTTAAACCCCATTGTTGTATCATATAACTCCTGGTGAAGATATTCTTTATCCAGAGCAAGGATGCTTTTTCTTCCTTGTGTATCCTATTTGGAATGCAGATTTCATCCCCAGGAATGGCCCTGCTATGATAATGATACTATACTTATCCACATCTAATCATGTATGTCAAATATTTTAATATGGAAAACCCCTCAATGTTTGGAAAACATCTTTGGACATCATTTGAATTATGTCAAGGATTGTCAAGATGCCAGCAGCAGCAGTAGTGAAATCTAAGAAACAATTGGAACAGGGTAAGATATTTTTGTGTTTAGAATGAGGAATAAGAGAGAGTGTACAGTAGAGGGACTTCAGTTGAGGGGAGCCAAGTGGTAGGCCAAAGGGAAGGAAACGGAGAAGTAGGGTATTCAGAGTTAAGATGCTTACAAGGAACACAAAAACTGGCTTATTGATGTGTCATAACATTCCTGTGTGACCTTAGCAATCCACAGGCCCAGTTTTCTAAAGAATGTGAGGCAGATAACTCCTCGTTTTCGTATATAATTAGTTATAAAACTAATATAGTGTGTGGCTACTACCATATGATTAATTATCTTAATTCATGAATGCTTTTCAAGTATGAGTTTCAAGTGTTAGCATTAAATGCCCCTTAATTTTAAGACCCAATCCTGCAAATATTTGTTAGCGCTTGCTGTCAAGAGTAAGTTATTACTCAAAAGAAAACGTTAACTTCAATGGAATTACTTGTGGTATTGAGTGCTATCACAGAAGGGAATGTTTTCAGAGTTTTTATTTTAGCTACATAAATATACAGGTCATCATACATGTATTTCTATATGTATATACACATATACATGTTTTCATAAAATGAATTTTAAAAACTTTTTTTTTTCTATGTAGTCCTTGCTGTCTTTTTTAAGTTGTGGGGTTTTTTTCTGCTAATGCATCCTAATTATCACTTTCTTCAAGGTACAACTAGCAAATGAAAATGCCATGTGTTCTCCTATCATAAGTTAGATCTGGTGAGGAACATTAATTAACACAAGTCTCATGATTTTGGGACCAGATGAGTATGAATAAAGCAATTCATTGCTTTTTCTTCCTTTTCGCCCCTCTTTTTTCTTCTTTCTTTTTTTAAGTCTGCATTTTTAAATTCTGCAGTGCTGTTTTCCAAAGTTGAAATGCAACCCTGAGGCCAGTTCAGACACGGTGTGACGCAGGCCAGTTGAATTGACTGGTGGTTCTACTGTGGATGAGTTAAAGAAGGAATCACCCAGAGCAATGGTAGCTCTCAGAAGGGGGCCTACCCTTCAACAGTTTAAAGCCTTTGAAGAGAGATTTTCTTTGAGCAATGTGAAGTCTTTGTGGTGATGGGAAACATACATTTGTAATTACAGAAAAACACAGTGTACAGTAGGAATAGTATAAAAGCATGCGATTTACAGTGTCTAAGGAGAAGCTTTGATGTAGGGGGCCCCACTGACCTAGTTTGCTGCTGAAAGCCCTAGAAACATAAGTCTGACTGACTACAGTTATAGGGATGCAGGCTGTGAACAACATCCTTCTGCCTCTGCACTGCTGCTCTACACTAAATGAATAACCTTTTGCAGTACTGACTGTATGGAAATACTATATGAATGCAAAATAACTGCATTTAAAAACATTAATAAAGTTTGCTGTGCTCCTCTGGGGAAAATGTGCTAAAAAAGGACCATTGGGAATCAGTGTGCAGGCTGGGGAAAAGATCTATCTGGGAAGATTTTTTTAGGGAAAAAGATGTTGAAAACTTCATTCCAGGGCAGCCACCCTTTGGGAGGGTGTGGGGAGAGAATAAAAAAGGATGCTAATCTCTGTTAACAAGAGACAGAATGTAAAACTCAAGAAGTGATACTGATTCTAGATGGTTATGGTATCAGGGTCTGTAAGAAAGGTTGTGTTTGACAGCAGCCAACAAACCATTTACCTTTGGGGTATGGACTGCTGTGAAGAAATCTGATATGAGACCCAAGACTAGATATTCCCCTCCACAGGAAGAATGGGAATGGTGAAAGAGAATTGAAGGAAACAGGCTGCCATGATCTCAAACATTCTTCAAACCAGCTGTGTGATGTGGACAGTACCAGTCCTTCAGCAGCGTCCACCGACTGTCCACCAAGAGAAGAGCTGCAATTCATGGGTCACCTCACATAGGTGGCAAAAACCCTGGGAAACCACACAGTTGAGAGAGTCAGAAGTGTTTCACAGTAGTTCCTGTACTACTTCAAAAGTGAAAAATAAAGTATTCTTTATTCCATGGACTCACGTTGAGATTTTTAGTAAAGCCACCTCAGATTTGTGTACTAATAGATTTGGATGGCTACATTCAGGCCATTTCATGATTGCTCTTAATTTGGATGCTAAGTTGAGCTGAGGTGGGTATCTGGGGGTTTGGTTAGTGACCACATCTAAATAACATTGTGCTGAGGTAGCACTGTCTGCCTTATAATCACTTTGCCTGTGGGAGAGGGCCAGTCTGAGGGAGGTCACTGAAATTAAAATGGAAAACTTAATTACATAAAAATAATATGGGTGTGTTGGGTGCTTTGATGGACAAGGATGATGCAGGAAAAGAAGAATATAATGTAAGAGCTATTTATAAATCTTACCTAATGGGAGTAATAGACAACAAAGGATAAATCAGTGACTATTAAGCAGTGTTTTGTGCCAGCACAAATACAAGCTTTAAAAAATTCAGCCTTAGACCTAGTAAACATAAGGTACTCAGTGAGGTATGGGAGAGACCCTGGGGATCTTGCTGCCTGTAATTCAGCTATTGGCTAAGACTCCTGTAGTCACCTCTGACTCACCAGTCACTGACCTGATCCTAGGGCAGAACAAGCCTAAGGCTTTTCTAGGTTTGCAGAGTGCCCCAACCACCATCTGAGGCTTCACTGCAGGACCTTTGATGCCTGTGCATTTTGCCTGCACTGCCACAATAAATATGTCATCAGCAACAAAATAAATAGTGAAATCAACTTTTCCAGGATCAGGTAATTTTTATTTCAAATTTGGCAGGCCCTTACCTTTTGGCTTAACATGCTTCAAATTTGGATCTATTTCAGGGAGAGAAGTTACTCCTCAGATATCATTTCCAACCCGTGATCATTATCCAGATGACTTGCCCATGCCCTTTTCAACTCCCCTTCACAGACATGTCCCTGCCTCAATTTACTTTCAATTAAGTCTGAAGGAGCCTTTCTTCTACTGTCAACATCACTGCTGTCACCATTCCCACCAAACATTTGCCATTCATTCCTAGTTAACACTGAAATGTTAGTGGTTGCTCTCTTGCCTTCCTAGGTTAGATGACATCCTTAACCCTTTCTTTTTTAGGAAACAATACAATCTAAAAGTGTAGAGACTAAAGCACTTTCGGTAAACATAAATTACATTTTCCCACCTGATGTATTTTCCTCCTTTAGAAGATTGAATTCTGCCAAGATCTGTTTAACTTGGAGTTCATGAAAGGCTGGACAAAGAGTGGTGTTGGAAGTCACCCACATTAAGTGAAATTTCATGTTGTAGTTCTTATTTTTAACCACACAAGACTTTTCCTTTCACAAGTAACTAGAAGAGCTGAAGGTTGTGGTCCTTGTGGTCTTTTGACATAATTGCCCCTGGATCCCTTAAGTTTCTTCCTCCCCTTTATAAAGTCCCATCCCAGCTAGGATACTGCTAAGTACATCTGTATTTCTGAGAAATACCACTGTATCTGTCAGTGGTATTGGACTAGAACAATACAGTCATAATTACAGATGGAGACAAGAGATCCTCTAACTTGATCTCACAAACAGGTCTCTCTGGATTTATTGCACTTGTGGGCCATAATCAAGGCTGAACTCACCTCCACTCAGATGCAAGTTTGAGACAAGCTTTGCTCATGCCCATGCTCATGCCCATGCTCTGTCTGCCTCGGTGGAAATACCACACGATTGATGCTGAGCAGTGAAGGCAGCCAGAGACTCTATGGACAGCCCCAGGTGCTGCACACTGGCTGCAGGTAGTCTTGCTGCACATGCAGCATGAAGCTGCATGTCCCTAGAGGCATGTGAAAACTTTGAGGCCCATGGGTCCTGAAATTCTGTACCTGGGTCAGAAATTATGCTTGAGTTTAGCTTATCTCATGGCCTCAGCAGTATGGGGTTGTATTCTCAGTGAAATTCAAAGGAGAATCCAGAGTACAGACTGTCCAGCTCTTTCTTAGTCTTTACCCTTCCCCTGCCAAAATACCTCATTT
Organism: Corvus cornix cornix; assembly: GCF_000738735.6. Taxonomy (NCBI): domain Eukaryota; kingdom Metazoa; phylum Chordata; class Aves; order Passeriformes; family Corvidae; genus Corvus; species Corvus cornix. Next base: position 139,659,062 of record NC_046333.1, on the reverse strand, counting down.
TGTCATACATACACCTGCCTTTGGCCACTCACTCAAGATCTAACACATTAGTCTTCAGAAACAAGAATACAATATCAGGATTCACATCTGTCTTTGAAGGGTTCTGATTTTATGCATGATAATAAGCCCTTTTCCCCACAGACACAAAAGTGCATGTTTCAGAAAACTGTCAAACCAGTTATGAAGACAAAACATGGCTTTCATGCTAACTCAGCACTGGGGACAGTTGAAGGTGTGTGAATCACTCAGAAATAGGTGTGAAGAGCATTATAAGAGTAAAGAAGAATCTAGCCTGTATAGTAAAAGCTGACCACTGCATGACCCAAAGACAATTTCAAGGAAACACCCTTTTAATAGTGATTCTGTTGAGAAACAGTGTTATCTGCCCATCTGCCCATACATTTTGAACTGAATATTATGAAAGAGAAACTGCTTCAAGGTCCACAGAGAAGTGCTATTTTATACTATGTGTTTTATCTTTATCATTTTATGTAATATTTTTAGCATAAACTACTGATCTTTATCTCAGAAATTCTCCAAGTGTGGTCGTGTACAATGCTAGCAGATTATGGCACACATTATGAGGTGAGATTACTTCATTCTATGTCTTAGGAAGCTGAGGGAAAAAAAAGATAAGTGAGCTCCAAAATCTTGAAATACTTTTTCTGCAATATAGGGTTTGTAGGTTGCAAACTCAAGTCATTGAATGGATGCTTGAGGAATGCTTTATTTAAAATACGTGAATTCAAAGCATTAAAAAAACCCCCAAACCAACTCTGTAAAAGCTCAGCTGGACCAAAACTTTCAAGCTTATCAGCAGTTTTAAGTGTCACAATTGAATATGCCCAGTTTGAATTCTCAAACTGGTTGCTCTTCAGGAAAAAGCTCTAAAGAACTTGCATAGCCAAAATGCTGATGCAGCCAAAGGTTCTGAAAATCTGGGCCTAAAAATAGCCCCTATAAGAGTCAACCTAACCTTCCCCTGCCTTAGTAGTGTAGAATACGCTTTACCTCCTTTTGTCTTTACATCCTCTCTCAGTATTTTCCTAGGCACCAACAGGAAGAGCACCACCTTCATGGGAGGTAATTATTGAAACATCTTCAAGGCATAACACAGTGCAAAGAGCTAAGGCGTGGCCAGCTCTGAGCCCCACAGCACAGTGCTATAGTCAGTGACTGGAGTGCACAGCTTTTGGGAGTTAATTTGTGTGTCTGCTCGGCCTGGCATGGTACAAATGTAGTCTGTGTGCTGTGCTCATATGGTGCTGTTTGAGGCTATTAATTGCTTTCCTTTGGAGCCTGTTCCTGTGATCTAGGACTGCAACCCTCTGCAACCACTGCCGAAGCAGCAAGTCCAGGGGACCCTTCCATTCACAATAAAACATTTATTCTCAAGAATTTACTTTTTATAAAGTGAGGAGACAGGAGACCCACTCCAATGTAGTTTTCTCTTTCCATATCTTTTCCCATGGGGGTTTACACAAGACTTTATGGAAGGGTTTTAATTTTATTGGGATATTTTCTAAGCTACCCTTAAGTAATGTTTTTGAGCTCATTCATGTTCTCTGTGGTAGGGTGTTCTCTTGCAGTTACAGACATACAGCAAAACAGCGAAGAGCTGAAAATAGAATGTACAAGTCATTTTTCTCACTACAGTTCAGAGGGAAGGCGACAGTATATGCCACTGCTTTGTGGAATCACAAGTATCGCTGTGATTCCCCCAGCAAGCCAGGACAAGGGCTTACAATGCTATTGTGATAATGTCTGGAGGCCCCAAGTAAAATCAAAGCTTCATTTTGCTTGCTGCTGAACAGCTTCTACTTTGAAGAATTTTTAATCCAAAACTTGAATCCTGCACTCACAGTATGACTGCTTTTGTGCAGAAAGTTATACTCCAAAGAGGGAAAAAAAAAGGAAAGAAGAAGAAAAATCCAATGTAATTTTATTATATATTATTTCTACTATTTGGGGATAGAAAACTAAGGTGCAAAAGAACTGAAAAACTTTTCCAACCAAATCTTTGATGTTCTAGTCTAGTGTTGATCTACAAAACTATCCTTCAGAGCTGTAGAGTTTGTGATCTTTCTTGTGTAAGCAGGTTGCTTGCTAGCCAGAGTAATCACTACATTTGTCTTGTGCTCTCATTTTAAAGCTGTCTTGGGCACACAGAGGCCTGTAGTGCATTTCTACACCCATTTTTTACATCCATACAGCCACCAATGCAACCATTCTTCCATTCTTGCCAGCACCTTTCTCTAGTCCTTAGGTAGAGATGCAAAATTCAAACTCACCAATAACATTTTTCAGACCACACCCTCATACACACCATATTTCCTTACTTTCCCTTTTTCTGCTCATATTTTATTGCATTATTGTCCCACTCCATTACTTTCCTCATTTGTTTCCAAATCAGCCTTCCAAAACCATACTTTTGACACTATCCTTCCAACTATTTGTCCCCATTCCTCCAAGTACATGCCTTGTCCCTAAAATACACACCTTTTCCCAGCAGCTTTGCATACCATGTCTCTCAAGCCTCCTGCCTGACTGAAGAGGATGCCAAGACACCACTGGGAATCCCAAGGAACCACAAATCCTCCGTGCACAGTAGTTCTGTGTACCTGGACACTGTTACTGGTGCAGCCCCCAAGGAATAAGAACCTAGAAACATTTGTTTAGCTGAGATTAAGTCTTATCCAAGATTAGGCAGTGCTACCAACCTGCTGCTCTTGAAACACACAGGTACCAAAATCCAGTGCTATACCAGCAGTGCCTGCTGTTCAAAGATTGTTATCTCCATCAATAAAAGTTTGCAAGCACCTCTTTCCATACTTTAGCTGTTGGCAGATTATTGCCTCCAGGACTAAAGCTCCGCAAGCGTGCACTTCTATGCATTAGCTGATAAACAATGGTGCTGTGCACAGCATTGACTCTCTGGCTGGTTTTGCCTTGTTTTTGGTGGCAGTGGCTCAGCTGAAGCTTGTGTTTTCTGAGCACAGTGGGTTAATCCAGCTGCTTTCCTGCGATAGGCCTTAGATTGATTCGTGCGAATTAGGTCTGCCGTGTGCTTTGGCAAGACTGAGCTCAAGCTGATCAGCTCTCCTACGTGACATCCCCACATCCAGTTTTGACATGCCTCTCTAGAGCACACACCTAAACCCACCCTTCTGTGTCGTAAGATGTCCCAAAGCTCTCCAGCAGGGTAATGGCACTGACTCCCTTACTTCCCACAACCCTATTACGTTTTGGGCCAAGGTCACTATGTAGATGTAATGTAAGGACAGAGTGAGCCAAGGAACAATTTGACTCTCTCCTTCCTTGATTATTTCTCCCCACAAAGGTCCATCACCAAAAGCAGGAAGGCTATTCCGGGTTATTCATGGGTGTTAACTTCAGAAACATATATCTCATATACTCCAAAAACAGATGATAAACACCAGATGCAGATGGACTGCCTGGTATCCTGGAGAGCCCTGGTAGCCCTTTTTTGAACATGGGGCAGAAGAGGTTCAACACATAATGGGGATCTCTGGAAGTTCACTGTTGCCGCACTTTTCAAAAGCAGATAAAACATCAAACTCATTGAAGCTTGTTCTTTGTTGTATCCAGTTGACTTAGTTGTACCTCCAAAAATGGAGATTTTCCCACCTTGGTGGGCCTCTGTTTCATTGTTTCATCACTGTCAGTGAGAAGCATTTTTAATTTCTTTGCTGCAACTTGTGCAACTTGTGCATTTCAGCCTTTGCTGTGCACTGTCAAGGGATTATCAATCTGCAAATACCCATTAGGAAGCTGAAAAACAACAGTTAGATGCCCCCTGAATGTTCTAATTTCCAGGATAAACCCACACAGCTTTTCATACACCATATCTTTGCATGTCTCTGGTTCCTCATATACTGTATTCTCAGTCCCCTTAAATATCTTTCTGACCCTCCACCAGACTTCGTTCAATTTGTCTGTCAGTCTTGTACTGGGAACCCAGAAGTGCAAGTAAGATTTGAAACGTGGTCTCACAAGTGCTAAAAACAAACGAATAATCACTTGCTCCAACCTGTTGGCTACAGTGCTGTGGTACAGACCAGTGAACTGTTGGATTTTATCCACAGATGAAGGCCACAATTTTTGACTCACATTCAACTCCTTGCTTATCAGGTCCTTTCCTGACAGGGTGCTCTGTAGGTAGACAGACCCCACAGACTGCAATGTTGTGTCTCTCTGTGCAGGACTTTACCTTTGCACATTAGGGACAGCTGCCTTAAAACAAGAGAGCTGCTTTCCAGCAGCCCCAGTTTGTGGTTGACATTGAAGGTAATCAGCAGTGAATAAGGTGTGAGGACAGATCCCTACTCTTTAGAGGAATAGGAGACATCTGGTTTAAGACTTGTGCTGAAGAGTTCATTCTAGGGATATGCATGGGACACATACTTGAGCTAATCCCACACTCTTACAAGAAGCCATTTGGATTCAGTCAGATTTGACCAAGTTGCAAAACAACACATGGGAGAGCCGAGACTCAACAGAAGCATGAACTGATGTGACAACAAAGGAAGTAGGCTTAAAAACCCCAGAGAGCTACTGCTGCCTCTCAGTCACGGAGGCAATCAGCATTAACTTCCCAACAGCTTCTTTGCTTCTCCTGGATTCTCTGCAGCCTTCCAGACACGCGTCCCAGCAGCACAAACCAGATGTGTCCTTTTACTTGAGCAGTAAAAAAATTACATTGCAGGCCTCTTGTTGAAGCCCAGTGAGGATGCACCCTACTTTTTATAAGCTTTGATGCTTCTATTCTCAGTAAGTCATATATTTTTTGAAAAATCACTTAGTGTTATGACTGCATAAAAAGAAATGTGATTTACTTGATAGAGGTTTGGGTATTCTGATCCTTGAACAGTGTTCAGTAACTTATGCATTCACTGTATATTCATTGTGATTGAGAAAAAGTGTTCTTTAAAGTGTAAGATGCATTAAAACACCTTTGAGAGACTTCCTTCCAGAGCTCCAAGAATTCACAGAAATGAGAAATAATTACCTACACTGATCAGCTCTCAATATTTTGGTGTACTTAGTCATCTCTAACCATTATTACAGCTAATGTGTTTCTACAGAATCTGACACTGCAGGTCTCTGTTGACAAAAATAAGAACTGAAAGTCTCATTTGTTTACCCCTTTCTTGAGCATCTCCATGCTCCCTGTCTAAGGGCTTGTTTTCACTACTGAGGAAGGTTATATTTCCTCCCTCTAGAAAAAAACCACATATTAAATCTGCCCAGGTCAGCTCTCCTTTTGTGAGTTTGGCTTATGATACAGTCTGAATACTGTGTCCTCCTACAACTACAAAATGCAAGAACAAGGGGGAAAAAAGGTAGAAAAAGAAAGATGTAATTCTAGCATCCCAGAAGACCTTAGAATATGCTGTTAAGAATTACTCAGTTTATCAGCTTATCAGAATCAATGAAAACTTGACTTTTATTAATGCTTACTTTTAAATTTTGCTTCAATTACCAATGCTATGTTCAAGTATTAGAAAACTCATACTTCTTGTATTGTTCAAAATTAGGACACCAACCAATTTCCATATTCAGTATCCAATAAGCTATGACTGCATTACAGCATTTTCATCTAAAATCTCACTTTGTCCAGAACTATATTTTAGCCCTACCACTGCTCCATCGCACAACGTTTGTCCTTTTATAGCTTGGAGTATGCAAATCTTCTGTGATCTTTTCAGAAGGCTAACATCACTGATGTGGTTCTGATAGCTGCATAACTGAGGAATAATTGTACTTATTGAATACATATTGCATATTTAGATCAGCAGACAGGCCCTAATCATTTCTCACTGATAGACTTACCTGGAGAGGCATCATCACTGCAAGCTCATTGCAATGTTGGATACTTAGCTGGCAAATCCTGTAAGAAAAGAAAAGAAATGACCCCTTTAATATATGTTCTCAGAATTGTACAAAAGTGGTGGAAAAAAGTCATCATTTGTATGTAAAAACAGGTGATCAAAGCTTTGGTTATCATGCAAAGTTTTTTAAAGCAGTATGTGAATTTTCTCCAGGTTGATCTCAATTAATTTATATACATTTGTGTGATTTCAGTAATTGTTTAACTCAAGTTGAAATGTTCCTGGAAAGCTGCTGCACAAAGGGTTGATTTCCTCCTGATAAAGGGGTTTTTACCAATCTGTTTCATTTTAGAAAAGGATGCAAATGCAGTAATTGGATTTGACACAATGGAAGGCTTTCTAACTAGAACAGGTGAAAACATAACTGGCAACAATTAAACACTAATTATCTGCAGTCATCAAATGGTCACCAGCTGTTCTGAACCACATAAGGAAGTACACACTACAAGGGAACAGCATATGCTATGGAGAGAAGTATTAGTAAGGACTACAGCGCTGTGAGGAGATATGCAGGAGGTTCAATTCTAATCCAAGACTGATCCTATAAGTCTTCCTATGAGTAGCTGTATTCTACAGATTCTCACAAAGGATAATATAATGTCTCAAGTTGCAAAGGACCCAAAGTGCTGAATCTTGTCCTGATTTCACGAGGGCATAATCACTGTGAGCTGCTAAGTTTAGAAACACCCATTCCTGGTTTACTGCAGTTGTGGCTTCAGTGGAATTGCTCACTTTAACCAGCTGCTAAACTTAGTCTTTCTTGTTGGGCCTGTGTTTGTGCTCAGCTGAGGAACAGAACCAGCAAACTGGTGGGGCTGTGAGTGGGGACTTTTTGTGTTTGTTTGCTTTTTTCACACAGAAAGCATTTCCAAGTGCCTTCTCAGTTCTCTTCTTTTGTCTGGTTGCCTTTTATCCCACATTAATTAATGTAATTGCTACAATTTCATAGTCCAGTGGAGACTAACTAATGATACTGGAGCTGAGTGTTCTGTTTCTGCGATAAATCAAAAAAGCAGTTCATATAATATAGCCTTCCACTTCTTCCCACCACATCAAATTAAAGAAGATAAATATTTCTTTTTCATGGCTTAGGGTCGGGTGGTTAGATCACTCCCCCATGACTTCATGCGAAGATCTGATACAATGCTTACTTCTGCCTGGGGGAAGCTCAGATCCAAAACTTCAGGTGTTTGAGAGAGTATCCGGTGCTCTGGTCTTGGGAGGAACAATCTCTGCAGCTTCCTTTGACTCTTGCTCCTCAATGTAGAAATTCACATGAGATTTATGGTGCTAGAAAAACAGAAAAGAAGAAGGGATATACATAAGCACCTAGGAAAAATTCCTAGAGTACAGGCGTCTTGCAGGAGTAGGTCTAGTAAGCAGTTTTTGTTTAAAAGGAGACAAGAGATACTATCCTTGCAACAGAGGCCTTGTGAGCTAGGCTGCACATGGTAAGAGGAAACATAAATCTTCTAATTTAGAAGTGGCCTACAAGATAAACTGCTGAAGGAGATGGAGACCTGCTCTATGAAAAACAAACTATTCCCACCAGAAGACCACCACTGTTTGAAATGAAAAAGAGCTTGCCACAGCAATACCTGGGAAGAGGAACTGCTGGTGCTGCTGCCTCACCTCTTATGTGAGGCTAGGAGCTGACCAGCCCATTACTATTATTGCTTTCCCAAACTGAAGCAAAGAAGGAAAGGGGGAAATAGGAGAAATAGGTTTTTTTTGTAAAGGGCTTTTGGCACACCAGCCCTGCCTGGTCACTGCTAGTTAAAATGATAATTTGAGGTGAAATAAAGTTTAAAAATCTGTAAAACCTCAGCAGATGTCAGGAAAAAAAGGGGATCTGATTGCATATATTTACTTTCTCAAGTCCATAGATGTGTAGTGACATGTCCATGGTCTACAGCTGGATTTGTTAACAAACCCTGGAATATTCTTACATTTTTCCCCACTTTCTTAAAGAATAAAGAAAATGGAGGGAGGGACAGATGAGACTAAACTTAAGAAGTCACAGGGTAGGGAGTTGCTGCTTCAAAATCAAAACAAATTTCAATATATTTTCAGAAAAACAACTTGACTCTTCTTTAAACGTAAAGATTATAGAGGAAAAATGGCCTTCATACCCTAAGGCCCACATTATGACAAGACTCCAGTACTATCTACCCAAATTGTCAAGGCTGTAAGCAGGCATGGGTTGCATGCAACATATTCAGTCAAGATGATGTCCTGGACAGTTTTATATGTGAATTCTTTGTGCTGCACAATGGACTATTTTTTCAAGGCACAAAAGGTTAAATTGACTGGCATATTATTGGGTAGAGCTGAGAACATGTAAATATTCCACTCAAAGATAAATTCTGAACCTGACTTTCAACCAAGAGCATCTCTGAAGTGAGGCTTGCCAAGAGACATAATGTTTACCATTCTTTTTCAAGTCAAAAAGCTTGTGATTTTGTAGAGGGAAAAACCAGACTTGAAATGTATTTGATTTTGTATTTTTATAAGCTGGCACCTTACCTTAGGTAAGAAGAATTTTCTTGTTCTGAATACTGACCTTTAGGTTAAAGGTAAGCTCTTCAGAGAGATATATACAGCATCCATAGGGAAACACCTGAAATCAGCAGGCTGAGGTGTTTGGTGATAGCCACTTATGGAACAGTGAAGATGAGGAATCAGGCCCTCCCACATGCTGCTGTTCACCAGGAGTCCATAAGCTGTGGCCCTTCACTTCCCTTTGTGAAATGCTGCTGGTTCTATTCTCATTGATAGTTCTATTCTCGTTCTCATGGGTTGTTAGTAAAAGTGTCCAGATACTGGGAGACAACCACGTTAGTTCTTCCCCAGCATGAAGTCATAAAAACTGAAATCCCCCACCTCCACAGAAAGGAATTAAACATTCAACCTATAAAGTTTTTGGGTGAAGAAAAGAAGGACAGCTGAGAAATGTAGAAAACATTGCACTCCCTGAATAATCCAACCAGCTGATCCATTGGGTTCTACTCTGCTCAATGTGGATATATCAGGCAGAATAGGATCTGTATCAAATCCAGGATGCCCCCATCCATTCCCACCAAGGAGTCAGGCAGATTTCATTCAAAAGAATTCCCTCTAAATATTGTGGAATTGTGCCATAATCTTAAAAAGTAAATGAATTTAAAATTCAAGACTTGTGATGTGTTGAGAGAGTATGAAGAAAAGTGAGCACAGCTTTTTTAAAATTAAAAAAGACAGTGAAGGGAGAGTCTCAAGACAAAATCCAGGGAGGACCCTGGGCACTCACAGGAAAAACAGGTTTTCTTTCATCTAGGAAGATCTTCAATCATTATGCTGTAGCATGTGGCATAACTGATAACTCTCTCTTTCCATCCAATGACTTCTAAACCATTGTACATACATACAGCTACTTATAGGAAGAGTGTCTTACTTCCCATTATTCTGAGTAAATTAGACTCTCACCTTCAGGAAGAAGGAAGAAATGGATGTTGAACCCTCATTTAGCTGAATCCAGGTCACCTAATTAAAAATATCTGTAGAGAGCAAGAATATTTCTCCCTCTGGTCTCCCACTTCCCAAGCAAAGAATCCTACATAGAGAATAGCAGCAGCAATCGCCTTTTATGCAGAGCCTACTACAACTGCTATGTCTTAGGTATGCTTTGATAACATTTTCCAGATCAAAGTCCTAGAGAACTGTGGCAGGGTGGGGGGAATTGAGAAATGCCTGATTTTGGATTTCAGTTTGATTTAAACAGGAATTAAGTACTGAGCTCTTCTGTTCTCTCAAGGCAAGGAATTTGGGGTGCCCTTTTTGTATCACTGCCTAAGAAACACAAAAAGTAAAGCAGTTAGGGATCTTAGATGCTTCCTGGGATATGTAACAGGAGTTTTCAGAAACACTATTTTGGGTCTAAGTGCTTAGATTTCTTTAAGTTTTATTTATCACAGCTACGATGCATGTTCTTTACTCTCTCTTCTACCAATATAAATCCATATTAAGTGAAAACTAATACACATATAGGATTAAAAAGGGAGGTTAACTTGCCAAATTTATGCTATTGGTGGTCCTTCTTGAACCATTTATCACTTGGTAGTTACATGTTCGAAAGAGTATTTATACTGACTATTGTGATGTGTCATACTGAACTAGGTCAAATTGGTTTCACTCAAATTTATCTTTGTCTCATCAAATAAAATTCACTTACTTAAGCATCACTCTAAAGATTGGCCTTTTGAGAACAGGAATTTGTCTTTGACAACAACCCAAATCACTTTATCTGAAGTTTATTGATATGGGTGTTAGGAAAAACTTCACAAAAAGGGTGGTCAAGCTTTGGAACAGGCTGCCCACAGAAGTAGTTGGTTCACCATCCCTGGAGGTATTTAAAAGACATGTAGGTGTGGGGCTTGAGGACATTGTTTAGTGGTGAATTTCACAGTGTTGGGACAATGGTTGGACTCAATGATCTTAAGAATACTTTCATATCTAAATGACTCTATCATTCTATGATTCTATTACTTACTCTGCTTCCATTACACCTATTTCTTCTGATATTAGATGTGGAAGTTGGTACTAAGGAAATGAAGGACCTTCCTTCTTTTGCTCATCTAGTCTGTTTTGTAAATTCTGCAAAGATACAGACACATTTCCATCTGCTTTAGGGGGTTCTGTTATCAGTCACATATGCTCTGAGAAATACTTCTTATATTTTAGTGCTAGACCTGATCAGATAATTCACAGTGAATAATTTATTTGAACAAATTTAGACTTTCCTTTGTTTGTTAGTTGTCCGGAAGCTGGTTTTGATATTCTTGAATTTATTCATTATTCAAAAGCATTTGCTTGATAACTTCTATGAATATCTTAATGAGAATAGGTTTGCTTAAGGACTGTGTGAACAGTTTGACATGAGGACTGAGAGCTTGGTGCTGCTGCTCAGGTATTTTTGATACCAAGGCAATAAACATTTTTCTACTTCTTGACTGTGTGAATAAATTGAAGCTACTGTATGTGAATACTTACATGCAAAAGTTGAAAATTTGCTTTTCATAACAAGTAGTAGTCAGTTATAAAGTGCTGCAACTGTGTATAACCCTAAAGTAAATATTTCATTTCCATACTTCCAATACTGCAAATAGGACATTCACTTCTAAATGGGATTTAATTTTTTCACAAGTGGGTCTAGATTAAGGGTTATTTTTAGGTAGCCAGCCTGTATTTGCTGGATGTCTGCTCTTTAACCCCATAGCTAGAAGAAATAAAAAACAAGAGGATTACTGCTGTTAGCAAATAATATGACAATTTTAAAAAAAATTCTTTCTTCTCTCATCATTGCCAGCTTTTTATTTCAAAATATAATCTTAATCTTGTGTCTATGAAAAGTTAAATATTTGATAAAAAACATCTTGAGCACTGGCTTCTTATTGGAAAATTGGAACACTTTTATATGAAATAAACAATACCTTTTTTTAAATTTATGAATTACAATATAAAAAAATTATGCAGCAAATATTAAAAATGGATGATTATAGAAATCTTCAGAATCCAGAGTCTGATAAAACAAATGGAATAATTCAATGATAGGGTTGTTTATTTGTATTTAAAGCTGATTAAGCTAATTTCTGTTTCTTTTAGTAAAAGGTACAGAGGCTTTATCTGTAATTAGATGCACTAAATCTTTCTGAGACATTCTATACAGAAAAATAAGCAGAAGAAGTGCAGTTGTTTTATGACTTTTAATGTTGTTTAAAGCACGGTAACCATGATCTTATTTTGCATTTTTGTTCATCATGACACTTGTGTAAGATTGATGAAAATGCATTAAGCAGGATATATTTATCTCCCTTTATATTCCTTTGGAAATGTCATTTATGTAGCACCAAAATGCTACGTTTTAGTTAGGCTGCTGCATATTCGACATGTAACTGACAGATGATGTCCAAGCATTATGCAGGGCTATTAAAGATGACATAGAATGCACAAATATATCAGTATATGAGGGAGAAAGCTGGTGAGATTTTAGAAAAAATCTAGCATCGCTGGGTGAAAGTCACAAGTGGAGTTATGTGAATTAAATAAAGGAGAGAAAATGCATCAGCAGCAAGATAAAAATCAAAACTCTATGAGGCAGTGTATCAGGCCAAGAGTAATAAAATAAAATGGGAAAAAAAACCCCAAACACAAATTCAGGAAATAAATATGGGTAGAGCAGAGTATAACAGCCTATTTCATATGCTTGTGCAGGTCTGATTTAATCTTAGAGCAACAGATTTTCTACTGTTTGAACATTCAATTGGGATCTGCGATACAAGAATTCAGATCACTTGTGTCTGTAAGGGGCTTCTCATCTCCTGTCTTCCACTAGATTTCAGTCTGAACTTCAGACTCCTAGGAATTTTCATGAAAAGTGCAGAACCCTACCTAAGAAACTTGAATCCTTTAGTACTGTGGTTTTTAGGTTTTTTAAAGTATATGTGTAAAACCTCTTAAAAATAATCCACAAACCCTCTTCCTCCTCCCAGGACTTCATGAACCATGAAGTGGAAATTGTATGTCCTAGTTACTAGAAGAGACAGATTTTTTGAAAGAGACAATTGTCTCAGACATTATTGTAGAGTTTGACCAAATAAGTAGAAAGAAACAGACATTAAAAGGGCTAGGGTGTTACAAAAAGTGGTCCAATGTCTGAATGTCACTACAACTAGGCATAAAACAAAGTAAAAGTTACCTAGCTGGTAGTTCATATACATTCCTACTTTCCTAACTGACTAGAAGTTGTACAAGGGCCTGAAACATGGGAGAAAAATGTGTTTGATGTTAAATCATTTTTCTCACATTTGTATTCTTGAATCTTGCGTTTGGGTTACTTGTGTTGCAGAAAGGTGTGTCCTCACTTGTGCTCTCTGTTGGAATGAAGGAACATCTCGCTCCAGGGACCTCTCCTGTTGATAGACATGGACATGACAACACCTGCATTGGTGCCTCCTGGTCTAGCCTGTGCCAGTAAGCTTTCCATTGCCATGAGCTCCCTGTCCTCATCTAAATTTCATCTTTTCAAGGATTTTGCAAAGAACTTGGATTGGGGACAGCGTTCTGCAGTAATGATGGATATGACTGAGTAGAGAGCACTATGAGAGAAGAGAGAATGGTAGTAAGCACTGTATTGAACAATGTGCAAGCATATATAAAGGCAACAAAAACGTTAATCTCTCAAGTAGGCTTTGTTTATATTTTAACCAGGTTTTAGTTTAAAAGCTAACATAACTTCAAGTAATACATGCTTGAATTTTTGTCTTGTGAGCTCATCTATTTGGTTTTGCATTGACCCATTTTGTTTTGCTTTTAGCTTTATATTCTTTCCTCTCTCCCTTCTCAACTTGCTCTGCTTTTGTTTCTCTTGTGACACCACAGTGGCAGCACTGTAAAGCCCCACAGAGATCTTGTTTCAATTCAATTTGACTCTCACATATTGCTTTGTTTCTTCCTGAAATTGTATTGCCATTTCCAGAAATGACATGGCAATATTTCATTATTAGTGGACCTTCATGTATTTGCATTAATGATATGAAACCATGCCTAATGGAACTACAGTGTGGAGAAAAGTAAAATTAAATTAGTGTAGCTTATTGTCTGACGTGCACTGAATTGGCACAGAAAGTAAAATTGTGGATTATTATAGCACTTATAAAAATCCTGAGGAATCAGTCCTAAACTATCGTCAAAATCTGTGCATGCTGATAAACAAACAACAAATATAAAAGTATAAAGTTACTCTGTTTGTCTCTGAAGAAAAGATAAAGTTGATGAGGTGGGTTCACCCTGTCTGGACACCAGGTCCAAAGCTGCTCTATCACTTCTCTCTTTAGCTGGGCAGGGGAGATAAAATATAACAAAAGGCTCATGGGACAATACAAGGGCAGTGAGAGATAATTCACCAGCTACCAACATGGGCAAAACAGATTTGACTTGGGGAAATTAGTTTAATTAATTGCCAATCAAATCAGAGTAAGGTAATGAGAAATAAGAGCCAAATCTTGAAAACACTTTCCCTCTTCCCCTGATTCCTTTCTTCGTGGGCTTGACTTCCCTCCAATTTTCTCTACATCCTTCCCCCCAGCAACAGAGGGGGGTCAGGAAATGGAGGCTGTGGTCGGTTCATCACACGTTGTTTCTACTGCTCCTTCCTCCTCAGGAGGAGGACTCCTCACACTCCTCCCCACTCCAGCATGGTGTCCCTCCCATGGGAGTCAGCCCTCCATGAACTTCTCCAATGTGAGTCCTGCCCATGGGCTGCAGTTCCTCACAAGCTGCTCCAATGCTGGGCTCCTTCCACAGGGCACAGCAGGTCTCTCCAACATGGTCCCCAACAGGGTCACAGGTTCTACTAGCAAACCTGCTCCAATGTGGGCTCTTTTCTTCATGGGCCCGTAAGTCCTGGAGCAGACCCTGCTCCAGTGCAGGCTTCCCACAGGATCCCAGCCTTCTTTGGGCATCCACCTGCTCCAGTGTGGGTGCTCCAGGGACACAGTTGCCTCACCATGGTCTTCACTATGGACTGCAGTGCAACCTCTGCTCTGGTGCCTGAAGCACCCCCTTCCCCTCCTCCCTCACTGATCTTGGTGTCTGCAGGGCTGTTTCTCTCAGATGTTCTCACTCATCTCTCTTTGGCTGTGGTTGCACAATGTTTTTCCTCCTTTTTAAATGCATTATTCCAGAGGCACTAGCACTGTCACTGAAGGGTTTGACCTTGGCCAGTGTCAGGTCTGTCTTGGAGCCAGCTGACTGTTGAATGTGGGGGAAACTTCTAGCAGCGTCTTACAGAAGCCACCCCTTCTGTAGCCCATACCATGCAAAACCTTACCATACAAACCCAACACAGCTGGGGAAAGGCATAAAAAATCTGCAGGCAAAGATTTCAGAACTATTTTGCAGCTTTCTCAGAACATGGCTGGTTTTCTTGGTCTTTAGCAAACAACATATGAACTTTTTAAGAAGCCTGACTAAGCCCTTTTGCAATGTTTTAAAAATTTCAAAAATTGGTGTATTGAAATAAAATATAAACAAACAGGAAACTCCATCAACTGTCTGTGATTCACATTTCTGAGCAGACAGCAGCATTGCACAACAGCTTGAGATTGGAAACAAGAAGGCTCCTACATCCAGATGAAACTTCATGGGGATTTCAGGCAGAATATAATTATTTCATATAATTATATTATATACGAACAGAATGTAATTATGCAAAACTGGAATTTTGTCAGGACACTGTGGTGAGCACCTATGCTTTGTGAAAAGCTTATGGGGATTTTTAATTACAATAAGTGGTCAGAATCTTAGTTTGATGTCTCAGCCAAGAGATGAATTGATACAGAACTACCAGACTCTCAGTACATGCCGGGGTAGTATGAAAATAACAGAACCATTAGACAGTTTGACTCACCTTGTAGTGATGGCAGAATGGGCTGTATCTGAAATCTGGAACAACGATTAAAAAATACTGTTGCTCTTCAACAGAAGAACAGTGATTATAAGGGATGTAACTCTGCATTCAAGATTCTTTCAGTCTGGGGAAAGATATGCATCTGCAAAACATGCAGATATGTTATCTGTTCACTTCAGAAACACTTAAACAACTGAGCATCTCTCCTTAAAAATTACCACAGAATGGAATAACTTTTAAGAAGTTATCGTGCTGTGGAATGAGTCTTATGATATGAACTCATTATGAGTTGTAGAGCCTTCACTCAGCAGAGTGGATATTACACTGGATAGCTGAATACCCAAAAGTTTCTTAACTGGTTCAGTCCTATCTGTGTAATCTATCTATCTTCTCATGTCACACCCAGCTCTACTGTATCTGAATATCTTCCAAGTCTCTCTGGGGCAACAATTTTTTTTCATTATTTTTGGTAACGTAATATAAACTGGAGGCAAAAGTATCATTATTTTATTGCTACCCCTGAGATATTTTTGTCAGATGTTAATTTATAATGTAGCAAAGTTCTTTCAAAAGAACAGAAACTAGAGTTGATACTTAGGAAAAATGGAATTGAAATGCTCACTAGTAGTTTTTTAACTTTTCTATATGTGTTGTGTTGAACATTTCCAAAAACACTTTAAAAGATTGCTAGGAGTCCTACTTTCAGAATTTCTAGCAAGTTTTTGGGGGGTTTTTTTTGTTTGTTTGTTTTTTGGGGGTTTTTTTGGGATGCTTACATCTTGACTAAGATCCTGGACTGAGAAAAGGGTACCTGATTCAAAATTCAGACTGACACAAATTTTATTTATTTTAAGGTCCCATATTGGTAGTATTCGTGTGAGTTTGCATTAGGTTTGTAAAGTCCAGGTAACTGACTCGCAGATTAAAGCACACACTGTCCTCACTGAGTGGTGCCTAGATAGGATTATGAATTGGGGTGCCTCATATATTTTTTGAAATGCTGGAAGGAGAAAGAACAAGGTAAGTAAAACTGACTGAATTGCTACCCTGATTTTTGTGTAGCTACATACACAGATGCATATAACAGGCAATAAAATGCAGTTGTCTGTAGGCTCTCAACATGACGCAACCTGATTGCCAGAAACTTTAACTCATGCAAAAATATGATCCATATACAAAAAGTCAACTTAACTTTAGCAGAGCTGCTACTGGCTTCACTGTAATTAAGTGCTAATCATAGGGGTGTGCTGTTTTGCAAGGCAGTAAACTGGTTTCCTGAGCGGATAAACTTGGAGGTCAAAGGCCAAGGAGTTGGCTCCGTTGGGGACCAGGACCGCTGCTGAGAAAAACAGCACACCTGTCCTGTTATTGTGATTATGACACAAATGTGAATAAGGCCAGTAAAACAAAGTAACCTAAAGTCTGGAAAATTTACTGACATAATTGTACAGAGCGGCATGTCGTGCACACCGTGAGCAGGGAGCTGGGTTCTGCTGGGTCCCACAGGACAGGGTCAGCTCCCCAGCATGAAGGGGAGCTCTCACAGGACTCTGGGGCCACTGCCCCTTGGTGCCATCTCGGGAAAGCTGCCCTGGCTTTATAAGGTTATATTTTCCAAGCTATGAAATGAGAATATTAGTTAGTAAACTTTACAGAGGGGTTTCCAAGTGCAAATAACAAATTACATATAGCTCTTCAGTATAATAGGGTGGGAAGTTTAATCTATAGTAAATAAAAATAGCAGCTGTTCCACACGTTTCAAGCTATACTGTAAGAATGGTAAGAATAGATTCAATTAAAAAGTCATAAAGTTTCATGAAAAAGGTGGAAAAAAACCCTTTGAGAGTAAGTTAAAACAACCATTATTTATTCATAGACTTGGAAAGAAAGGGAAGGAGAGAGGTGCTGTGCTTTTACCACCAGAACAGCACATTTGTCAGTAAATAATTCGAGTGTTAGTAAGCACTGGTAGGGAACATCCATCCCAGCATAAAATGCTGTGACCTTACACAGGGAGAAGTATGGGTGTATTGTTTCTGCATCATGGATTCCAAATATCTGAGGATCATTTCTATGGGAGATAGACTCATATAGTTTCAAAACCAAGTCATGTTTTGATCCAAAGAGAATTTCATATGAGCAAAAAAGAAGTAGCTTTTCCTCAAAGACCAGAAAAAAGGGGAAAAAAGCTCCAAACCCAAGAGCTGATATTTCTGAATAACTATATTAACATTCAAAATACTCCTGACATATGGAGAAATGAGCTTGACAAACTTCCTGTCACAGGAATGAGTGAAACAAAGAATTCAGTTATTTTACGAAGGCTGAGATGCTTCTAATCATAAGCAAAAATATGTATATACATAACTTCACATACAGATGTTTGTTCCAGCAGCAGATACTGTTAAAACATTTAGAGATCTATCTGGAGAAATAAGAAATATGGACTGGTTTGGCGTCTAAATGAATGTAGCTCTCCCCCATTAGTCCTTGCTAATGCCTCATCACAGGACACCTCATAAACCTGGGCAGCATTTCCACATCTCTATGGCACAGAGCTCCTGCAGCCAGCCATCAAGAAAGTCAGAGAGACGACCCCTTCTGTCTGCACAGCTTATTAGAACAAAATTATATTTCCACTTCCTCCTACACTGGAGAATCTGATACCAATGATATTAGTGAAATTGTATCACAGAAGTTGCATTTATGGTCTGATCCCACCTCACAGTCCCTGTGCTTTCTTTACATAAATGATGACTAACAGCTAGCAGTGCTTATCCTGTGTGTCTTCAAGATGATGAGATGATCACTTTTCTCATATGTATGGTATCAATCTCACCAGTGTATGTAAGTACCTGGCGAGGAGATTAAAGAAGATGGCAGTAGGCCATTCTCAGTTGTGCCCACAGACCAGATGAAGTCGGGGGGCAGAAATGGAAATAAAAGAAGTTCCATTAAAACATAAACATAAGAGACTTTTTTGCTATGAGTGGTCGATAGGACAGGAATAAAAGTACATGGAGTGTCAAGGATATTTTGAAGAACCTTGGAGATGTTCAAAACCTGACTGGACATGTCCCTGAGCTCCCTGCTCCCACTGACCCTGGTCCACAGTGTGGGGTTGGACGAGGCCATCACCAGACCTGCTTTCCTACTTAGACTGTTCTGTGACTCTTCCAAAATAACCATCAGCCTCACAATCAGCATGATGATTCTCCTGTTTGAGTAATCTACCTGTACCTTTATTGATGAGGAAAATAAACTGTATGATTTTCACATCCCCTAGACAGAATACATGTATGAGTGGAAGACAGCGAATTGATTTATAATTAGACCTCTATTTTAAAATATCTGTGTTACTGGACTTTCAATGGTGCAGAACTAATTTATGCATAGTGACTCTCCAATCACATATATCACTGCAGTAGTACTATATGGTTACTATAGAAGGATTTTTTATTTATAGATCCCCAGGGGTATTGCAGATGCACAATGCAGTTAGACCTATTTCATAGAACCCTAGAAATTCACACTGGAAAAGACCTTAATCCCCCCAAAAAATTAGCCTAACCTGTTAGATGAAGATCTTCAGTATCTCCAAATGGAGACTCCAAGACTTCCCCAGGCAATCTGCTACTGTACTTGGAGGAAGCTTTCCCTCACAGCAAAGTCAATCCCTCTTCCTATGATTATTTTACCTACCTTGACCATGAAAAATAGGGTCTTTTCAACAGCCTTTTATGTATTTGAAAGTTTGATGTCTCTTTTCTTGACTGAACAAGGCCATGTTTTCTAGATGTGTGATTACTCTCACTGACTCTCACCTGGACTCCTTCCAGTTAGTCCACATCTTTCTTTAATTTATACAAATGACATAAGAGAAAGGTCTGGCTTTATAGATGGCATTCCTGCACACACAAGGGTTTTTGGGAGTTGGGAGAACAAACCAGAAACACTGTTGGCTATTGGAACAAAACCAAGCTTCAAAAATATTGCAAAAAATGTCTTAAAGGGGAAAAAAAAATCATAAAATATCCTAAAGGTCTCCAACCCTTGCTCCCAGAACACCTGCTTCTAGTGGTTTAGGATGCTACTACTTTTCTGCCAGAGGATTTTGCCTGAGTAGCAGTGTTGGACATATTCAGAGAAATTAAATCCAGATCAAGATGAACTTGTAGTTTAACTTGTTGCATAAAACCCCTGCATCAAGCCCAGGAGTTGCTGTTTGAACTAAGTATATTTTAGAAAGACGGCCAATCCTGATTTAAGAACTGACAATGATAAGGAATATACCAGATCCCTGCACAAATTATTCCAATGGTTAATTGCACAACCTAATTGCTAGTTTGAATTTGTCCAGCAACAGCTTCCAGTCTTTGGACAGTGTTATGCTTTTGTTTACTAAACAAAAGATCCCTCTACTAGCAGAAATATTTCTTCAGCTGCTCACTGTAATGCAGCTGTCTCAGATGTCAGTTCACTTCTGTAGACCTCTTTTGTAGCATTTCTAATTTTTATATTTTATTTAGCATGTTTAGTACTTGCTTCTTTATTTGGAATATTGGGGTTCAATAATCATCTAGTGGCACATACAAAAGTAACTACAAGAGCCAAAACTTTTGAAGATATTTCAGAGTGTTTCAGATCAAATCTTTATCGCTTGGGACCCATTGTGTGTGGATTTCTTCAATCTCATGCAGAATGTCCCTTGCAACAACATCTTCTCCTTCCATCCAGAAGTAAAGCGAGTAGGAAGTTCGAGCAACAACTGGACAGCTCAGTTCCACACTTAAAAGGTTGTTTTGGTTTGTGACAAATTTAGGAGGAAAATGCTCTGGAATGAACGTCTCCCCTAAAGACAGGTTTTTGGCACTCCCTCCCCCACCAATGTGAAAATAATTTCTTGGATGAAAATGAAAAAAACTATTTATTTAACAAACAAAGTGCTGGCAGGGCACAGGAAAAATAAATAAAAGTTGGTCGATTTAGAGTTCCCTCTGTAGCTGTCTCGGCCCCTCCCGAGGTCCAAGGCTGGGATGCAGCATCCCTGCAGCCTCCCTGCCGGTCCACGGGGTCCAATGATCTGATTCTTGGATCACAGTTAGGCCGAACAGTTCCAGAAGAGGAAGAAGTTACTGGAGGATTTTGGTGGGCCAGTATAGGAAAAATTTATTGCCTCAGCTAACAGGCTAGCTAAAAGCAGGAAGGTACTCTCTCCCACTGCAAGCAGAGCCGAGCAATAGGGAGGAATCTGTGAGTCCTTGAACACAAACCACGCTGAAAAATTTGTCCGGCTTCCCCCCCTCTTTTTTTAGACCCAGCTTAAAGCTGTGGGACTCATTTCTGGGCATACAGCAGATGATAGGGAAATACAGTATTATCATAAAATCACCCCAAGACAAGAATGACTGAAGCAACTTAGTCTGTGACTTAAGAATATTATTTTTGAATTATTTAGTTGCTTCTTAAAGTGATGTTTTTCAATTTAAGGGTCTGGAAAATTGTCCATATGGTCTCAGCCACAAGAAAAGTGGACAGAACTGTAGCCATCTGTCCCTACAGTGGTCTGGGGAGGTCCTGCTCAGAATCTGCACCTACAGTTTGTCATACAGTAGCAGTACTGAGTCTTGTCTTCTTCTTGAGATTATTTTGTGTCTGGTTTCCCTGGAAACTCTGAGCATAAACAGAAGATGTAGGCCTTTTGTCAACTGAGAATTTATTGAAATTTGGCAGATTATACAAGTAGCTACTGCACATGTGCAGATTGACTCAAACATGGGTGTGCAATGAGATGGTTTTATCCTGTGTATTTTGAATTTACCAGCTCAGGGACTGGAAGAGCGATATTTACTGGACATATCCAGTTTCTGCATTGGTGTTGTAGAGTCAGTCTGCTGATACACAGTAATTTTTCCACATTTAGGATGTATCTTACAAACTGCATGTTCCTATAGACCATTAAGGTTACTCAAGTCCTGTACTGGATGTGTGCCCTGAGCACAGAAGGCATTGGCATTTTGCACATGGGGGCAATCAAAAGGGCAACTCCCCCTTTACCCTGTGGCAGTCAAAACTCATAATTCATAAATTTCATTTTGTAGAAATTCCTTAAAGAACAAATAAGTATATCTTGCTTTGTGGTTTTAATTCAAACTGATTGATCTAAAATGTATTTTATCTCCAAGGTACTATTGTCCTTTTGATTAATTTTTCAGATTTTTAAGATATCATCTTAGTGAAAACATGTAGTGTTAGCACTGAAGGTTTTTCCACCCCTAGGGGTTTTTTTACTTAGCTGTGTCTTTTCACTGTAAAATCAGAGGAAATATATTAATGTTGGCTAATTAACAAGACATTCTACAAGTCCTGAATTGTTTAATTCCACAAGTTCCAAACCATTGCACCCAAAACAGAATACAGACATTTAAATTATAAACACTTTCGCAGACACTTTTTATTGCTCTTTTACTGTTTGTGTTACACGTCAAAGTGAGAAAAGTACTAGATAAGATCGCCTATTCCTTTTTTTGCTATTATCATGCTCTAAGGCTGTGTTAGATAGCACCTCCTTCTAGCAAAGCAAAAAGAACGGGACCATCACCACAAATTTTATCACATAAAACAAGGAAAGGAAGGAATCCAAGTAATGTTGAGAGTAGGCCATATGATGATAAGCATCTTCACTATCTGTGCCATACATCGTTTGCCTCTAAAATTACTTTGATCTAATACACAGCCTTTGATCTAAAGAAATTAGCCATCTTCCCTTCTCTTGACAAGATGAAAGGTGAGACTGTATAGCCAGCTTTAGTGCAGGATGCTGTCTTAGCATGGTTCACTTCCCATTTTGCTCCCAGAAGGTCCATGTGTGTGTGCTGATTCATTCTTAGTCTGTTCCGGAGCAACCACTGTCTCCTTCACAGAGAAGCAGACAGTTCACTCCAGGGTCTCCTCCAGGTGGAGTATTCAAGAGATGCTTAGTTTGGGTCCCCTGACTCCAACAGCATAACACCCAAAAGTCTTTCTGAACTTGGGTGCTGCAACATTGGTCATAGGCATCAAAACTGCCAAGCGAATGGCTGCAGCAGAGCTTTGCCATTATTTCAAGCCCACAGGAATGAAAAAGCCTATAAAATTAACAATTGTATTTCAAGACCAGAGGAGGATTAAAGTATACCTTATATTTAATAGAGTATGAGCCAGAGCACACTGACCAGAGAGACAGGACTCGGCATACAAAGGTAGCTGCCAGGAGCAGCAGTAGCCAACACCAATTACATCAAAACAAACAAGCAAAAAATTCAACCCACCCAAATATATATGCTTATGAGTGTACTTGTGTATGTGTGTATGTGTGTGTGTGTGTGTGTGCGGTGTGTGTGTGTGTGTGAGTTCTGGAGTGGGTTGTCCCATTTAGAAGTTCTTCCTCCCTTACCAGCTACAAGATTTGTAGCAGGACTCCACCACTACAACACTGCACAGGGGTAATGCTTGTATAGATCTTGTGACTTACAGTGTGCTTTTCCCCTGTCTCTCCTATGCAGAGATTAAGCAGCTTTGTAGCTGATAAATAGTTTGGTTTAGGTGAAAGAGTAAAAGCTTTCACTTTTTACGTTTTCTAGTCTCTTCCTAGTCTCTTCTTGCCTTCTGACTCATAATGACTGTTCACTCTTCTATAGTCTTTTCTAGCCGATCTCAAAGTGTAAAACAGCAAATACATTTGACTACATGATAACACAGTGGGTTGTTCCCAGGATGTGTAACTCTATCTATTTAATTAAGTAGCAATTAATTTGAATATGTTCAACATATTCTCTCATCACTGCAGGATTTGTAGGAGCCAGTGTGTTACCCAGCTGGTTGCTATTCTCTAGTTCAAAGTGAATGGGAGATCATAGGACACAGATGTAGCTGGGACTTTTAAACCAGATCTCAGACAGAAAAAAAGGTCTTTTAAGGAGAATTAGCTCATTGCACTCTGAGAATAAGTGAAAGGTTATTAGCGCTCACATATTGCCAAATTTTCTCATTTGAGGCTGCCTGTGTATTCTGTTTTGTGTAGAGATTTCATCAGATGACAATTGGACATTCATAATCAGATGTCCTGGTGACATCCAAATTTCCGAGTAAGCTCCACGCACAGAACATAGTATGGACTGATTTAATTTCTACTGTCCTGTTGAACAGAGGGAGTATGATGTTTTTTAATATATTTTTACATAAAACAAAAAGAAAGTTTAACAGACATGAACAGGTTGTTAGCTAGAACAGCTAATGAAATGTAGAAACAGTAGTTTTTCTAAGCTCTATTGCTTAGTTTAACACTGTATGAGCGAGCATAGTTTCTTGCTTACTTAGTTAACTTCATTATCCAGTATACCTTATCAACCCACAAACATTTTCAGTTTTTCAGTTAGGGATTAAAAGCCATGCCCAAACAACAGTCCCACTGAAGTCCAAAGTACTTTTGTCAAAATAAAATATGTAGAACTTGGCAAGAGGAAAGGGAATAAATATAATGGATTTTTTTCTTCTTTCTTTTTTTTTAAGGTGAAAAGATGGAGAGTTTAATGGAGTTTAGGTATGTGTTTGATAGATTAAATCTTTATATATATATTTTGGAAATGGCTTTCATTAACAAGTGGCTGGTTTTTGTACAAATTATCCAACAGTAATGCTAAAGGGTCTGGATAGGACCTCATCTGAAACACCTTCACAGTTTTGAATATCTCTCTATTTAAAAGATAAATCAAAACTGAACATGGTGCAGGAGGAGTGTTGTCAGTCCTCTGGTCCTCCCTGTTACTTACAATGATGACACTAAAAAGGTTTTGTTTTGGTTTACCTAGTAAAGCAAATATTGAAGAAAGAGTTATAATTAGATCAAAAGTGTAAGAGCAGACCTAGTAAAGGACTGTTTAGACTAAGGAACAAGTACAAAACAAATGGGAATCACATGAATAAACTAAGAATGAAAACTAGAAGATGGCTTAAGATCAAAAGACTAGTGAGGTTTTCATTACCCTGTCCAATAAGAGTGGTAGGAAATGGCCAGTCTTCCTGCTGTCCCCTGGCAAAATGCACAGGCAGCACCAGCTCCCCACTGCACTTCTTCCACATTATCTAGCCTATGCACTCCTAAAACAGTGTGGTTCAGGTTAAACTTCATCTCTGAAAACATTGAAAATCTCAACATTTTCTTTGGTTGTTCATAGATTACTTTTGTATAAACCATGGCATCAATAAAAAACTAGCACTTTGCATTTGTTTGCATTCTTGTAGATGTTGAAGCAGTCTACAGGTCTGGGGATGACCTCTGTGTTGCTCTCACGTTAAAAGAATGCAATTTTGAATTTTGAATTATGCCTGTATACCCAATGATATATCACCAAAATCTCCACCAAATCTTACCAAAATCTCTGGGTTTGCTGTGTTCACATCAAAATAAGTGTGTCCCAAATTGCAGAAAGTGGAACGTGCCAATTTTTTTTTTTCCAAACATGTTTGCTTTTCATATTTATAAAGAATTTATTGTAGCCTGCTTTGATTACCTTCAGTTCCTAAGTCAGCTCAGATACCTTTATCATCTTTCAGGTCTGAACAATTACTATAAAACAGTCTGTCTCTGGTATAATCACAATGTAAAGTATATTTTTATGTTTAATATGAGGAAATTATGTGTTGAAAAGTAAAGCGACATGTAATTAATAGCAAACCTGGCTAATGATAGCTAAAATACATCAAAGCATGCTCCAGCCCATTGGCTAGTACACATGCTTTCGGCAAACTAACTTCCAAGCAAACTAACTTCTTTTCTAACTAGAGATCTTCTTGAGTTTTATAGTGGGAGAAGCTGATTGAAGCTTTGATTCATTAATAAAATGGTAGATCCATGTCATTAACTCATGCAGTTGATGCATAAGTTGATGCATGATCTTCCTATTATAGTGTTTTACTTGATGACTGCCAAACGTGTGGTATTCCTATATGTGTTCAAATTGAGTCATAGTTATGGTAGCTGTGTTTGTGTCATTTATGCAGGACTTGGGTCAAGGGCTATTGTAACATATGGAGGCTCTTTGGGGAGTTAGCTTGGCTGTTGATTTCTTAGATACTGTTCCCGTCGGTTGGTTTTACTCATCTATCAGGAGAAAAATGAAGTCTTAGATGGTTTGTATGTAATTTTTATGGGACCACAAAAGTTTATGGCCAAAAGCCTCTGAAAGGGCTATTCTAACCTTTTGAATTATGCATTACATGGACTTCATTCAGTGACGAGAAGTATTAGGGTCTGCTACCTAGATTCTATCAAGTGAAGTAATATGGAGCCAAATTACAGCTAATCCAGCCTAGAATTAGATTGGGATCTTCAAAGAAATCACAGGGAGTTCAGCAGAATAAAATGTCTGCTCATATTCTTACTTCTAAATCCTTCTCTGTTGAGTTTCCTTTGTAGAACTGAATCTGGGTGAGGAAATTATATCAAGAAAATAATTACTGGCAAGGCTTTGAGAAAGACCTTGCACAGGTCTTCATTTGTTTACAGAGTTCTCTCCTGATTCCTGTTTATGCTGTGGTTAATTGCTAAGTGAGTCATCAGGATGAAGCCACCATTTTTTTGCCTTATTATCAAATGTTTTGAAGATGGCTATGCTGTTCTGTCCCCTCTAACTCACTGGGTCTTGTATATTGATTGTTTATTTCATGAGGATTCAATGACATCATGCTTCCTTGCTCTGGAGGGTTGGGCCTAAACTGAGCAGAGCTGAATTACAGGGTTTCAAGAAGCCCTCTGTTCAAAGTGTCCTCACAGCCATGAGTCAATGTTCCTTCAATTTGATGCTGTATTTTCATAGCATTGTTCAGCTCTAATGATGAGCAACTATTGCACAATTAAGATAGATGCAGTCTTGTTTCCCTGCTTACTAATCCGAAGAAGCTGTTTTGCTTTATGTTTTACCTAACAACAAGTGTAAGGTGGAGATTTGAGAAGATGAGAACATGTTCAGACTCATTTTTTGATGGAGTTTTTTCAAATGGCTCTGGAATCATATATGGCCATCATCCATCATTAATAGCAAGTTTAACTATTACAGCAACACATTTCTCCATCAGCTGAGTAGCATTTCAGTTAGATGCTTGTACTGAAGTACAGAAAGTATCACTATGCCTTACTACATCCTCATTTTTACACTTACTCAATCAGAATCACTTAGTTCTGCATTTCTGATTAGCTGTCTCCTGCTGCCTTGTAAGTGTTGCAGTAAAAGATTTTTCTGAGGTTATGGCCACATGTCATATCTCATTCTTCTCTAATTTAGAAAAAATGCATTTAAATAGAAATAAAACTTACTTGTGGTCTGACTTTAGTCTATATATATACTATATTTACCTGCATTACAGCAACCGATTTGTTTGCAGATCTTTTGAAGACATTCCGATCATCTCTGAAAAAAGGCAAACCTCAGTGCTTTGCAAAGTAAAGCAATAATGTCTGTCATTTGCATGAGTCTAAATCTGGGGTCCAGCTAGACAATGATTTTAGTTTTCTATTATAACCCAAAGTAGAAACAGTAGTGTTTCAGGAGCTGGTTTATGAGCAAATTAAACAGTCTGATCTTACAGGCATCAATACCCATCAGAGAGGTCCAGCAGGGAACTTCACCTTGCTTTGTACAAATCAACATGCCATTCCTAAAATAGTGCAGTCTAAATGCTTGATTCATACAATGGTGAAATCGAGAATCGAACGTGAATTCTATCTTTTGTGGTTGACAAAATACAGCATGCCAGGTGACAGATAGGAATTACACGTTCCCAGAAAGGGAATTAAAGAAAATAAAAAAGAAGGCCACAGGACAGGACAGCTTCTTAAAGACAATCCTTTGAACCCCAATATATGGGACATGTCAGAGGCAGGGCAGAGAGAAATGCAGAGCAGATGATGAGACAGATACTTGAGGCCCACAGGGATTTGGGATAGTGTGAAAGGCCATGGCAGTGTCTGGGAGGGGACATGTAATTTACCTGGTAGGAGAAACAATAGTTGGGAAAGGCAAAGAAGAAATAGTCATGCTTTCCTATTGAGATTGTAGGAAATCGATCCTATGCCAAAGTGTCTTCTAGTGACTTCCAAAAGCTACATTAGCTTCATCCTTCTGCTACATGCGCACGCTCTCTACCACAAGTGGTTCTTCTCATTTTGTTTGCGTTTTCTGGTGTATTTGTTGTTTGGGGGCTTTTTTTTAATGGACTAATTATTTTTCAAGTTAGGTGAAAAGCGCATGTTTCTGTTCATGTAAACATCCAAACCTGCTTTCTTTCTATATCAACGCAAATGTAAAATTACATTGACACTTTCCACATAGAGGAATTTCTGTAAAAGAGACACTGCTTTGGAAAATTGAAGGGGGTTGAAAATTGGATAACTCAAGGAAGAAAGCAGGCAGATAATCAGATGACCAGGCCAAGAAACTGGTTGCCCAAAGTCTGTACCAGGCCATAGAGAGATCCTGCTCACTGTCAGATTTCACAAAATTACTTTTGTGTAGCTAGCGTCTCACTAGCTTTTAATCCCAAGAAATGACTGCTTTCTGATGGTAACCTAAGCTATGGGAAAAAGTTCTCAATAAATTGAGAGCACAGACATGTATGCAAGGGGGAATTTGTATGTGTGTCTGCAAAAAATGTCGGTCACTCCCACTCAACCCAGCTCTGCTGTCCTCCTGCTGACTACAGGAACTTGTGAGGTTGGTACTAGATGAGCATCACTGTTTTTGGTGGTGTAAAATGAACAGTAGGTACATCTAATAAATAAGTGGGATTTGATTAACATGTAAAGACTGCTATTTTCATAGACTCCATGTGCAGAGACACTGTCCTGCCCACCCTCCCCCTCCTGAAACCATGTCCTTGCCACAAATGGAGTTAAAAATTCTTCACTTGGGAAATAGTTTAGGACAGCATACCCTTGCTGCAGCTGCTGCCAGGTGGGAGCTTTTAGTTACATCTAAAGAGTTGTATTTTCTGCACTTTGTGAGTCTTTTAAATTTAGAAAGAATTCAATAAAGAAACTGAAAACTACATAAGGAGGCACAGCAAAACCCCCACAGCAGACCAAGCACGAAGGTAAAACCCTCACTGACAGAACAAGATTTTTCAGGTTTCATCATGATAGTTAGTCATTAGAGTAACTTACTCGTTATTGCATGGGAGGCACTTTTTATTTATCCTTTTGCTTCCAAAGTGTGCAATCCCTGCCTTGAACTTCCACCTGAACTAGACCTGACTTCTTACAAATCGCTGCTTCCAACTATTCAACTATTCTTGTGCTGAGGGACTGAATTACCCACACAGAAGGTGCCATGCCAGGATTACAAATGCATTACCCACTATGCCACAAGCTGGGGAGCATGACTATTAAAGTATCAAAGTCAGAGATTTTTATGAGAAGAATGAGTCATAGAAGCAATATGTTCTTTTCTTTCTCACTAAACAAAAGAAGAAAGACAGTGACAAAATAAAACCATCCCTCCTTCTAAATAGTAACATCCAGCAGTGAAAACCTAGTCAAAAATATCTGTCTGTATGTTCCCTCACTGTCGTGTATGCCACTGAAGCGGCAGGAACCACCAGTGTGACACTTTCTAATAAAAATCCTCTATTAAACTGTGCTAAAAATTTGGAAAATAAGACAATGACCATTTTCTGCTGTTCATTCATATAAATTTGGGATGTCTCCCATTTATTACTATTCTCATATTTTCTCTTTCCTGTAAAAAAGTAATTGTTTGTAAATGGATATTTATTAGACGTGAAATATTTCTTCTTTATCTGATAGCCTTGAAAAAGAGTGTGCAGCAATCCCTGATGGTCTGATCAAATTTGCCTATATACTTTTATCACATCAAAACAAGTGGAAATTTGGAAAAGGACTGGAAATCACAGATGCTGATAGACATAGTGCAATTGGATGAAAATACCAATCTGAAATTATAAGACTTGCAGACTCACACCATGCTGAGGTGTGTTAGCAGAGCCACAGATGAATCTTATGATACTAACCAACGCTGACCACTGAACCTACATTTTACACACTATTCCTTTGATTTAGAAGCCCAGATCATCTTCATCTATTGCAAATCATCTTGCTAGAGAAATGTTTTTCTTTTTGCATTCAAACATCTACCTGCCCACAAAGTTTCTAAATGCAACAACTTACTTTTTCAAACCTACAATGGATATTGATTCAATCCTGCATCTGCAACTGTCTTTCCACAGCAATATGTAGGCTGCTGCTATACTATTTGTTAATCTTTATACAGTGGTGATATTAGTGTCACTGTTTCATTTCCTGAATATCAGTTCTAAAGCAGGTGTGCAAAGATGGAAGGGTTTACAAGGAGCCTCTCTCTGGATGTGTTCATATATACTTACCAAAATATTTCTAGTGCCATTTTACAGAAGGTGTAGCACAGACAGATTACAGAATGGAAATACAAACCAGGATGTGTTTAAATAATCTAGGGGTCCTAGCAAAGTCATTTGACTGAGTGCCCTGTATGCAAAGCATGTGACTCAGCAAGAGACTCTCTTTCCAAGTTCCTTTCTCATTAAGAATGGGGTGTGGCAAGGAAAGCATGTGTGACTGCTTTGGCAAAAACTTGTTAGCCAGATGAGTTTGGGATGGCTGTATTCTTTGGGTGGCAAAGCAAGTGAGTAAGTTATGCTGGTCATCCTGAATATGTATCAGCATGGCCTTTGTACCACACCACACAGGCACTTCTGTATTGTCCCAAATGAAGCAAGAAACTCAGGCCATTATATTTTTTTGAACAAACAATTTTAAAGTTATTTGTTAATGCAGGTTTTCCTCATGAAAAAAGGTTGTTTAACAAGATACCTAGAGGGGAAAATGTTATTTTGAATTTAATAAAAGCTTTCTTAGACAAGAGTGTATTCACAGCAAGATACAGGTATTTTAAGATTAGTACATTTTAGTAAAACATCCCTTCTACAGGTCTTCCAGTTTTTCAAGCTAGCAGTAATGAAAACTCCACTTTTATTAGTGATGATGATGATGTGAGAAAGAAGGAATCAACAGTTATTTCTATAGCCTAGCATTGGTGTATGTAGACTAGCAATTATAAGGAAAATAATTTATAAACTTCATTAAAAAAATACAGAGTGTAGAAGGTCCTGAGAAGAAATAAAATGAGTAGTTCATAATTTCATTGTTCATCCTTTCACAAATTAGATGCTGCTGTACAGCAAGAGCACTCTAAGACAGACAGCTCTGTTCTTGAGACACAATGGAGCTGTTCACAAGTGAGAGTCCAGTTCTTCTGGGCAGGACGAGCAGGGCAGGCCCACCAGACAGTCCCTGGCAGTGGAGTGCACACTCATGAGCCACAAGAACTGCCTTCCTCATTCAAAAAGTTTAATGCACTTCTCTCACCTTCCTTTTGGAAACATGTAGCTTGATCAGAAAATATGTTTTGGGAAGGGAAGACACATTTTTGTTGGGAATGGCTATGCACCTGAAAGTGATTCAGGGATTAAGGAAGGTAAAAATACCCAATCCATTTTTTGAAAAGTGACAGGTTCTGAACTTTGAAAATGCCTGTGCTGATTTGTTAAATTTTGATGATGTACTTGAAAGAAGCATTCTTGTTATATTCATGATAACAATCCTCCTCACTTCTTCCATGTAGCTTTTCCCCGTCTTCTGTCCAATTTTTCACAATCAGGGTTCACAATGGGAACTCAATGTGTGCAGCAGCTGCAAAATTGGGTCTGAGAATGAAAAGAAGGAATTAACCATACTTAATATTCTTTTGCTTCTGAAAACTTTCCAGCTTAAATTAAAGAATGTGTCTATACTTTTTTTAATACCCATTTTGATTTAATTGAGCTTTCAATAGTTGAAGGGAAAGATCAGGGCAGACTTCTTCCTGTCCTGACAGTAGACCTAAAGATACACAGTAGGCACAGAAGTTGTTCATTTGGGAGGACTAATAATCCTGAGCAGCACTAGGTTATAAAAGGCTACATGAAGCTCAAGATAAACAACTCCTGCCTGGTGAGGTAGCAAAAGAAGCCAGTTTCTTGAAAAGAGGGATAGTTGGGACATACTGCCCACATTTAGGAGTGTTCCTGAGATCCAGCAAATCCCAGGCTTGGTCTAAGCATGTATAATATATCATGTATTGGCTATAAAATCTTCTAGACTTTTAAGCAAAACCCCCCTTCTTTCTCACCAACTCACTGTAAGAGGCTCTTTCTAGTGAAGTCTGACTATTCTATAGGAGTGGGTCAACAGTGTTGGGTTTTATACAAGCTTTTGAAACTGTAGTTTTATTCTAAAAAGGAACTTTCTCAAAATGGCCCTTCTCATTTAAAAATCTATTGGTATTGAATAATAACTATTTTTTGTGCAACTAGTTTTTACTCTTTCTTTTTTACTATAACTTTGCAAAACTGATAATAGAGAGAGAAACTGGATTCTATTCCATCCTGTACATTTTTAGCAGAACTCATGACAATGTCCAGTTGGCTGTGAGGAAATGAATTTACAGAAAATACCAAACATGCACAAGTTCCACGGAGAACTTTTATTACTCTAATGATATGTCTACCTGTGGGCAGTATAAGACCGAGCTCCTCTAAAATATTCTTCAAGACTTTCATGACAGAGGCATCCCGACTGCAGTCCTGTCCTTGGCAGGCATCTTGTACTTCTCTATACAGATATAGGGTACCTCTCAGGAAGAGGCAATTCTAAGGATTTTTTTCAAGGAAATTTCTGAAAACATTTCATGCTTGAAAGAGAGACATCTTCATTAGAAATACATACATTTTATTAAGAACTTAGCAGGAGAAGGAATGTCTTCAGAGATTTCTGTTCAAAATGAAAATAAAATCACTCATTATTAGGACACTGGCAAGGCCTAGAAGATGCAAATTCAAGTATTTTCTGTACTGAAGTCACTGCATTAATAAAATACATGAACAAAAGCCATTCACAGCATTTTTACACATCAGGTGAGTGGGTTTGCTACCAGTCTTTTTTTACCAGTTCTTTTTTTACATAGGTGTTTGTCTATTTCACGTGTTTTATGAAGCAAAAGCATTTAAAAGTTCATCAGCCCTGAAGAGAATGTTCTGACTTGCTGACTGGGCTGCTCTAGTTGTTTTTCCCCACAGCTGTACTCCAACTAAACTCTGATGTTGGCCCTGTGACAAAAGTTAGTAGGAGATGTTACCTCTCTAGTACTGGAACCATTTCTGCACCAGCCCATGCTCAGCTCCTGCTTTAAGCCTTTCATTGTGGCCTAATTGATTAATGCGCAGGACATGGCACCTGTAAGACCAGAAAGATCCTGTTTCACAGATGTTGATTATGTATTCACAGTATAATAGAGAAGTTAATTAACCTTTTTGAAACTGCTGCACATTAGCTGTCTGACTATTTTACCTCTGCAGGTAGCTAAACTTCAAATTTTCTAATTTGTGACTATATTTGCAAATGCTCCTAATGGGCAAAACTCACCTTCAACATGCACACACTTCAACATGCTCTCTCTAAAGTCCCATTCTGATAATGTAGAGAAATCCTTCTCTAACAGTCACTCCACAATCCATTTTCCGCTCACCCATGTCATTTGAGCATCTGCTTTGCTGACACTTCTGGACTTGAAAAATTTCAGTATCTACTTAGTTAAAGGAAAGTTGATTAATATTTCCTGAGAATATTATGATCACTTGCCATCTAGATGTTAAACAGCAGAGACAATACAGTACTTTAATGTTTCCTAATGAAATCTTAAACTGTGAAAGGAAATAGATCCCGACTCCTTCTTCAGAGATGAGCCTATGTCCATCATTTCATTTGGCCTCAGTAACTCCAAACAGTATTTCTCTTTGTGGTTGGTTGACCCTGGCTAGACACCAGTTGCCCACCAAGTCATTCTCTCATTCTCTGGCATGGAATCCTCCAGGGGCTGCAGGTGGATCTCTGCTGCACCATGGACCTCCATGGGCTGCAGGGGCACAGCTGCCTCACCATGAGCTGCACCACGGGCTGCAGAGGAAACTCTGCTACAGCACCTGGAGCACCTCCTGCCCCTCCTTCCTCACTGACCTTGGGGGCTGCAGGGCTGTTTCTCTCATGTTTTCTCTCCTGTCTCTTCAGCTGCAGTTGCCCTGTTTTTTTCCCGCTTCTTAAACACATCATCCCAGAGGCATTACCACTGTCATTACCAGGCTCAGCCTTGTCCAGCAGTGGGTTCCATCCTGGAGCCAGCTGGCATTGGCTCTGTCAGACATGGGGCAAGCTTCCAGCAGCTTCTCAGAGAAGCCAACCCTCTAGTGTCCCCCTTACCGTAGCCTTGCCACACAAACCCAATACACTCTTCATTTTAATCAAACTCTCTTCCATCCCCTTTCCAATATATATTAATGAAAAAATGTCTCTTCATGTGAGAGCACTGCCCATCAGCTGCTATGACATCTCACAGTACCCTCAGAAACTTGGATGGTAGCTGCAGTAATTATGAACTATTTGGTTCTTTAATATCATTAGAAATATTCTTGACTTTTTAAGTACAAAACATATTTACTAATAAAGTAATTGCAAAGCAGAAAGCAAAAGGTTTAAAGGTTTATTTTGAAAAAAAATTTATTCCTTCAAAATATTTTCCTGTAGCATGTTTTAAACACGGAGTTCTCTTGGAACAGACCTGTTTCCCAAACAGCTCCCTTTTCACCAGTCTGTGTTTGTCACTCAGAATATGACTTACTTGAAGTTTCCCCTTCAGTGTTAACTCTCTCCAATATCTCACTGCATTGACTAAAGGGAGAACAGCCCATTATCCCTCTTATGGTCTGGTCTCTGTTTATTTTGTCTAAATGCTTCTTTAAAGGGTTTATAATTCCAGTGTCACTTTCTGGCAGTTTACAGCTTATGCTACAATTTTCCAGGCATCACTCAAAAATGTAATATATTAGCAGAGAAATCAGCTCCATCACACACTAGATTTGGCTCTAGATGGTGAGGTACCATTTTCTGCACCACTCTGCCAAATGGCATACCCCTGCTTTCCCTACACACTTTCCTGGCAGTCCTAATTGGCTTTTCATGCCATTGGAAAAAAGCTCCCTTTTTTTCAGTTTTTGTAAGAAGTAAAAGTACGTTACATAAGTTTTACCAAACAGACTTTTTTTCTTTTTTTGTAGAGCAATAAAGAAGAGTAAGTTTATTTGGCAATCAATTAAGACAGCTGGAAGAAACCTATAGATTTTAGCCTGTTCATCTGGCTTTTGACAAAAGAGATATATACAGATGGCAAGCATACTTAAGCTACTCTTTCTTCCTTGCATAGAAACATAAGGTTTACAATATGTACATGGAAAAAAATCTAGTTAAATTCCCAGGCTAGTGTGTGAGGCAAATTAGGTCTATCCTTTCAGAAGCTTTAATTTGTATGTCTGTTTTCTGGAAACTTTCTTATGTCAGCTAAGGAAATGTTCCAGGTCCTGATTGTGTGAGTGCACATACAAGCAAATGCCTCTTGGATCATAAAATTAGTCCTGTACACCAAACATAGTCCTGTTAAAAGCCTCACTCCCGATTCTGATCTCCTACCACTGTTACATGAACCCAACCGAGAGATCAGAACCAAGAACAAGAAATTAGAAATTCTTTGTCTTTTGACAGTAAGTAGCTTTCAAAAAAAAAAAAAAAAATTCCGTGAGTCTCAATGGAAATTACCTTGATGGACAAGTTATTTATTGGCAAAACTGCATTATTTTATGGCCCTGATCCAGTGGACGACTTAAGCATGTGCTTACTTTATCATGAGAGTATTCTCATTGGTTTCAATACAGCTTCACATATTTAAAGCTAAGCTGTGTTTAAGTGCTTTTCTGGATTGTGGCCTGTTTCTTCTGTCAGTAACAGGAACTTAATGGAGATTATACCTGCTATGGAGAGATGATAAAAGTTTAAACAACTGAAAAAGATCAGACTGTGTTAGACTATTGAGTTCTATCAACCTTGTATGTATTTTAGATCACAGGACACTGACTCTTAGAAACTACAAGCACAATTTTCTTATTGAATGAAATTGATTTACTTTGTCACAAGTATCCTGGAAAGTCTCTTTATTCATAGGCACATCCAAACTCAATGTATATGACCATTTTCCCTGTGGAATAGCTGTTCCCCTGGCTGATCTTGTAACCAATAAGGACTGAAAGATTCAGAATGAGACCAACAGGCTTTGTTTCGGTATCTCTTTATAAGACATAGTGAAAATTTTCTATCTCTTAGTTTATCTCCACCAAGCAGGTGTACACCAGGTCTCAGATATGTCTTCCTTGTAAAAGAATATTTCTTTATGAGATTTAGATTTTTTCTGTGTGGGTTTCCTAGGACAGAGATTTAATAAATAGGCTTCTCAGTTGTCTCCTGTAGTGACTGAGGGCTTTAAGCACTTAGGGTGAGATTTGCAGCCTGAGATTTGCAGCTTGCAGCTGTGCTGTTGGGTGGCTTTGTAACTATGGTCATAGTGTCATCTCATTTGAAAAAGGGCTTGAAGGTGGACTGGTGAGCACTAGCAGATTATCGTTACTATATTCTTCATTTTAATGTGTTTTACAATTATTAGAAAAGGCGACACCGATTCACTTATACTTTCTACTTCATCTTCTCTACATTACCTCCCAGGGTCATTATGAAGTTGTACAGTTACATAAATGTCTATAAAGTCATAAAAATTACCAGATACTGTTATCTGCCATTACTAAGTTGCTGAAAAGACACATTCCTTTAATGATCATAGTCATGAAACCTCAGAAAGATCATTGGATCCAGACACAAAGAAGCACTTTACAGATAAATAGGAAAATGCACATATCACCTGTGGTGGTTCCAGTACGTTTCTAAAGTACCCTATATACCAGATGCACAATATATGAGACCATGTAAAGTGCCTCTGCAGTACTGCTGTTCTATTTCTTCTACTTGGCTGCCAGACTATCTATGCTTAGCAATATATTTTATTGGGAAGGCTTTCCCTGTGGTCACC
Source organism: Corvus cornix cornix (assembly GCF_000738735.6). Taxonomy (NCBI): domain Eukaryota; kingdom Metazoa; phylum Chordata; class Aves; order Passeriformes; family Corvidae; genus Corvus; species Corvus cornix. The sequence continues at coordinate 139,622,616 of NC_046333.1, read as the reverse complement.
TGAATGCTGTCATACTTCAAAATATAGCACACTTAGAAATTATGTGCAGCTGAGAGGCAGCTATGGATATCTTATTTCTAATGAAAAAGCCTTCTGTGTCATGCTTTTGAGGCACACAAGACTGGGTATGCCTGAAAAATTAAGCCACTGTGTGGTCTGCACAAACTGCTGGCTACTGAACAGCTTGAGGCCAGATTTTTGTCACTGCATCAACTCAGGTGATGAGTTTTTGGGTCATGGCATATGTATGACCAGACTGCAAAGCTGTACCTGTGCTGTTTTGTCAGTCCAAGTGTGGCATTCATCTGTATGTTGCTGTGTTTAATGTGTCCAGGTCACATAGTCCTTGTTCTGATGCATTAAGACAAGAATAATCCGCCCCTGTTCACTGCTCAAGAAGTCGTCTGAGTGTCTTTGTATGAGGCTGGAGTTGTGAAAAGGTGCTGAAGAACTGTTACATCTCCACACTTTTTAGTTGTGCCCTCATTGACACATTTGGGCTTTTAATAAGTCCCCATTTATAAGCTGAAGACATTGCTAAACTCGTGTAGTGAAGTGAAAAATTAGTAGCAAGTACCTGAGTCTAAGTTTACTCTGAAGTGAAATTAAGTGGAACCTTAGTTCTTGAGTTCTTTTGGGAAATGTTGCCCCACCAGCCTTCCAGGCCACCTGGCAAATATTGGCCCTTGAGTTCTTTTTTAATACTGAAAGCTATAATCACACAAGATATCTTTGCTGTCGACAAGGACAAAACAGAGACTCAGCTCTACTTTTTATAGGCTTTTCAACTTGGCCTGCTCCTGCTCCACAAATCAAACTAAAGTCTTGTTGAAAAATGTATTTTTGGTGTCTGTAAATCTTGTCTCACAAAGCTGTTGATACAGGTACAATTTAGGGATGGAACAGGAAACCTGGTGACTGAAATGTCCTTCTGACCTTCAATATTTGAACATCTTTTTTTTTTTTATCCCTATGAAACATATTGACATAAAATTAATGCACTTAGTTAAAAAATATATACGTTATAGATTATTTGTAGGAAAGCTAAAGAAATACAGCTATATCTAAAGAAATAGCTAAAACTAAATGCTTTATAGCTTTCCACCGGACTTGAGAACAATGCAGTGCTTAAAGTTATGGTAGGATTAATATAAAATATATCCTGATGGCTTGGGTAAAAGAAACAGAAAAAACTTCACAACACCACAACTTGTTGATAAAGGCAGTGATAAAATAGTTTGGCTATCTTGTCCTGTACTGGAGAAAAAGAGTGCCAAATTGTAAAGCACAGACCAAGAGTTGCTACACTTAAGCAAGAATATTTTTCGCATGAAGAGTGTATTCCACCCATGACAGCGTCAACTGAGAACAAATGGGTTGTGTGAAAAGCAGCAATAAGAAAAGCAAAAGACATTTTGAAATGTAATTTAGTTTTCTAGAGATCTTCATGGTATGTATAACAAGTAAAGGAAAAGCATTAATCTGCAAAAAGGGAATGAGATCCTGAACTACATATGCACAAGTTTCTGATAAAAAAATAAATTTACTCAGCTCTTAAGAAAAAAAATTCCCAAAGCAATGCTGAATTCTGAATAGAAACACACACAATCTTAATGGCTTTCAATGCTAATCTTAATCCAGGATCCATGATTTTTGAATATATACAAATGTGATAAAATAATTCTAAAGAATCTGACCAAAATTGTTTTGAGCATCATTGAGTAAAGTCCAAGAATGTAGAGAATTCATTCAAGGCATGTCTGAATTCTCCAGCTGGGACCATAACCTACATATATTTGATAATCTAATGTAATGAGCAAAGTACTTGACAATTAATTTCTAGTAGTGTTAATGATTAATAAATCCTAAAGATTTAATACACCATTGTAAAATACTACAGATCAGAAAGAACCAATAACTCCACATTCTACATGCATCCTACTGCCTTGTTCCTTGTTTCTGTTTTGATTAGTTGCTGGGAAGTAATGCAGAGATCTGGCTCATGAATATTTCTTTGCACTGATTGCATGCTAAAGTGCTGCACATTTTGCAGAAAACCTACACAAAGTTTATGCTGGTATCTGAAATTTTTGTGAGAATATTGATTAGGTTTTTAGGTTCTTGGCAGAGCTAAACTGTGAGATTTTGTGATGAAGAAATCAGAAAAAATTAAAGATAATTTTATTTGCTTGGATGTGTTGCCTACCATCTTGATGCTTTCGTATAATGACTAAAAGTATTGATAAAATTGGTAAGATTCTTTTGAATTAACACTGTTTCCATGTTTGTGGGTGTTGGTCAGCCACACCCTTTTGCTCCTTGATGCAGGTAATTTTCTCCAAACTCCTTTCTACGTGCTGTTGAGAGCTGTTAAGCATAATGTAGGAAACACTGACTTTTTCTTCATTTTTGTCTTAGTGAAAAATGAAGCAGGATATAGCCTGAATTACATACTTTTATGGCAATAGCTCTATGATATAAATTATATCTTGCCTCTCTTGAATGAAACCAGATAGTTACTCATATAGTAAGGTGATTCAGTTTTTCTTAAGAATATGTGGCCAAATGATGGGTTGAAATGTCTACATTTTTCTACTTTTCTATTTTTGTATTCTGTAATTGATCAAGCATAGCTTCCCCAAAATCGTAATATTATCTTCATATTAATAATTCTCCATATTATCTTCATAATAGTAATTATCTCTACAGTCCTCTACATTTTACAGGCAAAATAAGTTGCAAATGTGTCTGAGTGTTCCTCAAGCCTTCTACAAAGAGAATAATTGCTGAAAACAAGTATCAGTGCTGTGTCCTTGGGAGACCTCATAGACATCCATGATAGGATTGACCATGCTGATCTTTAATGCCTGGAGTCTAGAGGCTGTTTTTGAGCTGGCTTTCTAGATTCCCCTTATATTCAGTAACAAGAACTGGGCATAGGAGTTCAGCAGTTAACTCACCAGGAAAATAATATTCAAAATGGGCAGAAGAACTGTGCCTAGAACTCCTACTTTTCTCTGCAGCCTGAAGTCAATAAGACTTTTTAAATTTAGATTTTGTGTTTAGATCAAACGTACACCTCTATTTTTCATCAAATAAATTCCAACCCCATCCTCTCCTGATGGCCTCTAAAGCCATGATTAATGCAACTTGTAGATATGGATAGTACCATTAAAATACTTGACATTTTCTTCTTATTATTAGAATGTTTGTTTGCTGATTCTCCTAATTTTTCTCTGTCGCTGGGAGGTATTTGGATATATTGTTTATAGAGTATGTCAAAGGTTTTTCATCCTATATTTTGCACATATTCCTTCTGGACAGATAATATATTATTAGGATATGTTTCTCTCTTCATGTGTGGAAGCACATGATGGAGAAAAGAGAGGAACTAAGTTCAGAGAGCATGCCCTCTGAATGGATAGCCATGAGTCAGATGTGTACTTCATGCAGATTCTGCTGTTTATTTTATGATAACCTTTTGACAGGAAAACAATTCCTCATGTACATACAATTCAATCAGAGTAATTCTATGTTTGAACGATTCCTTTCAACCTAGTGGATATGGGAGCAGCTTATACTTGAATAGCCTGTGCGAACAAGGAATGGCAATTGGTTGAGTACAATTCAAGCACACTTAAAGGTCTAAAGAGCATTTCATCCTACTGTGCTCACACACAGAATAAATAGAAATTTAAAAACTCACTACGCTTAGTGAAACCTTTCCAGATCACTTTTCTTGTTTCTCATTTAGGAACTCATGGAAAAATGCATCTCTTCTAGTTGTACCTCAAGGGGATGGAAAGGAGAGAAAGGAAGAGATTCTGGCAAAATCCTAGTGTCACAAAAAGAAAAGACAAAATAAAAGAGTTTCTCATTGCAAAGCAGTGCATTGAACGTCACACAGTCTCTTTGTTTGAGATACCAAAGAAGCAGCCACCTGAAATGTGCTGTGATAGCCTGAGTAGGAAGGGAAATATTAGTCTGTACTATGAGTTGAATAGTCAACTAGACAGTTACCTTAATCATACTCAAGAGTTCTGTACTATCTATTCACTGTCCTGGTTGCATATCCCAGTATATCCCAGTCTTAGAGTAACTACACCAATCCTATAAGCTTCCAACCCAAGACAGGGTGTGTGACAAGGTTTTGGTAGTGGGGGCATTACAGTCGTGTCTTCTGTAAGAAGTTACTAGAGGCTTCCCCCATGTCCAACAGAACCAATGCCATCTAGTTCCAAGATGGATCTACTGCTGGCCAAGGCCAAGCACATTGGTGACAGTGGTATCATCCCTGGGATAACATATTTAAGAAAGGGAAAAAAACCATGGCAATGAAAACTAAGGAGACAGGAGTGAGAATATGTGAGAGCAACAGCCCTGCAGACACCAAGGTCATTGAGGAAGGAAGAGCATGAGGTGCTCTAAGTGATGAGGCAGAGATTCCCCTGAAGCCCGTGGTGCAGCCCATGGTGAGGCAGCTGTGCCCCTGCAGCCCTTGGCGGTGCACAATGGAGCAGAAATCCACCTGCAGCCCATGGAGGGTCCTGAAGCAGGAGCAGACAGAAGTGCTTGAAGGAGCTGTGGAATCCATGCTGGCACAGTCTGTTTCCCCCTGTGGAAGGGACAGCTCATAAAGAACTGCAACCCGTGGGAAGGACTCACACTGGAGTTCATGGAGGACTGTCTCTCATGGGAGGGACTCCCACTGGGGCAGGGAAGGAGTGTGAGGAGTCTTCCCACTGAGGAGGACACAGCTGCAGTGGGGGAGAAGGTGTTTTAAGTTTGGACATCATTGCCCATTATCCTGATTAAACCTGATTTGATTTGAAGTAAATTAAATTAATTTCCCTGTGTTGAGCCTGTTTTGCCCATGATGGTAATTGCTGAGTGATCTCTCTCTGCCCTCTCTGCTTGACCCCCAAGCTTTTTCTTATATTTTCTCTCCCCTTTCCAGCTGAGGGGACTGACAGAGCATCTTAAGCTTCAGAAGGGTCACCTGTTGAGTGAGAATTTGGACATTATCCTACAGCATCCACTTTTCTTAACTTTTATCTTAAAACTAGGTACGCTTTAATTTTAAGAAGAGGATTGGACCTGAGATGAAGGGACTCTGTGGGTACAATTTTACTCACTCTGAAGTCCCAGTTCTCATGATGTAGAGTAACATTTGCAACAACTTGAAGCATGAGTTATTAATGAGGGACAAGGGACTGTCTAACTGGAGTGTTTCTGCAGACCCTGTTACAAGATCTAAATTTCTAAGTATCTTAGCAAAGCTGTCCCTGTGCAGTTGCACTAAAAAAAAAAAAAAAGGTGGTGATAATGGTATATTCTCCTTTTTCAAGCGGTATAAAGGAATCTCTTCTTCAACTATACACAGAAGTGGTGATACTAGGAAACTTCAGAAATATGCCTGGGTAACAATTTCCTGCTGTCAAAAAGCTTATGACCTTGCTGAAGTTCAGAAAGTCAATAAAAAGAAGGACTGTCTTAGGGTTTGTGGGTTTGGTTTAAGATAGTTGAAGCCAACATTGTACATCTACAAGGATATAGGACCCACAAGACTACTACCATCTCTCTTCTCTGCAGTCAGCTGGTCCAAAAAACCATTCATTTTTTTCTTTACGATATGGATCTAAATGCTTCTGCTCTGTGTGCATAAAAACAACTCCATGAGGAGTTTCCAAATCTATCCTGCCATTTTTGTTGGCCCTGTGCACAAGTATATTCAGGCTGCTAAAATGCCTTCCTCTCCCCTCTCTGGAGAAAGTGAATTGCTGCTTCCATTATTAGCTCTGAGAAAAACATCAAAACTACATCTAGTCCTGAATGCAGCATCATGTTCACTCACAGGATTGAGCAGCCATGCTCATATTACACTCGCCTGAGCCCTTCATGTTGGCTCTCTGTAAAGTAAAGGATTTATTTTAAGCAGTCCCTGCTGGTTTTCAAAGCTCTGAATGCCAAGGGACCTTGTTTTTGCAAGGCTTCCTCCTCGAGCCTCCTCCCAGTGCATTTCCACCAGCTGACACCATATACTTCTGAGCTGTGCCACTTAGACCCACTTGCAACATCAGTATGAGCTTTACCTCCTGCTGCGATAGCTCAGAGTATGCATTTCACTTCTCTAGACTCTCTGTCTTATCCCATGTGATCAATACTTTTCTCCATTTGTAGTTGTCCAGTTAATAATGCACCTCAATATGAAATTAGATCCCCTAGAAGAAATCTCAGGGTTGGGTATCTTGAACCCTGAGACACATTAAAAGGGTACTTAATTTTGGAAGTTTAGCCAATGACCATATTTTATGGTTTGTAGCAGCACAGTTCCTTTCATACTGTATGACAGTAAAATGGTAAGCATATGCACCAAACATACCAAAGAGAGTCTTTCAGGGGAGTAAAAGTAGTAGTGCTCAACTTCCTATCACTGGTAATGAGAAAAAAACATCCAGCCTTGAATGCTCCTCAAAAGCTAATGTACAGAGAAGAGTAGTATTTGGATAATAATCCTGTAGCAATATTTGCTTTTACACTTTATAACATGTGATTTAATCAGAAAAGGCATACCTGAAGGAGACTGTCTGGAAAACCCTGAAACACTTAGAGGCTGGTGCCAGTGAGCTTCTCACATGTTTACAACTACACATTTTGAAACTTGAGAAACCATTGCAGCCAAGCCATAGACTTGCTGAGTAGATTGGCATGAGTTTGGAATTATTCTGCAGCTAAAATCAAGAAATATGCAGTACTTCCCACATCAGTGTATATTAGCACAACTGCAGAAGAGTTAAGTCCCTTCTGGTTTATCTTCCCATACTAGTGCTGATGTAGTCAGGTCACAGCTCTGGGCTGTGAAAGCCCTAAGAAAGTGTCACTATGGCACCAGTTTATTTGCATACTGATAGTTCCAAGCTCTGGGTTCTGGTCTTCCTTTTACTTTAGATTCATTTCCACAGATTGGTGGAATCAGCCTCAGGGACAGTTAGCCAAGAGGAGTGCAGATCTCACTGACAGGTCCAGGCACCAGCATATTAACAAAGCTCTCACACCACTTCTAACTTCTGCTGTCCCTGACTGTTACATACAATTGCTCACTCCATGCCTGTTTCAAAGCCCAAATTTACCATTGAATTTAGTGGGAACAGAATGAGGTTCCTAAGCCTTTTAGCCCATCGCCTGTCTGGGCTGCATTGAAGCTGCCTGCATTCAAGCAGCCTGGCAGCGCTCCATCCTGGGATCCCTGAAGCTTAAGATCACTTCATTTTTCCTCTCTTTGTGAATCAGAAGTAATTATTTTTGAATGTGTTTTTAGTAGGAAACTTTCCATAATATATTTTGAATTTATATACATCTATATGTTTTTCTGCTTTATTTCCTTATACCATGATCCTTGTGAGGAGTCTTTCCAGTCCAAATTTCCCTTGGCTATTCTTTGTAATTTTTTTTTTCTTTTTTCACATTTTTTTAGCTTTTTCCCTTCCCATCCCCTGCCTGGTCCACCTATCTTGGTGCAAGATGTCTGAAAAAAATGTTTTGTTTTGTTTAGTTTTTCAGAAGGAAAAAAAACACCCCTGCCTACTTTTTCAGTATTTAACTAAGCTCAACAACAAAAAGTCTGCTCAGCACACATAAAAAGAGTACTGAGATAAGTTTTGGAGAACTCACTTTAGATGGCCTCAAAGCAAAGAATAAGTAAAGATGCGCCAGGATTGGATTACCCGCTGCTACATCTACCCACAGACTACACAGACAAAAAGGCCTTCTTGTGCTTGTGGGTCACCATATTAACCCACAAAGTTCAGTCAGCAAACACGTGTCCTTTTCAAAAGCTGCCCTTTTCTCAAAGCTGTGGTTTTTTCTATCTGTGGTTTTGAGCAAAGTAAGCAGAGCTCTCTGCCAGTATTTCAGACTACCCATCACACTAAGACATCTTGTCAGAATTCAGCCATCTCTGTGGAGCTGGCGGGTACTTCACTGAATTTCACAGAAGGAGGTACATTTTTTTTTAAAGCCAAACCATAGATCACATTCCTGCTAGTGAGTTGGGGAAAAAATTTCCTAGGTACTCTGTTTCTTTTTGCAAAGGGTAAAGGATTTTAAATTGAACCCCCTGCCAGGTCTCCTACTTACAGCTCTGTCCATAAGTCAGGAGTAGTACAATATCTGCTGCTAATCCAGAAGCAATATGCTGCAGTCATTAAGGTAGTTACTTACTACTGTGCTGATGAATGCACAAAAAAGAACAGAAAGGAAATTTGGCAGAGCAGATGGTGGATAATGATAGTGACAGTGAACAAAAATACTGTGGAGTATTGTGTCTGTTGGGGAGCCCATTCCCCAATGTAAATATAAAGTAAACATGACATAGGTATTAGGTAATTTTACAACCTACTGTTTTTGGCAGCTAGTTTGGCACTGGTCATTGTGTCTATTTTGGGGATCAGCTGTATGGTCCCAGATTGCCATTTTTCCTCTGCCTTTCTTTCTCTTAAATTTCCTACAGTATATTATCACTTCATTTTAGTTTCACTTATTTCCTCTGACGGTAGAGCAGGCCAGGCAGAGTCACTTCCTCCCTAAAACTCAATCTGTGTGAATTCTGCAAAAACCTTCCAAATGAAATGCTTTATTAAAACACATACATATTCAGCAGCTCACCTTCTCAAACATCTTTTTCCTCTGGGTGCTGCATACACTAAAGATGCTTGTCTCCTCCAAAGTGGAAGACCTTTCTCCCTTAAGAGGTACCGCACCTGGCATACATGACACTTTAAAGTGCGATTTGGGATTCAAAAAGAGATTAATTCAGGCCTTTTTTGTTCATTTCCAGGAAATTCCTTTTTTTTTTTTCTCTCCCTGACTGCGGCCTGTTTTGCTACACATGCTTTTCTGACATAAAACAGTGTAGGTTTTGAATTAGATTGGGTCACATGCTAAAATGAAAATAACTTTGTATAAAAGGGAGATAAAAGGAAAAATGTCAGGAACAAACCTTGTTGAAGGTTTATACACCCAGCATTCAGGTAATGTCTGCTTGCAACAAATTTTTTCAACCTATTTTACACATTACTAATTATGGGCTTTTGGGGATCAAATTAACTAGGTCAATTAATGAATCCCAGAACTGAGTTATAACGTATTCATACATGGGGGTAGTATCTGGGATTAATGAAGTGATTCTGTACTAAAAGCATCAGCAATTAGTATTTTATTTGGAGGCTGAGGGCTGAGGCAAGATTTTGTAAAAGCCAAGTAGTTCTGCTGCTAGCTTCGTGATTTAAAACAGAGGTGTCTGCACATAAAACTTAATGATACTCTCACAAAAGGTAAAAGGATGTGTCAGCTTTTCTCTGAATTTGCATAGGTGTATTTGTATGTGTCTCTGTGTGTGCAGTCATTCTATTCAACAGAAAATCCAAACCATTTAAATTATATTAGATGATTGTTGTTATTTTTTTTTAAGAATTGAGGTGATTTAGAAATCTAAAGAGAACACGGTAGTGTCCTTGTTGCTTCTCAGCTCATGAGCAAGCTGCATACATCAATGCCTGAATTATTTTCAGGTGATTTAGTTTACTCCTAGACTCAGATTGCAAAGCTAAAGACATGTAGCAGTGGAGGCCTTTATGCAGCAGAAATGATCCATGGCCTCTTGGGGCACATTAGGCCATCTCAGTTCACAGGTCTGGTTTGGACACCTCGCTGAGCTATTCAACAGCAACCCACGCTAGGCAGAGCAACCATTTCCTCTGCCTTTCCTCTGATGTATGGGCTGCCTATGAAGGCTGATGTAAGGGCAACAACAGATTGGCAAATACTTTCTTGAGAATCTTCTACGATCATCATACCCACCCAGGTCTGGACAGAGAAACAACAGCCATCTTTGGCTTCCTGTAATACTTTTGGTGGCAAGGATGTAGACCTAGATAGTTTGGTAAACTGGACTCCCTCTTCTCGGAAATGGAGTGGAAATGAGCATTTTGTCACTACATAGCAAGCTTCTTAATGCATGCAAAATTTTCCTAGCTTGATATTTGGTTTTAAATACTTTGTTTTGAGAGAGACTTCATATAACCAACATTCTCCATTATATTTATGTATAGAAATTCTTTTTTTACAGAAAGGATAACTCTGAGAAATTATAACAGCAGCTATGTCTTACAGATATTGCTCCTTGAAACTAGATTTGTACTGTTGTATGGTGAAATGAAAAATGTTCTCTCAGGTTTGGACTTGATCCATATGCCAAGAATACATATTAGTTTTATTTAGGTTGTTTAAACCTTTACTTCAGTGTTTCGTGACTGAATGTTTAAGCATGCATTTTTCATAGTTTTCTCATTTTTCCCCCCTGAAATTCCCTAAGCTGCTTAGACAGGAGATGGAGGAAATGAATAAATATCACAAAACTGATTGCCTATAAAACACCACTGGATTACTGATTCACACGTACAATAATTGTTCTTTCAAAATAATACAAAAAAAGTAGTAATCCTTTAAAATGCTCCATCCCCATTCTGCAGCTGATGAAACATGCATGCTCACCAGTTGCACCCCTACAGAATTCCTAAGAGTGCATCTGAATTTAGACCACAAATAGATATCCAGTGGTGTTTTCATTTCCACATCCATACAGCTTTTGTGCAGCCCAGATTGCTTTGCAAAGGTGGGTGAATATTGCTGGTTAGGTCATGGATAAATCATTCTTTTTACTCAGGGACTGGAGTTAGTTTTGCTAAGCACAAAAATTTGAGGGCAACTGTAAGCAATGTTTTTTCAAAGTCAAAAAATTACATCTGACAACACCAGATTTTATAGCTGTATTTCCAGTTATATCAGAAAGAACTTCTTTAATAATTTAAAGACTATCAAATCATTCAATTTGCTCAGTCTCCTTGTTTCAGTGACTCTTTTTCACTTTTCCTTGTAGTTAGAAGAGGGGCAACTTAAACAAGAAAGGAACAGAAAAGGATCCGGAAAAATTTAAAGCCCATAGAGCAAAAAGGAAATGGACAACATTGGTGATAAGAAGGAAAACAATTCTTTCTCAGTTCCTTCCTACTTCTGAGGAAGGCAGCCTGCACTTCTGAAGGGCCAGTCAGTTATCTCTGCCACTGCACTCGGTGAGAACTTCAGCTGTTAATGGACAGGTGACATTACAGACCCTGTGAGTCTTTTACCCTCAACTTCACTGACTTTCTCTACTTCATTTCTCATACTGGGATTTCTTCACCCCCTTGCAGTTCTCTCTCTTTGGCCAGAGCATAACTGTTTCCTTGGACTGCCGAGCGAGGTGGCCAGGTCAGCTGTTCATGCCTGCCTCCTGCAATTTCTGTTGCTGATGGACCTCACTGCCACACCCCTCCTCAGTTTTTACTTCTCCAGTCAGTTTCATTTTGTGACTGAAATTTTCTCTTTCTCAATGGCCAGTGTGATTTTTTCCCAATCTGATACTCTGTGTTCAACTTTCTCCAGACAGAAATTGGAAAATAATTATGAAAATCATCTAAAAAAAGAAGTTGCAGCTCCAAAACAGAAGACAATTGGTCATGCACATGTAATATCATTGACTTAATTTTTATTTCTAGTTAGAACATTGGAACTTCCAAGTTTTTGTAAGTATCATAACAGAGAAAATAAAGAAATTAGAATTATTCAACACAGAGTAAATTAAGAATAAACATTTTTAATTTGTGAAAACTGTCTCCTCTTTTTTGTTGCTTTGGTTTGGGATTTTTTTTTAGTTTTAGTTTTAGCTTGGGGTAGGGAGCTTGCTTTATATACAAAGTTTTCACTGTTAAGAGTGTTTTTTAAGGAAATAGCACCATTTTTTTTTAATGATAACTACATTTACTGACTTCTACAATTTCTTTGTATTTGTAAGACTGTAGAAAATGACAGAAGTAAAATTTCAGGTACAGTATGGAAATGAGGCTGGACAGGAGAGTGGGAAGAGAAAATACTGAAATTTTGAAATGATCCATTTAAGCCATGACATACAGGACATGTAAGTCTAGACATGGCAAAGTATATTGACATGAATTTCAAGGAAGATTTTTTTTTTTTCTATTTCATAATAGTTTTCAGGCTATTTCTTTTTAAAATTGCAGATTACAGCTCTGACAAAAAGTCATATGCAGAAGCCTGACTATAATGCAGCATTCTGTCAGCAAGTTATACTAATACGATATAAGATTTGACCTAAATATCAGCCATAATCTTTCTTTCTGAAAAATTAATAAATCTAGAAACTCCTTGACCCACCTAAAAAATTCGAGGGTGCAGAGGAGGTGCATGGACACTGCAGGATAGTGACAAGAAGATGTTATTAATTGGCTCTCGGAAAAATAAAACTAGAGGGAAGTGTGGTGTAAGATGAGGGAAAGTGTCAGATGGTTTGGGGAAGAGGCAGGCTGGACTAAGAAACTGGTGGGAAAAAGAAGACTGACATGTGAGTGAGCTTACTGAAGTGAATTGATGCAGATGTGTCTTTCTTTTCTTTTCTTTCTTTCTTTTCTTTCTTTCTTTCTTCCTTTCTTCCTTCCTTCCTTCCTTCCTTCCTTCCTTCCTTCCTTCCTTCCTTCCTTCCTTCCTTCCTTCCTTCCTTCCTTCCCCATTTTCATAATAAGTAATTACTTTGCTTAGTTTTCTGGAAATTCTGGGCAAATTCCACGTCCTTCTTCCTAAAAGTTTATAGGATTTCAACCTGTGAAGTTTCTACACAAATCCAGTAATCTTTAGACAATTATGTGAACTTTAGGTTTGAGGATTCAGAATACATGCATTAATAAATCCATATAGGAAGTTCCTCTGTGTGATGCTCAGCCAGGAAGAAGAAAAATGGAATAAAGTCACAGTGTTTTCACTGCACTACCCATAGTTCTCACGATAAGGATTTTTGCTGTAAAAGCCTCAAGATTGGTAGGTGTGTAAACAAGAAATGTGTCATTCTTGGGTTTGGACTAACTGATACTAGGGTTTCAGACCTGTGAATTATAATACTTAAAATATGTATTCTCATTTAGGAATACAGAAGTAGCAAGAATTATGGAGTCCAGTCATTAAAACTGTTGGTTAAAGAATTTAATGCATTAGAATGGTGAAGTTCTAGCTTAAAACACAAAGTAGCTTTGTTTTCTCTGTCACTAGAAACATTCCAGTAAGTTCCAGCCAGAACTTATTCTTAGTTAGTTTATTCCCATAGTGTCAACTTTCATGAAAACCAGTATCCTTAAGAATCTAGTACTTACTGATTTTTAACCTACCTGTATTCATAGATGTAAAGCATATCACCTTTCAGTCTTATTTCTCCTAACTTGGCCATGTTCCTTCAGTCAGCACATGTTCCCCACAGCAGGATCTTTTAGAATCTGTTCTCTGCATTTAAGTTTTAATTCATAATTCTTGAACATGTATAATGAGAAGTTTGAAAGTATTGCAAGATCTCATACAGTGCCCAGGCTCTTCTAGAAATAAATCTTATACAACCATAGACCGTGGGAGTTTTCATTGTACTGGCAACTTATATAATTCTGCAATTAGCTAGTCCACTCAGGTCTGTTGGGGTCCCTCCCCTGCCATGGAGCCCTGGGAGATGGGCCCTGAGGGCACAGACACGGGGTTTCCCTGCCCCTGCTCAGCCTCGTTCCCATTGGTTGGTTTGTGTTCCCTGCGCGGGCAGAAGGACCCTTGGTCCGGTGACTGGGACAGTTCCTCAGCAGAGCTCCGGCCATGCGGCTGGAGAAATAAACATCTCTGAAACATCTAGCAAGAATCTGTCTGTCCATATATATTTCCTTTCCACGGGACACCTGGTTTGGTATATGTATGTTGCAGGATCCCCACTGCAACACAGGTCCTTTCACATCTTTTTCAGCTGATGAGCTCTCACCCTGGAGTAGAACTTTCTTTTATGAGCTTCTGTCCTGTCACTCCTCAAGAATGTACAGCTCTTTTATATGATAACCTGGTTATCCTCTACTGATAAAAGTACCAAGTTGAGAGGTATAAGCAGATTGGTATTTTGCTCTCTTGCTTCCTGAGTGAAAAGCAGACATTAGACTATTAATCACCATCTGTTTCAATACTGACTCTTGAAGAACTCTACCACTAATTCATCTCCAGTTCCTCTGCCTGACATCTTCATACTCAGCATCACAGATTCTTCATTCCTTTCTTTGATTTTAAATAACAAGCTTCATAGTTGGCACCATTTCCTGAAGTCTTGATATATGAAATCCAGTCCATTTCCTTTATCTAGAAACCCTGTCTAAGATGATCTACATCCTATTAGATCCTATTAAATTGTCTTTAAATATTTTTTCATTCAAAATATGTCCTAAAGCAGTCTACAGAGTTACAGGCTTACAGATGCCTGATTACTTTCTCCTTTCTACTTTTTAACTGCACGCACAGTATTTGGTGTTTGGTTTGAAAGGTGTGTTCTCATAAATCCTGCAAGGGAGACGACCTAATCCCCCTGACTTGAGTGCATTAAGACTCATGACTTCTGTTTCCACCACAGTTGAGATAACAAGGGTGTGTAAATGAAAGCTGCCATGAAACATTCTGTTTTTCCTCCCAAATCAACATAATTTTCCTTTTTGAAACCTGAGGCAAAATTTGTTTCATTTTTGGCCACACCTAGATTATCTTTAATCTCTGTTTTACCTTGACTGCAAAGCTGCCCAACTTCTTTCCTTGTGCATTTTAGTCTCAATTTATATGGCTCAAAAAGGAAATACCATATAGTTCAATATCTTCTTCCCAGGCCAAACACAGAGTCTATTTTGAAAGTCTAAAGTTTCATCTTTCATTTGTAGATTACTGGAGAGTTCTTCAAATTTTTCTCTAAAGTAAAATGTTCTGTAAGATTCAATACTTTTGACTTTGAAATTCCAGGTTTCTTCCATGGTCAGATCCCTTGGGATTCTAGTCTTACTGGGCTTTATTAAACATTTCCATTAGTTCATCAAGGCTGGTCCTTCTGAATTGTAAATGTTTAGTTGAATATCTTATTTTTTTATCACTTTATCTTAAATGGAATCAGTTTCTATTTGCTTGATTTAGGTTCTTTCTCTGTTTTCAAAACCATAACACATATAATGAGTCTAATAAAAAGTATTTCATCTAGGTTCTGGTTCTACGTTATTTTCTGATTTTAGAAGATTTATTTGGCTATCCTTCCACAAAATGGTCCTGACCCAAACAAGTTATTGCATTACTACACTCTTTTATTTCTTTAGCTTCCACACTGCATTTAGAGCTCCAGCATTCTTTTTTCTTGTCTTAAAGACTGAGTCTCCTTGAATAACTGTGTTCCATTTGGAATTGCTGTTCTTTGGTATTTTTATCTCTATAACACTTGGTTTCATCTCTAATGGGTGTAGCTCAAAATCCTCCCTCTCTGAGGAACATAAAATAATGTATAAGCATTTGTTAGTTTCATAATATACCAATGAAATAACTAATTGCTATGGTGGAAGCTGCAAGTGCATTGCACGTTGAGAAGGTTGAATGTAGAAACACCAAAATTCCATGGACAAGTCCACCCTTGTTCTAGATGGATTCTTTTACTACACTTATCACCATAGTATCTCAACATCTTCAACGGTGCGGTAAGCAATATGATTAACATCTAACATTTGCACTTTGTTTTCTCTTGCTGTTATTTTTCCTCTCAGTGTTAAAGTATTTTGCTCTTAATTATTAGCTTTTTCAGGCCTCTCTTCTATTTGTTGTACTGAATGGGGCGTAAAGAATGTCATCTGTCACCTGTGCAAAGGAGAAAAGGTTTCAGTAACTGTGTGAGGCCAGTTCCAGGGTCCATTTGGTTTTAGACCACTGTCTTAGACCCCTGTCCTTCAAAAAAGTTTTCCTACTTAGATTCTGACTCTAATTAAAGTGTTGCAACATGGAAACTCATCTGCTGTTGAGGATGTTATCCTAACTTTGATTGGCATGTAAAAAAACCCAGAGATTAATTCCTTCATGTGTCTCTTTGGCAGCACTCCTAGGACCTTTTCAGCCTGCACAATAAAAGAAAGTCTTATGATCTGAAGCTGTGTTTTTCCCAATAAGCATTGGCATTATCTCAGATTTCCTCATATCATGATTATATCCTCATTTTTTGTGAAAATTGCCCCTAACTTTACAGCATACTACAAAAAAAGATCAGGCTCTCAGCCTTTTCAATGCAGTAATGACAGGAAGTAAGGATATCAATAATGACATCAGTGTCCTTTACACTGAATTCCTGTGGGAATTTCCTTCAGGAAAACAACTTTCTGAGTTAACCTGTGGCTCCGTCATGTTCTATCTTTTGGTGGCTGATTAGGTGCAGATCAAATCCATTTGGGTATGTTGTCATAAGGTAGGCAGAAGGGATGAGAGGATGCAGGACAAATTATGGTAGATAGTCTATTTAGGAGCCATTTAGGAGTTATCGTTCAATATTGGTTTCTTTCCTCTGGCATCTGAGGCTTTTCAGCAGTACACAGAACTCACCTTACCCAATGGCCACAGGCAGCCACTGTCAGATTTGCAAAGAGACTCCTGAGATTTTTGATTATGCTCCTGGTAAAGCGAGCACCAGAGTGAAAGCTGGCCTGTTTTCAGAGGCAGGATGAAGGCTTTTAGGCACCTCAGCTCCTAAGCAGAGATTATTGTGCTGACTCTCTAAGAGCCAGAGATCTGTTAGAAATACAATGGACTACCATTGTATGAATAAGATTTATTTAGAACTGTAGAATGTCTCTTTGCCATTCTATAAGGCCATAAAATCACCATTGTCCTGGTGTTTAATATGGTTCA
Organism: Corvus cornix cornix; assembly: GCF_000738735.6. Taxonomy (NCBI): domain Eukaryota; kingdom Metazoa; phylum Chordata; class Aves; order Passeriformes; family Corvidae; genus Corvus; species Corvus cornix. Next base: position 139,605,798 of record NC_046333.1, on the reverse strand, counting down.
GTACCATTGTGAAAGCACTGCAGTAGTTGTAAGCACGGCCACCTCTGTTGTCTTCTCTGCCATGGACCTTCTCTTTGACCCAAATTTACAGGACAGAATTTGGAGGATTTTTACCTTCCTGCTTCTGTCCTTAATTCTAAGTTTCCTAATATAGTGAAATAAATGAGCTACTTCTCTATTTTTTCTCACAAATTTATAAGAAATATGATCATGCACCCAAACAGCTTTTATTTGCTTGTTCTTGCTTTGCATGTAAGCAGAGCACCATGAAGAACCCTCAGTGATTAGACAGAGGAGTTGAAGAGCTCCAAGGGGGGCAAAGTAATAGAGAAAAACCTCTGAGTGCAGGAAGAAACGTCTCATAATAACCTTCCTGTAGATAAAAAAAGTCAAAGGCTGAGACTTGTTAATTTGAAAAGGCAGATGGAATTCTTGTGTGCATTTGAAAAGTGACAACTCCAAGTATGCTTTCAAGGTGAAACTTCAAAAAACACCTGCCTGAGTTAGGGGCACAAACCTAACTGGAATCTGAGTGTTTTAAAAAATGTCATGCCAAAATCACTAGAGAAAAAAAATGGGCTGTAGACTTGAAGAGTAGTATCTAAAATATGGCCATTTTTGTGCCCCTAGTCCACATCTGCAAGTAATTATGGGTGCAAATGTGGATATGTCAACATCTACATACATTAATGTACCTGTTAATCTGATAGTTAAATGTCTGTTTGTTATCAAATAACATACTCTGCGAAACTGTTCCCACAGTTATTTGTGAGCGTAAAAAGGGAAGCCATGTTAACGTTAACCCTTAGAATTCTAATGTTGATCTTTTTATCATGCACAAATGGAAATCACAATAATATACATATTTGAGGGAGACATTAATACCTTTCCTCATTTCTATTATACTGAGAACTGTATTTTCAACAACCTATGTTGTTCTCATCAATTCTCTTTTGTAGCAATAAACAAGCAAGTTACATGAACTTGCATGAGCAGAATTGTCAGTAATTAGTTTTTAAATACTATCCAGTTCAGGAGGCTAGGCACTGATCTTACTGATTATTTAAAATTGCTCTTTAAATGCTCCTTTAAATGTTGAAGTGAAATTTAGATTTAAAAACATAATTGCAAACCCCTCTACGCAAAACCTTACCCAAAGAAAATGTCAGACTTGTATATCTATGGCTCACTCAAAGAAGAGGGATTTAATTTTTTTCTCTTTCTTTCACAGATATGTACTGATTAGTTACTATCCTGAGATTAGACATTTTCCTGACTAGATTGTCATCACAATTGTTGATTTATACTAAAGAAAAATAGTTTCACTGAACTGACTTTCCAATACAATTATTTAAGAATAAAACCAAAACCATTCTAATTATGAGCTACTTGCTTTCGTCTACCTTTGTAGCTTTTAGGGTAGAATTATTAATTTCAGATGTCTGGTATGCACATGAAATTTTTTTCCTGGAAAACTTCAGCCATCTTTGGGACTATGATTAACAGATTATATTGTTATGCTGATTATAAAAGTGTAAACTACCAGCTACTTTGTTAAGTTTTGGCACATTCAAAGTGTCTAAAGAACCTGCAGGGTGAGAAAATCTTAGCCTCAGTGCTGAAGAGGTGCTTAATGATATCCTTCTGAAAATCTTATCAAACTAGTTGTAAACCTCTGAAAAGTCACCTTTAGCTTGTGCCAAGGAGTTTGTCACAGCCTGGAAGTAATCTCTTTTTAATAACGCTTGTCTACTCCTAGAGAGCTCCTTAGAGATCTTGTAATCTGCAGCCAGGAGGACTTCTCTGGTAGGTTTCCCCTGCTGAAATCTGCTGTGGCTCCTGGGAATCACACATCACAAAAACAAAGTATACTGCCTGCTTTTTGCCACCTTAAGGAGTGCAGTATTGTCCATTCATACCTTGGCATTTCTGGTTTTTGCTTTATTTATATAGACACACATAACCCTCGAAGGCACTACATTTGAAGATAACATATTAAAAGAACATTAGCCCACATTCTTGCCTCCACCAGCCCTTTGTGTAAGCAATGATGCAGGCTCTAATTACCTGTATACATTCAATAATTTTTTCCCCTCACTCATAACAAGGCCTGAGCTTGGGACTCAGTCAGGATGGTATATTGAATGGAGCTGTATGGTAAACAATGTTTTATAGACCTCTTCCCCTATTTGTTGCAGAAGTTCAAGATGTGTGATCAAAACAAAAATACTGTGGGATTAAAAACAAAACAATGGTTGCCCAAGTAAAACCAAGACAGGTTCTACTGCAGTCTTTGACACTGTGGGTATGTTTACTGTGGGTAAGTGTATCCTGTAGAGATAAGTGGGTAGTTCAGGCACCAGGAACAAGGTGCAGCAGCACAAGGCAATTCATTCTTTTAAGTTAGGCACAGAGCTACCTGAAGCTTCTACAGCCGGACTGGTTCACGCAGCTGGGTTATCTTGGGTGGACAAGAGTTTGCAATGCAGAAAATACACAGAGCTTTTCTGTGTTGCCTGGTTGCATACATCATATATTGCAAGGATGGTCAGTCAGCAATTTCGCATTTCTTAATACCTCGCTCACAGTCTGGGATACTCCTTTGTTGTATGGGCTCAACACACATAGCCACAAGCAGAACTGATGGGAGCCATACATTGAACTGAGCTGTTACAAATGTTAAATGATCAGCCAGCAAGCTAAATATTAATTAAACCAAGAATCTTTACTGATAATTTCTTATGCAAAAACAAGGTGTCAGTACGTCTTTCAATAGATGTCTCTCAACGCCATCATTAGACTTCAAAGAAGAGAAAAAATCATACACTACTTCACATCAGTGCGATAATATTTAAGAAGTGCCATTAAAAATAAAAAAAAATTAATTTAATATTTTAAGAGATTCAAACATACAAGAAAGGAAAACTGGGACCCTGAACCCAAGAATAAGTAGAAAATCCATTGTTACCTGTATATAATAGAATCATAGAATGGTTTGTGTTGGAAGGGACTTTAGGTATTGTTTAGTTCCAACCCTCCTACCATGGGCAGGGACATATTCCACTAGGCCAGGTTGCTCAGAACCCATCCTGGGGCTTGAACTCTTCCAGAGATGGGGCATCCACAACTTCTCTGGGCAACCTGTTCCAGTGTCTCAGCACCCCCGCAGAGATTTCTTCCTTATGTCCAACCTAAACTTGCTCTCTTTAAGTTTAAAGCCATTTATTCCCCCTTGTCACTACATGTCCTTGTCAAAAGCCCCTCTCCAGATCTCCTGTAACCCTTTTAGATACTGGAAATCTGCTGCAAGGTCTCCCTGGAGCCCTCTCTTCTCCAGGCTGAACAACCCCAAATCTCCCAACCCATTGTCACAGGATGTGCTCCAACCCTGTGATCGCCTTTGTGGCCTGCTCTGGACTTGCTCCAACAGGTCCGTGTGCTTCCTTTGTGGGGGCCCCACATCTGGATGTACTCCAGGTGGGGTGTCACGAGGGCAAAGCAGAGAAACAAGAATGTTTGAGACAAAGTTTCTCTGCTGTGTACACTGAGTCTGAAGTGAGGCTACAAAGCCAACTGCCATTTAAATGCTTCCTAAATAACTGGAAATTTATAATGTTGGTGTGGTTTGGGGGTTGGTTTTGTTGAGTTGTTTCTTTTAATATGGATACCTTTAAAATGCAATAAACACCATCTGCATGACAGAATGAAAAGCAGCTGCACTCTGCTCCCTATTTTTCTCTCAGAGATGATTTTCATTCAGATCCCTCCTTTTTTATTTTTCCCAGCCTGCAGTCAACTGAGGATTTTTGCCGAACTGTTCAGAAACCTTGCTGCCTTGCATACTGAAATCATGAAGTATTGTATATCTCTCTCTAGAAAGGAAAAGTAAATACCAGAGTGTTCTAACTGAGGTCATACTTTCTCCATGTCTAGACATCTTTAGTAATCTCTCCCTTTTATAATACTGTTGTGCCTTCCGTGTACTCAGCTGTGAGGAAAGTACTTTGCACTTAGTTGCATAAAATATGCCGAATTTCCAGAAAACTTTCAGTACAGCATCTCAGATTGTTACGGCTGGTGTGTGTGATCTTTTATGAAATCAGATTTTTTCCTCTGAGGAACTTTGCTCAGTAAACCAGTGGCAAATTTGGAATGAAAATATGACTGATGTGGTTCCTTAATGCCCAGCTTGTTAAGCAAATGTTGTTGAATCCAGTCGCCAGTAAACAAGCTAAACTTCTTGTTCCACTAGAAACATATTTTACTAAGAATCTTTGTAGATCACTCTTTATGCAAAAAATAATGTCACAAACAATGGTTTTGAGCAGAAAAAAGCAAACATTTAATAAATCATATGCTGAATCAGTGTTTGCCCTCATAGTTCCACTTTTTAAATATTAATATTCTTTCCTAACTCTTTGTACATAAATAATCTTTTAAGAGAGTAACAATGAAATATAGACAATCCACATCAAATGAATGTGAACTTTTGATGTAATTATCAAAGGTCTGTTGGATTTAGTCTAATTTTAATTAGTATTGGGGTTTAACCAACAAATTCAAGTCTCACATGGATTTTTTAAATCCAAACTTTATGCCCCCTTGCAAGAAGGATTTTGGCTTAATTTGGCCCATTATAAAGGTACTGGTTATTCATAAAATTATGTAGAAGTTCAGATTTTGAAAACAAAAGGGCTGTGGATTTGCTTTAGCATGGAACAATTATCTAATTGGTCTATGCCCTAAATGAAACTCCAGTAAAGGTTTTTGGGGTGGGTTTTTTTCAATATTAGCTGTTGGAGAAATACTTTAATGTTTAAAAAGAAAATACTAACCTGAAATTCTACCTGATACAGGGAGTCATAAACTAAGTAGATCATAAAATCATAGAATCATTAAGGTTGGAAAAGACCTCCAAGATCATCAAGTCCCATCTTTGACCTATCGCACCTTGTCAATTACACCACAGCACTAAGTGCCATGTCCAGTCTTTTCTTGAACACTTCCAGGGATGTTGACTCCACCACCTCCCTGGGCAGCCCTTTCAGTGAAGACATTCTTCCTGATCTTCCTGATCTTCCTAATGTCTAACTTGAACCTTCCCTGGTGCAGCTTGAGGCCATGTCCTCTTGTCCTGTCCCTTGTTACCTGGGAGAAGAGACTGACCCCCACCTGGCTACAGCCTCCTTTCAGGGAGTTGTAGGGAGTGATAAGCCCTCCCCTGAACCTTCTTTTCTGCAGGCTAAACACTCCCATCTCCCTCAAGTGCTCCTCATCAGACTTGTGCTCCAGACAGACTTGTGCTCCAGACCATTCACCAGCTCTGTTGCCCTTCTCTGGACACAGTCCAGAACCTTAATGTCCTTCTTGCAGTGAGGAGCCCAAAATTGGACACAGGACTCAAGGTGTGGCCTCACCACTGCCCAGTAAGGAGGGACAATCACTTTCCTAGGCCTGCTGGGCATGTTGTTGGCTCAAAAGAATTTTGTAACTCTTCATGAACCTGCACATCATCCTTGCTCAGGAGCCATGCTAATCTCTATATTGTTCCAATTTCAGTGTATATACTAAGAAAGTGAAATATGCAATACTATCCTCACTTTCAATGTTGTGGAGAGCTTAAGCATGGAGATACTGGCTATTGCAAATAACTATAAAATAGAATTGCTACATGCACATTTGCAACATGTTCCTATGTGCTTTTACTGATTTCAGTCCTTTTTCCCTGGGAAACACCAAATGCCATTTGAACATGCAAAGAAACACAATGTTAATCAAACTGAGATTACCAGACATACAAGGCCATTTGAGTTTTGCTAAGAGATTAGAAATGAGTTCTATATTTTTTCCTGGTAGACCTTTAACCAAAGAGGAAAGCCCACCCAGGCAGTAAGGGGTGATTCATGGATTCTGAAGTCAGAAAGGACCATTAGTACCATTTAATTTCTAGCCACAGGACCTGTATTACTTGTTTCCCCTAGGAGGTCCTTAGAGAGGGGAAAGCTGATGGCCCATTGGTGGCTGCCAACCCTCTAGTCTGTTACAGCAGCTGCAGGGTGAGGAGCTGAATGTGGCCATGGGAAGGGTTCTGGATGTGAGTAGCCATGGTCAGCCACCTGCAGGATGGGAAATAGGCTTGAGGGTTATGAAAAGGAGTGGGCCAACACCAGGAGCCACATTTCAGGAGAGCCCACTTCCCCATCTCACTGCCCCTTCTTTAACTTCCTCTCCCCACAGCTGCTTTAGCCCCTCAAATCTCCCTACTAGATACAAATAATCCTCTCAACTCTATTCCTCTTCACTCACTTCTCCAGAGCTTACTCTGATACCACCTTGATGCCCATACAAACTTTGCCTAATGTCAAAGATTAGGTTTCTCCTCTGCATCCATTTTGGATGAGTTTTTCATGCTTCCAAAGATGCACAGGTGCTTTTCCCTGGGTGCATGAGCTGGCAGCTCTGCTCTGCAATACACTTTTGCTCCCTGTTCGTGGCAATTCAGTGCGTTCAAATTTCTGCCAAATTCAGGCCACCTATCCAGGAGATTCAGCTCACTCTAACAGTTGACTCCTGATTGCTTTTCACAGCATCAACTTTGTGTCCCCTTCAAACTGCACCCAGCATTCAGATTATTTTCAAATAAGGGTTAAAATGGCTTAGGACCAAAAGTCTTGCAGTGTCTTGTAATTAATGGCCCAGATAATTAATGCCTTTCCATTAATGCATACATTTTGAGTGCTATCAGTCAAGTAGCTTTTAAATCATGTAATCTGTGCTCTATTAATTACATATAATGCAGGATTTTAAAACACAATGTCATGCGTAGTATGTCAAATGCCAGTGAAATTTAATTACACTGTAACAACACAGCTACCTTTGTCAACCAGACCTATAATCTTATAAAAGAAAAACCCAAAGAAGATAATTTGACAAGAACTACTTTCTCTGAAATTACATTGAATGATATAGCTTTATTTTTAGCACATAATTCCCTGTTGATAGAGTACTGACTTTGTCCAGCTTTCTAATTTTTTTTCCTAAGATTAGTATCAGAATAACTGATATACCATTTCCTGGGCCATTCTCTTTAAATGCTACGATTGCTTTGGCAAGTCAGTAATTCCTTGAAATATCCTTTCTTTCCCAAGACTTGGTAAAGAAAATTAACTCTAGTGGTCCAGAGACCTTCTTGACTAATTCTTTTAAACTTTTAAGGTAAGAACAAGGTTTGAAATATTTTGTTTTAGCAGAAGATACTAACTATTCAGATGCACTAATTGTTAGGTTTAATTACCTTTAATATTTTATTCCAATTATTATTTAATTTTATTTTTTAAAGAAATCTGCTGGCCAAATTTGCCATTCATTTATTTCTGAAAGGAAGAAATGTAGGGATCAGGACCCCAGTGGGACCTGAAGGCAGATAAGTGGCTGATACTCAGCTCTTGTTCTGACCTAAGGGTGGGAGTGCTGGTTCATCTCACACTCAGCCCATGAGGTAGCTGTATGCCTTATCTTTGGTAAGCATAACAGGACAGTCTTCAGGGAGTGGTTTTTTGATAAGAATGATGAATTTACATGTATGCTGGTTCTTTATCAGGCCCCTAGAAATGTTTTGCTGTCTACTTTTTCCTCATCGTTACAACCTGTCATGGCACTTAGCAAAACACATTGTACCAAGAAACTTCTCTTTTCCTTTCCAACAGTGGTGTAACTTCATGCAGTTCAAGAAATCTTGAGGACTAACAAGAACTATGAATCTTCCCACAGCAAGGTTTGTCTGTAGAGTGATGCACCTGGAAAAAGTACAGCCTGTGGTAAGCATCAAAGTGCCCTGAATAACTGTCTGCCCTAGACAATCCCACAGCTTTTCTAGTATCTCGTGGTTTACCAAGCCTGAAAACAGATGTGGGTGACTTGTTGCTTTGTAGTTTGTTTGTTTGTTTGTGTGTTTTCTTCTGAGATTTTCACATTCTTGAAAGATGTTTTTGTTCTCCTAATCTTTGAAAACTTGAAAATGTGCAACCTAGAGGTTGAAAACCTAGACACAAACACAGAAGTTGAGATTTCATTGTCTGCAAAATCTAATCATTACACGAACCTGGTGACTTTCTGGGTCTTACTATCCTCAGATTTCAGGTCTGGCACAGCAGAGAAGTTCTAAACAATGAGTTCAGGATTATTTCAGACCAGCTATTTCCAGGATACTACAAGTAGATGTCTGGGGAAAGCTGACACACTGGTGACTTTTTTTTCCATCACCAGCCCCAGTCAGAGGTAAGGTACTGTGTTGCACAGACCTATGGGGTGAACTAAGGTAATAAGAGTCAGAATAACTGTACACAGATAATTAGTCACTACTTATAAGGAAAACTCTAACAACAAGATCATAAATGTAATAACTTTATTTGTAGAATTATGAAAATCAGCACTGAAACTATTATTTATAGGTGAACAGAAATAACAGAATCAAAAATATTTGCTCTGTTGTTATTATTATTGAAATGGTGAACTGTTCAGTGTGTTTCATTCAGCGTCTTTGATGGACATGACTTAAAGCTGACATTCATTATTCCCATTTTTTTTTGTTTTAGCACGCCTTGTTAGGAAGGATGCTCAAGCAGTCCTTAATTACAGTAACATCGCTAATAAAACCCATGCATGGGTTCCTTGATACCTATACATTGCTCTTCAGCACCTACCACCCCTATAAAAACACAGTATAAAAAAGCCCAGATAAAATCATGGAACAGCTAAAAAGTGAGTTAGTTGACCTACATAATGAGCACCATTTAGAAAAAATGTAGCTTCATTTCTCTCTATCTGTATTCTCTACATTACAGGGGGCAGTTATTTCTTTGTTTAATCGTGTCTTTGACCACAGTTCAAAAGTCAATATTCTGCTGTCAGGTGCGGGCTTGCAATTGAGGGATAGGTAAGGAACTTAACTAGGAAGATTTGTGAATAGGGAACTGAATTTGTGTCTAATTTGCTAAGCAGACATGTTTACATGACCTTTAAAAAAGGGAATTAGAGCAGTTTGATCATGAGCTCTAGGCAATCTGACATAGTGAGGTTATTGAATCAAGAGGCTCAGGTACTTCTTACACGAGAGCTGAACTGAAAGACAATTACTTTAATTTAAATGCAATTTCATATCGAATTCATAGCTGTGTTAGCGCTATGAAATTAATGTAGTGGCACTATAAATGACTGTCCAGAAGCTTCTAGGGTTGCAACAAACACTTTAAGGCTGTCAGTTCATCTGGGTCCCTTCTTGCTACCAAACAGCACAGGAAGGGTATTGCGGGGATTTGGTGTCAGAACGCAGCAAGTGATATTCGGGACGATATCTAATATTTACTGGGGTCAAATGTATTACAACAATTCTCAGAACACCAAAGCTTGGTTAAATTACATAGGGACATTTAATTCCTGGACTCCTTTAATGCCAAACTTTCATTAGACTACAAGGATGCAAAGGACGATTTTGATTATATGACCTCTCCTGTGTCTAAGAGCCAAGCATCTCTTGTTCTGTGCAAGCACTACATGCCTCTATGGATTTAGAGCACTGGGTTTTTAAATATGTACAGAAAATAAGTACTTTTCAAAAGTGAGGAGGATATTGGAGTTCTTATTCACTCTCCAAACGCTCAACAGCACACTTTTCAGGAGCATGTTAAAACTTTGTCTCTTCTCCACCCACATGGGTATAGGGGACTTTGTCTCAGTGTGCCTTACATTTTCAAGGAGGATAATACATTGCTTACCAAGGGGAAAGGGAGGGTGGGAAAAACAGAATGTCTACATAGTCTCTGCCAGGAAGTCATGAGTTTATTCTGTCTGTGTTTCCAACTGACAAGGAGCTTTGTGTGTGATGTGTGGCTCTGGACAGAGTGGTGCTAAACCCACTTCAATAGACTCTGTCCATTGCCTTTTTGGACAACCCACTAACCAACTGTTCATCTTGTTTGCCGTGGGAGTACAGGCAGAACTGCTCCCAAAAAGCAGCTGACAAGTAATGGAGTGTGGGGGCTCTGTGGAGCAGATTGCCATTGGTATTAAGATTACCTATGTCGTGCCTGTGATAAATGTGAAGTTAACAAGCAAATATTCCCAACACAAATCCATTGAGATTTCACAAGATAATAAGTGCAAAGGAGTAGAACAGGAATGCAGGGTTTCCTATCCTTTTAATGGCTCATTAATACTAGTTATAAATGTTTAATGGCTGATTACATCTTCATCCTGTACCAGGCCCCCAGACAAGTGTGTCAACATGCTCTTCTTGTTCCATGGGTTACCTGGTGTAATGAGTGTTCCATAATACAAAGGCAGCCCCAGCAAGGTGACCTCACTCAGCCTTGCTCCCAAGACTTTTTTAGCTGTCCTTCTTCAGGTAGGCAGGTTTCTTCCAGCACAGCATGCCAAGTCCAGTTCAGAGGATAGGTTTTCTGGCTCTCTGCTGGGACAAATAAGGGACATTTGAGATAATGAATAGTAATATCAGAAAGATATATATTTATGGTAATATAATATAGGTTGTGGACTATTTTTAGGGAATCTTTTCTAATTCATTCCCACACTACATGAAAAGTTCTTTTTTCTTTTCAGTTTTCTGAACCATATTATCCATAAATTTTTTTTAAAGTCTTAGTAATTTACTTAACATTCATAATCCTGTTTAATTATAGCTACTTGTGATTTTCTATTCTTAGATATCAGCTTTCCAGTTTATAATAATACAAAAGAAAATGTAGTTTGCAAAAATATTGCACAGATACATAGTGCTCAATTTTGATGAAGCTGGGCACAGACTGGGGACTGATTATGTCTCTATTATGCCTAGTAGATTGAGAAAATCAAATGGTCTTAGCATCTGGGTTTTAAGGCAGTCTAACTAACAACACAGATGTTACTGCCAAACTGCATACAGCCTTGTAGTGGACGAGCACAGTGGAAAGATCTCCCTTGTCTGCAGACATCCCATTTCTCCGTTATGTTCCCATTCTGCACCTCACCTGAAAAGCCCAATAAGCACCTAATGCCCTTTTAGTTCTCAATTATGAAAATCTATGGCTTTTGGGTTATGATTAAAGTACCCTTCATTGTTTCTCCAATTTTTTTAAATGGAAAATATTGATGTTTTTGTTGGAAAAACAAATTCATTGTTGTATAAGACGAGATTTGCTCTAGTCTAAGAGTTAAGCCAGAAGAGAAGAATGGAAATGTGAAGACCTCAGCCATTACTTCAGCTGCTTTTCAGAATGCAAACATTTATATTCTGGTTGAAAATTTGAGATTTTCCATTGGTGATTTCAATTACTCTTATTTTTCTTTACATTTACTGCTTTTTTTTTTTTTTGGTGAAAATTGCATTTTCAAACCAGTCTACAACACTATAGAGAGCACTTGCTTGTCAGTACTTCAGTGAATTTCTGATCAGTTATATCTGCTAATTTCTGCAGTAAGAGTCCCAGACATGGTTCATGGTAGATGCATTTCAATGCAGCAGTTCTCACCTGAGATTCAACAGAAGGTTGAATTAGCTAAGGTGAGGGATAGGCTTCAAGTCTGTCACCCACCAGCCAGAGGCCAGCAGGACATATACAAATATTTTTACATAGATGCAAAATTTACAGTGCATGCAGGAGAACATATAGACATCATACAACATGCATGACGGGGACAAGAAGTATTATGAATAACTAAAAAGCAGATTTTCCAGCTTTTTTGCTTTATCATTTTTTTTTTCTACTAAGTACTTCACAGTCCTGGCCTTTCCAGCAAAATTTCATCATGTAAAATAATCTGAAATGCATGTCTTCACTTGGTCACAAGTACATGCTGCTTCTGTAGCCTCTCAGTGGTTGTATGCTCTGGATGAATCAGTAATCACAGCAAACAGTAAACACAAAATCAGGAACACAGCCCTTCTTAAAAGGAAATGTATAAGAAATTATTACAATGATGATGGTATCCAAATATCTGTTACTGTTGTTGCTTTGTGTAAATAGTTTAATTTATAACTCTTCACTGTTCAGGAACCTTACCAAGTTGTTCTCTTCCCAGATGATTTATTCCACACTCTGCTCCTGCAGGAAATGGTCAAGTCTACATGCTCTGCCCTGGATTTCTGCCTCCTTAGCAGGAGAACAGAAATACCAGGAGATGAGTCGTCCCTGACAGTTTCCCACACAGCAAGTTTGCAATCAAGGGTCTTTAACAGATTTTCATCTCCTAGTTTGTGGATTTTCATTTATGGTGAAACAAACCTTGGCAGAAATCCTGAGCAAGCTTCCAGTCACTTGAATTGAGCCTTTCCTTGGTCTGATTTACTGTAATGTCTGATGCAGGATGTTTATTCTTTTCCCTCAAGCTATTTCATCTTGGAGAACCACTCAATGTTTCTCTGATTCAATGGTGATAAAACCCAATCCATCTATCAAGATGCGTCAGCAGAATAGGTCTGCTCACACCCCTCTCCCCACACACATACACAGCATCAAAATGCCAACAAACTGCATGTTGAACATATGTGCAGAACAGCTATGATAAGTTAGAACAATTGTTAACTTATTCACTGTGCAATTCAAGTACATCTTGTACATGAGTTTCCAAAATTATTTTAATAACAATCATCTTTGACTACACAGTTAAAGATAGTTGGATCTCTTCCTGAAGGCACATTCCCACAGTAATATCCATGGCACATCCATTACAGACAGTGCTGTTAGTTCTCATTAGCTAGGACAAACAAGGCAGTGAGTCACAACCTCCCTGCATAAAGGATCCCATTGTTTTAAACTGATAAACCAGAGATTCTGCTCTGTGCTGATGTAAACCTGACATTGATTAAAGCTCCCTGGGATGTTAGAAAGGCAGCATTTGAATGGATGTGGACTTGAGGTGTCAAGGAAATCTGCCACAAAGATACAGTGATACAGTCAGTTTGTGTTTTTTCCTATAGAAGTTACTTAGCTTCTCTCATGTTGGGGAAACCTATTATATTTGCTGCAAGTATTTTCCAAACACCTCTAAGAAAACTAGGCTGAAAATAAACAGATTGCACCAAATATTTTTAAAATTTGCCCAGTAAAATAAATTGTGTTTATACACTTTTCACTTAATAGCCTATTTCTAGTAGATGGCATTTTTTTTCCAAAGTATGCTGAAGTGTATCTAATTTACACTACTATGAGAAAGTATTCTTCCTCTTATGCTTTGGCTCTTGTTTTGTTGTTAGGTTTTGTAAAACCTTAGCTCTAATGGTGAAAGCCTAACACAGAAATATTTTTACCTGCACTTTGCCAATAACATCAAAAGATGTGCTATTATCTCAACAGCAATTTGGACTGGTTATCAAATGATAATCTTGGAATAAGTGAGTATGATTTGTGACGGCACTTATCTTTTGTAGGTGTGGTTGGCAAGTATTAAATTTTTTTTTTTCTTGCTGGCTAGCATGCCAAAGACTTCAGGCAATAAGTAATTATTCCATGTAAAATATTTATTCTCTGCCAGTCATATGTCTTTCTCAAAGATCTGGCTTTGCAGCAAGCATTTAAAACCATGTAAAAGCTTAAATATGGGACTGGAATGAAATCTGATGTAAGCAACTACAACAGAAATATGTGTTGTGTGTTCTCAGTAGCTCTTTGTGAGTAGAGACCAGTTGTAATTCCTTCCTGCATTTATTCAGAACCTTAAGATTAGATTATCCAATATTGGGCACTCAATTTCTGTTCCAGCTGTGACCCAGCCAGGAACTCACTAAGGTGAAGATTTTTGTGTTTTAGAGCTGCAAAATGAAACTTCTCTTCCTTTTATTCCATTACATGCTGTAGGTTATTCCCTGCCTGAAAATGTTTTCTGTGCCTGAAGTGAAAGCTCCAGAATAAATGTACAGTGTAAAGTCAGATTGAGCGTGGCAGTCCCCAGCAGATGTTCTGCTTCTGAACCGTGGCCGTGGCCCTGAGCTCCTATGAAGTCACAACCACTCATCCCTCACAGCAGAGCACACAGTGCCCTGTCACATACTGGGAAGGCTAAACTGAACACATTAAAATAATCTGTGCTAGTTTGAACCTGCACTAACTTATTTAAAAATTTATTTTATCAAATCTAGTCCTAAGCACTGAACTCATAACCTAAGACTTACTTCACCCTTCCAAAATCACAAAAGAGACACAATCAACAGAGGAGATAGGGTAATAAATGTGCATGTACAATCTGTGTTATCTGCCTTTTCAAATAAAATATTCACTTCAATATTTACATGTCTACACCATTAATATCCTCTTTTCCTGACTCTAACTTCAGTATCTAGATACAAAGCTGACTTTATTTTCTCTAATTCCTTGAGAGAGTATGCATACAGCTGCTGATGCATTGGTACTTGCCTGAAGGACTGGCAGGTGGTTGTACTTCTCAAAGGTGTCAGGGCCCTCTTAAGAAATTTTGGAAGGCACAAACCTCACCTCAATTGCAATGAGAAATCAAAAGAAGAAGCTTCAGGAGGTGAAATAAACTTCTGAAAGAGAAGACTGTAAAGTAAACCATGGTTATCTCTTCAGTAAGTAATTTGCAATGAGTAAGAGCATCTAAGATCCCTTTCAATTTATTAAATTTTGCAGTAGGGAAATTTGTCAATGTAACTCCAGCTACTTACGAGCTGGAGTACCTCTGGCACATGCCAGTGTGGCAGGTAATTTAGACCCTTGGATGTAACTTCAATAGTTTTTTGTCCCCTCTGTGGTGGTTGTGAAGGGACTGTGACCAACAATGAAATCTTTAGATAATTAGAAGCCAATCCTTGTCCTTATTGCACAGCTAATCTCTTGCTACACTTTTAATATGCTATTGCATTTCAGCAAAGACTTTCTTCCAATGCTGAAAAACCCTGCATAAGTAATTCCTATTCATAACAGTACTTTGATGCCATTTATTTACTAAATCCTTCTACTTGGTAAGCACAAACATTGTTTATTCTTTAAAGTTCCCAGAAATTCAGTATTTTTCCACTGCAACTCTAGTGAAGACTAAGCTAGGAAATCAAGTTAGCAGGAATGCTGGTGTAGTATTAATATGGTGTAAAAACCACAACCATGGCTTATTTTCATGATTTGACAGACAGGTATTATACTGATCATCTTTTTAAACTGATTCTATCTTGGAGATTACACTGATATGTTAATAGCAGCTTCTGATGTTAAGTTGATAGTGTCATTTATATATTGGCACAACACTGGTAGATTGACAAGACCTAAATTCTGTGGCAAGACACAGCAAGATTTAAAGAGGAACAGAAGTAGTTGAAAACATGATGAAAGAGAGGGATGTGAGCAGATCAGGCTGCATCCTTGGACTTACTAGAAGGATTGTCTGTTAACTTCTTGCTAATCATGCAGCATTTACATGAAAAAAATTATTTAATTCTTGAACTTACTGCTTTGAAATTAGATAACTGCACAATTTCTATCTGCTGCTAAACTGCAGACTTTCAGTTTCCAACAACTTAAGCTATCCAACATATTGCTGCATGTAAATGTAGCAGGCCTGTACCTGCTCAGGAACATGAAGGACCTCCTGGATTTGTTTTTACAAGGAGGACATCCTGATTTTTTGTCAGTGCATGTGACATAACCGTCATGAGATTGTCACTGTTGTATAATTCTACAAGGAAATGACAGGTTCACAAATCATTCTATATCTGATTTGGCCTGAAACGCTGCTGTTATCTCTCACTTCTGATCACTTGAATGTGGAAACACTTCTGGGCTCCGAACACTTTGAAAGGGATTACATATGAACACAAAAAGCAATATTCAAAGGGGAAAGTTTCAGCCTGACTTTTAAAAGTGTTTGGCAAAGGACATCCAGTGAGTTAAAAGGGCTGGGAGTTCCAGACAGAAGGAACAGGGTATGCAAATATTCAATTAGCAACAGTATGAGGGTGAGACTTTGGAAGAAACAGAACAATTTAGAGATGAATCTCTGGGAGAATTGGCAGGAATGTAGGTGACAAGGAAGTCTTATAAATCATGTAGTGAAAAAAGCATGGAATGTTTGATAGCAAGGAACAAAAAACATATGAAAATAGTGCTGCACATTACCCAATTAGAAGCAAACTCAGTGAGAACATTTCAGGGTAATGCAGGGATCAGCTTACTTCTAGGCAAGAGTCCAGCTCACACATTTTAGAATGGCTACTGTGGAAGCAAAGTGTGTATAGGAAAGTAGGCGTGAAGATGATTAAAATAACCAGGCCTGCTCATGATTGCATGGGATGAAGACAGTGTAATTAACTTGGCTAAAGGAGTGTCTTATCCTTGCGATATATGTAAGCTGATAAGAGGCTAAACAAGTGGAGGCAGCTGAAAATTGAATGAGATGGAATGGAGACTTCAAAACAGCTCCAAAAAAATTGACTCATTGTGTTGCTGTAAAACATGTCCATTTGATCTGCAACGTGGAAAGAGCACTCAGCTTGGTCTCCATCCTGAAACAATTCACATCATAGCAACACTTGGGTACAAATAGGACTTCCACAATGTCGTTTTTTCTGTGTTCCAACTAAAGATTAGCTTACCACAGATTACCATGGAATATTTGGCAAAAAATTTCTTGCAAAAAAAAAATTCACAGCAGAGAGATCGGCATAACAGAGACAATGAAACCATGGTTAGAAGGGAAAAAGATGTAAAGTATACATGCAGATTCTACTATCTGAACAGAAATGAAAACTCAACATTGATCCACTAATACAATTTTTAGAAAAGTTATTAGAAGCAGATGTAAGGAAATCAAATTTTAGTTTTCCCTTCATCATCAATAATTCCAAAGAATACTGTTGCAGATTCCCTTGGCTTTGCCAAATGAAATTCCACAACACAAGAAAAAGAATTCTAACTCTCAAGCTGACCCTTATAATTCTGAAGTAGTGAAAATTAGGAAGAACCTACAAAATAAAGAATGAAGACAATTGCAAATAGTTGAAAGAACAGATCAGGAAATGACTGTTTAGGATACTCTGAATAACTTTTGTTTGTCTGACTGTTCAACTATATAAAAGAGTTGGTTTAAACAGAAATCTATATTGTTCTTCATAATTTCTATCTAAAGTGAAAAAAATCAGTGCAGCAGACCCACAAACAAAAAACCAAACAAAAGCAGAAGCATTTGTTTTACACTTAGGAAAAGCTTTCATGTGATCTAGCATGCAAATTTTACCCTAGTCACTCGTACTAAACTTTAATGAAGCTGGACTTTCAAAGAAAGTCAAGTAGGCTATCAGCTGACCTTCCACACAACGTTCTTAACAGCTGAAGTGCTCAAAAGTGTTATGAATTCTGAAGACCTACAGTGGTAGCATGACCTTTCTCATTCTTACCACGGTTCACAGTAATGACTTGAATATATCTGAAGAATTCTTTTAGATAGAAACAGCCCAACCAAACATCACATTATATTAATAAAAATGCCTATAGAAATAGTGTATTTTGTTGTCCTTGGAATTTCAGTTGAAACTCCCAAGTAACAGTTATGTAAATTTTAAAATTTATTATTTTGAGAGAAAGCTTTAAATTCTTTGAATAATTAATTAACAGGATATGGAAGAGTAAAAAGTGGGTTTGATTCTGTGTGGACAATTGGATTGTACTCCCTATTTTTGTTCTCATCATTGGCTACCTTTTTTCTAAGTGCGTATTTGGTGATCTTTTTTTCAGAATGCTTGTATTCAATACAACACTGACATGACAGGCTGAGAAAATGTTTTTTCTCAAAGCAAGTCTACAGTCCAGATCTCAAGGAACGCTTTTATTTCATGACCCAATACCGCTGATGCTTAGAGTTTTTAAGGTTGTATATGTGAAAATGAATCTACAGAACCTATTTCTCTAAATGAAATAACTTCACTTTCTGGTTTTAAAACTGAAGGACAGTATTCTCCCTTAGAACCTGTGCTGGTTTTGGCTGAGGTAGAGTTAACTATCTTCACACTGGCTGCTATGGGGCTGTGTTTTGGATTTGTGCTGAACACAGTGTTAATAATATAGAGATGTTTTTGTTATTGTTGAGCAAGGCTTACTCAGAGCCAAGGCCTCTTCTGTTTTTCGTACTGCCATGCTGGGGAGGAGGTTGTGGTGGGTGCCTGGTTTGTTCCTAGGTTCCAGCACTAAAAAGACAGTAGTGGGTTGACTCTGACTGGATGCCAGACACCCACCAAAGCCTCTCTATCACTCCACTCTGCAACTGGACAGGGAGAGAATATAAAATGAAGGGTGGGTTCATGACTTGAGATAAGGACAGAGAGAGATCACTCACTGTCATGGGCAAAACCGACATGAATTAGAAATATTGATTTAATTTATTAACATAAATTATAAATTATATTATGAATTAAATAAAATCAGAGCAGGATAATGAGAAGTAAAATAAAATCTTAAAACAGCTTCCCACCCCCCACTTCCCAGATCTACTTCCTCCACCTGAGCGGCACAGGGAGACAGGGAATGGGAGTTGCAAGTGCTTCATTACATGGTATTTCTGCCACTGCTCAAGGAGAAGAGTTCTTCCCCTGCTCCAGCATGGGGTCCCTCCATGATCTTCTCTAATGTGAGTCCATTGCACAGGCAACAGTCCTCTACCAACTGCTGCAATGTGGGTCACTCTGCAACAGCGTGCAGCTCCTCAGGAACAGGCTGCTCCAGCATGGGTCCCCCACAGCTTCACAAGTCCTACCAGGAGCTCCAGTGTGAGTTTCCCATGGGTTGACAGGCTCCTCTCAGGCATCCATTTGCTCCAGGTGGGGATCCTCCCCAGGCTGCAGGTGGATCTCTGCATCCCCATGGACCTTCATAGGCTGCAGGGGCACAGTTGCTTCACCATGGTCTGCACCACAGGCTGAAGGGGAATCTCAGCTCTGCTGCCTGGAGCAGCTCCCCCTCCTTCTCCACTGACCTTGGTGTCTGCAGAGTTGTTTCTCTCATGTATTCTCACTCCGCTCTTCTCTGGACACAATTACATCTGGACAATACCTTTTTTCTCCTTCCTAAATATGTTACCACAGAGGCATTACCACCATTTCCAACTGGCCCAGGCTTGGCCAGCAGCGAGTCCATCTTTGAGCTGGCTGGGATTGGCTCTGTCAGACGTGGAGGAAGCTTCCAGCAGCTTCTCACACTAAAAAAAGGTAGCTTCTTACTACCAAAGTAGGTAGCTTCTCATTACCAAAATCTGGCCATGCCAACCCAATACAGGGTGCCTGGGAGGTTGGGAGGAGACACAGTCAGGACAAGTGACCCAAACTGACCAAAGGGATATTCCAGATCATATGACATCATCAGGATATGCTCAGGATATAAAGCTGGGGAGAAGAAGGAGGAAGGAGGGTACATTCAATGTGATGGTGTTTGTCTTCCCAAGTTGCTGTTACATGTGATGGGGCCCTGCTCTCCTGGAGATGGCTGAACACCTGCCTGCCCGTGGGAAGCAGTGAATTAATTCCTTGTTTTGCTTTTCTTGTATGCTCAGTTTTTGCTTTCCCTATTAAACTGTCCTTATGTCATCCCGTGAGTTTTCTGGCTTTTACCCTTCTGATTCTCTCTCCGATTCAGTTGGTGGGGAAGTGAGTGAGGGGCTGGAGCTTGGCTGCTGGCTGGGGTTAAACCATGACAGAACCACAATGCAGAAGAGTAACAATCAAACTGATATCTTTGTTCTGGTAACGATAATACAGGCATTTCTCAGTCATAATGAGGTGTGCTAGTGAATAGATAAAAAACTGGGGAGTTCACACTACTGTCACAGACAACCATTCCAGAGTCCACTTCTCCAAGATACCAGCACTTTCCGGTTCAATAGTACGGCTCATGAGATGCCCAGCATTATCAACCACAAAGATTTTCAATGCTTGTCAAGTTTCCAGACCATGAAAATCTACTGTGAGCTCTAAAAATTAGTTTTCTCTTTCAGAAACTTATTAATTTTAATCAAGATTGTGCACCATCCTCCTTTTCATATTCTTTCTGGAACTGAACCAAGAGGAGGTCAGGAACTTTTCTTGGGCTTTGTTTCAGAATTTTTATGGCAGCTACTGAATTAGTTGGAGCTTTAAAACAGTCAACTTTCTAAAGCTGAGAACAAATAAAGCCAAATCTATTGGGAGAAAGAATTTAAACAGAAAAATATGAATAATTAGGAACTGTTTAAGAATATTTTACTAGATGTCCAGAAGCCGCAATCAATAAAGAAGGACAAATGCTCTTGTAATAAGCCAACTTGGCTGAGAAGGAAAATTAAAGCCATTCTTAAAAATACTCATGCATACAATATTTGTGTGTCTCTGTGTGAGTATGTGCACATAAACTTATCAATACATATAGAGTAAAATGGGGAAAAGGGATTGAGTAGGCAACTGATAATGAGAGCAGAATGACAAATATGAAATGAGTATCCAGAAAAGTTAAAATACAGCCAAAGATGCTTTCTAATACACAAGTAACACTTCACTGTGTTGAACAGAAATAACATAAAACTGGAACATAGAGATGGAGATGAGACCATATAGTTTCACTCACTCACTAACTTGGGTACAAATTAAAAATATAGGTTTTCATATAGTGAAACATATAAAGACATTCATCTCAGAATACAGAACATAGTCTGCAGGCACATCCTCCTTTTGGGGACAGTGTAGAGCCTAGAGCAGAAGAACCTATTTCTCATTTTGACAGTGACCTCTGTTGTAATTAATTAAATTATTAATTATAATAAGGCAAAGTACTTCCTTTCCCTTATTACTATATTGTTAATGTATCAGGCATTATTGAAGCTTGAAATATGTCCAATCCTGGTACTCATAACTTAAAAGAGGTATTTATAAATTGTAAAGGGTTCTAAAAAGATCTATAGAACAAATTAAAGGATTGGAAAAAGGGGCAACACTGAATGAACCAGAGTTCTCTTTCTTTAGTGGAAAAGTGAAATGGCTAATGGACAGAAAAGCTATAATTTATATATTTGTAGTCACAGCTGTAAACATTCGGTGGGTTAACAAATTTATACCTGGTCTGTCTTGTATCTGCTCTTCCCCTTCCTTCAAAGAAAGTATATCATGTGCTGTAGCATAGCATGAATACTACACACTTGTTCAACCACAGAAGTCAGGACAAGTTTCTTCCAGCTTTAATCTGTGACTGCAACATGAGTTTTGCTGGGGCTTGAGAATCATATTGAGAGAGAGGAGAACATCTAATCTGAGACTGCACTGGAAATCCTCATCCAAGAACTGAAATTATTTATTGTCACCAGCTCTTTCATCTAAAAATGGACCAACTGAGGAATTTTTACATTTACACTGTGAACAAAATCATGGAAACAGGCTAAAATAAACCTAAGGAAGAGGGAAATACAATTGCCAACAATTTCCCCCAAAAAAGTGTTCAGCCTGGAGGAGGAAGGCAGTACAGGCTGAGAATGAGGAGTCTGTATCAAGGGAGACTGAAATGCTGGAAATGCTAGTTAGTATCATGATCAAGACAGAGGTAGAAAAACCTATGCAGATGGTCTGTTCATGAATAGTTATTGATTAAGAAGAAACTCTCTATACAGAAACATTTATCTTTTGACAGAGATCCCCAGGAATCTTATTAGCCACAATCTCCAAGATGAAAACCCTAATCTAAAACAGTATTACATCAATAATAGATTATTTTGACTACAGCCAAATAGTAGCTTTTAAAATTCCCATCTCATTCTTAAAACCTTGAGTTCTTTGGAGAAGCAATTGGTCTTTTCTACATTCAGAAACCATCAGTAGTTACAGGCAAGCAGTGGGCTACTCTCTCTGAAAAATCCCTCTATATAACTTGCATTATTTCTGTAATAAATTTTTGTAGCTTTTTTTTTCCCTTTTAGATTTAAAGGGTAAAAATGATATTAACACCTTGAACTCAGGAATCGCATGATTATTCCCGTGAAGAACTGAGTATCTCTACTTCTCAGCAAGGTCAATGAGAACTCAGAGTTGGAAATATCTAATTGGTAAATAAAATTTCTATGCTATAGAAAGAGTGAGAGTCTGGAGCAAAAGATGCACATTTAGCAGCAAAAAGAAATGTTATTTTGAAATTAGATATAGAAATATTTGAAGTTCACACACTTGAAAAATTATAAGCAATATCTAATTTGCAGAGTTTTAAACTGAGCAGAAAGAAAAAAGCAACAAAACCAACCCCACCAAAAGCACCAAAATACTTCAAACAAAAAACAAAGCCCCCAAATACCAAACTTAAATTACTTATTCTGTTCTTATTCATAGAGCATCAAGTTTTTGTCTGTTTTTTTTCCAATATGACCTAAACCTGCAAAACACTTCAGTTTCATAGAAGGAACATTTGAATGGAAAACTGTTTCATAAAAAATTTATCTCTGCCTCTTCTATGAAAAGTCTATGTCACTAAAGTCAACTTAGAATACACTTTGAGAATTTTCATATTCCATGATATTGCAATATTACAAACAAGATACAAACTAGAAAAAAAATCTAGTATATTATTTTAATTAAAACCTTTAGTAATTAACGTACTGGCCTACATATAAATCTTTAATTGTATTTGACTACTGCCATTCTACGTTTTTTATCTGGTTAGATGCTACTTTCCATTTGCACAGTAGAATATAATCCAGAAGAATGAAACTTTGAAGATACTTCACCAAGAGGTTTGTTGGGCTAATCAACTCATATGAAGATGATCTATAGGTGTTACATGTTAGAAAAGAGTCTATTGGGGTACTGAGGCTCAAGTGAAAGATACTTCAGCTGAATCGGATTCTGTGGCTTTTCTTCCAGTCATTATGGAATGCAGGACTCCAGAACTATCATGATACACACACTGTAACATGTCAGTTACTGCCTGTACACCTAATTTTTTCTAATTTTTTTTCTTCTTATGCTCAAGTCTGAAAAGCCTGTGAATTTGTCTGTTCTCAAAGTGGAGACAGAGCAAGAAGAATGAGTGCCTTGCAGTTGAATTTCATCAGTAGTTTGTAATTCAGAAGTTATATTTGCAATTACTATTAATATTGTTTGTTAACTGACATTCAACATTGTTTGAGAAGAATCCAGCACGTGATTGAAAGCACTCAAAACTTAGTTGATTTTTACAACCACTGAACCAAACAAAACTTCCTACCTGAAATATTAGTCCAAGTCTTCATAATAATTTTCCTGTTTAGAAGAACAATAACTGACCTGGTACAATACATAAAGTGGATCAGTCCTCTGAAAAATCTTCAGTATCAGAACCCAAAAGTAACACTATGCCCTTCTGAGTGAGGCAACAAGAAAATGAGATAGAGCCTCGGCCATTGCATTCAGATCTCCCAGAGCCATTCACAACACCCCAAGAGACAGAAGTCAGGAGCTGAGAACCTACCTGGGGCTAATCTATAGTTCAGTTCTCATGAACAGAAATTCAAGGAACCAATTAACCTGTAACATAGCAAAATTCAGAAACAATACTTCTGTCAAGCAGTCTTCCAGGCAATCTGCTAAGGATTTGGGGAGTGAGTTGTCAGGAAACTTAGCTGTTCAAGAAATTTCCTATCAAAACCTATGTAGAATTAGAAATTTGCCAAAGGCAACACGTTTTGACAAACTCATATTTTCTGATGGAAAATATTTTCATCAGGAGTTTTTCCATCTCTCTTTACTATTGTACTAATTCAACTTGTGCATATTTTTCATACTTACTCTGCAATGATCTTTCAACAAGAAGACCTTTGCCCGTGACATTCTGATCCAAATCAGATATTCTTTACCAGATGCAGCTCAGTGTGCAACTACTGAGCTAATTCTTCTGGTCCACCTCTTTCATTCATGCTCTTCCTCACATGATCATTTAGATGTCTGAGCAGAATTTAATTAATTCTATAGCAGCTTACTCCCAACTATATTATTTTCTGGAAGTCCAGAAACTTTCTCCATTGTATGATAGATTCATAACTGCAAGGTTATATGGTATGACAAGTCTAATATCATCATTTTAATGAAACTGAGCTATGATATGGGATTTTTTTTGGCTACCGTTCAATTAATTTAGTTTTCTTGAAATAAAATTCAGGAGATTTACCTCTAAAGAGCTATTTTTTATATTAAAAACATATTGAAACAAAGAAGATTTCACTTGAACTTCCACATTTTTTGTAGTACTCACATGGTTTGACATCTTTTTTCATCACTCAGTGTAAATCCAAAAGATAAGTGGCTGAGATCATACCTTCTAATAATCTTCCATTATTTATTACTTAGGACTGCCTTTTTGACAAATTAGTCTATAAACTGCATCCCTCAAATACACTTGCATTTCAGGCTGTAGTGGTTAAAATTTCTCTCGGAAGATTAGACTTGTCCAGGAGAGCCTAGAAGAAAGGAGAAGATTTAATGCTTGAGGATATTCATTTTTGGGCAGACTGCTACATAACGCTAACCGTGAATCTATGCTGGAGTCTGAAGGAAAATGAAGAAACTGAGGGAAAGCCAGCAGAAAGCTGGACTAGTTTTGACAGAAAATATTTAAGTGTCTTTCTTTGTTGGCTAATGAAAAGTTCAATATTTGAAAAAAATGGAAATTAAACTATAAATTTTATTTCTACTAATAGAAAAGATTGCAAAATGACTAGCATATACATTGAATCATAAGAGTTTAGAAGTGTTTAAACACAAGCAGAAAAATATTTCATATTAGCAGTAGCTTACATAGTTATACAACATAAGAAAAAATGAATTTCAGATGAAAAGACATTTATCTCATTTCTTGGAGGTAATATCCATTATCCCATGAGCTAGTCTTTGAAGTCAAGGGTGGCATCATCCTTTCCTGGACTGTTGCAAGATAGAGAATGAGGCAATACTGACAGTGAATAACTGAAACAAATTCATTGGTATTTTCAGTGTTTGCCTCATTCTACTATGATATATTCCAACAAGGAAAACACCTCCCTACAAGCAGCAATTATTATAAAACTCAGTGTTAGGTAGATAGTAATCCTAGAGCTCACTCTATCAGGGACTCTCTAAGCAGGGAAGAGTTATTTCTCCAAGGGGGCAAGTTATGTGAATTCCAGTGGAGCTAATAAATCTTCATCAAAGGGCTTTCACAAATCTGGCTAAAACCAAACCTACTCAAAAAGACGTGGCTTGGAATGAGAACATTAAGTATATTTTATTCTCATGATAACATTTGGAAGGCCACTGAGTGCTCAGGAATAGGTGATGAAGTCATATGAATAGGGTGAAGTGTTATCATATCATGTAGCTCACAAAATCAGGGCATTAGGCTGAAGGCTGAGCAATCACATAGGCTTGTTCAGGCTCCTGTCTTTAGTAGTTACATTTCATTTATGCCAGATGAATGACATACTACATAATCAGATATGATAAACACCATCCAAGGACCCTGAGGGGATGCGAAGTTGTTTATGGACCATATGGGCTTCTGTGGAGAAGAAGCAGCAAGAGACCTAACAGCCCTGGACAAAGAAGATGTCACATGAAAACAGGTGATGGCTAAAGCATTGGAATAAAATAAGCAATGATCATGGGCATTACCTGGAAACAGTACTATGAGCAAGGTGTTCATGCTCTTTCCATGTCTTCTAATTCCAGCGAAATCAGGGTGCATGCATCTTCCTCTAACTAAAAATTATCTCATCAAAAAAGTATCTAACCCCATCATTAAGCTACTTTTCATGAGATATAATTATTGTTTTTAACAGTAATATTGTTGCAGTAATAGTCTGCTTTCTGTATACTCCCCACTATTCCCAGAGCATCCTTCCCCAGGTTTGCACATTCCATGAAGTCAACAAAATCAAGGGTATTCAGCACATCTACCTTTGCTATGGCATCTCATAGGGAGATAACTTTTTCCCCACTATGGTACAATCCACTTCATTGTTTCATGTCTTGCAGATTAGAAAAAGAAATTCAGGAAAATAAGGTTTCCTTAAGTAACCAGACTCCAGATGTTTAGCACCTACATACATGCAGAAGCATAACCTATGCAAGCACCCTGTCTTGCAAAAGGAATAAAGTGTTGTTGCAGGAAGAAGTGCTGGGCAGCATGTAGGGTTTTCCTGCCCATGGTCATGGTTGAGCACCAATGAGTCCTTTTAGAATACTAGCCTTTTTTAATTGTAGATTTTGCTGCTATTTACACACACATATATAGTCTTAAGTTCCTGAGTTCCTTAGGAAATGCGCTGGATGAAGAAGGGCTGATGCCAAATATTTTGGTCCTCTTAATTATTATTCTTCCACTGAAGTCAAGATAAAAACACCCAAAACAAAAAAAATAGCATTTGCTAGAACAGGTGGACAGTTCTTCCTTAGTTACAATATATTTAAGACTCAGACTGAAATGTAGGCAATACCAGAGGAAAGCTTTACTAATTATTCAAGAATGGATAAAGTAACTCCCAAGTGGGTGGATTGTCCAGTGTGTGAGACATCAAGATCTGTTTTGTCAAAAAGTACTTTTTTGCAGACAAGTCTTTGTTAACACTGCTACACACCTCTATAAACATTTTGAAAGAGCTTGAGTCATTTTTCATGGACAAAACCGAACCAGTACCTCTACCCTCTCATTTCAAAATGCCTTATTTTTTGATTCTTGATACATTAATGTCTTGATACTTAATGAATCACTATGGATCTCAGCTGTAGTTAGAAACAAAAGTAATTTTACATTACCTCATTATGAAATACAAAAGTCAGTTTTCCCTGTCCTTCCAGAAGTGAACTAAAAAAGCACATCTAAAGATTAGATGTAATTCAAACATGGGTAGATGTAGACATTGTCTAATTGAAAAGAAAAGGGAGGAAAAAGCTCTGCAGTTGCCAATGACTCTCACAAAGTTGATCATTTCTATATCCAGCACTGAGAAGGTGAGCAAAGATCCCTTGGACTCTTTTCTCTCATTAGTGACTAACATAGATAAAACAGTCAGAAAACTTCTCATTTAATTTTGTTGATTATTTGTTGAATAATTGTTGGTATTGATGCCTTAAGAGGCCTCCTAGACACAGAGATTGGACAGGGGTAAAGGAATAAAATAGGTATTTATTTGAAAGGCCTTCAAAGGTGCACCCTGGGAGCCACAAGCTATTGCCAAAAATGGGCCCCAAGATGGATGACAGGTCATGAGTTCTTCACACTTTTATAGGTTTGGTTCATTTGCATACCAGGGTTAATTCTCCAATTAAAGCTTCAGTTCAATCATGTAATTTCCCCTCTGCTTGCCCCCCTTAGAAGCTCTTTGGACTATACTTTTTGGGCCTAGGACGGTCTGGGTGACCTTGGAGTGCAGGCCCAGAGAGGCTTTGTTATGTCTGCCTGGCATGAGAGAGCAGAAATTAACAGGCCACAAGAAACTTCAGAGTTACGCTCTAAGCAGTACAGGATTTGAAAAACACAAAGGTCAAGATCTAAGGGTTCAGTATGACCATCCAATCAGGCTGAGACATAGAAGATTCCCTGTAGCTGTTCCAGCAGAAAATGAAAATACATCAGTAATTCTTCTGTAGCTCGTCCCTAACCTCGGGCTCCAAGCAGACCTCACTCAACAACTCCAACTCAACCTCACTGCAGACATTTAACAATCAGAAAATCTGACAGAAGAAATGACCTTGCATGTTCGTGACTGGCTAAAAGATTGTTGCCAGCTGTGAAAGAAAGATGTGGTAGTTACAATTCAAGAAGATAACCATTTTCAGACTTTATTACCATTGAATACATTATGATGAAAACCAGTCATGACAGACCTCAAAAGCTGAGGCTAACACAAAACTCTTTTAACGTTGGATTACTAAGATGCATATGTGGGAAAGCTTATGAGTGGATTTTAATTTTTTTTCATGGGTACATATCACATACATTTCTATGATTCAGGGTGGCAAATCTGATGAACATTTCTTCTGAATTAGCAACGCTAAGACTCAGGAGACCTGACTTTCAGAAGAGGCCTGTGGAACTGGCCATGGAAGTCAAAACCAACTGCAGCCATTGTACAATAGATACAAAGCTTTGAAATAAGAAACATGTGTGATCTCTTAAGGAAGCATGGGAAATTAGATGTTATTGCAAGTAATAGGAACATTGTAAAGTAACCATCATCAATGGAACAAAAAGTGCAGAGGGAAAAGCTTTAAATAAATATAAAGGCAGTAAGGTGGAATTGTCTAACATTATATGATACTCTGTAAAAAAGAGAAGGAGATGGTATGCATAATAGTCTGCTCAGCTGATCATCGTTTCAGAAGACTGATGAAATAGACTCTAGTAAGCAATTCTCAGGGACCAGATTGTCAAGCTGTTACATGGGAAAGAGAAAGGCAAAGTAATCCAGAACTTTCCCCTTCCTGGTTAAAGCACTCTCTGGATTCAAATTCCCATGGGCTCACAGAACCAAAACTGCAAGCTGAGACACTGATGTCTAGCATCTCTTAGGAGAAAATTCACAAGGAAAAATAAATGTATTAACCATAAGGAAAATATAAAATTATGTTTGAAATAAGAAGTTTCTTCTACTCATCAGATCTTCAAATCAAAAGTAGAGACAAGAGGGTCAACTGAATTTTCAGGATTTTCCTTCTTACATCAACTGTCTTTATATGTTCCTCTTTCTTCCCCTGTGAGATATTAACAGTGAATAATAACAGTGAATTTGGTGGTCAAGAAATAATCCCATTTTTGTGTGTGTTCTGAAATCAAAACACTTTAAAAACTCCTGATTTCTGGGCAGTTTCCCTTGTTAAAGAATTCTTTTTCCAAACTTTCACTTTGAATGAAACTTACCCCACAAATTTTCTGTTGGATTAACTAAATATAGGAAGGAAATGGTACGTGAAAAGGGGCTTACTAGTATTACTTGATAGTGATTAATTACTTCAGTGTTAGAAGAAGTGATTGAGATAACTGGAATTTCAGTCTCTGTGGCATTAACAAAGCAGCTCTTACAAGGGACTACCTTGAAATAGATTCAAATAAACATGATAAAAAATTTATTCCACTAAAAATAATGTTCCAAGTTAGAGACACACCTTGAGATTTGGGGTATAATTTAATCTAAGTATCCCTTAGAGATCCTTTCTTCTCTGCAAGCCACATGAAAAATCACAGTGTCACTTAATGCTCTTTTTTACCTATAAAATATTTTATTGTTAGTTAGGGAGCATGTAATATATAGTGTAATTTGGTTCACATGGTAGTGACTATTCTGTTCTTTTCAAATTGCAAAGACTCATTACCATGAAGCTAATGAAACATCAGCACCTAGACCAGACTCCAAAACTGATGGATCCATATTCTTTCCCATTCCAGAGTCAACAGGAATTTTCTCAGCAATATCAGCAAGAAGCAGATAGATGGTGATCAGATTTTCCATGAGATTAAATTGCTGTCTTAGTGAGAATGAACCCATTCTGAAAACAGAGCTTAGAGAACATGTCAGCAAAAGTAGAAATTTCACGGGGGGAATTTCCCTTGTCTCCAGCATAGAAAGTATTATTAGCATAATTCCTCAAGCGCACACTAGCTAAGATACCTGTGAGTTATTTATTAATAGTTAAAGGAGTTATTTGGCATCCAGCATCAAATACAATTCTTGAAAAGGGCTGACAGCAGAATATATTTGTTAACTAGAGACATGCCTAAACTTTGCCAAGAGAAATACTGAGCTACATGTGCACTTACTGAAGGAGAGGGTGCCTTTTTTAAGTTGAAGTCCTGGTTTATACAATTTCCTTTTTCATCTTGTCGTATTTCTCTAAATTTAGATTGGTAATAGTAGCAACAGAAATAAGGTAGATTGCACTAAAGAAAAGTTCTGCCTATTGTACCATTCAAAGCTTACATCTTTCTTCAGCATTTTCTTTATATAGTAATAGAAGACCACCCTTGTGATACCCTAAAACCTTGACTTGTTTATATTTTGTTCATTTTCTTTAGTTTAATGAGGTGATAAATAAACAAGCTTCTCAAGGAATGAGAGACTGTAAGTGCTAGAAACTGAAGTTCTCTGTTTATTCATAGGCCAGATATAGATGCCAACAGGCACCATGCAGAAACGTCTGACAGTAATCGTGCAGTTGTTCTGAGGGAACAAGATCAAGTTAAGTGGTGGTTATTAATGTAACTCCTTGCTGCTCCACATTTGGGACCCTTTCCTGAGCTGAGGTGGTCAATGCTATTGACCCATGGTCAAGTATGTGGAATCCAGAGACGGGAATCAAAGATAAGAATTGACTTGTAGGAGGTTCTCTCACAAACCTCCTCTCTTCTAATTGATTTTCCATATGAAATAAAAAAAAAAAAATAGAGTGAAAACTGATATCTGTGACATAGTAATTCATAAGAAAACTATGGTATGGTAAAATTGCTCAGGCAGAGTAGTCTCTTGAGCACCCTGAGCAGAGGCGTGCTGCACTGCTATTTAGATCCTCTCCCTTTGGCTGCCTCTCAAGACAGACGGCTTCTCAATCACGCTGTAGGCTATTTATCTGGGCAGACGTGGTAGGGAATTAATCTACCTGGCGTGCTTGGACACGCAGGGTCCCATGTGCTCTTTAGGGTACCCTCCAGCCTGTCTGAGCCCATACTTCCAAGATCACTGTCTAGTTCTGATGATGATTTTGACTCCTGGAATGGCCATCAAAAGCAACACAGAGAGTTTCTTGGAGTCCATCACTACCGATGATCAAGAACCTTGGGACTTTCATGTGAGCTAATGGAAGTATCAAGCTCTATTATGTATAATATGGCAAAGGAAAACAACATACTCAGGAAGTTTCACAAGATTTATCCTGGCTTTTAGATACTGGGAAACTGCTTTAAAAACTTCTGAAGCAGCCTCGCTGATGTCAAAGGTCATTATTTTCAAATTATATTCTCACAAAAACAAATCAAATAGGATATTTATTTTACTGTGACATCCAATTTGTTTTAAAGTTATTTTTGCAAGTCTACTGACAGTAGATAGCATTTTGCTTGTAACTGCTCTTTTGCTGGTGGAGAAAGGAGATCCAGGTTAGAATGAATTCTGCATACACACACACACAAATATTCTATTTACTTTCCTGTAAATACTTGTTTATTCCCTAAAAATTAGCAGTCATTATAGCTGTGTGTGAAAGAGATATCCACACACTGATGGCAATTTGTCTTGTTTTGTTTTAAATCTTAAAACTAAAAATAAGGGAATATTTTGGACAATAGCAGTCACACGGACATTTTTTCAGGACTGGGAATAAACATACTATTTAGGATATTGCTAAGACATTACAAGGCAGAAAAGGAGGCGAAATTACAATTACATCTTTTAATATAAAGTTATAACTCTTTCAGCCCTGTTTTATTCTGCAAACACTATAATTTACAGCAGTGATTCTCTACTAATCAGGTGTTGTTATTGCAGTGTTCTCTTTAACCAGGACATTTTAGTGTTAAAAATTATAAAAGATGTCAGTCAGTTTTGAGTGTACTGCAATTATTTTTATGGCTGATAAACTGAATGAATAACACCCTGTGTGCAATATAGGCAGAGCAGGTTTAAACAGCCCTTGGTTTGCTTTTGATTTACATGTCTATACAAAGATGTGCAACTCTTAAAAAATATGGTAATACTGCACAATAAAACAATTGGATTAGAAATGATTCTACTGAATATTTTTGCTTTCTTTCACATAATATTGCAGTTACAAAAATATATACACACACTAGGTCAAAACTTGTGTGCACTAAAATACAGCTATTAAGGTTTCTTTTTTAAGATAAATTGATGAGATTGAAAAGATTCTTGGAAAGATAAAAAAAGGGATATGTTGTGATTGGTCTCGAGGTCATCAAAAACAACGTGGGCAGAAAACTTTTCGTTGGCACTTAAATCACTAAAAGTAAAGATAAAGAATCCTTGAATGACAAGAGGCAACTTCTCCTTTCCTGAACCAGGATTTTCCTACAGAGCTTCAAGAAAACCCCAGAGTAAAGGTAAGGAAGAAACAGTTTTAGTGCAACATCCCTTAATTGTACACAGATGTTTACTGAGAAATGTAGCTTTATCATCTGCATGGTGGAGAAAAACAGGGATTTTATTCCTCTGTCTGTTATCAATTAAATCATCAAAACAATTATCATTCATATTACAATGTATCATTTCACTTTTAGAATGTGTGGGGAGGAGGCAATCTATGAAGCAGAAATCTGCTAACCATCAAAGCAACAAAGAAACATTAAAGTTCAATGGACAGTTTCTTCATGTTTTAATCTAGGGGTTTTTTTAAAAAATGGAAACCATGTTCACATGGTCAAAGTAACACTTGCGTCAAGAATGCCTTTGAGGTTCAATCCAGTGAGACAGACAAGTTTTTTTCTCTCCTTTTTTTTCCTTTTTTTCCCTCCCCATCCCCTGCCTTTTTTTTTTTTTCCCCAACACCCACAAATGTTTTCAAGAGGGGAATATGATCCTAGGAGATTCCAAGGTGGCACCGCTAGAGTTTTTATCTGGGAAATTGTCTGCTGAGAGGCAAATTTGACATAAGAATAGAAATAAAATGCTTAACTTATAACTATATTCCTTTGGAAAATGGTTGCAACTGGAAACTAATTCCTATTAATGCTAACATTCTATTATCTTCCACTATGTATGTGTTATACTTGCTCAGTGTTATTTTTTATGGTGTCTATGTTTTAAACTATTCATCTGACCTTAGAAAAGGGATATATTCCAATCCTTTTTAATGTACGTGTATCTTGCGTCAATTAATGAAATGCCAGGTAAGTAGTTTCCTTACAGTTTTTAAGCTGAAGAACCTGTAAAAACAGCAATGACACACTGAAGATTTTTTAAGAAAACAGAGATGTGTTTCTTACGGGAACAGGTATGTTGGTATGAAAAATTAAAATCCTCAACAAATAATGCACATGGGATGTTAGATACTATCCCAAGGTGCTTCTGTTTTTGCTACTAGCAGTTATTTTCAGAAATTATTTCCTATAAAAATATTAATATCTTCTTTTGCTGTGAAATTTAACCCCCTTTTTCCTTCTAAAATTAAGCAACAATTATGCCACTGTACTTCCTGATGCAATACCTACCTGGGACAAAGGGTCATATTCATAAAAAGCTTTCTGTGGCCAGGGCTCTTTAATACTTTCATTTTAAAGCTGAAAATAAAGATACATTATTTTATTAGAGATACACAAAATGTCATAATTACCTAGTCACAGAGATTAGTGTCTCCTTAAGGTAACCTTTAAGCAAGGATGGATTTTTCCACCAGGTTCAAATGCAGGGATTGAAAAGAGCCCTCTGCCTGTGCCCCCAGCATGTGTGCTGATATGCAGTCTGGTTGCACAATTATCATCTGAATTTAAACTGAGCTTTGTTTAAACTGCCATTTATACCTATAATTTTTGGCACTCTGTCCAGAAGGACAAAACAGTCTGGAAAGAGACTCATTCTCCAGTAAGCAATGCAATCTGCCTGCTGTCAACCGTCCTTTTCCATCAGATTAGGCTGCCTTTTCTTTTCTTTTCTTTTCTTTTCTTTTCTTTTCTTTTCTTTTCTTTTCTTTTCTTTTCTTTTCTTTTCTTTTCTTTTCTTTTTCTTTTTTCTTTTCTTTTCTCTTTTCTTTTCTTTTCTTTTCTTTTCTTTTCTTTTCTTTTCTTTTCTTTTCTTTTCTTTTCTTTTCTTTTCTTTTCTTTTCTTTTCTTTTCTTTTCTTTTCTTTTCTTTTCTTTTCTTTTCTTTTCTTTTCTTTTCTTTTCTTTTCTTTTCTTTTCTTTTTTCTCTTTTCTTTTCTTTTCATTTAGAGGTCTAGTTCAAATGTTTTATATGGGCATAACAATTATAAGGAAAGCCATGAGCTTAGAAAAATAGCTGCCATGGGATTTATTACTGCATTTTCTCTCAAAATTTAAGTGTATGCTACATTAAGAGTAGTCGAGGCTGCTTGTATATATTTTCTGTCTCTTCACTGCATGTAAACATGCATTTGTGAATTCAAACATCTATCATTTCATGGCAGTATCTAAGTGCCTGGTATTTACAACAGTGATACAGTGTCTGTATTAACAACAGAGATAAACTTTTGTTTTGAATTTGCTTGTCCCTTGGTATTGCAGTGTTTGGGAATTTGTTTGCTTTGAGTGCTCAAAGCCTTCCACTTGTGCTGCCTAGCTAAGCAGAGTATTACCTTTGATGCCAGAAAGGCACAGCAGACTTCCACTGCCCACCTCTCCCAAAAGTAAACATCCACAAGATCATTTTACTTTGGGACCTACTTTCTGACATTTCAGGTCCCTTGTACATACACTTACCTTGCCACCCTGAAAAGTGACAATGGTTTGTCACTAATCAAGTATTAAAAGCACCGTCTACTTTGCTCAGTAAAATGTCTCAGGAAGTGTTGCCACAGGAGATTGAAAGGAATTTATTGTTTTACTGATTTGGAAATGGCACATATGTGGGTTGTGGAGATAATGTGCTGCTGAGACAAGTGTGTTTTCCAGCTGGCTCAAAGGCTAGACATGCCTCCAAACTTTTATGCTCCTTAACATTTAAATGTGCCAAAAGAAGCTCCTGGGCATCCTCAGGAGCAGGCCCAGTCCTTTGCCTGCTGACAGCATGTCTAAACCTGAATCTGGTCCTATTTTGAACGTACTGGGAGCTTGAAGCACACCTTGAGACTTAGCTTTTAAATCAAGCTTTCCACAGACTGCCAGCTGCAAAGCCCTGGATGATAAGTTTACTGGCAAGGTTTGTGTTTCTTTGCTGAACTCAAAGCCTCAGGGTGGTAAGACAGCAGCGCTGATTTTTGGCCCTTTCATCCTAACTATTAATTGATCTTGAAGTACCTTGTGCAAGATATGCCATCACAGCTCCATGAAGGATCATTAAAAATACTGACTGTGTTACACGATAGACTGAGGTATTTTTCTGTGATACAATATGAGCTCCAGCTCTCCACCAAGAATTTTTAATTCCTGTTTACTTCAGTTGTTTTGTCTATTGTTTTATTTGCAGATTACACCTGAAAACAGATAGTTGCTTTCTCTTACACGTATTTACCACTCAAACTCTACATAGCTGCTTCATTCTAGTACACACTAGAAGTACTTTTATAAGAAGCACCAAGTTACTGGAACTATTTTCACTGAAAATACACGGTAATCAAATTATTGCAGTACTTAAAATCAGTCTCATGGGGTAATGAATGTGTCAGAGTTATGAATGTGATATTTCACTTTCTTCACATGTTCTGCAGTGATGACTTGAAAAACACTGATGAATATACCTGCTATAAAGTCATTCCCTTGAATATTTAACACAGTCACTGAGAGGCAAACAGTGCTTTATTAACTAAAAAAAGTGCCTTCTGTCTCACTCCACAGCATAGACAGAGCAAAATTCAGACTTCGGCAAACTGGAAAGCAAAGAGTTAAATGACATGGCCCTGCAGCCTAAT
The DNA here is from genome assembly GCF_000738735.6 of Corvus cornix cornix. NCBI lineage: Eukaryota > Metazoa > Chordata > Aves > Passeriformes > Corvidae > Corvus > Corvus cornix. Next base: position 139,570,266 of record NC_046333.1, on the reverse strand, counting down.
TGTGCCCTCTGGAAGTTGCACATTGCTGGGGAATCCCCAGGGGCTTTTCTGCTTCTGGGTGTATGAGGTGTATGTGCAGAGAGAGAAGGATAGGATGGAGCAGTGCAGCATGACAGGGGCTGTAAGAGGTGCCTGGGGAGCAGTCGTGTCTCTCTGGGTGTGGATGTGAATCCCTGTCAGTGACTCCTGCATTCACCATCAAAGGGAAGAGATACTGATGCACCTGGGAAGAGCCTGTACCTCATTTCTGCACTGTCATGTCTACATTACTAGTGGTAGGGTACTGAGATCATCATCAGCTAGACGGGAGATATGTGTGGTCTGTGGGTTTACAGACTGGCAAGTCAAAGAAAAGTGTTAGACTGAGTCATCTGCAGAATGATGAAGGCACTGCAAATAACTTTTTTCAAAAATGGTGAATGTGATGATCTTTTTATGCAGCTGAGTAAGTGCTTGAGAATAGGACAGATGGAGGCAAATTAAAACTTGAATTCCCCAGGTTTCAAAAATTTAAACTGAGAGATCTGCACATGAATTCATTGCCTTTCCGAAACTTAGGATTTGCTACACCTGTTCCTCAGAAAGGGGACAAAATACTTCTAAACAAAGCTTTTTCTGGTTTGCTTTGGTTTTCTCACTGGATTTACTCGGGTTGAGTTACTTTTTGTTCTTTTTAATGAAAGAGAAATTTTTCTATCAGGAAATGCATAATCATTTTGTGCAATTTTTCTTTTTGAGCTTTATTACAAGGAGAAAGCTTTAGTCACCTGAATAATCCAGCGTATTTGTCTTGTCCTCTGGGCACTCTGGCCCACCCCCTGCAATTTTACCTCCACTCACCATTTCACCTTCCACTTTATCCATTTTGCTTTTCTTCTCATTGAAGCATTTTGGAATATACAAGCACCTAAAAAGATATTCCCAATAGGAATATGATGTATACACGTTGAAGTGTATATAGGGTGCAGTGCTTTCAGCTTCAAACACACACACACAAGCTCACAATGTTCTCCATTCCTCGAGAATTTCAACTCCTTTAGAAGGAAGACCCATGTAGGTGGCTCTCCCATCTGGCTAATGTTATGCCATGTCCTGTTTCTCTAAGAAATTCTCTCCCAGCATACAGGGTAGTTCAATTTTCACTGAAATTGCTGAACAATGGAGTTGCTGGCTTCTTCATTAATTGTTCTGGCCACGACACTTGATTGTAAATCAATCATATCTGTGCAAGATAGTCCTTCCCAGACAAACATGCTGCTTTGCCAAACACCCAATCCTACTGAAACGCAACTCTTTCTTCCTCAAAAATAAACCAAAAAGCAACAACAACAACAAAAGGGGGAACCACATAGTGATTGAGAAAAACACTAAGTGACTGAGGTCACTTAGGACATAATTGCAGCTCCAGTGTGATCTTCAAATCTGCATGCACAAAAAAGCCCTGCTGAGTTACTCATTTACTGAGTTACTCATTTTTTAATGAATGTAATTTTTTTTTTTTTTTACCCCTTGATTCCAAAGACAGATAAATCGTTGGAAATTCTGACTCAAGTAGCATGATGCTTGAAGCACTAAATGTATCTGGTGGTCCTATTATGGTCATCTGAACTACAGTCCAATTGAAAAACATGCATAAGATTTAGGGGCACAGAGATAAGTTAGAGAAAAAAGCATTTAGAGTCCTAGCTCTAACATAACTGCCATGTTTCTGTAAAGAGTGAAACAACTATAAAAGTGAAAAAACCTACATCTAACAGCTGAAGTTACTGCATTTCTAATTTGTAATACATCATGTCATAATCATGTGTGATGCTCAGCATGACAAATAAAGACAGATCACCTGGCCAGAATAGCTTATAAAGTCCTGATGTTTTAAACACTTTCATAGGGTGTGGTGTTTACGCTGTGAAGAGCACCATTAACTGCACTGTAACTACTCCTGCAATAAAGCAGTGTCATTGACTTCAATGAGACTACTCATGGTAATAAGCACCGTGCCCAGTGCCGTCTGGAGACTACTATTATTGCTAGTTACATGCACTTCATGTTGCAGTAGCCTCTAGAAGGCAAGTCATACACCTGGGCTCCACTGGGTTAATCAGTATGGTGAGAATAATATGGATAGTGAAGAGGGGAAAACTAGGATGAGGGTGAGAAGAATAGGAAACAAGTGTCGCAGCATTGTTACTTGGCAAGTTGCTGCATATATTTCAGATTTACCGTTTTTAAAAGCTAATAATAATGGCTTTGTTTAATCAGAGCCACATTCAGCAGAAAAGTTATTTACATATTTTAAAAGATTCTGAAGGGCTCCTCCTATCCTGGCTCACTTAGCCCTTTTCCTGCCCTTTTTCTCCACTGTGAGTTTTGAAATCAGGATCCACAGCAATCTGTACTTCTATAGGAATAAAAATTAAAAGACATGTTGTTGTGGTCGTGGTATAAAAACGGTATGCGGACCTTTTTCTTTGACTCCATTGTTTGAAACTTTTCTAGTTCCTTTTTTTTTTTTCTCACTTCCTCTTACTTGTATTTGTAGAGTGTGAGAGAGGTTAAATGCTTTCAGTGTTTGATCAGTCACCAACTGAGAATACCCTGGAAATCAATCTTTTCTACAAGTTGAATTTTGTGACTATGTGTACGTGAATGTGTGAATATGAGCATATGAGTATTTACTAAGAATGTGCAAGTGTGTTGTGGTAATTATTTTCCTCCATTCATGGCCTTTTCAAAGGAAAAAAACATGAAATTCATCTAGAGGGGAAAAAAAATAATGAAAATCCCCTTAAAAACTAATTTCCTAGACCAGATAGGTATCAGAGTAATATCCCCTTTAGAGGGGGAGTAAGGGGGTTAACACTGCCATAGCAGTTACAAATTTTTTTTAAAAAAGCATAATTCTTTACAAATACATGCAGTGTGGGAGGAAGGAAGGACTTGTGGTTTTGGCACTTGACTGGTAAGTTCACAAGAGCTAGGTTCTGTTTCCAGCTCTGCCACAGATGGTTCATAGATGCTATCACAGTGAAAATAATAAATAATAATAGTTATGAGCACTACTGCAAATTATTATCATCTTTCTCTGCTTGTAAAAAGGGAATAAGAACAGTACTTCCCTCCTAGTGCATGATTTTTAATGTGCTGGTGTTGTAAGAAGACTAAAGATGCCCAACCCAGTGCTGTGCAGGGGTCCTCTGGCAGCTGATACCTGGAGCAGCACACGGAGTGTGAGCCCTGGTGCTCTGGCCAGCCCAGGTGGCCGTGTCTGGGGGAGGGCTCCCTTGGCAGTAGCGAATGAGACACAGTATTAGGGCAGGCTGACATCAGTGAAGTGATTAAACAGCATAATCACAATGGAAATTAATTTCTGAGGGGGTACAAGTAATAATGTTTCTTTCTGGAATTTAAAAGGATTGTGACAAGAGTGATAGGAGATGCCAAACTGTATGTTAAAGTGCTCAATTCAGTGGTTTCAATTACAAATATTTTCTGTGCAACTAAATCAGTAGGGGATCTGATGTTTCATGCTTCTTCCAGCTACCTGGCTAGGCTTATGCACCCTGATTCAAAGTGAACATACAAGCTAAGGATGAAGAAAATTCCTGCTTGTTGAAGGGAACGGTAGGGATTTATGTTGTGGTTTAACCCAGCAGGCAGCCGAAACCAGGACAAATAATTATGAGGAAGAAAAGCTTTGGGAATGATGATAATCATCTACTACTGCACCACTAAACTTTAAAAGTTTTTTGGTAATTGACACAAAAGGTTTGATTACCATAAACACTTCTCCCTGGACTAGCTTTCCTTTCATTAAAGTACATTATTTCAAAAAAAGCACTCTGTTTTTCTACTAAGTTTAGAGAGGACAACGTTGGGCCAACAATGACTGCCTTTGAAATTCCTGCCTCAAAGTTCCCCATCCATGGGACCCTCCATGGACTGCTACTTCCTCCGTTATCTTCAGTAGAACAGTTCTAAATTTTCTCCTGTCTTCATCTCAGTAGATCATCTTCATTAAGAAAACAGTTTTATAAATGGCAGCAATGAAAAAAGTGCCAACTGGGTTTTCTAGTAAATCAAATCTCTGAAGAAAAATGAAATTGTAATAAAAAAAGCATCCCCACTACATTCCTGAAAATGAAGCTGATTTTTCTTTCCTTTATGAACAAATGCTTCCTCAGCATTTGGAGTTTGTAATTCCCCTGCATTCATAATTTTCTTTAATTTATTTTCTCTTTGTTGGTTTGTCAGGGTTGGTTTTTTTTGTTTTTTTTGTTGTTGTTGGTTGGTTGTTTTTCAGAGATTGATGTAGAATAACTCCCTTTTTTGATTTCTGTTTACTATAGGATATTGTCCACAGAGTCCATCAAAACACATTTGACTCTTAGTATCCTAGCTCTAATGATAATATTTTTACCATTACTATTCCTTTTCATAGATGATAAATTCATACAAAATCACTATGATATCTGTTATCCTGCATAAGTTAGACCATACAGCTCCAGCCAGCTTATTCTTGCATTGGGCTTAAGGATTTATACTAGAATTGAGATATTCTTCTTAATAAGATATTGAGTCTTGACTTAAAGATCCCTAATTATGGAAAATTTAACACAACTCTTGAAAATCTGATTCACAGGATGATTAACTGTTACAAGTGTGTCTGATTGAACTTTGCCAGTTACAGCACATTTTTTATTTATTATTCCAAATCCAGCTTTAATAATCTAATGTACCTTATAACACCAGCTTTCTCCAAGAAAAAAAAAATATGATGAAGCTGCCTTACTGCCAAGTGCAATAGTTGTTGAGGAAGGTGGCATTCTGCAACAGGACTGGAATCCAAATTTAGCCTTATTGGGAGTTTTAGACTATAGATGCCTATTTCTGACAGACAAAGTCCAAGTCTACTGTCTTGTAGCCTAAGGAAAGATATAATAGGACATGACACCTGGCAGAGTAGAAGTAGGTGAGGGACTGAGATGGGGAAGAGAAGCGATTTAATGTTCATTTTTGAAGTTACATGTTTTTGAGTGCATACTATTTACTGCTTTCTCATTTTGCATGTAATTTGTATAGTTTAACTTCAATCAATTGGCATGGGAATGGTGGTCAGGGCTGAAAAGAGAGTGGAACTGATTCATATTCATCATACATCTAACATGCTGAGCAGTGTCTGGCCTTTGATTTTGTAGACTCCTCAAGATATTTGATATTAGGCTACAAGTCACGGAATGTACTGTTGTAACTTGTACAAGATCCTAAATAATTTTGAATTGGCTTGTGTTCAGTTCTTATGATTTTCTGGGCTTCCTTTTTTCTAATGTACATAAATTATTCTTCCCAATCCCATTAATGTTAAATATGCTTGCTGAGTTGTCTTCCAAAAACCTTTCCTTTAAACAGAGTCTACCTGAGATAAATGACTTTCTTTTTTTTTTTTTTTAACTAACAACACCTGAATAAAAGACCTTTGGGGCTTGCTGTCTTTGTATTATGATTTATTTGTCGATGTAAAAAGGTTGCACTATGTAACAGGACTACTTTTATCCCTCCTGCACTAATACAGCTACTATTATCTGTCCTCTTATTGAAATCCTGCCCCACAGAGCTGAGAGCAGAACCCTGAGCAGTTTCCTGTCCACCTCTTCAGATCCTGGTGCCTATCAAAACATCTCAGGAAGACTCAGTTTCACTGGAATGACTTGTAAGAAGTAAGGGAACTGCTAGGAGTTCCAGTGCTTACTCCTAACAGTAGCACTGACTGGAAAAGGAGACACATCAACTCTCCATCCGTTCACACCCACCCTTATTGATACTGTTTTTCAGGGAATTTGCCCCTGGAAAAGCCTTGGTCCTGTCTTTGCATGGTATTCTATAAAACTTACAGATAGTAAGAGTGTGCCATGGTTGTTGTCCAACATCAGTCACTCCAGACCCTGCAGAGCAGCAGGGTGGGAATGGGTAATACCAACCATCCATATAAAGAGCCAGAGGAATAGGGAGCTGCAAGATTTCTTCTCCTCATACATGAAACAAACCTGTTCCTTTCTAATGAGAAACAAATCTTTCCCTGAAAGTGTCCCCTGGATTTTCACTTGTATTTTCTTGATTCCCAGAGACAGCAAATATAAAGGCATCAGTCACCAGTCAGTGTTCTACTTTATTTTTTCAAAACTCCTTTTATATCATTTGCTTTTGCCTCAATGAGGGTACTCTGTGAGCTTCAGAATCCATGGTTTTGCAACTGTCATAATTTTAGGATCACATTTAGTCAGCTGAGTGTAGATGATAACAGAAAGTTATAAATTTCTAAACATGCAACTTCTGTGATAGACCTTAAGTTCAAATTATGCGTATCATGATCTGAATATGTGTTAATCCTATAGCTGAGCAGGTTTGGTTTTTAATAAATCTGAATTAACATGATGAACTTTTTATGCAGATCAGAGATGAGAGACTTTGTGGAAGAAGGTGGATTTAAGAAATACTTTTGGCAAATAGGGAAGCAGTTACAAGTAAAATGTTTTATCATGTATAGCTGCATATTTAAATAATACAGAAAGGAAAGCTCTTACATTAGAGAAAACAGAATAACATGGAATTTGGGACAGTAAAAACCTTTAAGCCAAAATTCTCAAAGGTTCATTTGTTCAGCCATAAACCTGGACATGATCTGAACTCGGACAGGGACCGTCCTATGCTGTATTTGCCACTGGTGGCACACAGGCCAGCTCAAAGGGGTATGTTGCTGCACCAGGATGCTCTGCCTAGAGTGGGGAGCACAACTTGAACAATGCCCTATTTGCAAAGCTATCAGTGGTAAATGAATAGGGGGTGTCATGCTGTTTTTGGTGTTGAACAATGCTGAAACCAGCCTGACTCATCAATCCCAAAGTTAAACATCCTGATACTGAGATAAGATAAGGTAGACCCGGTAAAATACCCGGATAAAGGACTAAACAGGTGATACTACTGATAAATTATCTAAAGCTGCTGACCTAACACAGCAGGCCTGGAGACATATGACAGTCATATATAAAAGCCCAGTGCCAAATTTTAAGAGTAGGGTCTTCTAATATATCTTTTGTTGGGGTATATGCTTAGAGATTCCTCCCTTGACTGGGGAAGCTCCTAAAGGTTATTCCTTGAGGCTGAGCTAAAGAGACTTGCCCACTGTCGTTGGTATGAGTGAGTAAAACATCAATCTCTATTTAATAATTGGGTCTGCTAACATTAATAAAATTGCTTTAATACAATTGCTTTTAATATAATTTTTTCAATATTGCTTCATATTGCACTATATTATAATAGTTGTTACAGTTACTATATTCTGTAGTAAATAATTCTCATTAAGATCTTTTCATCTAAACATTATCATGATAAACCATATATATTTATAAAAATATATCTGGTTTGCCATCCTTAATTCTGCAGGACAAAGTTGTATAAAGGTTCAGTTACACCTGTATAATTCTTTGCACATAAATCATTGGCAAAGTCTGGGGCTAAGACAGGATCCATCCACACATTGACTCCTCTCTGAGAAAGAGTTTAGAAAGCATCTCTTAACTCAATGGCAGAGATTCTTTAATAAACTGTCTGGAGCTCTGGCTCTGCCTGTGACAGTTGCATGACACAAAACTGAGAAATAGCACTAGCTCCCACCACTGTGTCCACTACTGAGGCTGAAAGTTACTGGAAAGTGAGATAAAAGGTCTGTGAAGCCCTAGAGCTATTTTGCCCACCTCTAAGTCAGAACAAGATTATTTATTATTTCATAATTACTGTTTTTCTGTCTGTGGTAGTGTCAAACATCTCAGACAAAAAGATTTGTAAATATAACCCCTATTCAACTGTAACAGCGGATTACTATTATTATCTTGTAATTGCCTGCCCAACCTATAATGCTCAATGTACATACATAGAATCATAGAATATGTTGAATTGAAATGGACCTAAGGGTCAAGTTCAACTCCCTGCTCCTCACAGAACTACCTAAAACTAAACTGTATGACTAAGAGCATTGTCCAGATGGCCCTAGATCCCTCTCAGGCTTGGTGCCATGTCCACCTTCCTGGGAAGCCAGTTCAAGTGACTGATCAGGCTCTTGGTGACCTTTTCCTAAGGCCTAGTCTGAACTTTCCCTGACTCAGCTTCACTCCATTTCCTCATGTCCCAGCACTGGTGACCAGAGAGAGGAGATCAGCAGCTCCCACTACAGTGTTCACACATTCAAGTATGACTCCATGCTGGGACTTTTCTGGCTTTCTTCATCATGGCTTTACTACTGCGGGGCTGTCTCCTAAGTAACCTTAGTCCTCTCTGTGGGAGGATGTGAGCTGTGACTGACACCAGGAAATCACCTTTGGACACCACGCTGGACCCAGCTACTCCAGTCCTGGGCCATATAGGAAACAGTTGCCATCTCTCACCCATAAACTGCTCCCTGAGTCCCACATCCACCCTGTCTCTGACCGAAGCTTTAGTCTCGTGGCTCTAGGTCATAAGAAGTTTTATCATGTACCTTATCAGATAATTGAGTATAGTCTTTTGTAAGAGTTACATCAGGTAATATTTAGAAATGCGTGTAATCCCCAAAAGGAATTTGTCTCCACCTGAAGCAGCTGGTATTGAAGAACCTGCTATCAGGAAATAGTTTCCTTTAAGAATGTGTAAGCTGTTTCACTCTAAGGCTATTTAATATCATAAAATAAGGGTCTCTTATTTGGGAAGGGAGGAGACAATGAGATGGAAAATTTGAGCAGACTGCAAGTTATTAATTTTTAGGAGATACTTTTCATGCCATCCTTACCTATCCAAAAGAATGTCGGTGTGGAGAACTAAATACTCTTTTGCCTAGAAGACTAGATTAGAAGTTAAATCCTTAAATTATCACTGAAATTTATAATATATTTCTCTACAAAGTGCAGAAGTAATATAAAAGCTGTAAACTATAATCCTGTCCATTTCTAATGCAGCCATTAAAATACATTTTGACTCTTTTCTTTTTCCCCTTCTCAAGAGACTGTATAAATTACACAGCAGTAAAAGTATTGTCTTGATGTTTTCTTAATCTTCTTGTATGTGAATCTCCTTCTTTGGTTAAAGGAAGAAGCTTGGCTGCCTTTTGCCCACAGCTAAACCATGAAGGACTGCAACTCTTTTACTGATTGAAGATGTTTCTTCATCTTCTTGATCCATTCTCTCTTTGGATACATAAGGAGAGCAGAGTCTCCACCTAAAGAGACAGAGAGGGACTAGATGAAGTGTGCAGGATTTTTTTTTTTTCATATTGGTTATTGGTAAGTTTTCTGCCATTAGTTAAGAGAAAAGAGATGGAAAAGTTCTACTAAATCATCCAGTCCAGCTCCTCCTCTGTGCCACACTTCATATTCCCCATACTACACTTCATATTTTTGTGCAGAAACAAATTTAAAGGGTTTGCATTTGTTCCCTTATGAGCTTATTTCATACCACTGTTTCATGCTTTAACTTCCACTCAGGGAATCCTAAATAATTTGTGTCCATCCTTTCCATTGTACTTGCCAGATATTTGTAGGGCGTTATGTTTTTCCCCAAGCCACTGTGTCGCCAGTTTTTCTCTCCATGGTACAGAAGGGCTGTTAGACCCGTCTACAGTTACGGCTGCCATTACTTCTTGTTACTCTTCCTCCATGCTGATATGTTGACTTTTGACCATTTGGACAGAATTTTTAGTCTCCACATTAATGTCTTGAGCTTATTTTTTTGGAGAGTACAGAATAGCACAAGTCATCCTTCCCTAAAACTGGGATTAAGGGGGAAAAGTCTATCACAAGAGAGAAAAAAATACATTCTTTTCTCTTGAGAAGCTGTAACAGACACGTGCCTTGCAGCACACACTTGACTTTCAGTTTCTGGAGAAGATGACCGCTAGAACTAGGCCTATGCTTTTTGTCACCCCCTGACACCCCTGTCAAACTACACAATTCCAAGGGAAAAAAAATCCACTACTTACACATAAGACCCTTGTTATGTTGATTACATTCTTCAAAATTTCTACCTTAATTCAGCAAGCTCAACAACAAAAGAGCTCTTACAAAACCTTGCCTCCTCTTGAGTGGCTGAGCTTACTTTAAGAGACCTGAAAAGGTAGAAAAAGCCTTTATAATTTTTGTCCCAGCTGTTCATGCCTTTGTGGGCCTGAATATCATGCATGGGAGCAGGAATTTGGGCTTTTGTGTGTTCTCAGCATTCCCTTTGCTTTGACATTTGTAGGAAGTATAGAGGGATGGCCTGACTAATGTGGAGAGATGAGGAAGGTGAGAAATGCTAAGAGAAGACTAGAAGAAGGAAGTGGTATGAGCCAAAAGAGAAGCTTAAGAAGCAGGGAGCAAGGATTATGGACAAATAGAAGAAGTGTCAGACAGTGGATGGAGGAGAGGATAAGAGATAGGGGAAGCAGGAACTGTGGCAAGCAGAAGACCAAAACAGAGATCAGACAAGCAGAGGTAAACATTAGCCAGGATGTGAGTATGAAAAAATACACTGTTGACAGATCATACAGCTACAGGCTGTATCATCATGAATATTCACAAAGGCACCAAGCTAAAATTGCACTGGCATTTCCTACCACTTGAATGCTTGATTTTGCAATCTGAACATTCTTTTAACACAAATTTTAAATGTAACTCTCTGTAGATATATAGTCCAGAGTTATGTATTTAGATTGTGTTGTATACATATAATCATGCTTAGCTTCTTTGTATGGAAATGCAATGATACATCTTGCTCCAGGCTCAAGCCTTGAGCTCTTTTCACGTGTCCATAGCCTCAGTCTTATTTGATCAGCATGTAATCACTCTGTCATTCTTCTCTGAATTCCTTCTAAATTACTAAGGAGGTGCCCAAGACTGAATATAATAATTTGTCCATGGTCAGACCAGAGCTATAGGGAAATAATGTTACACTATATGTCTTCTTGCATAGTTGATACTTCCGTCAGCTACACTCTTTTGCTGTTACACTTCAAATTCAAATCTAATTACATGTTCTGCACCATACCTCTGTTTCATTAGTGCTTCCCTGCTGGCTTCTCCATGCTGCTATGAGTGTTTCTACGTGGAAAACAATCCTCTCTGTGTGAAGGTGGGATGGGGGTGGAAGTAAACAGAAGAACACAAATAATAATTCAGACAAAGCAGTAGAAGTTGATCTACTATTCCAGGAGTTGTTCTACTGGTTGACTCTACTAGAGGTTCCACCACTCTCCAAGTCAAAAAGGATGTTTAGAGGATTAAAAAAACCAGTATGCCTTACAGGGAAATTCAACCTTCTCTAAAGATTATCACAAATACTTCTCAATTTTTTCCCCAATATGTATCTCTCTAAAACTGTCTATCTGCCTACACAAAGAAATAAAAAGATGACAGCAGTGACAATAAGTTAGGAAGTATATAAATTTGAGGTGGAGAGCAAAAGAACTCAGAAGAAAATGGGTAAAGGTAACAAAAAGAGTATGTTAGGAATATTGAGGGCAAACAGAATCAAAATGATAGTGTTGACTGATTACTAAACAATTTGACCAATAGAGAAAGAGCAAAAGTGCTATATAAGTGCGTATGGTTTATGTTTGAGGGGAAAAAAATGTGATAGTACTATATATTAATTGAAACTTTCCACTTTAGGAATGAGGGAGAGTGATGATAAACAGAGCTACCAGAATTAGTCATTTTAAAATCAGCAAGTCCAAATAACATGCATATAATAACAACAATTTTTAAAGAGTTGACTAGGAAACACTGGGAAAAAGGATCAATCTAAAAAAAAAAGCTAATACTGTACTAAAAAATCAGAGAACTCTGATTTTCCTGAGTCTTTGCAACCATCAGTTAGCTTGGCCTACTACTTATAATGCTTTTAGCAATTTCTTGGGCGGGATATAAAAGTTACACATTTTAGATGGTGCAAAGATTGAAAGAAAGATAAATAACACAGAATACAGGCTGTTGGTACAGAATGACCTAGTAAGCTAGTTGTGGTGAACCAAAATGTTTCAGGATGGGAAAAGGCAATGTTGTGAACACAAGAACAAGGAAAGCAATCCATAAAGAATTGAGGTCATGGTCTGAAATAGTCTTAAATGGTTGAGCTGGATAGTCAGCCTAATATGAGTTGTAATAGTGATGCTGTAGACAAAAAGCCATTTTGGAAATCTTTGCCAAAGTTAAATTACCACTGCACTGGAATTACTGTGCCCAGTTCTGCTGCTCATGATTTAGCAGAGAGAAGAGTTCAAGGTTCCTAGAGCGTTAAGATATATGGGAGAAATAAAGGATTTGATTGGATATAAATATATAAAAAAATATATATATACACATATGCATATATGAGAACAAAATTTGATAATAAAGGGTTTCTCAGTCTCAGCAGACATAACACAATCTAATGGCTGGAAGGAGAAGCTAAACAAATTCCATGAGAAATATGGAACACATTTTTAACATTAGAACAAAGTGCCAAGCGTTGTGGTATAGCTTCTATCACAGGAATTACTTTTATCGGGGTTGGATGCCTTACTAAACCACAGCTGTTGGAGATGAAGCAAGAATCAAATCAGAAAAAATTAAGCCTGTATTGCCATTGTATATTAGATAATCACTTAGCTAATGCTGTTCTTAAATTCCAGGAATATTTTACCCTGGATGCACAAATCCGAATATTTCCAGGTTTAACATTTATATGTGATTTTTGCTTTGTGTCTCTGACTGCAAAAACTGGTAATAGAGAATATTTGCATTCTTATGGCAACTCTGAGATGTAATAATTAAAACACCCTAATATATAGGCATGAGTCAGGCATATATTAGATGGACCATCCCAGACCCTAGGAGGCTTGGTGGAGCTAAGGTTTGAAATCAAGTCAAGTTGTTGTTTGATTTTGAGTGCACACCTCTAGAGCTTCTGTGTTTCAAGCCCTGATTGCTACCTCTTGAAGTTTCATGATTGCTTTTTTGCATTTAAAAACTTTTTCTTTCCTCTATATGAAAAAACATACTGGCTGAACTTCCAGTGGTTCAGCAAAACTGATGAGACTAAGCTTATCTGTAAAATTTAGCCCGTATATACTCCTGTGATGAAAATGCCCATAATAATACAGGAAGTACATTCACATAAATACATTGAAAATGTATTGAGAAAGATTTCCATTTACTTTTGAGGTATAACAATATTATCTACAACGATTATAGGCAAACTCACATATTATTCTCTTAATAAGCACATATACATAATTTGATACCCAGTAAATAGCAGCATGAACACTTTCAGAAGTCTCTTTAACACAAGGTCATGCATATCAGACAGGCACATCACAGTGCCCTCTGTGAAACCATGATCAACTACTTCTTTTTGTGAGATGAAGTCTCTCAGTGTCTCATTCTTGTCTCTGTAGCAACGCTTTGTATCTTATAGATCCTACAAAAAACAAACAAACAAACAAACAAAAATGACAGTAAGACTAACCTATTCTCTACCCAGTTCAAGTCTGACTATTCAGTTAAATCAGACACAAGCTAAAACACTAGTGGCATCAATGTTCTGTATTTGACAAATGTAGGAATGTTCCTATCAGCAAGACACTATAAATGTGCCCCTTTCAGGGCATTTCTAGGAAACAAGAGTACAATAGAAGGGTGATGACCCACTGAAAATCACCTATGTGAAGCATACACATCAAACCAGTTATTCAACATGCTGTTGATATTTTCTTTGACGTTGGGTGCTGCATAGCGCTTACTACCCTGAGCACTCCTGGGTGCAGGTATCTGAAAGGCTGTGTGCAAATCCTGTTGGGGTGGGGCACCAGAGATAAAGGTACTGCAACTTGAAAATGGTGACAGATTCTGAGCTGGCGTCACATGCTTGAGATGAGTGTCCAGAAGCAATTTATCAGCCTTTTGCTCTTCGTACTTAAAAATGTTCTAAGACACTGTGATTGTACTCAAGCGTGTGTGCCCCAGATGCTTTTGGGTCGTGGTTGTAACACGGTTCAGGAGCACGTTCAAACATCACTCATTTATACATCTAAAAGGTGGAGCAGCTGCCAGCTGCTGGGCTGCTGCTTTCCTTTACAGAGGCAGATCCCAAGATGACGGTGCTGAGGTTTGTGCTTTTCTCCCTGTCTTCAGAGGAATGTAGCACATGACCACTGACCAAGGAATTTGCAAGTCCGGGCCCTCCTGCACCAGCAGCCACTGGCCAATTTCCTGTAAATCCTGAACAAAGAATCTGCACATCACAACTCTATCTCTTGTGAAGGCCTTTACATACTCATTCCAGGATCCCATGGAGATGGTGAGATCCAATTTTTGCCTATGAAAAACCCAAGGCAGAGACCTAAATTTAGTCCTTTTACTCCCAGACCCGGTTTATTGGTCTCCCAGCATGGGGGGAAGTCCAGAAACACACAAGCCTTCACCAATTCCTACTCAGAAGCTGATGAGTGCTGGGTGGAACTGGCCACACAGCGGGTGCGGCCATGGCACCGACACAAAAGAAGCTGATTCAGCTCATTCCCAGATAATTTTCACTGTCTTTCCCTGCTGGAATTTGTGGGAGGGCTAGACCAGCAATAGCAGCATCAGATCGTCCTCCAGCTCCTCGGATTGCAGTGAGTAGCAAAAGAAGAGTGGTAACTCCTGCACCGGTGGGAGTGGTTTGGGGAGCTCCACAGGAAGGATAAGTGCTAGAGCTGTGTCAGGAGTGGTGGCCTCCCCTCATGCTACGGTTACTCAGCTCTTTCACAACGCTCCTAATGGTCTCGCCTCCTGAGACTGGAGCAAGGCTTGCAGCTACTTAGTGACCAGTCTAAATAGCAGTCTTGCACAGCCACAAATTAGATTAGAGCAGGCTCTGAAATGCTGACAGATCTGTGCCTATGGTCTCCAAGATTGGCCCTGGCCGTCCAGGGAATAAGCAACTGTGAATAATAATCTTTGGGAAAAAACAGTGCCAAAATTCTTACTGTTTGAGTCAAACGACCAGTTTCCGAGTTCTCTTCCACTCGAGTCTTAAGAAATCTGTGGGTAGCTGTGATGCCTGAGAGTCATCTGTGAAAAGAAAAGCCACATAAAGGTTGAATTTAGGGATAGATGGTACATAGCATGCATATGAACATGCATTTGAGTGATTAATAGAGATAGATTAAGTCAAAAGGATGAGAGAAGCCACTGATTACAATAGCTCTGTACTCTCAGTGCTGAAAACAGGTTTAACAAACTCTGAATCTGTATCTGTGAGTTGAGAGAAGATATAGCAACACTGTGAATAAAGTAGGTAAAAGTACGAAAATTAGATATGAAGAGGAAGAGTTAACCAATCTAATAACAAAGTCCAGTATTTTGTGAGGCCACTTTCTGAGGCAGGTAACAGGGGACACAATTTATACAGTTCTTGTCTCTGTTCTGATTCTTTTGTACTGCTGTACAGCTGAGTCTGTAAGCACAGATCATGCTGTGCTTACAGACTCAGCTGCCTTGTTTTCTTTTTTATTCTAGTGGCTGAACTGCATTAAATAAGCCCAGATAATAATGCGTCTTTTCCTTTCTCTTGCTTGTTCATGTAGGCAACTGTTAAAGTTGCTAAGGGATTTTTATATGACTCGGAAGAAGAGATTATTTACATGCTCATAAACAGAAATAGGTCTGAAGGAATATTATTATTAAATGATGATTGGCATGACAGCTAAATTCAGTAATACTGTGTTATAGAGCACATCTTTATGTTCCTAGATAGTCCTACAGTGACCGTACAGACCTTTGTAGTTGACAACTTTCTCAGTTGAAAAAGTTTGCAATTATCAGAGAAGCAAAGCTTCAGCATATGGAAGACCTGTCAGTCCAGTCTAGCAGGAGTAAATGCATTAAATTATTTATGAGTAAACTCTGCTTCCTTCTAAAACAAGGGTGTGAGAATTGTTCCCAGAGGGAGTTTGTTTTCTAATTCCACTGCTTCAGTTAACATTAGTATATTGTCTCACATAAAACAGTAATTTACTATATTTATTGCCTTCATTGTTTGTAAAGAGCTGTAGCTTAGCTTTTTGTTTTGCTTTAAGCAGGTTGTGAGACAAAATATGCTTTTTAATGTCAAAGAGCCGGTTAAAACACACACATTGTTTAAAATAAGTCACAATTTATATTTGACATTTAAACAATTCATTTTTTAAAAAAAGTTTCCTAAGACATTTGCTCAGACAAACAAATAAAAGCAGAAAAGGATGGAAAGGAATGTGCCACTGAAGGTGCCACTGTGCCAGCATGTCATGCTCTTCAGTGACCAGGCATCTGTATCTGTGGTTATCCATCTTGTCCTTTGTGATCTGCTGTCTGTTCACTTCTGTGTACACAAGCACCTTTTGGGCTGCTGTGCCATGGCAGGCACTTAGAGCTCCTCAGTGCTCAGCCATTCCAGGAACCTCATCCTCAAGAGAAATGGAGGTGCTGAATAGCTTTGATCTGCTTTCAAATTGGAATAAAACTAACTTCAACAATCTCTAGAAAACCACAAAGAACTAAAAACATGCATTCAGTCAGCACCACCCAAGCCCCTGTTGCTGAGCATAGGTCTGAGGCTGACTGGCTAACAGCTGCTCTAGGGATGGTACAGGCTAGGGATGAAACCTGGTGGCACAAAGATGTGCTTGCGGGTTTTGTTCCACCCACAGCTGAAGTTTCATGCTGTAGCACATTTCTGTTGGAAATCAGATGTTGAAAGGAGCTGGTCTATAAGCAGTGGGAATGGCGGGGTTGCTGTCCTCCTGGCACCTTGGTAACCTGTGTTGGACCTCTAGCAGAATGGTGATCCACAAACACTGACCACCAGCACAAGACAAGTGGCAATCTGCTGACACTGGTGCACAAATAGGTGCTTGGTCTGTGAAGCACCTCATAGACCTGTGTGACAGGAGTAGGTGCTGTCTCCATCAAACAGGGGACGCCCTGTGAGTGCCCCAAGCTGCTGCAGACCTGCTCTCGCTGCAGCATAGCGATGCACAGGCTGTCTTCTTTCTTCTTCACTTGGGTTTCCCCCCTGGAACCTGCTTGATGCAGGTGTCTGGGCTTAGAAGTTCTCATGATGACAAAACCTGTGCAAATCTTACATCTGGCACTTCCAGAGGACTAAATTACTTCAATTTGCTTTGATTTGAATGCAAAGAAAGATGTTCAAGGCCCTGTCACAAGTTAGTTATCACCTCAGAGGAACACTTTCTTCTGCTGTTCAATATTCCCCTTAGTTCCACTTCCTATCTATCATATTCAAGATTAAGTGTGAAGCATAATAGCCACTAACTTAGTTAGTGCCTGCAGATTTGTCTTGTCATGGGAATAGTTATTAGCTCGGTTTCATTTGAAAGATTATAACTTGGTGTCTCAGCAGGCAGAATTTTCTCATTAAAGCCCAAGCAATAATAGTCAGTATAGAAAAAGTGACTCTGTACTATTTAGTGATATTGCTGCCCAGGCTTGTGACAGAAACTACAACTAATGACTGATTCTTTCTTACCATTAGAAAGGAAATCCTTTATTTTTAGGGCCTCTAGTAAATTATGCTAGTGAGGCTCTTGCCATGAGAAGTCTGAGAATGAAGTATGTTGTGCTTATTACAGTAATTTTCAAATAATTTTTCAAAGAAAGAAAGAAAAAAAGAAGAAAAAGCCCTAAAGAAGAAAACAGTTTTCTACAAAGAGTGGGAAGTGATTTTGAAACATTCGGTATTGACAAATAAGTCTAAATTAAAAAAAAAAAAAGTCAATCTCTGGGGTCTTGCTTGGACAGATATGTTTATATTAGTTATATGTGAATCTCAAATACTAATGAAGTAAGTATTTGCACTAAGAGTGGACACGAAGTAAGAAAAGCACTTAAGTTTGAAAGTGAACAGAATAAGTCTAACCTTTGACTGGGTGTAGTATCTATATATCAAAAAGTATTTAAATGAATGATGAAAACGTAGAAATTATCCAGGATACGGCATGAAGGAAACTTCATCTGCTTGCTTTAAGGGAGAGAAGGAAACTATACTCTGTAAGTCTGTATATGGAGGAGAGGGTCTCATTAGAATAAAATAGGTCAATAAACTAAACTGAACTAAAACAAAATAAAATAAAACACAGTAGAACTGGAAGCTGAAGTTATACTAAATCAGGTCAGGGACATTTTAAAGAGTGATGGTATTTAAACACTGGAACATCTTACCTAGGAGTGCTGTGAATCCTTCAACACTGGAAGTGTTTAAATCAAGACAGACATCTTCAGAAAGATATACTATCTTCACACAGCAGTTATAGCCTGGCACAGCCAGTACTGAGTGTTCTGTGGCCAGAATTATGCAGAAAGAAAAACCAAAGCTTGTAATGGTTTCTTCTGGCTTTAAGCTCTATTTTTGGGAGATACACTTTCCCTATTTCTAACATTTATTTAGCAAGTATCATTATGGTTACACGACATATGTAGGCAAAACTCAGATTGAAGCTTAAAGAAGAAAGGTGGGGAGATTGTGATTAATCATGTAACTCTGGGTGTGTATTCATATCACACAAATAACAAACCCAGTTGCTTAAACTAAGAGGCTGGTCTTCTTCAGTAGTTAGGGGTGAAAAGAGAGAAACTCCTTCCAATGGCAGCTGATGGTAGTCATCACTCTCTCTGTTGCCCACACAGGTGGCTCTGGAGACATGCCTCCGAAGGTTAGCTGTTGTTTCCAGACAAAGTCCCTAAAAAGAAGGAAATTCCACCCTTTTCCCTGTCCCAGATACTATATTTTTCAACTGGCAATTAATAAAAGAGACAAGGTAATTTTCTACTTTCTATGGCTTACAGTGCAGTTGGAGGAATTTTGGCACAGCTTGAGCAAAGAGATATGGATGTATGACTTGGGAGGAGCAGGACAGTGCAGCACAGTGGGTCCAACCTTTGGGCATCAGCCCAGACATGGACAGCCAAACGCAGGTCCAGAAACTTCTTTCTTAGGGGTTTACATCTGGCAGTGTGATCACAGTTTCTCTTTACATCTGGGGATTAAGTAGGGGTATAGAGCCATGCTTGTCCCACCAGCTTCATGAGGTTTTATCAGACCACAGAACAGCGTAAACTGCCAGCTTCATTTTCCAGCAGTCATCAGAGAAAATTTTGATTTTTTTGAGTTTCTTAAAGCATCTCACAATCTGGGAACTTCCCATGGTTCAAAATGATTGGATGGGTGGAAAAGAGGTGAGAGACAAGTACAGCCTCCATTGTTGTCATGTAATTTTCTGTGCTTAAGATGTACCTTCATCAGGAATTAAAATAAAACTCTTGCTGCTCTGAAGAAGCTGATAGCAATATTTGTCTGGGAGTTTTAGAACAGATAAGATTCTTGAGGTTTCTGTGTCTTCTACATCCATAAAGAGACGTAAGTGCCACCTCTCAATTGAAGTGAATGAGAATTAGGCATCCAAATGTCTTTGTGGATTTGAACCCTTATGTTCTAATTACTGTGGCAATTAAATATGCGGAAAAACAGGTTCGGCTGCTGGAATCTTGTCTACACCAAGGTCTGCTGAAATATTTATGTTAATTGTCTTTCTAGACATGGCTCGAGTTTGCACTGATGACTGTGCAAAACCTTTCTTGATTGTAGAGGACATATACAATATGGAAGACCCTGAAACTAAACCTTGTGCACTTGACTTAGAAAAGGTTATAAGATACATATTCATGAACTGTGTGTCTTGCTGAGTGAGACAAGACAGTTTCAAACAAAATAATAAATGATAAAAATAACCAAGTCTTACTTAATATAAATAGAATATAGAAGAAGCTGATTTTTCCTAAACTTTTTCTGTAGTAGATCTTCACGAATAGCTGATCTGCTCACTGTACTGATTTCTGAAGGCCACAAGACTATATAACCAACAGTTCATGCAATAGCATATACATCACAATTATTTTTCTCATAAAGAAAGAAAAAAATAAAATGACTGTCTGTTTAATTTGCAGACTCTTTGCTGTTTGAGGCCAGTATAATTACAGATATTATTCTTATGCATGTACACACTACTGAAGCACCAGTGTTAAAAGAGACACCTTCATTCTGAATTTTGTAACTTCAAAGTAATGAAATCCTTAACTTCAAACCACAAGAATGAACTTTTCAATGTTAAGTACCGAGTCCTAGTGTCAGTGTATAGAACAACCTTGGCCGAAAAAGCCCAATTAGGCCATGTAAATGAAGTGCGTTTTCAGCCAGTCCTACTGGGAAAACCAGCTTTGTCTGAATGGTTGTAATTACAGTTGGTGGGGAAGGGGGAAAACAAATTTGCTATGCATGAGCCCTTCCCAAGTAGCCTTTTTTTCTTCTAATACTTGCATATCTACAAGAATGGCATTACGAAGAAAGGAAAAAAGGATTTTGTCCTTACACAGGTTCTCATACTCAAGAGTCTCAATGACACATGAAGTTTGCTACAGGAGAGGTGCTCCTTTCTCTGATACATCCTTTTGTTTACTTTTCTTTGCCTGACAGCCTCACTGGGCTGCTTGTCATAATTAACGGCCTAGGTACACACATCTCCATAAAAGCTATACCTCGTAGCTTGTTTTTAGCTGGTACTTCTATTTTCAGATTTGGGTCTCTTCTTTTGATTCACACCCTCAGCAAAGCATGTGAAAGTCAAATCAAACAGCAATGTGCAAAATTCCAAACCCAGTGTTTTTCTAGGCTTTCCAAAATGTCTCTCTTCTCTGAGCTTACTTTTTGAGAATGCACACTCCACTGTTGGTCTGGATTCACTCTGTGGTTATGTCACCTGCATTCCTCAGAAAATAGTTAATTTTTCAGTGCAGTGAATTTACTCATCTGAATTTGCATCACAGTGAGCAACTTACTCGCTGCATCTTTGGATTGATAGTTGGGCTGTCTCTAGCTCCTGACAAGGAAAAACAGGGCACCAGTACAATTACCTCCAGGAGTGCTTCCTATGTGCCATTCTGGCTTCTGTGACGAAGGGCTCATGAAGGTCACATAGCTCTTTCTTAGATATAACTTTCAAATTCTCTGTATTTGTTTTTACTGCTCTAATTTCTAAATAGTGCAGATTAATTTCTGCCCATATCCTATGCATCAGTCTTTCAAAAGGATGCCTTTTTCCACAAATATAAACCTATTAATCACAAATGTTCTATTTACAAGTTACCATATGAGTGACTCTTACATATATTAGTCATAATGTAATGCACAGCTTTATTTCCTTTATTTAAAAATAGCTAATGATCCTTATTTCAGTGAGCATGTTAATGTCCATAATATCAGCGTATTTTGCAATGCTAAAGCACTAGGAGGGAAGGGATTGATCAGAGATGAGTTACTTGGCTTGAGATGGATTTTTGTTTTGGCTTAGGTTGTTTTGGTTTTTTTGTTGTTCCATTGATGCATACACCAACTAGAAAAAAAAATAGCACATATAGGAAAATTGCACAAACTACCCAGGTTTTTCACCAGCTTATTACGGCTATCTCTGGCCATTGTTAAATAAGAAGTCTTAGCACATAAATATTTTAGTATGTCATAAGGTAACTGTCTGTTTTATGTGAGCAGTGAAAGGAACTAAAAACAGTGGAGTCAGGAAGGAGAAAAAAAAAAATCAAAGTAGTAAAGACTACTTTTTTGCCCTCTGTGGAGTCAGTTTGTTCAGGCATTGAAGTAGACATGGACACATGTTTTCTGGGTCATGATCTGGACTTTACCACGTCAAGATCCCAAGTGTAAATGAATGCTGATCCATCAGCATTATTTTTACCTGATTCACACTGTACTTAGTAAAACCTTGTGTACAGGCACGTGATCAAGCTCCTGAAGAGTGAGAGGTATGAACAGAAATGAGGTTTCTTAGTGAGAGAGCCGAACCAAGTGAGCTAAGGCTGCTGCTGCTTGTGTAGATTGATGTGTTCCTCCCTAAAAGTATGACTGTTTCCAAAGGAAACCTCTTTCAAGACTGATAAGCACTGAGGAAAATGCAACAAACTCCTGAATAAGTTTAAAGGATGCCTACAGTTGTTTCATGTTTTTCAACAAAGGCACTGGCACTACCATTTCACAACTAGAGAATGTGGTATGTATTAATCTTGGTGTCAACAAGCTTTAGTGTTAATCAAGGTAGCATTCTTGTTAGGTTACTGTTTCCAAAGACTAACCATTAAAAGAGTTGTGGATATGTATTAATTCTTATGCAGAGGTCAGACAGAAAGCGGGTCAGGGTGCGCTCCTCACTCAGATTAGAAAGCTCCTCTGAGTTGTCTCAGACCAGGAACAAGTTGTAGCAGTCATGTAGATTATGGGAGAATCATGAAGTCTCCAAAAGGAGGAATTCGATCATGGGCAATTGGCTGTAGCTGGCCCTTCTTGATCAGGAGGATCAGACCAGATGATCTCCAGGGGTGCCCTCCAGCCTCAGACATTCTATGATTTTGTGATTCTGTGAACATGCTGATCTTTTTCCCTTTTTGCTCTAAAAATACTGTAGAATGCAGTGGTTCATTAGTTCTTTGCAAGATGGACTGGCTCACGATCCAGAGGGAAAGGCCAGATTAGGGTCAAGCCCTTCCTTACACAAAGGATTGAGCACTCTGAAAGTTAGATACATTAGTCTGGTTGAATGTACCTATTTGTGTGTTCTTGTGTGTGCTTAGAAGTTTCATAGGAGACTGGGAGAGACCACTAAAGACCAGGTGTTACACTGCCATGTTTACCTTGAGTGACTTTCCCTCCATTTGAAACTAGAAATAGTGACAGCATCTTGGTAATTTTACCAATGCCCTGTGTTTCTGAGATTCCCAAGTGCTATTACTGCACCTTGTGGGCCATATATTGTGGCTATGCATTTGAGGTTCATAATGGAATGGAAAGTGCACTTTTTCCAAAGTGAAATAAACATATTTGCAAGATATTTTATTTCCCTAAACTAAATCTGAGACCTTGCATCAGTATCGATGTGAATAAATCTTTTGCAATAAAAGCATGTTGTTTGTAGTCTGTCACATTAAAATGAAGATTTGAACACAATTAGAAGTCACAAATGGAAAAGAAAAAAGTATTTACAAGAAATCAAGTGAAAGAAAATTCCTTTTGAGCGAAACACTTCAATTGTACAGAATTGTTGCTTTATATTAGGAGACACTGTAGTGAGTTTTAACATTATTATGTTCAGAACATTGCAATGGTATAGCAACAAACCTTAGGAATAAGATTGAAAAATACTCACATATAGGACCTAATGTAAAAACTACTAAATTCACTTACAGCTTTTTTTTTTTTCCCAATGACTTCAGTGCACTTTGAACCAATCCAGATTAACCTTCCTAGAAATGCTGGAAATGCTGGAGGGAGGATGAATATGGAATTGAGGGAGAGAAAGGTAGCGGCTCTGTCTGGCAGGTGGTGATGACAAGACAGGGGGCTCAGGTTGTTTTGATTGCTGAACTTGCAGTTGAAATGTGGGAAGAAATGCTGCCACCTCTTTTATTGATATTTGTTGGGAGACACTCATTATGTATTACTTCATATGTATGTGTATGTGCATGTGAGGCTTTTCAGAGTTTTGGATGAATGCCTTTTACATAGCATTTTTAAGATCAAAATCTATACAATTATGTGGATTCCTGCATGTAAATGATTTTAGGGAGTCTGGTGTTTTAGCATTTTTAATTTTCTAGTAGATTTTATGATAGTGTAAAGTGATAAATTACCTTTTGTGGCTGCCAGAGTTATTTAACTATCTGCAGACACACCATTAGCAGGAGCAGTCTATGCCCGGTCAGTGTTCCTCATCCCTCCCTGGGCTCACAGGGAAAAGGGTTTCCAGGCACTTCTGTGCAAGGCCCTTTTACCAGCAGCGCCACCGGGGTGCAGGGAAGTACCAGCCAGCCCTGGTGCACTGCAATCAGGAGGACATTCTTCAACCATGCAGTGGAGAAAGCTACCAAACAAGCATTGCTTATTATTGACTTTCCATTGCTACTGGCCTGTGTTAAAACCAGTGACATAGAAAAGAAAGGTTCCATTTCCCATTACCAGATATCCAATCCCCCTAGAAAACATCTGTTGAATCTGGGATGATGCCATGGTATTAGCTCTTCAGTTGCATGCTGTTTCATTGGCTGTTCTCAGCGCTGCCCTCTCTATCACAACACATAATCTCTTTTCAGAGACGTTTCAACCACATCATTAGGGTCCCCAGTCCCATCTCTTTGAAAATCAGTGATAGTTTTTAGCCTTTGGCGCACAACTTGAAGTTTAGAGACTTGACTCTGTGCAGGGTGTAAGATAGGGAACAAAAGTTTCTTGATGATTTCATGTGACAAAAGTTGTGCGAAGAAAAGAAGTGGGTCTGCAGAAATCCTGCAAGTTGCTGTGTTTATGATCTCAAGAAACTCACACTGGAGTGCCTCAGACACATAACTAAGTGCTTCTCAAAATGTTCATTACTGAAGACAGTATAAGAGAACCGTCTTTAGAATTCGAGTAATATGCTACCAAGCAGAGGGAGAATAATACAGAAATACTTTCTTGATGATATGTGCTAAAGCAGCAGGCATTTAAGAGCAACGGATGTCAATCTCTGAGGTTTTTGTAAAGAATTGCAATTTATGACGTGTTAGGGTAAACAGTTGGATTATATTTCTGAAATGCATGTTCCATCAGGTAAAATCATTGTGATTATAGGCCCTAGTACTTTAAGTAAGTTATGCACTAAAAGGCTGAAATTGTAAAACAAGTATGCTTATGCTTTACTGTTAATCCCTCTTTGTATCTACGCTGAGTAAACGACAAGAGAAACTGCATTAAATAATAAAGGCAAAAATGGCATGTTATGTCATCTTGATAAACAATGACTGTTATACTGTTTTCTTTCAAGAAGCAACTGTGACTGGCCTCTGTATTCTCCCTCAATGGAGAACGTGTCTGACTGTAAAAAAACCCGAGGATTATTTAGAAGTTACTTTGTTCATGCCTCTCAGTGAAAGCAGCACTTTCTCTGCATCTTTTAGCTTTGCTGCTTTTCCTTCACTTCCTCAGCTCTTATCTATTAAAGAAACCTGAACCTGTTATTTCAAAAACAACCTACTTTCATGCAGACTATGAGTTTTGAACAAAGTGAAATAAAACTTGCTTTAAGTGGTTTTGGAAAAGTTTGACAGCAGAAGATAATAAATGAAAAAAAAATCTACAATATTTCTCCTAATGCAATTTGCGGCATGTCAATGTCAAAGCATTCTAACAACAAATCAACAAATATTTGAATGAAAACAATATACATAACTTATTTTCCTATATTGGAAACAACTCTCAAACAATTACTGTATGACTTCATGAATTAGTTGGCTGTTTTGAAATATTCCTGCTAGGACTTAAAAAAAAAAAAAGAGGGAAAAAAGTCTATATGGGCCTTTGAGCCTGAACATATTGTGTCAATCATAAGCATATGCAATGTATCTAAGCCATGAGGTAAAAATTTTCTTTGTAAATTATTTCATAAATAAATAATTTGCCTGAAAAAATTTATAAAAATATTTTTGCCTTTATTAAGTTCTCTACAGTTCTTTGTGGTGAATATAAACAGATTCATGTCTTCTTGATCTGCTTTATTTTAACTTGAAATGCAGAACGTATCATGAAAGCATTTCTAATAAAGATACGGTAACAAACTTTTTCTGAGAGATAGAGTATTTCATTAGAGTTGTCTACTTGAAACTATGAAGACATGTTGTGTCCTTCTCATCTTTCCTTACGAATGGCTTTGTGGTTTCATTTTAGAAGGGCATGCACAGAGATACTTCTGTCCTTTAAAAACACACCTCTATAATACTGTTCTACAGGTGAAAAAAAGGCGTTTGTTATCAAGGTTTACACATGTTGAAATCTGTGCTTTTGCTGTTATCGATCTTCACAGCTTGTCTGTCATAATGTGAATAAAATCTGGGAAAGCTGCAGCCACACATAAGAACTGGCTGGGATTTAAGGTGTGGGGGGCATCATTTCCTGGCTTAAAATAAGAAGACATTAATAAGTCTCACTAGAGCAGAGAAGTAAAGGGAAATAACTCTTGTTTAAATATTTTCCACTCAAGCCCTGCTTGTAAGATGCTTAGCCAAGTCATCAGACAAAATACCTGCCTATTTTAACCCTTCCTATGCAAGACATATGCCAAGTGAACAGTCACTTGGGGCTGACATATTCAGCAAAAATAATAAAATCAAAACTGTTGAGAAGAACACATTTGAATTGATGTGAACAGGACAAAAATACTTACTTTTCAGAATTCTCTATTCACTAAAGTTTGTGGAAATGGCTCGTCTCTTCAGCTGTGGTTCAGCCATGGCATTTGCAGCTTGTGAAAAAGTAAATTTATGAAGTCAGGAAAAGTTGTCTGTGTGCATATGAGCGAGGTGCTACCAAGCATAAGGTACTGAAGTATCAAGGCAGACTTTGTAACAAACTTTAAATTCTGATATTACTTTCCTTCGCATTCCACATATAAATGTCTCTGCTTCTCCAAACTCATTTTCTGTGGATGGGTATAGAAGGAGTACCACACATAATCAGTGAGTTCTCCTTTCCCTGTGTCGGGCATCCTACTGTGTGTGCCTAATCGTGCAACCTTCCATTTTCAACATGACAAGTTCACCTCTTGTATGTGAATTATTGCTTTTCTATTCATAAAGTGTTTTATCAGACAATCCTACAAAAGAAGTTAAGGGGGAAATATGTTACTGGGTGATTTACACAAGCAATTACTTTACAAATCTGCCAGTGGATTATACTAAACATGTATGAAGAAAGTTTAAGTTTGGAGCGAGTGCTGAGAACGCTGTTTTACAGAGGGGTTTCATTTGCATCACCGTGTATCTCTGAAGATTTTATACTTTACACTTCACCATGTATTTAAGAGTAAAATTGTATGGAAAAAGTTATGTAATTTGAAGTACTTGGGGGGAAGCAGTTTCATCTCTCAAACTGTAAGCA
The DNA here is from genome assembly GCF_000738735.6 of Corvus cornix cornix. NCBI lineage: Eukaryota > Metazoa > Chordata > Aves > Passeriformes > Corvidae > Corvus > Corvus cornix. The sequence goes on along the minus strand of NC_046333.1, from coordinate 139,543,224 downwards.
TTTAACTCTTTTCCAGCTTCTCCCTTAAATAATGTGTTAGTAGTTGCAAGCAAGCAGAATGCATTTATTTGAACGTAAAATCAGCTTAAAACAACTTGCATGGGAGGAAAAGCACACCATATAAAGTCACCTAACTGCAGAAAAATTGTGTCCAAATTCCCAACAAATGTTTACATAGTTTTTAACGCCTACTATATTTGGGATTTTAAAACCCTTTCATAGGAACCTTTTATGTACTGCTTCTCCTTGGATAGAGTTGTTACAGACATGTAGACTTCTGGAAGTTCGTAGTATGGGGAAAACGGAGTATTTCGAATTGAAAAAGTTCTGCACAAGGAGGAAAAGTTGTGAAGGTTTTCTCGGAGCAGTTCAGGGCTGACCCGCGACCAGTATCAAAGCGCGGACGCTAACGGGACTGCTCATCGCACAACCTGGGAACTGACTGCCCACCCGCCTCAGCACCCGCACACAAACGGGGGGCACGGCGCAGAGAGGTGACACGAAATCTGCGGGTGACCCCGAGCAGGGCTGGGGTCTCCCGAGGGCGGGAGCTACTGGAGCGCGTGGGTCGCGCCTTTTATCCCCACCGCCACCTTTCCCAATCCCGTAGGGCAGCCGCGGGTCCCAGTGACAGCCGCGGGCAGAGCCGCCTCCCGCGGGCCGCGCTGGGGGCGCGCCTGTGGCCTGCGGCTATCCCTGCTCCAACTCAGCGCAGGTCCCCGCGGCCGCGGGGCGACGCGCCCCCTCGGCTCGCCCGGCTCAGCGGGCCCGGCCCGCGCTGCCCGTGGCCGTGGCCCGGCGGCGGGCGGAGGCGGCGGCGGGGGGCGGCGCGGGCCGCGCGGCGGGGCCGCCTGCACTGTCTCTTTAAGGGCGCTCCGTCTGGGGTGGCGCTTTCCTCCGCGAAGGCTCCTTTGATATTAATAGTGTTGGTGTCTTGAAACTGACGTAATGCGGGGAGACGGAGGTCCTGACAAGCGATAACAGTCCCGATAACGCGCCGGCCGCCCCGCGCTCCCAGGCCGCCGCCTCGCTGCCGGCGGGGCCGCCGCGCCGTGCCCCGACCCGCGCCCCCCGGCCCCCGCCCCCGCGCCGCACCGCACCGCCCGCCGGCGGGCCCGTCGCCCCCTCCCCGCCGAGCGGGGCCGAGGGGGGAGGCAGCGGCGCCGCGGCCCCCCGCTCCCCCCCCCCCCCCCCCCCCCCCACTCCCCGGCCACCGCCACATAATCCGCGTCCAACTCCGCCGGCAGCAGGAGACGGTTCATGGCTCGCGCCGCGGCTCCACCATCTTCCAGGCTGCCGGGGTTGTTGCTGCCGGTTAATCAACAGGTAAGCGCGGGGGGGCGCGGGCGGGGGCGGCGGGGAGGGCGCCGCGGCCGGCGGGCCGGGCGGGGGCGGCGCGGCGGCGGCGGCGGCGGGCGCGGGGGGGGCGCGCGCGGGGCGGGGGCGCGGCGCCCGCGGCAGCGTGGCGTGTGCCCGGGGGGCCAGCGGAGGGGCACCCCCTCCCCCCAAAAATACCCCCCCCAAATAAAAACAACAACAACAACAAAAGCGGAGGGTGGGTGGGCATAATCCCAGGCAACGGGGGCTGCTCGGATTTCACAGGCTTCTCTCGGTGCATCGCCCCCCCCGCCCCCCCCATCCGCGCCCCCGTTCCCCCCGCCGGAGGGTCAAAGCCATGTGTGATGGCTGGAAATTGGCGACTTCAAAACGGCGGTAGCCCCGCTGGAGTCGGGAGGGTCAAGTTCAGCGGCGGCGGCGGGCAGGGGGAGCAGCCCCCCGGCCCGGAGGCGGGGAGGGGAGCGGCGGCGGCTGCGGGCTGGTGCGGCTCTGCTCTGCCCTCCCCTCCGCGCCGCTCCGCGCCTTATCTCCGCGGCCGCCGGTTCCCCGGCACCGGGGCGCTCGGGGGGAGGGGAAGGGAGACGCGGGGGGTGGAAGTAGAAGACGAGCACAGAGGGTTCGCATCCGATGGGCTGCAGTCGCACAGTCCTGCCGCTCCTGCCGCTGCTGGAAGTTTTAATGGGGATCATGACAAGCGGGGCACAGAGACACCATCATGAAGAGTAGTAAGTTTGGGAAAAACTTTTTTCTTTTTTTTTTTTTTTCCTTTTTTTTCCCCCTTCTAAATTTTTTTTGCCTTCCTATTTTTCCTCTTCTTTCCCTGGGACACACCGGGAGAGGCCGAGTGCGGAGCGGTGCTGCTCCGGGAGGAGGGCTTGGGATCCCTCCCGGTCACACCGGGGTAACAGGCGACATAGTGGTGGTGATTTTTTTTTTTTTTTTTTAGTTTTTTTTTTTTTTTTAATCACAGGCAGAGAGACGTAAAAGTTTTCCCTCTTAAAGGCGAAGCCCCACTGCCAGCGCTGCGTCCCCGCGCCCGTCTCTCCCTGCCTGCCACAACTTCGTGGAGCGTCTCACCTCCCCGCCCCCCCGGCCCGGGGGCTGCGGCGGGGGCTGCCCTCGCTGCAGCCACCCGCGTGTGCCTTTCTAAAGGGAGGAATGAATGGAGGCGAGGCCGGGGCTGGAGGGGCTGCGCGGCGGTGGGCGCTCCGCGGCCGGAGTGGCCCGGGCCGGGCCAGGGGTGGGCGATCGCGGGTCCGGGGCCGTGCAGCGTCTGGCTCGGGGGCTGCGGCCGCTGCGCTGCCCTGGGACGCGAGCGGCTCCCCGAGGGGGCTTGACATTTCGGGGGCTTTGTTTATCTGCCTTCCTGCTGCAAATCACGGCGCTCAAACACCCCGGCACTCCTACGCGGGTTCTAGTGGGGCCCGGTAGTCTCCTTTATCTTTATTTTTCCACGACCGGTTGTGTTTTCTGTCTGCAAATGGCAAACTTCTCCAGTGCACTGACAGAGCTAAGGTGACTTAAGTGATAAGCTGGAGGGACGTCTCCCCTCCATCACGGATTCTCTGCCAGTGCGAGCACCTTGCCTGGTAGAGCAGGAGCCGGGTCACTCCAGAACCCTTTGGGAACCGAGGCGACAAGTCCCTTCAGAGGGGAAAAGATCCTCTAGTAAAGAAAATGTAAGCTGTTCTGCAGACTATGCTGCCTTCACTCTTTTACAGTACGCAGCACGTTTCAAATATTGATGGAAGGAGACAATAATTTAATACATCTCAGGTTATATTTAACCGAGTTCAGTAAATTCTCAAGGAACCATCAAACTTTTTTGTCATTCGGGCTGTCGTCTTCAACTATGCAACTGAATCCTATGGATGTTGGTGGCATCATGTTACTTTCCTGTTGGTTTTAGTAAAAGTTGAACATTTAGAGAAGACTGCCAGAGTTAAAAATGCAAGGGGCAGCAAAGGAAGGTAGTGGTAAGAGCCAGTTCCTGACGTGGACGAAATGAGAATAAAAGTTACAGCAGTCTTCTGAACTGCAGTCTGTGTTTGCCTCATGTTCACAGTCTGTGTGTTAGGTTAGACAGCTCTCTCAGATATTCCACCAGAGTGACATTTAAAAAAAAGCCTCCAAAGGAGTGAAAGTTGGTTTGTTTTTTTTTTTTTTTTTTAAGTACTCTGGGTCTATGAGTAAATACAGGGTTTGTTTGAGAACATCAACTATTTCCTGTAAATTGTGATGCTGACAAGACTGTCTGGAAATGATATCAACACTTTGAAAGATTTTTTTTTCTATTTTAACCACTGAATGAAAGTCTGTTAATAATATGGTCAAACCAAACAAGTGGAACCTTTCTCTGTAAAGAGGAAAAAAAGTATTTTTCTTTTTTGCTCTTGAATAATGTATACCTGCGTGAGGTTTGCCACGAAGAATCAGTAATTCTGAAGTTCAGTAGTGCATCAGTGCCTGTATACAAGTTTATCCTCAGACTGTGACAACAGAAGTCTGCTTCACCTTTTTATAATCAAGGGAGATTAGACATGAGAAAAATAGTTCATAATCCACCCTGTTCTGTCTGATTATCGCTCTTTTTTTTTTTTTTGGTTGAATATAATAACTTTCTCTGTTTGAAACTTTGCATATACATAGTCACAACAAAGTAAGTAAAGGGCAAAGTTGCATCAGCTTTTAAGTTTACATGTTTTGCCTGTGATCCTCTAAAACAGACTCCAAATAACACTGAGCAGTCTTTGCCTGTGAGAGTATGGCTTTTTTTTATTTCATAGCAGTGTTAATAAAAGAAAAGAATGTAAATGACAACTTCACAGATATGAGACCTCTTTGGGCATCAAACACGATGCAGCCAGGTTATCCTTTCATGTTTTTAATGCATTTTTAGTATCATTTATATGGTAGCTTTATGGGTTGACTTACATTTTTATCAGTGAGAGTAAATTCAGTAACATTTGATGAATCCCTAGCAGGATTATTTTCTATAATGTCTTCTCTAGCATTTGTAGTAAACTTCCACAGTGCACACTATTATCAAGCATGCTCTGGCTGAGTGTAAAGAATGTTATTATCCACATATTGTGATAGTGCATTTATAACAGCATAGTCCTAGTTCTTGTCTGTGGACTCGAGTGTCTGTGACATGCAATTGTTGCTTGTCAAATCTGTGTATTCCAATCATATTATATTTTAATGCTAGTTCACACATTGGGTTTTGTATTTTCAAAGCATTGTGCAAACAGTGACTAATTACTTTCTGTTCATGCGAATTACCTCTTTTAGCATTTTATCAGGCAGTTGCTTTGAAATAAAACTATTTTACATTACAGTATGAAAGAGTTAAAAAATTAGCAGAGACATTTAGGAAAAAAACCCAAAATGTAATTACAACCAGGCAACTTTTGGTACGTATTTAAATTTTTCTTTTTATGTGGAACTTTCCTTCTAAGGCTGGGGGGATCATGTGTGTATGAATATTTATGTTTCTTACAAACTCTTGACAATATTTTAATGTAATAATCTTAATAGAAACATTCTCAGATCTTAACTGAAGCCACACTGGCAATATTGCTTTAATAAAGGTTTGTGGGTAACACCGAATACAATATTGTGAGAAAGGTTATGGTTAAGTATTTTTGAACATGATAGGCTGGGAATCTGACAGCCCTTTTTGTTAGGTGAAAGTAAAGTGGAAATAAATTATATTTTTAATACAGTTTCAGGTAGAACAAACTGCCATCTGGTAGTAAAAGTATTGGCCTTGAACAGAAATATATTCTGATTAAGGTATTCTAACTGGTATGTGAAATGAAGCCATTCATTCAGTAAACTGACAACTTTCCAGTTGGTGTTTGCCCTTGCTTAATTTAGTTTCCTCAGCCCAACTAGTGAGGTAGTCTGGGTCTGTTTTTGGCAGTTCTGGGCAACTGTGAACTTGGATATATTTGTCCCAAATATTATACCTCATGAGTTAAAAAACAATTGGTTAAAAAGAATAGCAGGCAGGTATGAGAAAAAAAAGAAAAATGTTTCTTTTTTGTTTCTGAAACTTTCTCAAGTTCTTACCTAGTAAGAAAACAATGTTATTTTCAAATACTGGTGATTAATACTATAACCAGCGTAGTCTGCACCCATCTATTGTATAAATACCATTGCCTGTTGACCTTTGGATACATTAATTACAGCATATCTGGTCTAGGTTCTATTATTTTTGTCTGTCCAGAAGATAAATAAAGGTGCCCTTTCCAGTCCTCCTGGAGAAGAACTCTTTTTCTTGGTATTGTCATGAATTATGGAGTTCTTTTTCCTGCCCTGTGCCAATGAAGTTCTCTTTTGACTTTAAAAGATAAGCTTGCATCCAAAGAGAGAATATTTGATTATTTTAAAACTATTTGTGCTTCAGTTTTTATGGTACATACAAACTTTCTGGGCTTTGCTTTTTTTGGATTGTGTGTTTGCTAATTAAAAGAAAAGCACAATGAATTATCTCAGATGATGTAAAGGATTAAAGTGCAATTACACCATTAAATAGTAAATGTTTACAAGGGCAAGACATGCAACTACATTTTTCAGATCATGCTTATTATTCACTCCTTGATGCTACTTTGCACCTAATCAATAAAGGGCCTCCCAGAACGCGGCTCCTTCGCCCGTTGTATATGTGCCCAGAACGTAAGAAACGCTGCTGGGGCAGAGGAGCACAGGGAGGGGAGGGAAGTGCTGGCATATTACTCTGACTTCTTGTCATGCAGACCAAGGCTCAAATGAAACACGGAGCAATGGGAGGATAGCTCCCCTAGTCTCGATTTAAATCCCCAGTGGACATTTTGCCACACACCAAAAGTGTTGCACAACCGAACACCATTCCACTTGATGTGTCGTCCAGAGTCAGAGGAGCCTCTTATTTGGCATCATGGGGTTTAGAAGACTGTGATTTAGGTGAACTGGCGCAGCTGTGTGTAAGAAACTCTGTTTAATAGCCATTATGTTTTATTCATGTTCTGTGCTATCGGATTCTTATTTTCTAGTACCTTTAAAGTGGTTCTTTAAACTTTTATAATAACACCACCAGTGAAAAATACATCTAAAAATTTAATAGAACTTGCCCATCCTTCTATCAGTGATTTTTAATATGGTCCTGCTGCATTAACTGAGGAATCTTATTCCTGATGCGGATCTCTGTATGTGGATTTAGTAAAGCTGTAGAAAGAAAATACTTCATTAAAGGCGTAGCTGCCACGAGTGGCGCTTCCGTAGGACGTTTCTGCAGAACCCAGTTGGTTCCACCCCGTAAAGGTCGGTGGAACTTTTCTGTCTCGTAAGGGATGTGTGTGAGTACAGCAGCTACAATAAGATTTTCTGACTTGAAAATAGAGTTATTTTGAATTGCAAAGTTTAGTCCTAACAGTAATTTTTAGTTTCTTAGCTTCAGTTGATGCATGTCTAATTTCTCATAAGTCTGCTTTCTTTCCAGCCTCAGATCATCTTTTTTCCTTTAAATTTATTTTAAAATATTTAATTTTTAAAACATTACTAGCCCTTTAAAAACCTGTAATAAATGCTTTACAAGTGGCTAGACACCTTCCCTGGTGGTTTAATTTATACAAGCAGGAAACTTTCTCTCCTTCTTTCTCTCTCTCTTTCTTGTTTTCTTTAAACCAACTGACGTAATGCCAAACTTTGCTTTAAAAGAACAGACAGAAGTAATTGGTAGCTTTTAACTTTTAATAATGTTCTGGATTGGTTTTAGTGGCCAAACTGCATTTTTTTAAAATATCAAGTAAAAACGGGCTTGTGGCCTAAGGAAGAAAGGCCCTGTTGATGCAGTTATTTTTATTCTTGTTTTTCAATCTGTTATTAAAAATCTTTCCTGCTGAGCTCTGCTGGATTTCTCCAATTGCTCTTTGTGATGGCTGGTGCATTTCAGGTTACGGTAACTTAAACTGTTTTTTGATTTTTATTTTTTTTTCCCCATGGACACTTTGAGATGCTTTACCCTTTTTTTTTTGTTTTGTTTTTATCTGATTCCCCCCAGCATTCCTTCTGTCTTGTCCAGCACCTGACTCCTTCTTTCGGAGAAACAATTTATTTTGATTCAGAGAGGAATAATATGTTAAACATACCTTTGGTGGCAGTTCAATGAATATTATTTTCCTAGTATGAGTGTGTTTTACACCTGCTAGTGACGCTGATTAGGAAGATACTCACTAGGCATTGCAGAGATCTTATCTTACAGTGTGTCCACTTTCTGTGTGTTCTCCACCCCATGTCTTAGAACTAAATGAGATTTTAAAATATGTTTAGTAATAGTTTCAAGTGATCTGTATCTATTTGTATTAACTAGATATTAGAAACAAGAAAACCCAACAAAAGGATTTTTTAAAATAACCTTAAAATCCAGTCAACACACTTTTTCCTCATTTCTTTATTTTGTTCAGGGTTTTCTGGGTGTTTTCCTTAATTTTTTTTCTACATCTGCTTGGGTTCTGAGCACAAGCTAACTTTCTGCAGTAAAAGACAGAGTTGGGCAATAGACTTTCTTGACGAAGTTGACGTCAGGACGACTTCATAAGTTGGCAAGTAGGAAAATCGTTCAAAGACTGAGTTGGCTTGTGCCAGTTTTCCCTTCCTTTAGGGGAGACACTCCACCCAGTAGGAGGTTACCCCACCCAATGTGGAGAGCTATAATTCAGTGGCAACACTTTAAATGTCAATCCTCCCTAGGGTTTAAACCCCAGACTTGTCTTGCCTCAATCTTCATATTTAATCTAACATTCAATCTGTTGAAGTAACATCTCATCTTCATAAGCACTTTTGGGGCCTGATCCTGCAATTCTCTTTCTTGAAAAATACTCGCTGTCGTCAGGGGGACTTTTGGATTCAGTAAAAGCTGCAGGATTGGCCTCTGCAGAGTTGTGTGTGTCTGTGTCTGTCTGTCTGTCTGTAAGATTGTGTCTGCCTGATGAATGTTGTTTAAGATGAAATTGCTAAATACTTAAAAATCTGAAGAAGTCCTGGAGTCGTAATGCTGTAAAACAGATCTTCCGCAATAAGTGAAGTGTACTTATTTTTATTTTAGCATTTTCCCAGGTTGAAATATGATTTTAAAAGGGTCCAACTCTGAAGAATTTAAGGCATTTTTGCCATTTTTTTCTGTATTTCTCTATATCATGCCATAGACATATTTTTGAATACCGCTTTTAGCAATTTTTTCATCTATCATGGAAAATGAAAATCACAGCCTGTAGCTTAGTGCCCACAGTAGGCATTGGGTACTTGGACAATACTGAGAACACTCAAGGAAAAATTCATTTTTGGTGTATGTTCAAAGTGAAAGTGCAATTTTTATAGGTACATTTTACTTCATCATGGTGTCTATTCTCAAGCATCCTTTTCGGATCCCCCATTACGTTTAGCAAGGCTGACAATGCAAGAGGGAATGTATAATTTGATACTGTAAAAACGTTACAGAAAAATCGCTGGTGTGTTCGTCTTTCTGTAATTTGAAAATATTCCAGCATTTTTAGTTTACTAATATATCTGGGAAAAAAATGTCTGTAAAAGGTGATGCTAAAAATCATCAGTGTGCTTATGTTTCTCAGCAAGATTTACTTAAACAGTGTGCTTCAGTTTTGCCTCAAACCATTTCAAGCCACCTCTGATCCAAGAATGTACCAGTTCTTAGTTCCTGGAAGATTAAGCATGACAGTTTCTGTTATATAATGAACAGCAGCATTGTTTGAACAAAGGTAACATATTTTGATTTGTGTACCTTTTTTTGGCAGCTGGCACTAGAGTGGGTCTAAAATGAGTGGTGATCTAACAGTGTAAACATCTGAATGTTCTTGAAACACACAGTATAGATGTGGTGTGTTTAAATCATTGGATCTATCTACCTGTATTATATAGAATGTGTATGTATGTGTATATACAAAGCCGTAAATGGTGTGTTCTGCTATCTGTAGCCTTCAAATGTGTATCCTTTGGGTATTCCTGACCTACTTTGCAAAGTCTGCAAGTCTGAAGTACATACTAAAACTTAAAAAATTAAACATACAGCTTGGTGATTCAAAAAAAGAAAAAAAGGGGAATTTTTGCTAGTAGTTAATTAAAAAGAGAAGAAAAAAAGGCATGGTCTGCCTAGCCAGGTACCTTGCAGTCTGCTTTTGAATATCCCAATATACCAGTGACTTTACAAGGATTATGTTAAAAAACAAAATCTCAATTTATCTAGAAAAGGTTGAAGTAGATACTGAAGTTAAGTATCGCCTAAAATTCCTATATTCAGACGTGGTTTTAATGTTTAGTGGAAGTTAAATGAGTTAGGATAAAGCAATTTTCTTTTGGGAGTAGAAGGGTTTCAGTGTTTTTAACATTTGAGTCTTCTTGGCTTTCTCCCACACCACTCTTCAGGCAGAAGCTGTGAGATATATGAACATAATCAAAAACTTACTATGCAGGTGAAACATTGCTTCATGAATTCAGTTAATGAAAGAAGGATAACTCCAGTTTCCTAACCTGAATGTACTTTGCTTTTCTATTTAGAGTTCTCAGTGTTAGGTGTATTAAATACGCTCATCAGATGTTGGCCAGCTGCAGTTACAGAGTACAAACCAAAAATGCAATACATGTGGATCATTGCTGAGCCTTTTCCTCCTGCACGAATAGATACGGACACACATGCACACACACGGTTAATAAACTAAACCTTGCCCCAAATACCTGAGGGAAAAGCTTGTGAAAATAGATTAGCCTTACCATGTGCCTTGCAGGTAAACAGTATCTGCCTCTGCTAGAGCAATGGGAGAGGAGAGCTGCTGAGCAGAGGCTGCCTGCTCGTGCCGCCCTGGCACCCAGCTCTGGAGGCTGAAATCTGGGGGTCCTCAGGAAAAATTACACCTCTCATTTCAGCTGTTACAGTGGTAGGAAGGAAGAAACAGTAACTCATGTCTCCCATCTACTGTGTACACTGTTTTCTTTCTATGGCCTGCTACAGACATCTGAAATTTATGCCATCCAATTAGTCTCCTTTTACGTTCCTCAGAACTAGAGTTTTCTTTAGAACTAAACTCCTATTTGCATGTTATGTCTATCATGAAAAAAATTAATAGTGTAATGGATTAAATTAATCCTGTAACAGTTGTTTGAGCATACTGTAGGAATGTAAATAATTTTGTGGCATTGAGCTCATATTTCCAATCTTATGGGGGGTAAGATCAGAAGTTATCAACAGCGTATATCTTGAGTCATTCAGCTACAATAAATCTTCTAACAAATACCCACCCTTTGCACACCCAGAGTTATTCTCCAAGACTGTTGAAACTCTGCACACACCTGTATCTTCTTACATGTAAGTCCGTATGTATGACTAGTAGATGTATCTTCAGCTACAATCAGATAGTATGTTAGGCTACAGCAGTGGCAATCAAAGTAGTCCACAGACAAAAAGTTTGATTGCTGCTTGATTGCTGCTGGCTGTGTGGCCCTCAAGGTTGTCTTTTGCCTGCAGAAAGTCCCAAAAAATCATTAGTGGAAAAGAAGTGTGGAGTATGGCACTGAATCCAGCTCTGCTGGAACTCAGGATACAAAGCATTAAATGCCTCATCAATATCAGGTCAGAAGTGATCATGCATAATTCACGTCCATCTAGGTGTCATTCTGTCACGTGTAAGGTATGCTCTGCCTCTGTTACTGCGTCTGTTTCTCCCTCATGCAGATCTCTTCGGCTGCTTTATACACATACATCCATTCTAAAAATACATGGAAATGGAAGTCCATCTGTGTTGCATAATTTTTTTACAAAAACACCAGTGTTTGTATTGTTCTTTCTCTGAGCCCTTAATGAGTTTAAAGAATTTAATGTGACTTAATGAGGGTTCGTATTCTGTTTCTGACACAGACACTAATGAGGGAAAAGTAGAACAAATTGAAAACCAACTTTTGCTTGCTAGTTTCATGATGTCATCAAATGCAGGATATTACAACTCCTGGAAAAATTTACAAATCTAGGCAAGAATCCATTTTGCATCACTGCCTTTCAGTTGTTTGTGACATGAGGTTTGCTAGCAGAAAAACAAAGCTAAACATAACTTGGGGTTTTTTTTTATGTTTAGGATGGTTTGATTTTTTTGGCAAATGATTTTTGGAAAAGTGAATCTAACCTGCTTTGCCTGTCAACCCGGCAGAAACTTCGACACTACCAAAGATTGACCAAAGATTGATTAATCCCTCTGATTATGGCCCTGATCTGCCTCTCTACTTGGAAGGGACAAAAATTCTTGTAGCTTCATCTAGAGTAAGATCCAGTCCTCAATGGGTGATGTCTAATTCTGTTGCAGCTTACTGAGAGGGAACTGTGATTTTTGGGGCTTCATGTTACACTAGAGTAACTTGTGTTACTCTAGTAACTTTATAGCAGTTTCCCTGGACTAAGGACACAGTAACAACATTTTGTAAGGCATCACCTTGCTTTTCTCTTGCCCCACTCAGGATGGTCAAGGAGCATTTCACTGTGTGAAGCTGCCCTTCTGCAGGACCACAGTTGGTCTGTCACCTTTAAAAGCAATTATTGTGGTCGGAAAACAGTTGACGTCCCAAAGGGGAATGAAAACTAAAAGTGGGTTTAGGAAGTACATCTTCTTCTGAGCCGTGCTGCTACTCACTGGCTTCATGGGCATGCTTTTATCTTGTCCTCACCAACTTCTCTCCGAAAGGCTTGTAGAGATAGCAGTGAAGAACAGCAGTGTAGAAATAGTGACTGAAGGTCTGGTATGACAGGTACATATCTATGGAAGCAGGCTCTAATGCCCTCACCAGGTTACATGCCATGCCATCAGGGTATTTTTGTCAGGCCTAGGGAAGCGGCGACTTTCATAATCCACAAAATGTGCTTTTGATATAACCAAACTGCAGAAAGTTGCAGCATAGTACATAAAATGTATTTTTATAACATCTGATTTTTTTTCAGCAGTTGTATTTTTAACAATATCAGGTAAATTGCACAATGTGTGATTTCTTAGGTTGATGTTAACCATTGGCTCTTGTGTGAGGAATTTTATTGCTCTGCATTTTATTTTTTTACAATTTTTGTTGGCTTTATATTTTTAACTGCAACAAGAGATAGCTAAAAAAATGAATAATAATTTGAATTGGAAATATGGGCATTTTTGACCAACTTTCATGAGCATTTTCATACAAACAGAAGAAGTAACTTGTTCGGTTGGTTTTTATGTATGTATAGGTGTGTTTGTGGTTTGTTTTTTTTTAATATAGGTTTTCATAATTTGGTAGTTCAACAAACATGAGTATATTCTGAAAATATTTCTCACAAATGACAGGTCTGTGTTGATAGCTTGTAGGCAGACAGCATCTAGAGCTGCAAAACTATCTTCTGGAGTTTTAAAACACTGGAAAGTAAGATTTATTGGACCTTAAATATCCCAATGGTGCAGATTTATTTGGTGTTCATGGCAGTCTCGACTTAACTTTCCTTGGAGATTTTTTGTGGTACTGCATTATCTAAGGAACATTTAAAATCGTTTGTCTAGTGTTTTTTTTCCTTCAGTCATTCCTCAATTTTTATTTGTGCAAGTGAAAATCTTTACTAAGAAAGATGACCTGGCAGCTCTGCTGAACTTTACGTTGCAAAACATTTTACCTGAATAGGACAAAATTAAGAATCTGAAAAACTGACATTTTAAAAGATTTTTGTATCTATAATGACGCATGACAGTGGCTAGTTGTCAATGGGAAGGAGTTTAAAAAATACTTACAGGAGAAAGAAGCAGCAGCTGTGGAATTGATTTTAATCGGTTGAAAGGAGACTCATGGCTAAGCAATTTTACCTTCTTGGGTCTTCAGAATTTATTGCAAATAAGACATATGCCTGAATAGAAAGAGAACTAGGATATTGTAATATCCACTGTGACATGAAGTGCTCTTACTACACATGAATACAATTTATTTATTTTTTCTCTCTAGCAAACTGTGACTTCTTTTGTCAGAAGGAATTTCAGATTAGTCCCTACCAGAGAAATGCTGCTGTAAACCCGGCACTCCTCACCTGTATCTCTGTGCCGTGTGATTGTCTGTGGTAGTTTTTCACAGAGTTGCTGTGCTGCTCTCAGTCCAGAATGGGACTGCATTGACTTTACTTTTGCAGAAAAAGTACATTTTCTTAGAAAATGCACTACATGAAAGAAGGAAGGGCAAGGAGAATGGAGAGAGTGCTCTGATATATGAGCTGAGATTATGGATGTTGTAATGCTGTTTTTTTGTAGGACTATAGAAAAATCACATTGGGACCAAAGTTCCCGTGGATTACCATGCAGTATTTATTACCATTTTCCTGTGTTTTCCCTGGTTAGGATCTAATCCTTCAATGTCTGGAGCTGCATGGAGTTAAGAATTTGTCCATTCAGAGAGGAAAACCTTGCCAGCTATGGGATTTCACTGTTTCACTACCTGTATTTATTTATTCCCCCCTCTAAAATTTCTGAGAGCAAGGGGATTGAGAGTGGAAGGCAGAGATGGAGGACAGGTAAACTGGGGGAATAGCAGGAGCACGTATCTGCTCAGTAAATAGTGTTTACTGATGACTGTTTACTGTCAAGCAGATTACTGCAGTTATATTTCTATGAGGCAACCCGCATGCAGCCAGTGCAAAGGAATGAAGCGAAGTCCTGTGCAATTCTGAGGTAACTAAAGGATGTGCTTGTGACATACTTCTAGCAAAAGCCAGTTTTGGTTGCCCGGTACCCTCCTCGAATGTTATAATTTTGCGAGTGACACATTTGATTATGAGCAGCCATCAAAAGTCTCATAGGCATCTTGTTTGGAAGAAGAATGTGCTTGAATTAAATATTTGCAGGTCAGAGAAAAATGTTGATTTGTTCTTTTAACTTGTCACCTTCCTGGTCTTTTTCAATTTGTTCAATAGTTATTCAGTTTTGGAGTTTATTTAAAAGAGATGATAAAGTATACACTTTTGCATTCCTTACTTGTGAAGAGCTTCCATTTGCTTCCTTGGGAGAGTTGGTCTGAGCAAGAGCTGCTGCCTGCTTTTGCCTTGATATGGATAGGATGTGGTTAGTATAGGGGTCCCCTCATCCTTCAAGCTCCCTTATTGCAATAAACTCATTGCTTCATTGGGGAAGAGATTTTCAATCTGATTTTCAGTCTGATTTTCAATCTGATTTTCAATCCATTCTGTCAGCTTTTAGGGAACAGTACAAATTGTCTTACTAGAGCTGACAGTAAGGAAAAGGAAGGAAATCTGGCCAATATTTTTACCTCTGTGTTAGGGGGAATAAGGTATAGGAAGCCTCTGCTTAGCTTGCCTGGTAATTTTTTGGTTATCGTCTTCTCATGATGGAATATGCACATAGAAAAAACATAGAAGTTAATGTTTACTTTTTAGACGCTTTGTCATCAAGCATAGAGAACTGACAGTTTCATGGTTAAGTGCCTAAAGTTGTTTTTGGCTTCGCAGTTGTTGAATTAATCACTGCAAAGCTAACTAATTGTGTACCTTTTAAAGCTTCCCTCCCTATTTTTTTTAATGAAAGGGAGATATTTTGCTCTTTTTGACTTTGGAGTTGGGCTATCCCATTAACTACTAGCAGCAAGCTCTTCAGCTTTTACTTTTTTGAGAGTTACCTCAGGAGTCATTCTAGTAGATAGTGAATTTACTTACTGATCCTGTTATTTATAGCCTTCAGTGCCCATGCTATAGAATGTGCAAAGTGTTTTAAAAAAAGTGTTTTAAAAATACTTTTTGCAGTTGTACAGAAAAAGCTGGCTCTTTAATTCTGAGTTCAGATGGTACTACTGTTACTGTTTTGATTTGTGGGAGACGTTATCTTGGTGTCTTACTGAGATTTTTTATAGCCAAAATTTAGAGTTTAAATGGATGTTTTTTTTAATTTTTTTTCCTCCTTAAATGTTACACATGGACAAAAAAAAAGGCAAGGATCTCATATTTATATGTCAGGGTTGATGGAACTGCAGGCTAGTTAAACTCCTTGGTTTTAAAGAAAGATGAAAAAGTTGCTGCAAAGATTAGCTTAATTTCTGTCAACAATTTTATTAAGACAAAGACAGAATAAAAGGCTAAATGGACAAAGTTGGGATTTTTGCCACTTGGTTATTTTTTTCTGAAGCTGTGTAAGCTTTTTTCTTTTTGATGAAAAATGAATGTAGAATTCAGTGTTTCCCACAGGAGCACCTTCACAGATTTAGCATAAAGAAAGTGCATTTTAATTCAAAGACACTGGTACATTTCTTAAGGCTTTGAAAGCAGTAATCCAACAGGTATATAAAGCTCTAATGATAAATATGATGATATTTTGTATCTACTGTTGTTAAAATACGTGGTTTATTTTAGTGCATGTTTAGAATAACATAGTTTATTTAAGATACCAAATTTATTCTTCATTTTGAATACAACTCTCTTAGCTTCTCCGTTTGCGTTTTTTATGTCAGCTGGCTCATTTCAACTCAAAGGTTTCACTTCAAGAACTTTTAATAATTTAGAAAGAATCTCTAATTGCAGTTGGAAATTTTGTATATATAACTAAACTAACAAGTCTGTTTATTGTGTGGGAGAGGCTCCAGCGATATTATCTATCTTAGGGTCCACATTATTGGAAGGCAGAACTAATGACAGTGAGTCATGCACACTGTATATTAATGTAGTCGACTTTCAGCACTATATAAATAGCATTGTAAGTACACACCTGCAGAGTGTCTGCAGTTACATGGTCATCGCGCAAAGTCCCTCTGTGCTCTCCTAATGTATATCCAGTATATATCTCTGCGTGTATCACACCTTGCTAACCCAGGCAGCATACTGCAGCTGCTGTTCCTCTCGAAGAGGTGTCTGTAAAATGAACACTTGCAAAACCAAAATTTTGGGATGGCTTTAAGCGGAACACGTGGGCATACTGTTACTCAGTCTTTTACTGACTGTGCTGCACAAGATGAGCTGGGTGTCAGTCTGAAATGTAGGCTGGTCCTCTGAATAGGGCAGAAGATAAGGTGCGACTTCTGTAAGTGGGAGGTTTCTTGGCTTCCCAAAGAGGGATGTAGTGAAGAACTAGTCAGAAAAAAAGACATTATTTCTATAAAAAGTCTAAAAATGTGATAACTACACTAGCAGCATGTTCTTTAATTTTCATCGACTGCAATAGCAGGGGCCTTTTCCTTTATTTCAGCAAGCAGCCCTGGCAATGCCATCAGCTCCCCTGTGGTGTTTGCATACACATATTCAGGGTAGCCTGAAATCTAAATACGAGTTGCTGGGTGCCTGCGGTAGCTGAGGCACTTTGCCTCCGCTGCACCTTGGAGCCTGTTCAAGCTCGTGGTAAAAATCCTCGGCTGCTCACAGGGCCCAGTTTTTCCATGGGGCTAGAGAGGCTGCTGGTTCAGGAGAGACCACCGTGTCCCCTGGCCACCTTCGTAGGGGTGGCTCTTCTCTCTGAGCTGTGCCTGCCCCTCTGTGGTGGCCCTGCAGCGTCCTTTGATCAACTCCGGCTGGCTCCCGTCCCGGGGACGCTCCTTTGGGTTTGCCCGTGGCAGCTACCGCACGTCTGGGAGCATGGCTGGGAGCTGGATGCTCGGGCGCCTGTTGAATGTGCCAAGTGGGGGTGAGTGCTGGGTTTGGAGCCGCCACCCCCTCTGCAGCAGGGCGTGCAGGTGGACCCCATGTTTTGGGCTGCAACTGATGATGTCCATGGTGTCCCCGGGGAGGGAGAAGAGCCCCTGTCTAGCACCGAGAATGCTGGAGGGCAGGAGGGAGAGGGATCTCCTTTTTAAAAGGAGTTGGTTTTTTTCTCACCCCTGTTCTTTATTCATAAACCTAACGCAGTTCCACAATTCCCAGACATGTAAAGCTGCAGGGCTTTTTTTGTTTTGTTTAAATCTTTCTGAACCAGCCAAATTTTTGAGGTTGGCACGAGGTGCAGCCAGTACCATGGCCTTCCAGGGCTTGCTTGGTCTAGAAGTCTGCAGATGTTTTCTGCTGGATCTGACTCTTAATGAACAAAAATGATTTTGGCGTCCTTATTTATTTATTTTCAAGGGGAAAATGTGGTTTAAAGCGTTGATAATTATGTTTTACATGAACTACTCAGACTTTATGTGACTGTATGGGAAAATGAATGCTCATCAATTTAAAAAAAATTTCTTTATTCATAAAGCATTCATATTTAAAGTGATCTGCCTTTTTTTCCCCCTCCTCTCCTTAATGAAAACATGGTTTGAGGAGTATTACAAATAATTGTGTTTTTTAATTACATAGAGTTCTGCATCAGAATTCTTGAAGATGGCCCACTGTGATCCTCTGGTGAAAATACCAGGGCTTTTCAAAAGCTTTATAATTATCTGTTCTCACTGCTCCTCTCTTTGCAATATACACATAGTAACTGAAAAAAGGAGAAAAAAAATATTCCAGGAGGGATCCACCTACACATATGCATAGGTCAGGCACATACGTCTCATTCAGAATGATTATTTTCTTTTGCGGCGTCAGGTAGCACTTCCCACCATCAAAACCCAGCTTGTGTGCTCTTTCCGAGGGAATACTTATCGCAAAGCTGCAGCGCATTTTAATCAAGGTTCCCAGAGTAGTTTACAAGCAGTAATTGCCTCTTAAGGACAGGATGAAGTATTATACCCATTGTACTGATGGGTGAGCCAGGGCACAGGGAATCTAAATAACTGTAGTGTTAGTGAGCCAGTGGCAAAGCTGTGATCAGAGCTTTGGTGCCTTCACTCCTGGTGCTGCTAAGATACCTCCCCTTCAACCCACCAGTCTTCCTTTCTTAAATGAAAAAAAGTCAGACTTTGACATCTTTTATTCCATATTATATGGAAATGTTGGACTTGCTCTGAAGTTGATGTAAACCTGCATGAATGTGCTCTTGTTTTATGTGTTTGCAAAGTGTGAAGGCCCTTGTGGCAGGACTTCCCTTGAATTCTAAACGTTATGCTTTGTTGCTGTCTTCCATGGCTTCGGTAAGCCACTGGATCATCCCCAAAATAGCTCCCGTGGTGTCTGTTACGGATGTATCACTGCACTGTGAGTGACAGAAAGAATTCCACTTTTCAGCACAACAGTTCACTTGCTAAATGATTCCCCAGCATGATACATGCTCTGTCTTGTATTTAATTATCTTTTAATTATCAAAGCAGTAATTAAGTTGTGCATAAGAAGTGTATGGATCAATAAAAACAACTAAAAATTATGAAGGCGCTGACAGGCAGAGTCCAGCCGTTCTTTGGATGTTAGTTTCCATTTTTCTGAAAAAGCTTTTGTCTTTTTCTTGAGAACATCAGAAAAAAGGATTTAGGTTCTTACTATTTATTCCTAGCTGATGATGATCATGCATACAGTCTCAGTGCTTTGCAAAAGGTGGTGTGAGTGCTAATGAAAGTTTGTATTGGAGTAGTCCCTAAGAATATGATCATTGTTACAAATTTATTAAAACCATGAAAGATTTCCTGTCCTAAAAAGTCTGCCAGCGAACGTCATAATCATGAGTGGGCAGAACCATGTGGTAGGTTTGACTGAGCCCCTTTGACAATTATATCATTTATTTAACTGTCTACCTTTAGAAGTTGGGAGGTTCACCTTTGGTTTCAGAGGCATGCTGAAACTCTCGAGCTGCATACATGGTGAGGGCAATAGAATAGCAGAGTGCTCGCTTGCCTTTAACTACTAAATAATGTGGTTGCACATGACACAACAAGAACAGAGCTATAATCCTGCCCTGTGAAGCAGGTCACATGTTTCAGGTTCTCTCTGTAATGTATGCAAAGTAGCTGCTTAAATCATTACGAGTGTGTAAATCACCATCTTCATAAACAATACCATCAAGGTACAGTCAGGCAACATGTCTCCTATGGGTTGACTGGAGCTGGAATTTCTTTCAGATGTTGAGGAGGTACGTCAGTGCATGTGAAGCAGATCTGTTGCTGCAATGTGGTCTCTGCAATGTTTTGGCTTTCTAATGAATATTGCTAAGTCTGCCTTCTTCACACTGAAGTGCAGTGAAAGGAAGAGGACGTGAATGAGGCAAATGAGCAGCTTGTATGATTCAAGGCTTCCAAGAAAAATTTGCTCCTTTTTCCTATGGCTTTTTAAGTCACGCAACTGATACCCATTTATTTCTCTGCATAAGTTTAGTAAGTATTTGAAGCTCATGTTCCTATGTCTGTTGTGCATTTGGGGAGGAAAAGATGTGTGGAGTGATGTGTGAGAATTGTATCTTCTGTTTTAGCTATCATTTCCCCGTATAGGCTATGATACTTTTTTTTCTGTTTTTCTTTAACATGCCGATGTACTTTGTGTAACTCCTAAGTAACACTCCACACCTCTTTAACGCAAAGCTGACTAGTTCAGTGCTGAGTGAAACTGAAAGCGAGACTAATCTTAAGAACCCTGCTGTACTTCTGTATAAAGTATAAATATGTGCCATTATCACTATTATTTGTTTGTCATTTTTATTATTATTGGAGCTTGTATTTTCTGGGGGGGGAGAAGTAGGCGCACTGTATTATCACCTCCCCACCCCCAAATGTTGTATTTTGAATCACTCTAAATAGTTGTTTGGGGTGTCTTTACTGCAGTGAATCATGTCTTCAGTATCTGTTTTAAGCACACCTGTGGTGAGTTCATACTAAGGCAATGGAACCTTCTTTCATTTGCTATCGTGTAATACTTTTGCAGCATGTGAAATGCCCCTGGTTTATAAACGCAGGTAGACCTTCTATGCTGAAATCCTTCCCCTCAAATGTGTAAGGATCAGATAGTTCTGCTTAAAACGTGAATACAGAGATGGTAACTCCAAAAATGCAGTGTAGTCTCCTTTTGCTCAGAGATACTCTGGCTCTGAGTTACAATTATCCAACACAAATTTCAGAAGAAATACCAGTGAAATGGCACTAGTAGAAGTATTGATACAACTAAAGATGCTGGCAGCGGCCATCTGGTCTGTAAGTGCTACTGGAGCATCGGTTTTCCTACTTCCTATGTCTGTGCTGTGTCCTTTGGTGGTGGGAAGAAAAACTCAAGGAGCACTCATCAACTTTCAGCACATGTGGAGACAAAGCTAAAGAGCAATGGCATCCCCAAATGCATCGGCAATTTGCTGAGAGCCTGCGGGCTGCATCTCATTTGCATTAAAAATACGGAGATCGCTCCTGCCTTTATCTTGACCAGGGGGACGTGGCTGGTAAGGGCAGCAGGGCCCAACACGGCTTATTTTACCTGGATCCCCGTGGGCTGCGATCAGCTATAGCGCCACGGGATGGGACATGCCCTTGCCCGGGGGACGCGTCCCCGCGGCGGGCGGGGGCCCAGCGCAGCCGCCCCCGGCCCTGTCCTGCCCAGCGCAGGGCTGGCTCCCCCGACCTGCCGGGCTGGGGGTTACGGGACCCTCCGCTGAGCGTTGGCAGCTCGGTGGGCTGGTCTCTGCCAGGGCTTTTCCATCGAGGCCTGGATGAAGCCCTCCTCGGCGGAGCGCGGAGCTGCTGCTTTGCTCTGTCAGGGGCTCTACGGAGGGCTGGGGGAGCCAGTGCCCCGCACAGAAACGCTTTTGTGTGTTTTTGAACCAGTTTGATAATGAAAGACAAATTTAAAAAAGGAAAGGAAAAACCCCCCAGCTTGGGCCTTTCAATAGAGATAACTGTTATCTCTTATAAAAGTCTACATAAGTGTAAGTAATTGCCTGCACTTGGCTCTGGTACAGTGGAAAAGCTGTGATCAGCAAACCCGCATTGTACTGGGCATGTAAGGGGAAGTTATTGGATGATACGGGACGTGTTGGCCTTAATGCCTGTCCTGCCTCCCCTGCCTTGTTTACTTTCTTTGCAGGTCTTTTCGAGGCTTAATAACAGTGCTTAGGGAATAAGCGGGGGGGTACCGCGCTGACTTTGAGCGACGAAAGTTTTCTTGGGGTAGCCCTTAAAAATAAAAAGAAAATAAAGAGAAGCCCGGCTGTGGTGCGGCGTCAGTTCGGCAGCCTTTGTTGAGCGCTGAAGTTCTGTGTGCGTGTTGTGAACGAGCATCAACGGGGAGCGCGGGCGCGGGACGGGCTGCCGGGACTCTGCCCGCCGCGGGCCGCGCAGGGAGGGCACGAAGAGAGGCTTCCCCTTCCCGGTCGGCCCCCGGCAGCCGCAGCAGCGCCGTCGGTCGGAGCTGCAGGCACTGAGTGTGCCTGTGTCCGTGTGTCGGGGGTGCAGGGCTGCGGGTCACGTTTGCAGTCGCATGAAGCGCTGCGCCGCGCAGCCGCCTCTCGCGTGTGTGTCCGTGTCCGTGTGCCAGCGCTGGCTCCCTTATCGCAGGAAGTGTTGCGGAAAGCAGTTGCTCCCTCTCTCTGTGCCCGGTTTCCAGAGCGCGGCGATTAACCAGTCTTCCCCCCGCGCTGTCACTCAAGTGCTGGGCAGAAAACAGCAGTCACGGTTGTCTCGCTCCAGCTTCAGGACAATCCTCTCTCCCTCTCTCTCACTCCCCCTCTCTCTATCCCTCTCTCCCTCTCCTCCCCCCGCCCCTTCCCCAATAAACTTAGATAAAGCCATTAGAATGGATATAGTCTCTTTTTGGTTTTGTCCTTCCTTCTGAATGCTTTTATATACACATATATACATAAAACTACATTTTGTTTTATACTATATATATATATATGTGTATATATATATCTATATATAAACAATAGATGTATGTGTCTGTATACATAAATTCCAAAATTCTATTCTGCATTCTGTAGTGATAAGCCTGAAGCAAGTACAGCTTTTGCTGTTCATAGGCTGGCTGTTTCAGGGACATCTTTGGAAATCACTTTGTTGTCCACATTTTATGGGTACTTTATTATAAGGAGGATGTGAGTCCACTCAATTTGCATGGAAAAAAACCCTCAAAACCCAGCAGTCTAGATTGAAAGGGAGATACCAGGATAAATAATTTTTCTCATATAATCGTCTTAGAATTGACTTGTGATATTTCTTTAAAAAATCCCATCTTAAACTGGTATTTTATATTTGTACTATTAAAACCCCATAGTGTGGAGGTCTTAAGATACTTGCATGTTCAGATACTGTGTAACATCTCAATATATAAAATGAGTATGTCAAGAAGCCCAGAGACTGGGATTCCCTTTTAGAAAATTAATTCTTTAATATATTTGTTTCTAGATTGTGGTCTGCAGACACTTATAATCATGGTATGATACTGATCTGCAGTATCATATCATTCATTTAGGGGTTTTAATTAAAAGTTTGGTGTGAGGGCTGCATAGTGGTTCCCTGTTATGTTTGAAGTTTGACAGTGGCCCATGATCCAAAAATTTAGGAATGTTCATTCAGGAGAATTAAGAGTCCTAAATCATTACATTTTGCTTTCATTTCATCCTGTAATTTTTTTCCTCTCCTTTCAAACATGATTAAAACCAATGAGAAAGGAAATATTTGAAGTGATTTGCAAAGTTATTTGATTTCTATAAAATTACGTGGTGTGATGTGCTGTAAGTGCCAAACTACAGACAGACTTTCAGCTTCTAAATTAAGTACACTTTTTTTGTTCTGGTTTAAGCCCATTGAGACTTCTGCCAGTTAGGTTTTTCTCTTCTGTGATCATCTCGCACATAATAGTCTGATGTTGCAGATGCTTGCAGGAGCATAGCAAAACTGGTAGCATCATGTATGTGGTTTGATTTTTAATTTATAGTATATTAAAGCATATTTCTATCCCGAAAGATGTTATATGAAACTACTGCAGTATATATTGAAACAGTCTCTGGACTCCTAACTAATCTAATATGAATAACCAAGGTACGCAATAATTAATGCTTAAGGAAAAAAAAGGTTTTCTTTAAAATTTAAAAGAAGACTTAAATATACACCTTTTAAAAATAGGACTTTCAGATTTTTATCGGTGTTAAGGTCTAAGTCTACACAGCATTATGTACTGTTTGACTGTGTATATTTACCTCTTTGCTACCAAAGTTTTAAGTAATGTCACACCACAGTCCTGGTGGAAATGGCTATCTAAACACCCGGGACCAGTTTGTGGACGTGATCGAATTGGCATCTGCAAGAGGCTTCCTATGCTGCACTAAAATAGTGCAGTGACATTATTTTCTCCATTTTACATTCTGCTCAGTGACTCGCACTTTCAAAACTAAGATTATCAGGAGCAAAAAAAAAAGGCGTCAGAAAACTTTTCTTTCTCCATTCTATGGATGAAAATAAAGTGTGAGATTATGAGCTTTGTTACCTCTAGATGTGATAAACCAAAACAGTTGGATGAACAATGCACAGTGAACAACTCACGTGTAATTCTTTGTTTAAATTAGTTTTTAATGCAAAACAGGTTTTGTAAATGTGGGGTTTTTTTCTGTTCCTGAATACCTCGGGCATCATTGAACTGACAAGCAATACTTTAAAGAGATTTTTAATAATTCTTAATATAATTCCAGCTTTCATAAACCATAAAGAAACTTTCTTATCTAGTAAATAGGAAACATGCAATGAAATCTGTACTATGTATCAACATAAAACCATGTATGAACACAAAAGACGATGGTGCCCCGTGTAGCAGCTTGATTAAGAGCATATAGATACAATGTACACAAGTCACTATCCAGAGAATGACTCCTTCTTTTGATAAAACTACTACATTTTAATAATTATTTCCTGAGTTCTCACTCTTCAGAAATACAGTGAAAACATGTAATTTCTTTTAACCTCATTGTATGTGTATGTTGATGTTTTTGGCCTGCCAGTTTGAGTCACAATTAAAACTAGCCATGTGTAAGTTGCTTTGATTAAAGTCTGTATTCATGTAAGTAATCATCAGTGCAAATAGTGCAATGAATTTGAAATATGTTGTGTACTCGTTTATCTTTACTTTCTGAGGTATTTGGCACAAAATCATATTATTTCTTTAAATCAGTAATGTGTTGCATTTATTGGATGGTGCATGGCAGAAACAGAAGTACTGTTTTCAGATTACCTAAATATTTTTGTATTTTCAAAGTATCTCCTAGCTGGGGTATGTTATTAAGACAAGTTCACAGTGTGTAGTAAATGGTATATTCTTCCTTCCTTAGTCTAAAATCCTGAGCAGATTTTTCATCCTGATCTTCAAATGCTGAGACCTGGAGAGAGTCAGCCACAGTTACTTACATAATGTGAGAGAAAATGCCAGGGGGGATTGAGTTCAGGGATTGGAGTACTTAATATCTTGAGCAAAGGCTGTGGAAATAAGGATGAACATTTATATTAATTAATTACAGAGCATTAAGAAAATCAGATCAAATCTAGAAGACCTCTTGTAATTAATCATGGCTTTGCTGGAATAAGTATCTACCTCTGACTTTCCCAGTGCCTCTTGTGATAAAGGCTGGACGATACTATGGGGCTGAGTGTCCAATGGTTTGTGCTCAGTCTACTCATGGGGTATAAAACAGTGCCAGATGAAGATCCTGACCTACCAAAACCAAATATTCAGCTGAGAACTATTAACAGGGAAAAAAAAAAAAAACAACCCAAACCAAAGTTGTCACAGCTGTGTCCTTTTAAGGTCAACACCAAAAAGATTCTTGTCAAGTTGACAGAGGGAGATGACTTACTGATGTAACCCAAGGCAAAAGAGATAAGCAATAAAAATAGTGTTACATTTCTGTTTGATAGAGTGACTTCTCCTGACAGCTTACAGAGAGAACCAAGCAAAGAAATGCACCAAGTTAGTTACTGTGACAGTGAAGCGGATAAATCACATAGAAATTTGATTGTGCCAATTCCACTGGGTTTTGGAGCCTGAATTTTGCTATATTTAATAAGGGCTTACATAAAGTCATCAAAATACGCCAGACCTTAATTTCACTGAAATAAAACTCCTTTCTACCAGGTAATAAGGTAAATATAAATGAATAGTTTATTTCTAATAGTGCTCGTCTTTAGTATTCAGATGTGGACATAAGGAAATAAAAAATTGGTTAGACTTCCAGCATTCAAGCAGTCTTTTTATTTTGGAGAAAAATATGCCAGAGATAGGATTTTCACTTAGAAAAGTAGATTTCTGGGTGGAAGGGGAATGTGCCTCTTGGTGTGGACCAGTTCATCACCCTACCATCTGGTTTCTGTATGGTATGGTTGCTTTTCTGTACATTTTAAACACATTTATAGTCAATGTGAACTAGTAGTTGCTTTTGTAACATGAACTCCAGTGTAACACTGCACACCAACTTCTAGCCAGAGCATAGCTTCTGCCGTGTAATATAAAAGCTGAGTATCATTAGCATAGCTGACAGAAGTACAGTTTCAAAGCATTTTAATGACAAGGAGGGCATTATAATCCTCCTCTGCATGTTACTTAATGAATCAGTTTGCTTGCAATAATGATTTTACTTTTCTGAAGACAGCCCTTACATTTCCTGCCAGATAAAGATTATTTTCTCCTGACATCTTTTTTACCCCCTCTCTCTTCTTTAAATAAGACATTTTAACCATTCCTTCCTTCAAGGCCTGGCTTATTTTTGTTCCCCGTCACTGTCATGGATGGCTTTGTGTTCCCTGTGTGCTGGCAAGGCGGGCTGCAGGTGTGCAGCAGCCGCCAGCCAGGCAAGGAGAGTGGCCCCTGGCCCACGGCCTTCAGTATGGTGACCTGCCCTGTTGTCCTTCTGGATGAGGAGTAGATACTGCTTTGGTTTGGAGGCTTTTCAGATGTGTGTGATCCTTTCCTGGCTTGTGTGGGACTGGTGCTAGTTCCAGTGCTTGTTGAGTGTGCAAAGGCAGAGGAGGAGATGGGAGCTGGGCTGTCCAGAGGAGAAGTGAGCTCTTTTAATCCAAGCCCGAGTTTCCACTGAAAGGCACAGTCTGACAGGCCCCCTGCCAGCCCTGGAGTGCGAGGAGGGCGTTTTCGGCCAGTGTGGGTGCAGGCAGAGGGCATGGCCTGGGCCTGCAGACGGTGGTGAAGGGATGGGCAGGGCCCCTTCAGGCCCAGTAGGCCTTAAGCCCATTGTGAAATCACGCATTTGGCTCCTGGATCTGCCCGTGGCACCCTCTTTTTGACTCGATGACTCTGCTCCTGATGAGAAATGTAACCATGTAACCAAGTTTCCTTTGAACTCTGTCAGGGTTACCCTCTGCTTTGCGTGCATAGTGGTGGAAATCTTAAGTCTTTGCATTTTGTCACAAGCAGAAACAAAAACGCCAACATATTTAAAGGGGAAAAAGACCTGCATGTGTTAGGCGGAAACAAAATGCTGGAAAGGACTTCCAAATCAAGGATTATCAAAGAGCCATGGTTCTAGCGGACAGTATATACCATAGATAAATAAATAAATATATGTTTAAACGCATTTCAGTGCAGCAGAAAGAAAAAAAGCAATAGTAGTGTATTGTGCTAGTGTGGAAAAAAGAAACTTGGAACAAATGCCCTGGTGTTTACACAGCTAAACCAAAATAATATGGGAAGGTTGGTCAGGCCCAAATGAACCCCATAAAAAGCTTTTTAGGTATTCTGAGAGTTGCATTGGTCAGTTTTATCACATCAGGCTTCTCTGTGTAGCCATCTCTGTTTTGGCATTGTGGATTATGTGAGAACAGGGTGTTGCAACAATCTAGGAACTTCAAGAAGGAGCAGGGAGATGGGTAGTATTCTTTCCCCATTGAATTGGAGCAAAAGGTTTATTTTCTTCAGCAGAAAGCAGCAGGTATCACCCATTACCTGTTTAGTTTCATCCAAAGAGATTAAGTTCAGTTGAAAACTGTAACATGCAGAATTTTAATGTTTAGTGTTACAAAAAAAATTTTTTTTGATGACCAGCAAGGTGTAGTCTCAAAATGCCTGAACTCAATCTATCAGTCTCTATCAGATCTCTACAGATTCTATCTGTAGACTGCTGTCCTACTCAGTCTTCGTGCACAATTTACTGAAAATAACTTTGCTTGTATTTTTTTCCACTTTTAGATGTGGCTCTGTTAGATTCTTCTGTCAAAGCAGTATTGGCAACTCTGGGCGTGTCTTTTGTGAAACCTATGCAGAGGGCTCAAGAATTGCCTTCTCATTGCATTTTTAATACCTAAACTACCTTCAAAATACAAAAAGAATGTACAATGCCTGCTTGAACTATGGCACAGTCAGACATATAAATGACTGGTAAGACAGTAGATAGAAAGGATGACTTGTTTCACAAAAGGTTGGTAAGGTTACAGTTAATTCCTGCTGCCCAAGTAAGTAATACATACCTTGTATTTCGTTTGAAGGCAGAAGATAGTGTGTTTTAAAACCTATTGGCCTTAAAGGGAATGCAGAAGGTCACTATGAAAATAAAAATATTTTTTAAAAAATGATAGAGACAAAGAGTAACTTTCACCCCAACTGCTTTTGAGGAAACAGTGCCCTTGGCATGTGTATTTATAACATTAAGGAATAATGTTAAGGCTGTGCATACTCTGAAAAATCTATTTGTGTGTGTTGTCCTGAAGTTCTGTGGGAATTGTGAGCAATGGGTAACTCTTTGAACATCAACCACAGTATGTAATCCTGTTTATGAAGTGACCCACCTTTATCCTAAAATTAGGTAGAGTTTTTTTTGCCTTGACAGCGTCTGGTGGAAGGATGTTTCATAGCCTCAGTGCTTTGTCAGTTAAAACCCTTCTTTCTCATTTTCAGCCCAAAGTTAATCATGGCTAGTCTATTTGTTCTTACGCCAACTGGATCCTAAGCTTTTCTCTCCCTCATGTTTACCTGCTGCTAGCAATTGTGTTTCTAGTCTAAATGAGCTGCACGTCACATGTTTATAAAAAAAAGAGTTACATCTTCCATAGCTTCATTAATTTTCATTAAAATTAATCTTTCTTGAACATTTTAAAATGGTTTTCTTAATGTAGTATCATCTGTGACATCATCACTTACTTGTTTCTGCTCAAATTTTTGCCTGGGACATATGGCCTTTTAAAGTGTGATTTGGAGTCGTTTGTATTTGTTGTCAGCTACTGTGTTTTTTTTCTTTCTTTTTTTCCCTTCTTCAATCACAGTTAATATAAGTGTGAGGGATTGTTATTTCACAGAGCTTGCACTCTTCCCTACTAGTTTTCATTTCGACTTTCAGTACAATTTGCAGTAGTTTTCTGTATGATATCTCTGTACTTCTCTAGACTGAAGATACAAAACTTTTGTTATCATTCAGTTTCCTTAGTATTTTCTGTATAAACACACTTGAGTATTTGTCTTGTTAGCTCATCTGTGATGCAGCTGTTTGAAATGAGACTTTTAGACCCTGATGGACTAGTTTAAATGAATAGAAGTGACTTAAGAATAGTATAGAACAGTTTCAGTCTCTGCCTTGTCATTTGGCCTCAAGACCAGGCTCACTTCTTGATGAGTGTTACAAAAACAGTGTAAACATAGCAGTGATATGGCTGTTTCAGAGTGGGAGTAATTAGTTTATAATGTTGGTTTTCTGAGGGCACAAAGGAAATTAAGAGACATTTCCCAGTCCATGGTTACTTGCCTAACCATAGGTCTGCCTCTCCTATTTTTAATCATCCACTATTCTCTTTAAGGAGCAAAAAAAAAAGAAAAAGAAAAAGAAAAAGAAAAAATGGCTTTATAAACTAGAGCAGAAAGTCTCTTTAATATTGCTGAAAGCTGGAGTGCTTGTAGGAAGCATAAGCCAGCACTGAGCAGTTGCTGATTCTCTCCTGCAGACCAGACACTGCAATCCTAATCTGCTGGATGGCGCATGTTGCACTTTGTCTGTTCGCTTGCGTTTCTACTGATGGAGTCCAAAATGCTTAGGAGAATGGTGCCAAACCAGATTTTCTGACGTGTAGTCGGGATGTTGCCAGGGTGAGCATTTGGAGCTGGGAGCTGCAGAAGAGTATCCCACAGGTGGGATGCACCCACGATCTGATGTTGGATTTTCCTCGTGTAGCAAAGCAAATAAAGTGCCAGGCTGTCTGCTTCAGAAATACTATGTGTTGCCACAGTATCTTATGCTGATAGACTGTTGTTGATTAATTTTTTGAGTATTTGAGAATTCATTTTTTATCAGTGCATTGTAATAATTTTCTTACTTTAACCTTTGTATATTTATAATTACAGGAAGCAGTTTAACTGGCAGTGAGAAGTGCCTGGTGCTTTCATGTGGCTTCACTGTTTCCAGCTTGCACAGCATTGCTATGACAGTGTAAGCTGGCACATGGTCTTCCTTTTGCTCATCTTGATGCCTAAACCATTGACACTTCCTCACTTCTTGAACCCCAGTTACAGTGTTCACATGCCAGTTCCAGTACAGCCTAAGATGTATTTCATTTTTGCTGGGTTCAAAGATCAAATTTTCTTGTGATGTTGTGAATTCAGAGCAAAATGCAGGGATCTGCAGAAAATGATTAGCAGCTGGTTACCTGTATACAGGACACAGGTTAATTTGAAGGGCCTGTGTGGACAATTAAATGTGTACTTCCCTGCCATGTAAGCAGAAGTCCCTGACTTTATGCACTCTTGCTGCAGTTGAATGAAAAGGTGGTATCTTTTCTGTTTTGGTAGGTCTTGTATAGTGAATGTCCGTGAAATCAACCATTACAATAATATTCCTATGTTCCTATTGTTTCTATTACCCACATGTCTTAAAAGAAAAAAAAAGAAAAAAGAAAATTTCTTTAAATTTGAAAAAACCTTAACTCTACCTGTGATGAGTGAACCATAGGGTCTTTATTCCACTGCCTCCAGTAGACTTGCCATTTCTCAGTTTATATGATGTTTCCATTGCTTATTTTAATATTTTCATAAAGTTTCTAAAGTCCAGTCTCTCGTGCATCCTCATTTTTTTTTCATCCAAATCTTATGTCTCATTCTTCTTGTGTATTTCCAGTGATTTACAGTCATGATTCAAATTGAAACATAATGAGACATTAGGCATTGATATGTCAAGCTGTTAGGAAGATGCAAGGGAGATGGCAATTTTCAGTAATTTTAGAGTCTAATCAAGTGTGTGTATGTTGCCTAGATTACAGTGTACTTGTGAATGACACAAGTCCCCTTTAGCTCAGAGGCCAGTAGAGTTCTACGTAGATGAAGTTCAGTTTGGGCTTAAGCTTTCAGGCTTTGCAGCTTCGAATCCCCACATCTGATCTCGGGAAGCGAGAAGCAGCAGGTCAGTGCCTCCATGGTGTTTCAGGCACCACAACACAGGCAGACAGACCTGGAGCCCCGCCGGTGCCGTTGGTGGTGTGGGAGCGTGTTGCTGCCACCTCTGTGCCTAACCTTTAATTATCCTTGATGCTGTGAGTGTAATACAGACTTATTTGTGCAGTTGGCGTGAGACAAGCGTGCCATCTTGTGAGCAGGCAAAATGGGAACAACATGTAGGTTCTGCTGTGGGTGAATGAAGCGTGAGGGTTATGAGCGGAGCTGTTGGGTATTTTTGTTTCAGACTCAAAGGCGATCCAGAGCTGCAACAACTTAGGATGTAAGAGGATGGGAAATCAAATTGCTGCTTTAGATCTGGGAGTCATAAAGAGCAATTATTTTTCTATTAATAGGCCAAGGCCTATCAAGATGCTACGGGATTCAATGATAACGAGGTTATTTTTTTAAAAAGGGAGACTCAAGTCTGTGTTTGGTTTAATCAGTAGATTTTGATGCTGGAGAAGACCCAAGTATCATCTACTTCACAAATACATTGGTTTAATGCAATCTCTGTTCTTTAGGTCATGTATGCATATATATGCTCATCTTGTTATCGACATACAAATGGTTTTACGAATGTCTTATGTCGTTAAGGTTTTTATCTGTGATCTTGGGCTGTTCTCATTACTCATAAGAAGAGAAGCCACGGCCAAATTATGAAGATAATTTCTAATTTCTCTCATGTATTCTTATTCTTTCAATACACACTGCTTAACAAAAGAATTGTTTAAGAGATGCTTAAATTTAATTGGCTCTGATTTCATCTCTGTCTTCTTCAAAGGAAGACATCTTTGCATTATAAATCCGGTTGTACCAGATTTCAGGGGGTAAGAAATTTATAGCTAATACTAATCCCTAAAAAATGACTACATCTATTGTGAAACATTCTCTACAGAATTGTCACAGTTTTTGTGTCCTGTATCAGTTAATCAAGTAATTTTAGAAGTTGGATTTTCTCCTAACTGTTAATGGTACAAAGATCACTTTTGCAGCCTTATGTCTTGTTGTTTATCAGATAAAACTGTTACAGGAGTAATTATTTACTCTTGACTAGTCCCATTTTGGGAAGAATTTGCACACTGATATGTGGATGAAACATTTATCTCTTGAGTTGTTTGAAAAAAGAGTTGTGGATGTTCTGAAGCTATTCCTAGACTGGAAAATTAGAAGCAGCCCTAGCTTGGTTTGATCGTCATGGGGAGAGTAAACAGCAACAGATTATTGATGGGCAGCAGTTAGCTGAGCAGAATGACATGATCTGTACTCAGCCAACTGGCTCACATTTGGCAGTCCTTTTATTCAGTTAATGTGATGTGGTTATCTCACCCCATCCGTATTGGACTCTCAGCTTCTCCACCTAATTGGCTGTGTTAATTTGTAGCCCGCACCTTCAGATCTCAGGTACATCCCAAATTCCTTGGCACAAGTTGCAACATTACTTCAAAGAAGGTGCTGTTGTAGCCTCTGCAAGTAGTTTTGGGACTTTTTTTAGACTCCAGAATGCCAGTGAACCCAGAAGTTGCTTTAATATTTGCTTTCTTTTTATGTGAAAACACGGCAAAAGCTTTCACTCTTTGTGGGATATATCCCAGTGCAACAAATCAGCTCAACATCATTGCTGGATATTTCTTAAAACTGGTGAGGTAGCGAATTGGGAATTGAGGTGGCATGAAGGCACCTCTGAGGAGGAAGACGGGAGCAATGTGGTAAGACTTGCTTGTGTACAAGGATTTCTGAGAGTGGAAATATTAGTGTAATCTCTGGGTTTACCTCTCTGCAACTTTTTAGAAAAGTATTTATATATTTTTTTAAGGAACATTTAGGTGCATTATTGCTGGAAAAGATATACAATGCCCAACTTACTTCAAAATATATCTTCAATAGGAATAAAACAACTGTTCACTTCTCCTCGTCTCTGCGGACTGAAGATTTCTACTCTCATTGGTAGTTTTAGTTTCTGTCTATATGTTGCTGCTTGCAGATTCTGCCACCTATGTTGTACTTGTGCTTCTGAAATTACATATTTACCTCTCAGGGGAAAAAAAATATTAAATCTTTTTTTTATGTGTTTTATGATCCTGGCAGATTACTGATGTTTAAATTGAATTTCTGATGTCTGTATGGTCCAGGCTAATGTGAGGGCTTTTGGCACCACCCCTTTGTGCAATAAAGAATCAAAGCCAGTAGAAATCTTCTATCAAAAGCTGAAAGCTAGATTCATAAAATCACTTATGCAGGCATTATGAGATTTTCCCATGGAAAGTTTATGTGGGAGTTCGGGAAAAACTGATTCAAGAACAGCATTATTTGCACTATATATATTCATCCAGCAGTCAGCAGGCTGGTGCTGGCACCCCTTGCCAATTTTAAAGGATTGCCAGCACTCATGAAGTGGCTGCAAAGCCACATCAGCAGAGTATCAAGGAGTCTTCTTATTCCACACCCTCCTTCCCTCTTTTCCGACCAGAATTGAAATGGGTAAAACAGAAATCATACTCCTCAGTGAATGCATGTACTCAATTCTTATGGCTATCCAAAAAATACTGCTGTTTTAAAGCCATTTCATAACAAATTATTAAGGTGGAAGTGCTGTAAGACTAGCTTTCTCATCAGCATTTCACTTCATTTCTCAGCTTCAAAAGAAAAATAAGAGATAAAAAGGGCAAATAATAGACAAACCACTCAGTGAATCCGTTTGCATTCACTTTGGTCTTTTTTTTTTAATGTATTTTACTTTGGGTTTTTTAAGAAAGTGGCTCTCTTTCTCAGTCTGCATGAGGACCATATGATATGTGATGCAAGAGAGTCTTTCCTTGTTAACAGGGATGATTCCAAAGGCGAGGTAATTCACCACTGCTTTGGCTGGACCTAATATTGGGCTCCAACATCAGTTCTGTAATTTCTGACAAATGGCCAAGATTTCTTGAATAGGCACAGCTTTCTGTTTTGTGTAGGGAACACACAATCCACTCTTTTGTTGTGGTTGCCACTGCTGTTGTTTCTCCCCTATTCACAATGGAGAGTGGGGTTATTTGTGCCGAGTGGAAGAACAGTGCCAAAATTCTGAGTTGCTTATATTTAATGTGATTTTAATTTTTGTGATAGCCATAAAGGGTAAAAGAGGTTTTGTAATACGGATCCCCTGTATCCTGATCTCTAGTCAAGAGGGCATATTGGTGATGAAAGTTTTATCTGTCACAGGCATGTCAAGATGAGAGTTTACTGGATGATTCAACCCAAATGTCTAGGAACTGTTTATATAGAGAATGCCAAACAATTTCCATTGCTTTTCTTTTTATCTAAATTCTTGAATAAATTACTAAATAAAATAGTCTGTGTTTGGAATGTATGGCTGTGGGATATATGGAAACTCACAGCATGTGGGGGAAAAAGTTAGAATAGGGAAATATAATAGTTTTGTAAACTTTACGTGAATATAGGTACATCATATATAGACTCAAGATTCAATTTGCTGATCAAAGCATCCAAATAACTTTGGATTAATAATGTCGGCAATGAATGCTAATGTATGGAAATTGAAAAGCATGGAGCAACAATAGCTAGCCACGCTTACCAGTATTACCCTGAAGCAGGTAGATTTACATTTTTTTGTTTTGTTTTGCAATCACAGTTTGGAAAATGTGTGCTCTTTTCCCTTCTCTCATACTTCTGAATGTGGGTTCTCCTGAACAAGCTTAGACAAGATTCAAGCTAAACAATAGGGCAACATCAGAACCTTTGAAGGCTCAGTTTGGATAGGTACCCAAAGCCAGAGTCTGCTTTGATGTATGTGGGCTCAACTTCGGTTGCCCTTGGTTGCCCTCTCTTACCTATGTAACTTGTGTCTGGAAACCCTTGCCAAATTTAAAAAATAAAAAATTAAAAAAAAAAAAAAAAAAAAAGGATATTTTTGCAAACTCATGTTCATCTTGGTTCTCGTCTGGCTGAAAAAGTACTACAATAATGCCCTCTCCAGTGATGATTTAATGTTACTGTTTTAGGTCTAGACTGTAGACTTCTACCTCTTTCCCAGTTTTTGAAATTTCAACCCCGTTTCAAATGGGAGGATTTTGCCTCTAGTTGGAAACAAAATTATTTGAACTTTTCTGGAATGCTAGCCAAAACCATCCTCTATCTCCCTTGCATCTTTTCCTCTTCTCGCAAGTAATTTATGGTTCCATTTGGCTGAGGTTTTGAGCAAGGGAACTCTGATGCCTTTCTCTCATATCACAGACCTCGCCTGGCAGAAAGGGACAGCACATCTCAGACTTGCTTCTCTTGAAGTCAGTGGAGCTTTTGCCATTACCTTCAAGGGAAATAGGATCAGTCCATTGTATTCTTAGTGCAAAAGAGCAAATGAGTCATTTCTTGTATCCATACCTGATTACTCTTGCCTGGGAGCCGGGAGGTCACCTTCTTTCCTCACTCTTCATCTCAGAGTAGCACTGTGCTTGCCTCTGCCGGTACACTCAACTCAGATTCAGTTCTGAGTCATTTGCAAACCCTAAACTCCCATTGTCTTCAAAGGACATTTGGATTACAGGGAACACTGAGTTTACTCAGGCTGAAAAGAAATTGAAACATGTAAGATTGCCACACCTGCTAGAAGAGTTTGGCAAGACAGTGGTTTGCCCTAAAGTCAGAACGAACAGTGGGGATGTGATAGATGTGCCCACAGCCTAGGAGGTCTTTGATTCTCTCTAGTACAAGATTGAGGGAAAACTCTACTCCATTGGCAAGAAGCAAACTCAAAACACTTAAAATTTACTTTTTTTTTTTCAGATTTAGATTGTAAAGTGAGAGCTACCAGACGTCACTGCTATCAGGATTGTTGTAATGTTGACATAGATACTGGTCACTTTTATTGGACGTGGGGATATATAAGACTTCTTTAAAAACAAATTGTAGAATGTTGAGAGATAATTAAGGCCTACAAACCCTCTTACTCTTCAGAAAGTAAGCCACTGTCTTAAGCATTGAGGGTAAGGAGCAATTTACTTTTCACAGCAGTAGATGATGCTATCCAAAGGCAGTTGAACCTTCTTTGAAGGATCTGGTATCTCCAAAAGAGAACATCAGACTAAATGGACCTCTGGTTTTGTCTAATAGGGAATGTTCTGCATCCTATAAAGAGTAATGACAGCTAATTAATAGAATTACCAGAAGATTCAGAGAGGATGGCAGGCAGGGCTCTCGAAGGTGTCAGTCCTGGCAGAAGTCAGTTACTTTATTGCAGTAAGCAAATCAGGCTGGATTCTCTCCGTGGCGCAATAACAGTAGATTGGGGAGCATGCAAAGCAGCACCAATACATAAAAATTAAACTACTTTTAATATACAAATCTGAGTTTAGATAAATGCAGAACAGAGAAGCAAAGGCATAATATTCTCTGAAAGAGCTGCCTTTTAAAGCTGTTTTGGAGACTAATTTACATACAAATAAAATGTCAGCTTATCCCATAACTGTCATGATAAATTGGAGCATTTAGATTTTTGCACAAGATGCTCCTTCTGTACCTTATTAAATTACTGGATCTTGGCCTTTTGCCAAGTGCTAGGGTGATGCTTTATTTACTGAAATACATACAGGAGAGAGATATGGGCTTGGACATCTAGAGGACCCAGGTTCAGTCACTAGCCAAGAGCTCTGCCTGCACGTCACCTTGAACACCTTGAATTTTTCATTTCTCTGTAGATAATTTAATTTATCCATAAAATGTCAGTGATGTTAGTTTTCCTGTTTCACAAGCTTCGTTGAGTTTTAATAGGTTGTCATGTGTACAGAAGGCTTTTAGGTACTTGATTGGAAGCGAGGCCAAAGGGAATCTTGCCTTGTTGAGCTCTCCCGTCCTGGATGGATGGCAGTGGAGGCCAGTAAGAAATGCAGAGCTGCAACCTGCTGTGCTCAGGAGCCTGTAAATAAAAGCAGTTTTAGAATTCTTCATTTTGCTTGCAAGAGAGCATGAAATTCTCCATCATGTCACCTCTTTAGGCACATCACCTTTTGACTTCAGTTTCTCCTGAAAGTGTCTGTGTGATTACCCCAGGAGTGAGCTTAAACTGAACTAAGTGCCTGGAAGTGGGCTTAAACAATCTATTTTGAAATGCCACTCCTAAACTCTCTTGAAATGACCAACTGTCTGTTTTATACCCATAGAAAAGGTTAGATTTATTCCAGTGGCTAGATGACTACTGATGTGTGCTGTGCTCTGAAGCATAAGGTAATAGAAAAGATCATTGGGAATTAATTCAATGTGAATTAATAAGAGATTTATCTGATGAGAGTTGTTTGAAGGTGGTGGCACTTTGTAGCTTAGCAGGATTTAAGATGTCCAAAAGTGCACCTTTAGAGATTTGAGAACGATCGATGTTGGGGAAGTAAATGTAAATGGGAAGGAGCAAGCCTGAACAGACCACAGCTCTTTTCACTTGTCTCTTTGTTGTACACTTTGTGGGGAAAAAAATTGCAAACAGCCGTTGGCAAATTGGTGATCAGGGACTAAACTGAAGAGCCTGAAAATGCAAAAGAGTAAGAGAGGAGGAGAAAAAACAACACTGTTTTGCTATGATGCTATTCTGCTAATACGACGTATAAACCATGGTTTCCTCCTTGCACTTTTTAGATTGATGAAGCTATCATAATTTCAGTGAAGCATGCAGAGCGTAGAATATCAAGCAGATTCATTTTGTCCAAATACAAAGTCTGATCCTGCCTAATTTTACCGATACGAGGAAGCATATTTTACCTTGGCAGTTTCAGCCATGAAAGAGTGGACATGCAGTTTGAGGGCTTGTAGAAAAACATGTATAGATTAAAAACTCTTTTGGAATTAACTTGTCAGTTGCTTAGAGCTGTGACATCTTCTGTCTTGTATCGTGTATGAAGACACTTGTGCCAAAGCAGAAAGGAGGTGGTCTTGTTGAAGAGGCAGTTGCTTGTCATTAAGCTTATTCTGCCCTCCCATGGTTTAGGGCCTGATTCTTGGGTTACTTACACAAAAGGGGTTGTTCTTCCCTTCCCTTCTCAGCAGAGAAAAGTTAGGGAGGGCCATGTGTTGGTTGTTTGCTGGCAGGCTTGCTCTGAGAACCACAAGCAAAACTGGGAGAGAAGCATCGTGTGTGACTGCCTCCTGCTCTGTGTCCCAGCTGGAGATGATGGAGATGCGAAGCTGTACATGTCTCTTTCCTGTCATTTCATTGTGCAAGTGTCCACAAGGGAAGGTAGAAGGGCAGAAGCTTTAGCCAGTCCTCTACCACTGCGTCTGAGCCTGGGGTAGTTTGCATCTAATGTAATCTAATTTTCAGTGAGGGCAGCAATTTCACCTGGAGTTGCCAGTGTTATTTACAGATTTTTTTTTATTTTGAAAACGCTTAAATTAGAAAACATGTCAGGTCTTTGAACTGTGGACTGCACTAATGAGCTTGTTAACTTTCTGGTCGTGCTCGGCACAGGTTTGGGTCAGCCCAGTGGGACAGGCTGCCGAGGAGGGCAGGGTGCTGGGTGACTCCTGAGGGACAGAGCCCGCCGCTGAGACACTTTCCCAGAAATTCAGTCTCTCAAAACACGAGCTTTCCAGCTTCGGAGCTTGTGTGCCTTACAGCTGCTTGGTTGTTGTATGGAGAGTAGGGAGGAGGCTCCAGATTGATTAGGACTTTATGTGCTTGATAGAAGCCGGCACTTTGAACACTTTGGGGCT
The DNA here is from genome assembly GCF_000738735.6 of Corvus cornix cornix. NCBI lineage: Eukaryota > Metazoa > Chordata > Aves > Passeriformes > Corvidae > Corvus > Corvus cornix. Next base: position 139,504,985 of record NC_046333.1, on the reverse strand, counting down.
TTTTTATATGAAGCACAGCAGACAGTCTTTGTAGTCTATTTATGTGTAATAAACGGGGTTTTGTTTTGTGTTTTTTTCTTCTGTTTTTCTTTTTTTTTTTTTTTGTGAAGGAAAAAGAAGTCTAAAAAGGAGAGAAATTAAAACCACAGCATTATTTTCCCATGCAGCTATAGCATGAGTATCCTGCGATCTCACATGATCAGCTGTCCTGCTGGGGTGGAGTGTGGGAAGGTGTCAAAATATGTCTCTCAATTTTATTTTTTATTTTTTCTTAAAAGGGAAAGCCAGATGAATGCCAACAGCCCTGCTCTCTTCTCTAGCCCTGCAGTAACAAACTACATGAGTGTATGTTATTAAGATGATACAGATTAAATTTCTAGCTACTAACATGCTATCACAACAGCAAAGGGGGAAAAAATCTTGAAAAAATTATGAAAATTAGTCTGATGGTCTCCTTTTAATAATAAGATCACTCCCAACCCCAACAGACAGTGTAGGCTGGAATTCCACAGGGCTTTTTTGTGGTCCTAATGATTTTAATAATACTTTGTGCTATGTAGCACCTTTCATTAGAGGATCACAAAATGCTTTACAGTCACTAATTAATTAAGCCTCACAACAGTCCTGTGAGATAGGTAAGTATTACATGTATATTAAGCTGAGACATTGAGAGTTAATGATTTTTTGCTGCATTATTCTGGGAAAATGATTGATGTTCAAGTGCCGTATGTGCATTATATGTCTTTGTGTGGGTGTGTAATATATATGAGTGTAAAAGTATTAATTTTACTATCCCTTAACAAAGATGTCCTACTTGAGCCTGTTGAATATAAATGTGTATTTTCATTTAACTTTTTGTTGCTGCAGCATATTGACTGATAATATCACAGTCTTCATATACCTTTGACTCAGTTTGCTCTTCATCTGCTTCTGCATCTACTTGTACAAAGATTAGTCAGTGGCATCTCATAAAATTCAAACATATTTCTAGTTGGATTATTCTGTTAAAAAGAGCATATGACTAAGATCTGACCTAAAACTGCAGCACAAGCACCAGGCAACAACCATTCTGTTGCAATAGGCTTTGATGACAAGCCATCACATTCAGTAAAAGTAATGAGCAACAACAGTGACCTGCTGGGGAGCTGGTGATCAGCAGGTAATTAGCCATTATCTCCACCACTAAAAAACTATTGATTACCAAAATTTGTTTGGGTTATTTTTTTCCTTTTTTTTTTTTTAAGAGGTACACTAGTCACCATGGTAGTTCATTATCCTGAAGTACAAACTGATTTTAGCAGAAGTTTTTGTTTCCAGGGATAAACTGACGTGAGTGATTGTTGAACAGTAAAGTCTGTATCTTGCAGATGTATGAACAACATAGAGTAGCCTTGGCTGTTTTAGAGGGAAAGTACGTATAGCTATTATTATTATTTCTACTTTAAAATAGTGTGAGTGATGATATCAGCTAAAAAAACTCCAAACCCCATGTGGTTTAAAGGTAATTTCAGTGTAAGGAAGATAAGATACAAACCCCTGGAGTACAGAGCCCAAAGACAAGTACTGCAACTTGGGCCTTATCCAAAATTCCCTCTGCTCTAGAAGTCCTTTCATTCACATCAGGCTTAGTAATTCTTTTATTTTGGGCAGATCACTGTTTGCAGTGATGAAAAGGTAGTTCAGTCCCAAAGACTGTTCTTCACTCAGCTTCTTTACTAGCCCCCAACAAATGTGCTTACTATTGCAATGGCATTTTAGAGAAGTGGGAAGTTGCCTGCTAACAACAAAAGTAACACCACTAATTTCATTTCAAGTGGAACACAAGGCAGCCAGCAGGGGTTAACTTAAAACTGCTGATGGAACCAGTTGTTTAGAAGCCATTAACTATCCCATTAGGCCAGTCCCATGATGGTGCATGGGAATTTTTAAGACACTTTCTACAGCTCATTTTCAGCAGTTACTTAAAACTTGTTTAAGTGTTCGGTGAATGTTACGTCTGAGACAATTTTTTGTCTTTTTGTGTGAGTGCATGTGTGTGCAAGAGCACGTGTGTCTGAGGAGAAGAGAGCTATGGGATTTCTCATGTTTGAGGGAAATAGAGACCAGCAGACTCTATTTGTATAGTGCCCAGTAATAGACGCATGGGAATGTACAGTAGGTATAATAATGTTTTTAAGTAAAAACCGTATTTTGAATGCATAATTTAGGAAGGAAAACCTTTTTTTTTGTTTTGTTTTGCAGATATACAGATCAGCTCTCAAAATGTCTTCTGTGTCTTCCGTGCATCTTCTAAGACAATTGCATTAGCCCGCCTGCTAGTTGACTAATAGAATTAATAATTGTAAAAAGCACTCTAAAGCCACATGCCTTATGAAGTCAATGCTGGGTATGATTTTACAAGTATGTGATCTATTTTTTCAAGTGAAATTGTTAACCGAAAACGTTCTTGGCACACAATAAAACATTGTGCAATCTGTTATTTGTCTTAGAGATAATAATTTCAGAGTGGCTATATTCTTTCTGTATCTAACTTATGACTTGCTAGGGGATGGTTTCTTCAATTTAGGAGTATTGCAAATGTAGTTTTATTTACATAATATGTCTCTGAAAAATGATAGTGGTGGAATTTCAGCGACAAAAAAATCCCCGTGTCTTTTCTTACCGTCCCTTGAGTGAATATCAAACAAATAAATGACAGATGACTTTTCAAAAGCTAGAAGAAAAAAAGAAGGAAAAATACTTTTAAATTCAACTTATTTCTTCTTTCCTTTCTTTCTTCAAGTGTAGAATACTGCATGAGAAGTATCCATTAGAGAGATTGAGTTTTCTTTTTTCCCCTTCATTAACACCCAGACTCACAAATACATTGGGAAAATTAGAACTAAACTATCTAGATCTACTGTCCAGTTAGCCTGTATACAGTCCAGATTTTTCTTTTCTTTAAAGGGACTTTTTTTCTGTCCTTTTTTCTGACTCTCTTCTGTCAGTTGTCACAAAGATAGCAAGTCTGTAAGCTTTCCTTATCTGCCAAAAATATCTGTAACAAAAACATTTTAGAACATTGCATTTAGTCTTGTTTAATTTTGACTGAGGTAACAGTCATGATGTTTACTTTCTCGATTTCTGATTTTTCTTCACTGTGCAGTCAGGACTTCTTTCTCTGTCGTCTGCCACGAATTGCATTTAAACGGAAGTTATTTTAAAAATGGTTTGGGACGTGTAACCAGTAGAAAAATATATACTTAGCTGAACACCTACCAGAGATGCTCACAGATATTTTTAGTGTGTGTGTTAACCAAGAACATTCATGGAGACTCACAGAGAAGTAGTAATGCTGAAAGGCTGACAACTATATTTATACCATGAATTATATATGTGTGCATGTAGTTTTAGTAGGCTGAGTCTGTATTGTAATAGTTCTCTTACCACAGCAGAAGATACTTCTTTTCTCTTAGTTCTGAGTGACTTCATGGTTCAGAAGTTATTGGGGAAAAAAAAGTACAATTTAGTTCATACGTACCCTGATAGGTGTGGTTGGCATTAAAGAGAAGACATTTGGTTCCAACCATAAGTGTCTTCTACAGTAAGGAATCACAGTAGGCATTTAAGAAACCTATTAAGGCCACACGGAGTGTCAAAATTTCTGTAACACTAGCCGGCATTCTGTGTGAAACCCGCCTTGCTGTAGCCCATGCTGCCTGTGGATCAGCTCAACCACAAAGACAACAAAGCCAGCCCAAGACACAAGTTGAACATTTCCCCTAAGAAGTTGTCTGTTTTTATCAACAGAGCATATAGTGCCCTTTCATGTGGAGCAGATGTAAATAAGAGCATGTACAGACGCCTGTTCTTTTATTTTTAACCTCTGTCCCCAGCCTTGCTTCTCAAAGTACTGTTTTGAGAAGGTCGTCTGCAGCTTTCAAGGGTCTGGATACAGCACCATTTGGAGCACATCAGTGCTGCTCCCAGAGTCACCAGGTGGTCCTCCCGTGGCAGAGCAATGTATATCTCCAGTGCCTCTGCAGGGCCCGGCTGTGGCTGGGCTGGAATGGGGACTCAGACTTGAGTCTGTAGCTCACATCTCATGTGTGGTACTGCAGGCTGCTGCCACCAGACCACACACAATTTGGCAAAGAGAAACATCCATCCTTGAATACAGCATTGGCAAAGATTAAGAGCTTAGAAAAGTTGTGGCACATCTGTCTTCTGCCCATAGCTAGCATGTGAACACAAATGGATCAAACCAGCTGGTGATGAATATCAAATCCAGAACCACAGAGTGGAGAGAGCAGGGGAGTTTCATATATGTATTTTGTCTTAAATAGGGTGGGGAAGGTGAAGTGGATGAGGAATTTGACTTAGTACCTGCATAGTGTGATTACTTGTCCTTCCATAATCTCTCCTGTTCAGAGAGCAGCTAACTCACTGGTGGCAGACTCCCCTTTTCTCTCTGATCCTTATTGCTGTCCTGTCTCAGCTTTTTTAAATGGATCCTGGAAGTGTACTTGCAGATCTAGCAGTAGTGGCTATGTCTACAATGAGGACTGAGCAGAGGAAGGTTTGGCTGATTAGATCCATGTGGATTCCAGGTGTTTTCAGGGTAGATCCTGGCTCAGCCACACAGGGATGTCAAATGTCTGGATCCAAGCCTGTAAAATTTTATTGACAACGGGTTTCCTAATAAAGTTAGTTTCTCTTTGTTTGGCAAATAGAACTAATTACATGAATAATGGGCTGTGGGGCCAGACTCTAGAATATCCGTATAATCCTGTTTGAAGTTTATGGGCAGTAGGAGGGGGAACTTCTGCTATAGAGAAACTGATACCTGCTTAGGAAAATACTTTCTCTGAAACCTCAAGTACTTACTCTCCTAAATCTGTTTTCTCCCTAATAACTTGTTTAAGTTCTTCTTAAGATTATGTCTTTCAGGTGTATTTTTGGAAAGCTACATTATATGTAGTTGTACTGTGTATGAACAGTAGGCTTCAAAAGTTTATTTTTCCACTTAGTTTTTAAAAATTATTTTAAAAGAAGCATTAATTAAAAATTCTTTCTGCCAGTCCATTATCATCCCAAAAGATAATGAAATCTGCAATTCACTGACTCTCATGGAAGTGTTTCTGTAGGTTTGTTAAAGTTCTCTTTTTAGTTAAGTTCAGTCTTAGTGTGCTAATTTTTTAGAAGTTTTCTGCATAGTTTAAAAACCTAATCAACAAAAATTTTGTGAAAAGTTGATGTACTCAATGTATTCATATAATTCAGAATGCTTTTAAAAGTGTCAGGTTTGTAATCTGTTACATATCTTGTATATCTTGAATAATCCTATAGGTTTTTTTTTTCTTTTTTTTCCTCTCTCCTTTTTTTCTTTCTTATTTCTTTTTCTGTGGTAGATATGGTCCGGAAAAAGAATCCCCCTCTAAGAAACGTTGCTAGTGAAGGTGAGGTACAGACCCTTGAGTCTACAGGTACTGAAAGTGAAGAGTCTGGAAGAAAAAAAGAATTTTCTGCAGAGCAGATGCAAGAAAACACTGACCAGGGTGATGCGGCAGAGTTAAGTAACAAGGAGGAACTTTGCATGCATGTCCAAGAGCCATCTTCCAGTGTTAAAAAGGACTTGAAAAGCTCCGTGCTGAGTGAAAAGGCTGGCTTCAATTATGAAAGCCACAATAAGGGAGGAAATGTTCCATCCTTCCCTCATGATGAGGTGACAGACAGAAATATGCTGGCTTTCTCATCTCCAGCTGTTGGGGGAATCTGTGAGCCCTTGAAGTCTCCTCAAAAATCAGATGCAGATGACACCCAAGATGTGGTCTGTACCCCGTCAGGAGATGCAGCAGAGACAAATGAGGAGCATCAGATGTCGCCAAAAGCTTCAGATGAAACAGTGCAAGTGCAAAGTGGTCAAACTGATGGCCAAGGCTCAAGCCCGGTCCCCACGGCCTCAAAAAACCCACAAGTGCCTTCAGATGGGGGTTTAAGGCTGAACAAATCGAAAGCAGATTTGTTGGTAAATGATAACCCAGATACAGCGCCTCTGTCTCCAGAGCTTCAGGACTTCAAATGCAACATCTGTGGGTATGGTTACTATGGGAACGACCCCACAGATCTCATCAAACACTTCCGCAAGTACCACCTAGGACTGCACAACCGCACCAGGCAGGATGCTGAGCTCGACACTAAAATTTTGGCTCTCCACAACATGGTGCAATTCAGCCACTCCAAAGACTTCCAGAAAGTCAACCGCACTGTGCTTTCAGGGGTACTGCAGGACATCAATTCCCAGAGGCCTGTCTTACTAAATGGGACTTACGATGTGCAGGTTTGTATGCTCCCAGCCTCCCTGCTTCTGCTCACTGCCTTCTCAGATGCAAAGCCAGTTCTTGCAAAGCCTTTCCTACCTATGTGATTAGTGTGTCTCATATATAACCTGCTTAAGCCTTAAGAACCGTTTTGGTCTATTTTAGCCAGGCTTTCTGCAGGTCTGCTGAGCATCTTGTGCAGCAGAGGAGTATTTGGGTTTTTGACCAGTGACATTTCTGTGTACGATTTAGTTGTTACGGTAATCAATAGTGAGAGATCTTATTCAGCAAACAGGCAAACCACTGAATTGGTAATCATATCTGAAGGATTTACTGTCATGGAAAGAAAAGAGCAAATAATAACGAAAAATAACAACCAGATAGACAAAAGACAGCAGCTGGAAATTAAAAATGTAATCCTAAATTATCAGCTGCTGGGAGTCAAGATTTGGCTTATTGATTCTTTATTAAGATGAAATAAATGGCAACTCTTGGCAGCTCTGAAGTTGTCTAGTGCCAGAAAAACAGGATACACAATGGGTATTTAAAACATTTCAAAAAGTAACAGTAATCCATGCTGTTCCTCACGTTAGTAAGCCTGTAAGAAAAGGATTATTGCCTCAGTCATTTTCTCATCTAGTTGAAGTAGGGAAAAAACTACAGATACTGCTGGGAAAAAAAAAATCTTATTTTTACCATGAAAGAGTGAACTCAGAAGTTTTTCGTGGACTCTCTGTTAGTTTCTTATCAGCTAATATTTAATTAGTTAAAAGAAGAATTGATGGTGCTTTAAAAAAAATCTTTGGTTTGAGCTGAGAGATACAGTAGGATATTTCAGTATTTTATATGACACAAAAATTCAGATTTTAAGAAAAAAACAAACCAAAAGTTTGCATACAATACAAGCTCAAATGTCCATCCATTTTCAAGTGACTGCATACATGGAAACATTGTACTAATCACCAGATAAAACTCCCAGGGTATGGTAAAATAAAAAGGTAGAAAGGTGAAAATATTTAATAATGCTTACAGAAACTGTAGCCGTAGGAAAGAAATTTTGCAAGACAGGTTAAGATGGCTAACATCTAACTTCAAGGAAGAAACCAAAACCAGGAAAACAAGTCAGGAATTTGAAGCTTTTCAAATGATTTAAACTTTGCCTCTTTTTAAAGAAACTCTACAATTTCTTTGTGGAACAGCAAATCAAACTAAGGTCGTTACTATGCAAAAAAACTGCAATCTTTGAACTGCTGTCTTACTAAAAGATCACTGTCTCATGTCAGACACTCTCTCCTGTCAAACTCTGATTAGAAAGCAAATACGTGATATAGTTAAAAGAGGTTAGAAGTGAATAATGTCAAATTGTGAAATGATGATTTATAATTAGCACATAGTATGATGTTAATACCTGGATTTCCTGCTATAGTTTCAGTTTGCTGACTTCAGGGACAGCATCTTAGAGCAACTGATCCATGTTGTCAGGAAGACATTCAAACTGGAACAGCTCAGGCATACAGTATAGAGGAATTTGAGTTTCTAAACACACTTTCATTTCCTCCAAACAATTGTTTCGTTAGGTCCTTAGTTATTTATAGGAACGTTTATGCTTGATTAGAATGAGCTGGACACTTTTCCTTTGCAGTGCTCTCAGAAATAAAACAGATGTGTGAGCTATCTCAGTTTGAACTGATAGAATGAGAAGTAAAACAGCTGAACCTAGACTATACTTGTCTACTAAACTCTGGCAGTAAGATACTGCAGGGGAGACAAAAAGTGGTAGGAAGCAGCCCATAGATAATCTACTTAAGATCAGTCTTTGCTCAGACGAAAAACATTTTCCAAAATAGAACAGACAGCCTATAAAACGTTGGCTATTTATTTGAAAGAAAAAATAAAAAATGGATCTGGAAACTTAATTTTTAAGGGTGCTAGTTTTCCCTGCTCAATTTGGGAATAGAAGATTATGTAAGCTTTTGTGGCAAATGCCATACTTCATCACTTGCACACGCACCAGATGTTGATCCAGAACATGTCATAAGATAAGTAACTGATTAATATTTTTATGCTTTCTCCTCCCCCACTCCTGATTCAGAGCAGCTTTGTGAGATTCATAAACAGAGTAAAAGAACATCTGAAAGTCCCCTTTGCACCCACACATGTTTATATTACTCCTGTATCCATTTTGGAGGGTGTCATGGGTTAGCATTTTTTCTCAGGCATCTGAATGGCTGACGTCTCCCGCCACAACAAGGGACTGTATCGATTGGTGCTCCAGTTAAAATTAGTTCCGTCAAACTCCTGTATAACATGAGAGGGAGCTAAACCTGTATAATTTGTTCATGTAAACAATATTATTTTGTGTAGGTACTGGGCTAAATGAAAATAATCCCTTTGTAATGAACTTGAAGTAGTAATGGACTGGGCTTAGGATCTGATTTATTGATCCCCTTGCAGTTAGCAAACTGTTCCGTTGTAGCTGGGCTGGAAGTTATCAATAGATTTACGGTCTCAGGCCACGGAACTGGGCACAGAAGGCAGAGAATGAAGATGACTGACTTTGATCTGGCTCACAGTAGTCGGTTGGAGATCATGGTATATGAAGATATGTAATAGTGAGGGATGCTATGGAGCCCCATCGTTTGCATTCATAACAAAGCAAACAAAAAACAATGGGAAAATGTCGGAGTGCAGGAAAAAACAGTATCTCCTGTCCTATCTGCAGAGATCTAGGGATGGGGTCCATTTGCTGAGGGCTTGGAAAAAGAAATCAAATGCATTTTTGGACTTGTATCACAGAAGTGAAGTTAAACCTCAACCCCAGCCAAAAATCACCCTCTCATCCCTAAATGCAGCTTTTAGAGGGTGTAGTCAGCAAAACTGGGGATATACGTTTGGCTTCACATACAGGTATTCAAATAGTGGGACTGTGTTTTGTAGTACCTGGAGAGGATTTGTCTGGCTACTGTGTAAATAATCCAATCTTTCTGGCCCTACTATTGTGCAGACTTTTACTTGGTATGAATATTTAATCCAGCAAGATTCCTTTGTCTTTTTTGAAAATGTTATTTTCTGTTGAAAATCTCCTGTATTCTTTGTTCCCATTTTTCTCTTGAAAGGTTTTTGGTTCATTGAGTTATAATAAATTCCATAGGATTGGGTAAAATCACTGAGCAGTTTCTGGGAGATTAACTTTCTTGCTGCTATAGATTTCAGAAAACATTCACTATCACATCTCTGAATTCCCAGGGAATGTATTAATCAGCTTTATAGCTTTTATCAAAATAATATTTGAAGTGAGTACAAAAGATCTTTTGCTGATGTGCCCCCCATTACTTTTTCTTCACATTTAGTTAATGGATCAATCTCTATAGGCAACTTTGTCTTGCTGGATATTTGAGCCTGTGTAAGGCTTTGTGGATGTGCCTAAAGCAGTAGCCTTTACACTGTATCTAAAGACTTCACTTAAAATAAAATTCATGTGACTAAGTTAACAGCTATGATGCTGAAAGCTATTGCCTTTGCTGCTGTATGATTAAGTCTCCCTCTCTGTTTGATCTAATGACTCTTTAATGTGTATATTAGAGTCTGGAGACAGGCAAGTTGCTGGCAAGTAGACAGTAGGCAGTCTTTTTTCTTACCCCCAATTTTTTTATGAGGAGTAAGTGGGACAGCTTCAACAGGAAGGTTGGAGGTGCTGTCTTCCATATAGCAGCTTATAGCTAAGGCGTAGGACATGCCCAGTGAAGGTGAAGAAGCAGGCTTGGATCCCCTCTGACAGAGCAAGGAAAGGAACCTACTTTTCCTGTTTCCTGAACAAGTGTTCAAGCCATTAGGCTATTGTGTAAGAGGGAGCATGACCCCATTTCCTGGTATGTTTTAAAAGAGAATAGTGTCCCTCAAAGAAAAGACAGAAATGTCTGAATTCAGGTAAGGGTTTCAGATGACATGTCCCAAGGGAGAAGGGTATTTATGCAGCCATGAATAAAGACATACTGCAGTGCTCAGCAGTTCTTATGGTTGATTCATATTGTGTATGCTACCTCTGAGGTGCTTCCTGCTCAGCATGGCCCTGGTTCTGGAGCTTATTGGCACGGATCTACCTCCTCTTCTATTCAGCCATTAAAAAGATTCAGAATTTACAGAAAACTCTTTTTTTTTTTTTTTTTTAAATCCAGTCCTCTGATTTGGATTGTTTCATGGTTTTAGATCTAGACAGACGTATAAGAAGACAAATTTCTGAAAAAAACATGGACTGATAAAAGCCATCCTTAAGTTTCTTGATTGTGTTTCAGTGCACCTGGGTGGAGAGGGAGGGAAGAAAAGGAATAAATTGCTGCATTATCTACTACCCCACAGAATAATGAGAGGTTATCGGCTGTTGTTTTCCTCTGTGGTTCTAGACAACCAGTATTCTTAGAGTTGTCCTATACCACTCAGCCTAATGCTTTGTCATATGTGAATCACAGAATGATTTGAGTTGGAAGGGGCTTTAAAGCTCATCTGGTTCCAACCCTCCTGCCACAGGCAGGAACATCTTCCAGTAGATCAGGTTGCTCAGAGCCCCATCCAGTCTGGCCTTGAACACTACCAGGGATGGAGCATCTCTGGGTGGGGCATCCACAATTTCTCTGGGCAACCTGTTGCTGTGCCTCGTTATGCTCCCAGTGAAGAATTTCTTCCTAATACCTTGTTTAAACCTACTCTCTTCCAGTTTGAAGCTGTCCTATCACTACATGCCCTTACAAAAGTTCCTCTTCAGCATTCTTGTGCCCCTTTAGGTATCGGAAGGCTGCTGTAAAGTCTCCCTAAAGTCTTCTCTTCCCCAGGCTGAAAAGCCCCAACTCTCAGCCTGTCTTCATAGGAGAGGTGCTTCTGCCTTCTGATCATCTTCATGGCCTCCTCTGGACTCACTCCAATAGGTCCGTGGCTGCCTTATTCTGGGAACCCCAGAGCTGGATACCCATCCCCAGATGGACCAGGTGGGGTCTCACGAGAGCGGAATAGAGGGGGACAACCACCCCCTATGACCTATTGGTTACATATATGAGTACATATAATGAATAAGGCTAACGACTTCTCCAGGATTTTCACAGCAACTGAAAGCATTTCTGGATGTCCAGCCAGCAGGCTGCTCAGTGTCCTAGAAAGTGGTGGAAGTCCCCACACAGAGTCTGTAAAGGTCTTCCTTTTGTATCCTTTATAAATCACTGGCGAGTTCCATGTGTCTACATGGTGTTACATCATGGCTGGTTTTTAGTGGTCTGGATTTAAGTATATGAATTCTGGCATCTTTTCTGTTCTCAGGTTAAGACATGTGTGACTAGTATAAAGTCCGGTCTAGCTAGGATTCAGCTGAATGAGAACCAGTGATTTTATTTGTAGGTTCTTCTTTTTATCCTCCACGCTTATATTAACAGTTTGATTGAATATGAAGCCTGAAGGTAAGACTTAAAAAAAATGTAGGGGATTTTAGGGGTACAGATGTAATCATCAGTACTTCTCATGATAAAGATTTTAATTTACATTTTGGGTGGTTCTGGCAAACCAAAGGGGCTCTTACAGCTATGGTGAGAATTACTGGAGGCCTAATCAAGTACAGCATTTTCTTTTGTAATATTAGCAAATAAAACCTTAAAGTTTGACTCTGTCATCAGTTAAGGTGACACAGATACATAAGTGGTTGACATAAGCAAAACAGAAACATGTATATGAATGATTTCATTTTCCTTGAATGGTTAGACAAATGGATCCAAATTTTTTATTGTTTGTCTCACTGACTTAGGCTCAGTTGTCCCTAATATAGGAATTAGGTCTAAATAAACTGAACAACTGTTGCTACGTATGATGTATCCCGATCTCTTGGACCAGATTGTGCCACGCTAGGTTTTGCAGCATATGCTAGAACACAACTTGCATGAAGGTGGATGTCGCACAAGGCGTATTTCATGTCAGCCATGTTGCAGACTCTCCCTGGGGACTTTCTTGATAAACTGAAAGCTATCAAGCTATGTTGAGTGTTGCACCTGCATGTGGGCATACCTGTTTATTTTGAATCTTATTTCTGGGTCATGATGAAACTTGGAGGCTGCCTTGCACACTCGAGAGAGTCACCCTTTAGGAGCACAGGATTCAGTGTCTCTTTTAAATAACTGACATGAAAAAGAAATGGTGGCAGGTAGAGAAATTGGTGGTGGTAAATCACACATATAAATAAGTCCATATGCATGTGCTTGTGTGTATACATATATTTGCTCGTTATACATATACAACTGCATACATGCATATTTATAAATATGTGAAAAAGCACATAAAAGAGGTATTTAACTTCTATATTGACAATAGCTGATAAGCAATGATTTGTATGATTATATGCAGTAGCAGTTCTTTATTTTGCTTCTATGGAGATATTAGCAAGTTTATTCTTCAGAATGATAGGCAGTGATTTACAGCATGTCAGCTGCTAAATAGTAAGTGCCTGGGAACATTGCCTTGGTCTGTGACAGAAATAAGTTACTTGAGCTGCCTTTCAGTGAGAAGTAGTCTATACTAATATTAGAATATTCAGATGGATGGTTTGTAGAACAACTCGTGATGTATTTTCACAGCCTTCAAAGCAAAGTTGTTTATCTGTTGATATTCCTTACCTTACTGCAGGGATATTTGGTAGTGTTTGAAGAGAGGTTAATAAAGACAGTTGGTGAGGCTAGTAATATTGGTGCTTATATTTAAAGTTATAAGCTGCTAAGATAGCCTCCAGAAAGGATGAGAGCTCAAAAAATAAAGTTCCTGGGGAAGAAGGAAAGCAGCTTGGTTTTCTTCTGGTAAAAATCAGTGCGAGTTTGCCTCTAAGCCTGTAAGTCAGTGTGAGTTTACAGTAGCCAAGGAACTGTCTGGTAATTTTATCTACAAAGAATAGAAGAAATGGTGGTTTTTAGATATTAGTCTAGAAGCACTAGTTAGCAAATTAAAGTCTTGATTTTCTGTTTCTTTCTTTTGTTGGTTTTGCACATCTGGTCTCTTGACCTTAATTTAAGTTCTGTTATTGTTCTGTCACTTTGTTTTAAAAATGCTTATAAAATTCTAATGACACAAAAACTGTGTTGGCTTCAATGGCAACAGAATAAATCTCAAGAAGAATGCACTTACTTCGAATGAATGTGATCCAATAGTTTGCTTTCTTGTTTTGGTAAGTATGAACAGCCCAGAAAGCCAGGAGTTTACCCTGAGTTTTTTGCCTTGTGCAACATAGATTTGTGCACCTATAAATTAATCACAGTATAGTAAATAGTTTTAAGAATATACTCTGAAGATTCTCCTAGTTTAAAATGCAGAAAGAGGGCAAGTGAGAGGGAGTGAATTCTCCATACAGGAGGTTAGAGAACTGCGTGGTGTTACACAAACTTGCATGAAAGCCAGGAATCTGTTCTGGCCTGCATGACATGAAGAAGTTCATATAAATGTGGGATGGTTAAAATGTTCTGGATGCTATATTGCACAAAGCAAATGCATAAACAAGAGCATTAGAAAATACTTTAGGATTAGAAGATTAAGAGTAATTGCAAAGGCAGACTGGATGGCTCAGGAGATTGGTAAGGGATCTGGAGCCTTTCACCTCCTGATTAGCCAAAGATGTAACTCAGGTAAGAAAGAAAAAACAAAAGAAGATTCATTAATGTTTGATGTTCCAATGCAGATGGATTCTAATCAGTAGTTGCAGAAGAAGCCAGGGGTCAAAGACAGTTTTACCCTGAGCATGTAAACCTTGTGGTTGAGTTTCTCATGTGGATATAGTTTCTGCTGGTAGCATTTTCTTCGTGAAATACATGATTACAGGAGCTGGCAAATTTTCTCTTCCTCTGTGATTTTTTTCAGTTTCTGTAAGACGTATTTGTAAACTGCTTTGGCATGATGGAATTTAGGATTGAATTTTGAAAAGGGAGGAGGGAGAATAGGGTAGCATTTGGATCAAGGGCAAAATAAAAATCAAAGACACACTTTTTAAGAAAAAAAGAAAAAAGAAAGTACTTCTCTTTGCCCAAGTCCATCTATTCCATGAAATCATTGTCTTGACTAATTAATGTAGACATATCTTTTGGAAACATATAGTGCAATTACACAGCTTTGTTGAAGTACTTGCCAACATACTTTAGAAAGTACATCTTGAAACATTGTCAATTACCATGTTATCTTTTCTCCTTCTTCCGGCTATTTTTGGAAGTGTGTGGTGTATGAGGAGATAGCTTAGTTGTATGAACATATGAGCTTCAGATTTTGACAATTTTTCCCCATTAATGAATAAACTTAATGATTAAGAGTTTTGAGTTTATGGAAATCCTACTGTGAAATATATTTCGGTTTAATCCCAGAATGAGACCTGGCTTTGATTTTTAAGGAATAACAGTGCAACCACCTCCAGCACAAGAATAGAGAACCCATTCTAGTATGTCTTCTTTTATTACAGCATAATAATTAATATCAACTATAATGCCATAGTTGAGGTGCTGCAGAAATAAAGTTTCATAAGCAAGTGACAGTGAAGGGAAGAATTAAATCATGTTTCCACAGTCTGAACTTGTATGTTAGGTTCTCTTTAAAAACAGAACTGTGAAGATTAATTTTCTTCTTTGTGTGTTGAGGGAACTGTTGATCTATAGTTGCTCCTACATTTCTGGTACAAGCTGTAGCTGTATTTGTGACTGCCACTAGCTGTGTCAGCTGTTACTTTGGACTCCAGTGCTAGAACAGAATTGCAGAATTTTAGCATTGCTTTTGTTTAGTTTTTTCTTTATGTTGGGAAGAAGTGTCTACTTAAGGAAATGTAACTCTGCCAGAGCAGAGCAGGGGATTAAGTTTTGTTGGGATCAGAATGAAATAAGGGAGCAAATAGAAGAATCTATCACTTCTGGTACCACATAGAAAAGTGGACATTGATTTCTAGGGTAAGTGTATGTCTGTATCCGTCTGTCCGTCCATCCATCCATCCATCCATCTACCCATATTCCACTTTCTTCTTCTCTTTTTCCTCTTTGTGGGGCAGGTCAGAGAGAGCAGGAGGTTAAGGACAATTACATAGCCAGTGAAGAAGTTTAGTGCCTGTACATAGAGATACAACATGTAACTGAAAAATCTGAAAGTCAGGCCAAGATTTGAGCAAGGTGTGGGAATCCAAACAGTTCTGCAAATGTATGGGTTTCTTCCAGATGTGGCTGGCTGAAAACTGAAACAGATTCAGTTTATACTGTCATTTAAGTGCTTCTCCCAAACTCTTTGCATGGAAACCAGTTTCTTCAGTTGTCTTTGAATGATAAGCTTCATGGGGCTTTTCAGTAGGCTTTGTTAGTGTGAAAAGAGGCTTTTGAGTGTAATAACATTAAGATGTTCTTGAGTTACTTTTCACATACATGGTCTAATGCAATGAATTATTTTGAATTGTGGCAGGTATTCACAGAAATGCCAAGCCAATAACTGGTAATCAATTACATTCCAGTGGTGTAAAGATTGTATGTGTCTCCCGCATTACAAGAGCTTAACACAAGCACTGTGGGAATATTTAGTTCTACTTTATCCTCTTGTGATGTAGAGAAGGATGTATTAGCATGGGACACAAACTTGCTGTGTAGACCACTAAGCAGGATTAGCACAAGTTACAGAAATGATGTGATTTACAGTCCACTGTAGAAAATGCTAGTACTAATATGTTTTACCAATGTTCTGAAAAAAAAGTAATTAGCAATGAATAGCAGCTGGGATTATTGTCAGTCAGAGTTTCTAACTGGTATCCACACAGTGTCTGCAAAAATAGGTTTATCTGTAACTCTGGCTAGACAGCTGAGAGTAATGAATGTATTTACTCATTAGAGCCACTTAAGGTAAAGCATCTTGGCCAGTTTTCTGTGCATGCATAGAACAAACATATGTATCTAATTAAATGAATGAAACCAGATCACCTTGCAACTTATATAATCATGCAGTGAGCTGTTGTTATTTTCTGTTTACTGTAATTCCATCAGTGCTTTCTGTAAGTTGTCTTTTGACGCCACTGAGACCTTGAACATTGAAATAATGCAGTGGATGGAGATCTAAAGTGCCAGGTGCTGGAGAGCAGGCCCAGATCCCACTGTTGTCAGTTGGATCAGGCTTAGTATGGCTTTGTCTCCAATTCTTGCTTGCCATAAAATAAATAAAGGGATGTAACTTCTCCACTGCAGCAGACATGTTAAACATCTCTCTTCCACAGAACCTCTTCAAAATCAAGTTCATAATTTGATAGCAGAATGTGGAGCCCCAGTTAAAAGTGACAATGTTATTACAGCTAAATCCTACTGATTTGGCTGCCTGACTCACCATGCCTAATGAGATATGTTTCCTAAACAAACAGAAAGCCATTTTCAGTTTATTTAAAGAAAAGTTTTAACTAGTGCATGGGGATTTTGCTTTCTTAAGGAAAAAAACAAAAAAAAAAGAATTGGAGGCTGAATAGCAGCAGCTCATTATGTCGTGGTTTAGTAACTCATTGCCTCACTATACATGCTTAATTCTGATGAGATACAAAGGACAGCATTTCCTTCTCTGAGCTAAATGGCTAAAAGGCATTTATATTATATACATTTAAAAATGTTTACATTTCATGCTCTCTGTATGTCTGAGTCTTTCCATTTGGTGTGATACTGAATGAGCAGTGATCACATTATCTTTGTGGCATAACTGTTGAGGAGAAGAAAAATAATTACACCGTTTGCCTAATGCATTAGAACTGAATCCTGCAGAAATGTAGTAATACACTTACTGGTTGGGAGAATGAAAATCAAACCCTGCAAGGCTGAATTTTCTATTCCCTATAAGACATCTTCTGGGTGTAGAAATTGAGAATGTGTCACAAGGAAGCTTCCACCCATGTCTGCCCATGTGGTGTAGACTGGGTTATGGCAGAGGAGTCAATGTCTGTGGATTTTGGGAATTATCTTCTGGATGCTGTACACTATTTGCTACTCAGGAAAAGAAGCTATGCAGTGGTGACATTTTTATCAAGAGATTCTTTATTTGGCCTTCAAACCAGTTGTACAGGAGCAGCAAATCTCCCTCTGATGTCAGGGGCAGGTGTGGTACACTCCTGGGAAGGCATTAATAACATCAGCCCTGGAAGCCTTCTTCCCTTCCTGCAGAGCATTTTGCTCAGACATCATGAGAACAGTTAAGTAGACCTACCTTATTTTTTTGTGTGTGTAATTAGTGATGTCATGGACTTGGGTGTGGTAGTTTTCTTTGCCACATGCCATTTTTCTGCTGTAGTTTTTCCATCCTTGTTTTACTAAATTGAGCTCTGTGCACGAGAGGAACAGAAGATTTCCTTGGAGAATGTCTGCAGTGAGTAATCCTTGAGAAAGCTGCCTTTGTTTGAGACATCAGCCACTATGGCTTTGTGAAAAGGCATCCTGGTGGATACTGGATACTCCTGTAGGAATGATCTTTGTAAGAATTGGTCATACTCTGACGCAGCAAACTGAATGTGTTATTTGAAGTTTAATTTTTGTTTGCTTGAATTTAAAAAGCAATTCTCTTTGACTGTAAAGCATGAAAATTATTAAAGCATCTGAGTCAAAAGACTGAGGGTCAGTTCTTTTCTTCCACACCTCATATAGACTCCCAGGAAAGTCTGCTGTCAAAGGGTTCAGAGATACGGGAACTGATGACTGGATCTTCTATCAATGACATTATTCAGTGATATAGTGAAGGAAGGAACAGTCCTATCAGCACTAAGATCATCTTGTGTACGTGTGCCTCAGTCTCTGCAAATCAATGTATTTGTTATTCATATGGAATATATATTGAGCTATGAGAAACATTTAAAAATATTCATCAACCAAGGTTAAATATGTGAGGGTATATGTACGATATCTTACTATAGTAGTACAAATGAAAATGGTGGCGATGGTTAATGAAAGAGGCTTATGAATCAGTTGCTCTCTGTTTCTGTTTCCCCCCTTCCCACTCCTTGCTATATGAATAAATCTACAGTGGAGCTAAAATGATCTTATTCTTTATTCACAGGTTACTTTAGGTGGAACCTTTATTGGAATTGGGCGGAAAACTCCAGATTGCCAAGGCAACACCAAGTACTTCCGCTGCAAATTCTGCAATTTCACCTACATGGGCAACTCTTCCACTGAACTAGAGCAACACTTCTTACAGACTCACCCAAACAAAATGAAAGCAGCCCTTCCCTCCTCTGATTCTGGTAAAACTTCAGAGAAAAACTCCAATAAATCCAGTCCTACTCTTCGACCATGTGATTCTGGAGACTTGGGGAAGTGGCAAGACAGAATCACTGTAAAAGCAGGAGATGATACGCCAGTTGGATATTCGGTGCCCATCAAGCCAATAGATTCCTCTAGACAAAATGGTACCGATACAACCAGTTACTACTGGTGTAAATTTTGCAGTTTCAGCTGTGAATCGTCCAGCTCTTTGAAACTATTAGAACATTACAGCAAACAGCATGGGGGAAGCCAGTCAGGAAGCCTTCACCCAGATCTGAATGATAAGCTTTCTAGGGGATCTGTCATTAACCAGAATGATCTAGCCAAAAATGCAGATGGGGAGTTAGTGACAAAGACAGAAAAGGGTGCGAGTGTGGCAAAAAAGAAAGACTTGAGTAGCAAAGGAGCAGAGGACAGCATGGTGACAAGCTACAACTGTCAGTTCTGTGACTTTAGGTACTCAAAGAGCCATGGCCCAGATGTAATAGTGGTGGGCCCACTTCTCCGTCACTATCAGCAGCTACACAACATTCATAAATGTACCATTAAGCACTGTCAGTTCTGTCCCCGAGGCCTCTGCAGCCCAGAAAAGCACCTTGGAGAAATTACTTACCCATTTGCTTGCAGAAAAAGTAATTGTTCCCACTGTGCTCTCTTGCTTTTGCACCTGTCTCCAGGGGTGACAGGAAGCTCTAGAGTCAAACACCAGTGCCATCAGTGCTCATTCTCCACTCCCGATGTGGACGTTCTCCTGCTCCACTATGAGAATGCACACGAAGGCCAAGCGTCTGATGTTAAACCAGAAACAAATGCCCTCCCAGGGGCAGAGGGGCCGCTGACACTCAAGGAGAACAAAGAACACTCATGTACCAAATGTGACTTTACCACCCAGGTGGAAGAAGAGATTTCCCGACACTACAGGTACAGTGAAGTTTCAAATGATTAATGGTTGGAACCCAAACAAACAGCCCTCCCATAGTTTCTTAATTAAATGTCACCATTCCTCAAACATTTGAGGAAACTGGAAATCAAAATAAGAATGTATATAGATATAAATCTTTACAGCCAGAGTCCAATCCAACATCCACTTTGTTTTGGAAAACCACCAGCTAAGTTGGTGGATTTAATTATACATTTAAACCTGTGCAAAGGAGAGAGAAATCTGGATTGGTGTGCAGATGTTGAAGTTTCAGCACATTTGAGGTTTGGTCAGCCATTTTCCACCCAGAATCTTGTAGGTACTATATGTACTATTTTAGTTTAGGCTTTTTCTGAGAAAGGTGGCATCTTCATTCAGTCAGGGAGCACGAATGACTTTACTTTCCAAGATAGACTGTGAACTCTTTATGCGCCATAGCAGTGCTTCAATGTACTACCTTTTTGTAGTATTTTCCATTCCCAAGTCCAGCAATGGAATAATTAGTTTAAGAGCATTCCACTGCTGTTTTGGTGTTCGTTTCCCACTGGGAGCAGACACTCTTTTGTCTGTTGATGTCATTCCCCAAGATCCTTTTGCAGATGCTTATTTTCGTGTTGCTGGTTTACAGTGTCATTCTATTTATTTTAAGTGCTAATGTTCCTATTTGGAGGTGGACACGGCCAGTCTCCTGACTCAGTCTGACACAATGTCATAGTAGCAGCCAAGTTCCTGCTAAACTTCTTGGGTCAGTTCCTGGGCTGTTGTAAACTGGCAGTCCATTTTGCATCAGAGGAGGAGCTGGCTCCTAGACTTTGTAAAGAGCAACAGTTATGTGCCACTGCAAAAGCAATGTTAAATATTAGAAAATCATGCTGAATATGTTAATAGTTAAGGCTAATGCGTCAACAACAACGGAAAACTTCAGTATCTATCTCATCTAAAAGATCTTTGTCTGGAAGCCAGCTAGAATGAAGACAAAAGAAGATGCATTTTCAAAGCTAAAGCTTTGTTAAAAGCTCAAGAAACTGTGCCACGTTTAATAGATTCCAAGACATCCAAAATTAACAAAGGCAGACTGGGGCATGATACTTTAATAGAGATTAAAGCTGGGGGCATCCAAATGTTGCCCAACAGAGGGCTGCATTGGCAATATATCAGGAGTCTATTTAGGAAAAAAAAAAAGAGTAGATTGCTCATCTTTAATTTGGAGCTAGGGCCCACAGAGGATTCAGGTCCCAGCATGCAGTTCCCCATTTTTGATCCAAGTGGGCCTGAGGGATGTTGTGTGGATTAATTAGTTAATGTTTGTAAACTGCTTTGAAGATGAAAAGTGGTATCTAAGTTCCAAGCATTATTATAACAGCTTTGAGCCATGCTGAAGAACTCCATAGGCAGCACTTTGTCCGCTGCTGGGGCATGGCATGATCTTTTTTTAGTGGTTAAATAACTGGAAGATTGAAATGGCTCCTTTACTGAAAGAACCCAACCTTTTATTTTGCTGCAGCTGGTAATTTAAGTTTTAACAAGCATGCCAAGCTAAGATCCTTTTTCCCAAGAAAGGAGAAGCCATGACTTTCAAAATTAAGTGCTAAGTCTAAGATGGGGTAGTTGTAGCTGCTCCTTCAGAGGGCTCAGCACCCTGCAGTTCTGGCAGTAGTCACAAGGAACTGCACTTTGGAAAATCAAGAGATACACTTTAAGCATTTTAGTTTCAAGTTGTTTGTCTAAGGCTATTTTGTTTAAAACACTCGAACAACGTATTCTGTTAACCCCAGTCTCTGACATTACTGAGTACTCTGAGGATGCTGTGTAATTAAAGCAAAGTACAATGTCCCCATAACTGCCAGCTTCTTTCCCTTTCTCCTGTACTTCCCCCTTGATAATTTGAATTTTGTTTCTTTTCTACTTGTACTGCTGCTGTTTTCCCCCACTGTGCATCTTTTTTGAAATCACATAAGTTAGTTCAGTTTGTGGTAGGTGCTCTGTAATGGTGAACACAGCAGGTTTTATTGTTTTTCTATGTAAAACCTAGTTTTCACTCTATCAAACTAAGACTTTTGAGACATTATAATGTCTATTTTTATTATTATTATCAGGCCTTTTTTTTTAGTAGAAGTCTGGCATGTATCACGTGTTCTCTTTGCCTTTTTGTATTTTAGGAACTAAAGATAGAGGATAGTTCAGATTGTAAAAAGTCGAACATCTATAAAATAGTAGCATTAGTTGCTACACAGAAACATGCTAATGTAGTCAGCTCGCATCCAACTGGCCTTCTCTGTTTCTTAATCAGAATTTGTCTCAATGCTTTTATGCCACACATTATGTACATCTGATGTATTTAAAATCCTGTACTCGTGCATGTCTCTAAAACCTCTTCATTTATATAATAAGGAGCTGAATGGGTTTTAATAGTAAACATAATACTAAACATTAATGTGGTGGAAGAAACTGTTCTGCTGTTCACATGTTCAGATTTAGCCTTGATAATCTGGAGTATCAGTGTTGGCTTTAGATGCTACTTACATATTTTGATTAAAGTATTTTTTGTCTGCATTATTTTCATTTTTGAGTAATATGTCTGAACAACATGCTTAATTTATTTTATTATTTATTTTGCTTCCTTTTGGCTCTACATCTACAATTTCACTATGTATTCCTGGCTAAAAAATTTTGTATGTCCCAGTGTTATTCCTTCGCAGCCATGTATTTGCAACAGTATTAGAATTTGCAAAAGCAGTATTTCCCAAGTTTTCTTTACAAAAATGTATACTTACACTTAGCGCTCATTGAGTATTTCTTGACATGATTATTTGAGAGCTGTTCAGTTAAATTTGAAGTCAATGAATCACACTGCATTTGAGTTAACTTGTATTTAAACCTCACAAAAATGTGCTTACTGAAATAAATCCCTAGAAGATTTATTTTCCTCCATTTTCCACTAATTTTGCTACTACTCATCTTCCATTATACCTCTGAGGAATCAGATACTCTTTATGTTCATTGTGAAGCTTAGTTTTTTCTCAAAACTGCCTGGTATTCTGATGAGCCAGAAGATGCCAACACTTTTAATTTAGATAAAAATCAAACTGAGTATTTGGGCAAATTTTGCATGTTGTTTCACTTAGTCTAGAGATTATTTTCCTGCTTGTTCCAAAATAATTCATTTTGGTTGATTTTTTAAAATCAAAGCGGCTTCTTGCAGAAGTACCTCTTTTTTTTTTTTTTTAATTTTGCTAAAACGTGAGAAAACAATGCATTTTTTGGAAATTTTTTCAAAACTGCATTTTTGCAAAAGGTAGAAATTTTCATGTAAAACCTTATTTGACAGAAAGCATTTGATCGGTGCTAGTTAAAATTAGAAATGCTATGCGGAAAAATCCTCAAAACTTCTTTTTAAAAAGAAGGTAGGATAGTGATTCATTAAACTACAAAATATAATATGAAAATATAAAGACTCAATTGAAATAAAAGCTTTGGCAATAGTGTAGAATCATTTTTCTAATAAATTATTTTGAAAATGTGGATGACATCAGTTATGAAAGGTTCTGTTAAGAAATTAATTTTGAGTTAATTAAATAATTCCTTACCTCTCAAAGATAAAGGAGGTAGGGGGGCAAAAGGCAAAGGGGTGCTTGGGGGTTATGTCTTCCCAGCACCCAGGCTGCAGCTCAGGGGTGGAGGTGTTGGGGACAGGGGTCTTGGGACTGACCCTCAGACTCTCTGGCAGAAGAAGCCAGAGCAAGGTCTCAGGTGTGCAGATTAAGGAAATGTGGTGCCTTTGGGACACTTCCCCCAGAGAAGAAACTCAGGGCAAAAATGTAAATTGAGGCCCACCAGTTCTGGATTTTACAGCAGAGCAGAAGCCTTCACTCGGTGAACAATAGCAGCAGCTATGAGGGCCTTTTCCATCCTCCTGACACCTTAATTCACTGCTCTGAACTTGTTTGCTCTTGCCAATGGCTTTTGCTCTCCTTTGATCTCAGTCTTGCTCTCCACTCTGCCCTGTCTCCTCTCCTTTCTAACACTACACTGAATTTTCTTGCTTACTTTGCTGTCTTTTCTTCTGAATATTTTCCTTCCCCACAAGCTTGAGTGCAGCACCCATCCAAAAAGTTAACATTCTTATAAACCTGTTTCTTCATGAGAAATGATAGTAATTATTATATTCATAATTAAAATAAAACATGCGAAAAAATGGAAGTGATATGACAGCCATACCTTCTTCCAGAATATTTTCTATGCCCTAGAGCCTAGGACTGTCTTCAGGTAATTAAAAAAAAAATTACTTGTTTTGTAGAGGATGGTGTTTTGTAATACTTCAGACTAGTTAGAAGTATGTCAACAAGACTTAATTAACAACTGGCTAGGGTTGGGAGTATTGCAGCCTGTTAGGAAGTTCAAATAAAGAACATTAAATCCATAAAAAACCCCAACCCTCTAATCTCTCCAACTTCAAGATTTTGCGAGGGAAAATCCTTGTATTTTACAGCACCCAATTCTTGCATCTTATAGCACCGAATTCAAGTACTTTTCAGTGCAAATAATGATAAGATTTTTTAAATTCTCAGAACATAACTGTGTAGCAAAGGTTTTGCCTGAATTTCTTGATATTTAATCTTGGGATTGGGCTGTAAATATTTCAATGTCCACAAATAATCAGGTCTTTGCTTTATTTTGTAGTGAAAATAATAATGTTAAGTGACATCAGTGGATGGGATGACATTGCCAGCCCAGTGCCATATTGCAGATAATGCCAGTTTATGGCTTGAACCTGCTGTTAGTTTGCTTGACAGCTGTATAAACAATAACATAGAAGGGAGAGTGCTGTTTCCTTCTTCATTTACATCACTTTCTTCCATCGCAAGATTTTCCTCTTCTTAGAGTAGCTCTGTACCAGCACACAGTATTGCACCAGACAAATTCAGAGTTTCAGATGGTATAGCTGTAGGTTTTCAGATGTAGTTTAGCTGTAAAGTGTAACTTTGAGGTAATGCACAGGAGTGCTTCTTGTGTACTTTGCAAATTGGAATTTTAAAAATTCTGTTGCTTAGCCTTGAAGATCTTTGTACACAACTCTAGATGTAACTTTTGCTTTTAGAAACATAAAATAGGCTTAAATTCTAGTAAAAGAGAAATGAAACATGGCCAATTTGTTTCCCTGCTTGCTGTCAGGGTAGACTGAAAACTGAGAAGAAAACATTTTCTTTTTATGCCTTGTTCTGGGAAAGAATAAGTTTCCAACTTTCAAAAGTTCTCTAATAGCTGATGATAGTTACTATTTTATTATTTGGGACTGTGACTTGCATTGGACAGTTCCAAACTTTAGCTTACGTTTTGGAGCTTGGGGATAGAATAATACGCAGGACAAACCCATGTGAAGTATGAAGATTTATAATGTTGATGGCAGATTTTTAATGTGTACTGGAAAAGTGTATGTTTTGAAACAAAAAGTCTGTTGGATTTCTATCTACTGAAGTTTGTCTTCATTTTTTCCATATCAGTGCTTATCACAGTCTCATAGAAGAATAAAGGAATGCTTATATGACTGTCTTTGAACCAATTAGAAATAATTTAAATTAACAGACTTTTAATGTAAAAAAGGTGATTTTAGCTGGGCCTCAGCCATGTAGTTACAACTGCATCTAATATTCAGCATTTATTTGTGTCCTCAGAAGTGTGGTGTATCTGGCTGCTGATCAAAAACATTTAGCCAGTGTGGAATGGAAAATTAAAAAAAGACAAGTTCGGCAGAAAAAGATCAGCTGTTTGGAGGTGTGATATCTGTAGATGAGAGCCAAGTTAGGAAGGGGGTTAGCTATCGAAATAGCCAAGTTAAACAAGAGACACTTAGGGCTAAGTAGCGTCCCAAAGGATTGATAAACTTTCACATGGGGAGTGTATGTGGTTGAGCCATTAGCCCCAAATGGTGTCTTGTTTCGCTTGGCTTTTAAGATAACTAGCCCCTGTCTAACTTGGACTTCTCTGATGGTATCCCACCTTTACAGGGCTGACCCTCTTTATAACTTGGCTTTTTGTATTTATAAAATAGTTTTGATCAGATAGCACTTTTTTTTTTTTTTTTTGTTCAGAAGAGAATTAAGCTTGGTTTAGAAAAGAATTAAGTTGCAAGAGAGAGTATATTAGTGTCGCATTGAGAGACAAGCTGATTTTAATAAAACACAATTGTAGAATGAAGGAAAAGGAACACAGCCAGAACAGGATTTTAACCCACAGCTTGCTCTCCCACAAGTAGATTTTGTTGCCATAAGGCTGTGAGGAGAATAACTAAATCTATTTTTTGCATAATGGAACAAGCCCATCTAGTCCCTTAAAATGAATATAAATACAGAAAATGACAAAAAGAAAACTGATACTGCACAAGGGCTGAAAAGCTTGAGTCTGAATGTGTACTCATGTCTGTGTGCTGACACAACTGCAAGAAAATCAGACAATATAAATAACATATGGTTTGTTTTTCCAACAAAAGGAGAGAAGGAAGACAAGGGGGTTTAATAAGTTTGGCAAGTTGTCCCTTCTAAACTATCGTAGTCTAAAAGGGACATTTTGTGTATCATTCCAATTCTACAGATGCACCAAGAGCCAAATCCTGCTCTTACTGAAGTCAGTGGGAGTTTTGCCATCGACTTCACTGAGACAAAGATTCGGCCTTAAAAGAATTAATTGTAACAATTGGAGTTGTCAGGGCAGTAACAGATTTCTCATACAAGTTATGTCCAGTGTGAATAGTGAAAGGCTCATTTCTTTTAGCTTGGCTAAAGGCACTGTTGTGACTCTGAATGCCTGGGGTGTGGATGTGTGAGCATGTCTGCAGGGAGAAGCTCTTGTAGAATTCTGTACATTTTGCAGGGCAGGGATGATATTTTGCTCTGCATTGGTAGGATGCTGGGCACAGTGGGGCCCGGAGCCTGATAAAGGGCTCTGACCACTCCTGGACTGTAAACAATTATTCATAATGGTGTTAGAGAACTCATAAACAGTGTTCTGTTCCTATGATAGATACAGTAAGGGGGTAACATGTTGTTCTCATGTAGCAACATATGCTTTACATAATTTAGTAATGCAGTACTTTTTATAGGCTTTTAGAGTAAAAACAGGAAGGCGTGTTATTCCACACTGCTCCACAGCTCCTACCAAAGAATTTCTGTATGTGACAGGAAATGCAGTTCGCAGTGACGCAGCCTGTGCTTTTTCTTTAGAACAGCATCTTTTTAAGTTGTGTTAAAATGTCTGTGGAAAACCAAACACTACTGTCTGTTGTGTAGAACCTTCTGTCCTTCAGTGTATTCTTATCCATAAGTTAACCAGAGCTCCATTCAAAATCATCTTTGTCAAGCAAAAGTATATGGAATTGGTGGAAAGTAAAGGACTTTTTAAAACAGTTTAACTTTCTAACGTACATCTGTATTATATGAAGTGGGTTTTTTTTAATAACAAGAGAACTATCCTCTTCTATTTGATTTTGTTTGAAAAATACATTTTTTTTTTAGTGTTTCTGCTGCAGTAGAGAGTGAAAAGTGTATTGCAGAAAACTGAAGAGGAAAAACACAAAATCCCGGTGAAAATTTTATGAAGTTTAGAATAAGGCAGTGGAATGTGAAGGCACGATAAGAGGCCATTGCAAGGCATGGGGGGAAAAATCAGCAGTATTTTTGCCCTGTTGTATAAGACACCAAAGTAAACCTGCTTGCTTTATTTAGAGGGTCATAGTGTAAGTTTGATTTATTTTCTTAATCTTGGTAGGTAAAACCACTGTGAGAGGGAAGGCCAAGGGGTGACTCTCCTGTTAATCTGCTTCTTGTTTTCTTCCAGGCGAGTACACAACTGCTACAAATGCCGTCAGTGCAGCTTCACAGCTGTTGACACTCAGTCACTACTAGAGCACTTCAACACTGTGCACTGTCAGGAAATGGACATCACTACAGCCAATGGGGAGGACAGTCATGCCGTTTCGTCTATCAAGGAAGAGCCAAAAATTGACCTTAAGGTCTACAGTCTGATTAATCCAGATCCCAAAATAGGAGAGCCCATATCTGACAGCATAGTGAAGAGGGAAAAGATAGAAGATAAGGAAGTGCTCAAGGAGAAAGGCTGGACTGACAGTCCCAGTGATGATCTTCGCAATGTGTCCTGGAGAGGAACAGACGTTTTGAGGGGGAGCCCATCATACACACAGACCAGTCTAGGCTTACTGACCCCAGTGTCTGTTGGTCAAGAGCAGCCAAAGCCTTTAAGGGATAGTCCAAATGTAGAAGCTGCCCATCTCGCGAGGCCCATTTATGGCTTGGCAGTGGAGAGCAAGGGTTTCCTGCAGAGTGTCCCAGCCGGAGCAGCAGAGAAAGCCG
Organism: Corvus cornix cornix; assembly: GCF_000738735.6. Taxonomy (NCBI): domain Eukaryota; kingdom Metazoa; phylum Chordata; class Aves; order Passeriformes; family Corvidae; genus Corvus; species Corvus cornix. Next base: position 139,477,147 of record NC_046333.1, on the reverse strand, counting down.
GGCAGCTCACCCAGCCCTACTCTGGATCCGGGGACGGGAAGGCAAAGGACGAATCCCAGTCCTTATTACGGGTAGGAAACTTTTTTTCCCCCTCTTGCTTTTTATTATTGCATATGTGTTATGTTTGATTGGCCATGCAAATGATTTCTTTAGGTCTGGACTGATGTGGTTGGGGTTCTTTTAGTGCATGGAAACAAAAAAAAAAAGGCAAGGAAAGACTCGAATTTGTAGAGCCAAACTGGCAGGTGAATTTACCAAGGTGTTCACATAAAGCAATCTATATATTGATGTAGTATTAGTAAGCTTCGGCTTTTGCTATTTAGCTCTGATTGAATTTTGTTTAATCATCCCTGCTAATTGTGCAGGTTGGTGATACATTTGAGGAAGGGATGTTTAGAACCCCAGAAGGCTGCACATCTGTTACACTAAAACAACTAATCACCTCTTAAATTTTGTGGTGGTGTGACAGTTTGCACTTAAGCAGGATTTCATATTACTACATATCTTAGAATATGAAATGTGAGTTAAATATTAATAAAAAGTAACCCTTTTTTGTGAAGCAATGTAATTATATACAAATTTTGACACTTGTCTGGTTGCCTTGGAAGCAAAATAAAAAGAAAAGAAAAGATCTCACGTGATAAGAGAAGGCAAATATTTGTCACATCAAATAATTCCTATTTTTTTTAAAAAGAAAAGGATCTATATACAAGGAACTTTCCCATCCATCAAGGTGTGTTTTTCCCACTGTAGAAAAAACTGAGGTTAGAAAAGCTCTGACATTCTGAGGAGCTGAACAGGGAGACAAATAAATGCTTTTCTCCTGAAGTCATCACATGTTTTCAGGAGCTGGTCTCTATCTGAATTTATAGCTACTTGCCACAGGAGCAGTCAGTCTGCAGACAAAGCTCACTAGAATGGAAGTGATGATCTGCTGGTTTCCTTTATCGTCTTTTGTAGCAGCATTTATAACCATAGCATCCATTAGTGTAACACATCAGAAAAAGACAAAAAGGAAGATAAATGTTTTATTCCATGGTCTGCTAAGATTATACACAGGTTTATCTGTCTCTGTACATATAGGTGTCTTCAAAGCTGTTTTAAATGCAGTCAGTGGTGTTAAAAATATTGCACATATTCTAATTATAAAATGGAGTGTCTGTAATTTAAACCCTGCATGCAATTTAGGGGGACCACAAACTTTTGTACCTTAGTTATTGTTCTCAGATTTCAAGTGTATGAAAAGCAGTTACAGTATGACAGGTTCCTTGTTGCTAACCTGGGTGTGTGCTCACTGTGGATGGCAATATTATATTTCTCTCCTCCATTAGGAAATATGTATTAAAATACTTAAATAAACCCATGCAGCAGTGGAATTCATGCTGTACATATGATATTAGTTACATCCCACTTCAGTTCTTGTACTGGTTCTTAGCCATGTGCAGACAGATTGGCCAGAGGAGGCATTTAAATTGTGGTTTATCAGAATACAAATAATTTTTATTTATTTTTTGACTACCAGAGGAGGAAAGACAACTAAACAAGAATTTGCAAAGGGACACGATAGTATGCAGAATCAGCTCTTAAAGGTCTTAATTTGGTTGGTAGCTGGTTCTAAAATCTTAGTAAGCATTAGAATAAGGCCATTATATTACCTGTTTTAGCCACTGCTGAATGTAGAACGGGAAACTGTAGGCTGACTGCTTCCTATGCCCTTTTTAAAAATAAGTTCAGATGCTTTTTTAAAGTCTTTACACAAAACCACTTTTTTATACTTTTTTTTTTCATTAGTACTTTATCAATTTGGAAATAGTTTCATCACTTCTGGGTATGAAAAACCTGTCTCTTCCATACTTTTCTGAAAAAAAAAAAGTCTTACTTTTGTGTAGTAACAGTGCATATAAATTAGTTCCTTGCATTTTAAAATGTGCACAACCCTCCTTTTCTTTTATAAGTTCTGTAATGATGTATTAGCAGATTATGTCTACAGGGACTGATGAAACCATATCAACATTGTTCAAACAGGAATTAATTTTGTGTGCACCTTCAGCTGCCATGCTCTTCGAACTCTGTTGTGCCAAGGACTTGTTTGTCTGGGTCTTTTCCTTAGTGATAATATTTGAATTTTCACTTTTCTTTGAAAATTGGACAAGTTGCTTTTGTCAGCTTGAAATATTTTTATAAAAGTGGGGGAAAGGAGGTTAACTTTTTTCATCTGCTGAACAGACTTCCTAATCTTACATTTTTCGTCATGATTGATGGATAGAGAAAACATAAGGAGAATTGAAACTTCTTGAAGGTAAGGGGTGATCTGAAGGATAGGAGACGTGGGAGTGTGATTCTGTGAGTGATATTAGTTTCATCTTCCTCTCAATCTGTGAAAAAGATCATAGAAACCCAACTCCTTTAATTTGCTCTTGATTTTGTTTTCTGCAGACAGAGTTAGGGTATGCAGTACTGGAGCCATAAATAAGAAGGTAAAGCGATGGTCAGCTTGACCATTGGGATCTTAGTGTTAAGGATTATCTGACATACAGATATGTATGCCTGGAAGCTCAGTTGGCCCAGAGAGAAATAAAAATTGTTCAGAAAAGAACTTACCATCCATTCCTGAAAAAGCTAATTTTTGTAATCCTCTGAAATAAAATAATACACTGTACTGTTAAGCAAATCTTTCATTATTGTCTACTTTTGGCTGCATTTATTTTTCTAATGTGAAATAGCTTGTAGGCGTAGCTAATGCTGTATAAAAGTTGGTCCTCTCTGAAAGCAAAGTGTTAAATCAATACATCCTTCTAGTATCATATAATGAGTGCTTATGCAAAACACTGTATCCCAGGACGACTGGTGACTAGGAAATAAAACCTATAATAAAAACACTCTGGACACCTTCATTTTTTTCCCCCTGAAGATTGACACAGAGGAAGCCAAAAATTTGGGATTACTCAGTGAATAAACACTGAGAAATGGGCTGAAGAAGAAAATCCCTAACACATCCCTTTGGTTATACTGGCTATTTATAAAGTGGTTCTGCTTATTACAAATGATTTGTAATGATTTTACAGTAGCAGCAATACCATGTGCTTTTAATTTTTTATGTTCCTGATGATGGGAGGAAGGCAAAGTGGAGATCAGATTTTTTTCACATTTTTTCATATAGATAGAGGTTGATACTGCAAATTTAGGAGCGATTAGCATTTTGGTAAAATATCAGAGATAATACAAATAACTGGAGAAGGGGTGAAAATATGCCATGGCCCACAGAAATTCCTAATGCTTACAGGATAATTAATTTTTGGAAATTGCTTGGAGTAATTTTTTGGATGTAGTCTAAGCCATTTATATGCTGTTTCTTGCATTCCTTCCATACATGATGGCCATGGTCCTTCCCCAGACTCTGTGCTACAGTAGATTATTTGTGGGAGTCATTGGGTTAAGATTTCTGTTATTTTTAGAAGCTAAAAGACTGAATTGCTTGTGACCCTTGGGAGCTGGAGATGGTGCAAACACATGCGTGCAGTGGATGCACCTTTTTCCCTGAGAATGCTTCCAAGCTTTGTGTGTGTAACAGAATCTTTCTCAGGGGCTTGGTACACTTCTGTCACTAGCTTTAATTTCTTTTTCTTATTAAAGTATTTCCAGCAGCTGTACTTACAGCGGATTGGTATGTTTTGCAAATAGGAATTACCAAAAATGTACCTCAGCGTGGTACAATGTGGACATTATTTCTGCTCTTCCTTAGAGTAGCTGATTTTCTAGTTTAAAGATTTGTTGATACTGGAAGGTCTATTGAGATGCAAAAATGTTCCTTTTTTCGGGTAGCACATTGGCAGCCAGCAGACTCCAGGCCAGGCAGATTGTTTAATGCTTTGACAGCGCAGATCTTGGACAGCAGGAAGTTTTTGCTAAACTGATTTTAAATGAAGTGTCCTGTTTTGGTGTGTATGGACACTGCAGAATAAAGTTTGCCACAAAATGGGGAATTGTAGCCTGAGCCTTCAAACCTACACACAGACCTAGTTAGCCCACCTAAAGGTGTTGGTATAGACATAGTAGTTTAGTCAACAGAGATGCAGAATAACACAGGTCAGTGTGTCTGTCCTCTGGGGCTACGTGGACCTGCAGACAGCAAGGAGAATACTTTGTGTATTAATCATAGTTCATGGAGGGATTTGTATACTGTCAAAGGGAGACAGATTGTTACATTATTGCAGAAGTAGTGTGGATTTTTATCAAAAGCATACTGCAGGCTGTAATGTTAAATATCTGTCAGGTTATGTTAACCTTAGCGATGAGCTTTTTATATGGGGCAGAGGATAAAATTGACTCTTCTATTAAACTGAGATTATTTTGCACCATAATGATCAGACTGTTTACACACTACAGGAAATCACAGCATTTGAAAAAAGTTTTCGTTTACTTTAAAAAGAGATTTTTTTTTTGTCTGCGATATTTGCTCTTGTGGTATTTCATATGGTGTTCTGGCTGAAGCTGGTCATACAGCTTTAAATTTGGGGGAGACAGGGAATTAGAAAAAGTTATTTCCCTTCTCCCTGTTTTGCATTCTCCTGTGTGGGTGACTGACAGAGCTAATTTTAAAATAAGCAATTGGTATTTAAGTATTAAATCTACATATAATTGCTTTAATATCAGTGTAGTAAATATCAGACACAATTCCTAGTGGCAAAACATCATTTCTCCTATTATCAAGTACTGACTCCTGGTATCCACAGAGCTGGATACCAGATAGCTGCAAAGCAGTGGAAATGCTGAGCTGTCCTTTGTGCTTTCCAAAAGACTTCTGTAAGCACATACAATTCTTGGCTAGAAGGATTACATACATTTGAGGTAAAACCTGCCTCTCTGATGTTGGTAGAAATATTGCTGCTGCTGCTGCCTTTAGCAGGAGCACAAGAAGCAGCATGAGAAGGTTCAAGCACACGGAGTGGGATCTTCGTTTAAATGTGATTTTTCAGTGGCCACTCCAGGGTGACAGGTGGAAGTTTTTGTGTTCTTTGGCATTGTGTCCCATTTCCAACCATCTTCTCATAGTAGCATCTTAATGGTATATCTACAGAATTAAATTTAATGCATATAATTGCATCACACTTCTTAGATTTAAGTTGGTATAAGTCTTGGGTACTGCATCTCATCCCTAAGCAACTTCAGGAGAGAAAAAGCAGCCCTTTAAACAAGAAACATCTAAAATAGTTTCTCTGTAGCTGCATCTCATTTTTTTCCCATTTCCTCTGACTCTGTTAGAGATCTTTCAGGAAGTATTTATAGTCAAGGCCATTCATTGCCATACGGGTCCTTTAATTAGCTGAGGGGAACTCAGCAGGCACTGTGTCTTACTAATGCACAGAGCTCTGGCAGGTCAGAGAGCTGACAAAGTCTTTCATTTTTTTTTAAAGCACCTGTTTCTACAAGTCTCTGCCTGGGGAGTCAGTGGGCTACTTTTTTACATTTAACTACATCCTGGAAAATGGCAAGAATCCTCCAACAAGGAAAATGAGAAAATAAAGTTAGTACTTGAAGATAAATAGTTTTGAAGCATTGTGTTTACCGTGCAAAACAGGCTGGTAAAATCCATATTCTGGTGAAGGGCTCAGGAATGAAGCTAAAGTAACTTTCTGAAGGTTTTCAAGTAGTTTAGAAACAAACATGTACTTGGCTGCTTTTAGTAACTACTGGAACCAAACCCATAAGAAATTGAATGTTTTGCATTACTCATCCTGACAGTGATCAGATAGGACTAGAAAGTAACTTTTAGAAAAATGTTAACCTGCCCAACGAAAGGCATGTTTCTGGTTTTTGTGTGGGGTGTGTCTGTCATGTGGTGAGACAACCCCACCTCATCCATGTTTACCCACTCAGCAGGGCATAGGGTTTTTTCTTTTCCTTCTTTCTTTTTTTTTTTTTTTTTTTTTGGTCTCCCTTTTACGAAGTATGGTTTGGAAGAGAATTAAGTGATAAAATCATTATTTGGGTGGGGCACGGTAATAATGCGAAAGGGCAGCAGCTGCGTCAAAATCCTTGATGAAAAGGTGAATCAGTATGTGGAACAAAGGGCTGGGAAGATGGGTAAGGGCCCCCAGGCCATTGGGTAAGCAGCGGGGTTTATTGAAGTTGCTATGATCAATAACAATGATTCAAGCAGGGAGAACCAAGATAATTCTTGATTTAAAACAAGCTGCTGCATTTGGATAGATTTGATCGAAATGCAGATGAGAGCAAAAGAGTGCTTTCTTGTATTGAACTGAGGGGCCAAAACAGATGGACAATCAGTGTCACATGAAATTAGCTCAATTTTATATGCCCCTTCCTAATTCAGGTGGGAGGAGCTCTCTTTTGCTCTCTCTGGTCTGGTATTTGGTGTCCTGGTGTAGGGTGAGAGCGAGAAGTGTCTGTGCACTGTTTTGACGTGCCTGCACCTGGGCTTGGTTTGCTGGGTGAAGATAAGCTGATGCATGTGGCAGCTGCTCTGTGCCATCACTGCCATGGGGAAAGGCAGTATCGGACTCGGCATGAGGGTAGGAGTATCCTTGGTTCCTTGGCACACTGCTCCTTGGCCACCCCCACTGCTCTGGCCTGGATGGGGGTCTGGGCACAGAGGCGACTCCTGACACTGTCCCCTGGCCTGAACAGGAGTCTTCAGTGCACTGCAGGTCAAGCCAGGCCTCCCTTGCCCTGGGCTCGGGCCTGTAGCTCTCCCTCCCGGCTCAGCCCCTCTGTGCCGCGGAGCCGCCCATGTTGGCACTGGGACCGGCCCAGTCCCACAGCCCCTGTTCGTGCCTCTTGCCCCGAACTGGGCACATGCAGTGAGGCAATGCTTTTATTGTAGGTATGACTGGTATGGTTAGCAGATAGTGTTTTTACCATCTTCAAGTACATTCCTGATGGGTTTTTTTAATTTTAAATTGTGCTGACAGTGACTGCAGCTTGGTTAAAGCATCCATGTGTGGGGCATAACTGTGGGCATTGCAAAGGCCAATAGTGCAGCAGCAGCTCCCTCCAGTCTAAACAGTTCACAGAACTGTCAATGAGGAGCCTTGTTTAAAATGGGAAGTAAGTAAATGCAGCTTCTTGCATAATGACTAAATTAAAGAATTAGTTGAGCTTTACCAAAGTTTTGAAAAGTTAAGTGCAACTATAACTGTTTTACAGCCCTATTATTATTCTGTATTGCCAGTAATACGTAGCAATAGATGTATACCTGAAGTGAAATGGAAGCTTCAATTGTATTTAGAAACTAAGGATAATCTTTGCCAAACTGGATCCAATAAGAAGCACACATTCATGCTTGAGGACAGAACTTGCTGCTAACATGTAGATTTTCAATGGAAAATTAAATTTCACAGATGAATGCAGTCAAGGACTCTACATAATTCCATTTTTGCCTGAAGTACCATGGTGCTGAACAGCGAAAATCTATGTGAAGATACCTCTAGCATCTGGAAGTGCAGAGTTGCTTTCTGTACTGAATTTCAGATGATCCTCTAGATGTATTTGGTAATTAAAAGACATAATAAAATACACTCTTTTAGAGGAGGGATCTTACAACAGCAAATAAATGTTTAATTTATTGGACTAAAAAGGGAGCATTGTAGTTATAATTGATTTGAAGGAATCCAGATGCTATCCACATCTGAACAAATTCAAAATGCTAAGGATTTATAAAGAGGTTTATGAATAAACGGTGCACATACATGCTGTGATTTTTGCCATGGGGGTATCTAAGGCTGATAATACAGCCAGTTAAAAACAACTATGGAAAATAGCTATTAGATGAACAGATGTGTGCTGAAACAGAAATATGCATATATATGTGTGTGCATGTGTGTGTGCAAGATATGAAAAAGGTTTTCTGGAATGTCTTTTGTTACCTTGGCACTCCTCAGAATATGCATATGGTCACCTTGGAACTAGTCTTAATTTTCAGGTCTCTAATGTAGCCCAATTGATTTAGTGAACAATTTCCTGCTTAATATAATTAATTTGCTTCTTCCACCAAGTTCTGTTTTTGAAATGAGGCTTTACAGGGGCTAAATGGCTCTTGCTGATGTTTTTCTAAGCATATTTTTTAGTAGCATATACATGTATTTTAGAAAATATTACAGTCTTTGTTGTGGTGATATAATCATATGTGTATGTAATATAAATCCATAAATACATGTATTCGTGTTGCACATTACATTATTTGGAGTTCAGATAGTATATATATTTTTAGCATAAAGATGAGAGGAGGAATGCATTTTTTTGTGTTGTGTACAGTATTAGGTATCTGAAGCAATTGGAGTGGTGGCAGCCCAGGTTGTGCAGCACTTTGCAGGCAGCTTGTGAACAGGCTTGAAAATCTTTGCTGAGTTTGTGTATCCCTGGACTGCCTGAGATTTTCAAATCTCAGGTTGGTGAATCATGTTTGTCCTAGTTAGATGATTAATTCCCTATGTTTTCTTGGCTGCTCTAGGCTGTAGTTTCCTAATTCTGTCTGTAAAAAGGGAATTTCCCATCTAAAGGGCAAGAGTGAAGAGAGATGTGTTAAACTCTATTGTGCAACAGTACAATGATAGTCACATATCATAGTACTGCATCCTGCATCGATATTGCTGGTTATCTTCTCTGCGTGTGATGATGCAAACTTTGTCAAGCATACCAATGAAAGAACGAAAACTGAAAAAACAGATTTTTAATTTTAATTTTAACCTCGTTAAAATTTCTATTCTTTCCTTCAGTCTGGGGGTGGGTGGGGGAGGGAAGCCAAAGCAGGAATTTTGGAGCGAGACATTTGCATTTCTTGGTTGACTTTGACCTCGTTTTGGTTTATGTGCCTCTGATGTGTATGGTAGCAAACTGCACATTTTCACTTATGGGAAGAAGTCTTTTAACAATGGCTTACAGTGCAGTCTTTAATCATGTAAGTTGCCTCCAGCACTTGCTGAGAGTAAAATTCCATACTCTTCATTTTCAGATGGGTTGTACTATCAGCTGTTTCTCCTTGCAAGACTGTCTGTGATTTGAAAATTGTGTTTAAATTAAAAAAAAGTGAGGAAAAAAGAGAAATAATCAGAACGTTTGTCAAGAAATTTGCTATGAATGGGAATGAGAAGCAATGCAAACAAGCTTGAAATGAGTTTTAATTCACATGTTATTCTGGGAGCCTACAATTTCTGGTGAGAAAATGGCATATTTTAGGTCTATTTCCTCCAGTTTTTGGCATGGAGCAATGCCTGTTTTGTTCAGTCAGATGTTCAAATGGGAATTTTGGATGCTTAGAACTAATTTTAGTAGGTGGGGGGCAAATTTATTATGATGCTACAAATAGAGTTTGATCACAGCTGCTCCATTGCAATTATAAAAATTGGCTGTGAATCACTTAAACTATATTTACTGGTTGAAAAAAAAAATAGTCTATACAAAACTGTCTTGTTGCCCATAAAGTTCTCAGTATCATCATTTATATACACAGTATTTTGAATTAGACTTGATCACGTTCCAGATTATTTTCATGCCTCTCTCCCCCCATGCCCCAACAGTGATAATGTGCTCAAATGACTCTCCCATTCTTTCCAAGTTAGGGTGAATTTCTGAGCTTGTTCTGAAATTACAGTAAATCACACACAGACCTCTTAAGACTTATTAAAAAATGTTAGTAAGTTCACTGGAAGTTGGGCACTTCAAAGCTCTTGCTACTCCAGTCTGTACATGACTAAAAGGCTGTAGGGCAAACACCACAAGGTGAAAGCTTACAAATCAAAGCAAAACTTAATATACCGCTATTATCCCCTTTATAAGACATATGGAGAATAATATCTTTACATATTTATGAGGGTTTTTTTTTCCCGATAGTAATTGCTTTAATGTTCATGGATTTATGCTTTTGAGTTAGAAAATACTGAGTTATATTTTATATTTTTTCAATGTTTCATGGCAGCTCTTCTTCCAACCTAAAATGGATGTATTCCAGACTTGTTTAAAAGTTCTTATTGTGCAGAATAAATTTGGTCAACCTGTTTTTGAGAAAAGTGTTTTCTTCACAATTCAGTTATGGACTCATCTGTGGTGATTATTTTGACATTACTCCCTGCAACTGATAAAGAAGACAAAACATCTATAAAGCTCTCCACTGACAGCACAGTACCTGTTAGTATATTACTGAAACACATTTATATTTGACTGAGGTATGCTAGAAACTTAAATATTTCCTTTTGTTTAAAATTCTCATAAACCCTACTTTATTCAGGGCTTGAGTGGTGAGGAGAGTTAATGGAAAACATGATTAAAATCTTGTAGGCTTCAAGGCTTGTAAATATCTTGGCACCTGCATATGTTTGTGTGCATTCATGTGTATGGTTACTAATTTTAAATTACGTTAAAAATTAGAATTAAATTTTAAAAATTAAATTTATATTTAAATTAAGAGTAAAAAAAGGTTTTCATCTGAAAACAAAATTTCTGTAATTATTTAGCAAAATGGTTTGTAGGACAAATATTAATAATTTTTAAAGCAAAGAGTGTGTTACAACTTTACTGATTTTTTCCATTACAGAAAATTATGTTCTGCTTAGCAGAAGTTTTAAATACATCTTTTCATCCCTTTAAGACTGTAGTCTTAATCATCACGTAATTGTTTTGCTTTTACCTTCTAATAGCAAGCTAAATGGTTGAAGGGTACACGTCTTTGCAGTGGTTATCCATAACGACTATCATGTGTGATGTAGGGACTTCAAAAAATCAAGAGGACAGTTGATACCTGTTAAACTTGGACCCTCAGTTTCTTGGTGTAAGCGACTCCTCACATTTTAATCAATCCTCATGACCAACTTCATGTATCTCAGGAGAGGTGTTGCATTCAACTTCACTGCCCCAAGTTGGGGTTGATGTAGACCTCTAGAAAAAACTTTTCCTGAAATGCATTATTTCAGTGAGTAAATAGACAGTTTGGAGTTAAACCATAATCATTGCTAAAAGTATTTGAGGGCTTTCTTAGTGATACCCTCCTTAAGAGGCGAAGCATAAGCTATTTTGAATACCAGTCCCCCAGGTACATCGCTGTTGGAAGGTAAGAACATTTTTTAAAACACTTAAGTTGAGAAATATTTTATTTGTGCTGGTTCTGTAACCTTGGCAAAGAAAGTAATTTTTGCAAGCATTGGGAGATGAACTGGAACTCCATTCAGTAGTCCACACCAAAGGGCTCCCAAGTTCCTGGAGAGCAGCTGGATGTGCCTGCTGTTCTGCCTGGCTGTGAATGCCTGTAGACCCGTGCTGTCAGCTGTTTTTATCAGTATAGGTCTGCTTTCCTCTTTGCTTGGCCAGGTTGCAAAGAAAGTTCACGGAAACCACTCTTTCCTTGTCTTCTTTTGCTTGGTTTGGCTCTCTCTCCCCTCAATCTTATGTGGAACTCACAGATACAAGTCATTAAAATTCTCCAGATTTGGAGCTGTCTTTTGAAAGAAATTTACCAAACCATTCATTTTGTTATACAAACTGTCTAGGCTTTCTGATCTGCCTTTCCTAAAATATACATTGTCTGCATTGCAAATGGAGGCTTTCTGATGGGGAGAGATTAAGCAAAAATGTCTCAATCTTGTTCTCAGTATCAGTGCTGTGCCATGGTTGGAGCCAGGGTGCTGGTCTGCAGTCTCTGCTCTGACAGGTTTGCTCTGGAATGCCTGCACACAAACGGCCCTTGCGATCTGATACCTGTCCGACCAAAAACATTCTCATGGCCTTGCTTGCTTTCATCAGCACCACTTAGTAAACCTCACCTAGTGGAAGGAGACATGTTGGAGCACAGCAGAAGAACAGAATGGGTGAAACTACAAATTGTTAGTCTGTTAAACACAGATTATGTCTTTGGGTACAATTCCATTAGCGACTGAATGAGTCTGGATGGGTAGTAGCTTGTGGAAGTATTTGTTATGACAAAACCAACTTTTCGTTAATAGACAAAGTTATCCTGTTTTCCTCTGTAGTCTGGCCAACTTCAAAATGTTTCAAACTAATTTCAGACTTGTAAAACACTGCCTATCAGATACAGACATATGGATTGAACTAGTAATTTGTTTGCCATCTGCTGATAAAGGAAGCAAGGCGTCTAAGTAGAAAATGAAGAATTCCCTCCCTCTCCCCCATTGGAATGTCATATGGTGCCTTTAGTAATTGTTTGTATTGACATTTATTTGATTGCTATGTAAAGTGTTACACTGCATTGACCTGAATCTGCTTTCAATCTCATAATGATGATTTTTTTTTTATTTCCAAAATAACTGTAATGATTTGAGCCTATAAATAATGTTGTTAGAAAATAACTCTCTTTAAATCTTAAAAAATGAATTGATGACCATACTTCTTATTGTGTGAAACAGGAATCATATTCTTTTGCTTATAAAAAGAAAAAAACCTTTAATGTTACTAGCAAGGGTTAATTAAAATTGTATTTCCTTTTAGTCAGAATTTCCCCTTTCCTTCTGTATCTCTGGGAAAAACAATGCAATTCCCAACATAAAAACAAACAAATCTGTCAAAACTTTTCTGGGTAGGGAAAAAGGGATACTTACTTTTCTGCATTATTGTCTGTCAGTCTTCTCTTACCAGCCCTGACAGCTTGTGCAGGTCCAGAGTTTGTCCCCCAGACTTTTTCCAAGGCTTAGCTGTGCTGGGGATAGCTATTTCACATAGGCCCTGGTTATCTCTGGAAATAACAAGTCCATAATGGAAGTTTAAGTATTTGTTCTTTTAGTTAATTCTTCCTATAGGTTTGTCCATTTTCATGAAGCATTTAGAGCTTCTCTGTTTAAAAGAGACATAGCAAGTACAAAATGCAGTAGCTTCTCAGTAGGCATACTGCTTTCATGGGTAATAAAATACAGTCTCAATCAGTGCTTAAATACATGGAACCTTGATTAGATGAATAATATTACTGCTTTCAGCCCTAGTTCTCTAACTTTTTCATATTGACAAGTGCTTTATTTTTCATTGATTTCATTAATCTGTTTTGAACAGATAGTGCTAAAAATATTCACAAGCTATGTTCTTAAACATGAGTTATCTCTTCATAAAAATGTTACTGAACTGTTGATTTTCTTTAATAAAATAAGCTCATTTTTTTCTGCTGCAGTTGGATTATTGTCAGAATGTATGAAAGAGTTTCTGTATGTGCTTTAAGTGAAAGTAATATGCAAAATCCCCAATTTCCGATATACTGTTTTCTCTTTTGTAAATATCTATGTTTTTCTTAAAATTGCTGTTTCTTATGATGACTTGCAAAATCTATGAACAATGCAGAAACCTTCTCTTTTCTCAGCATGATTATGTGTGGGTTCATTTGAAAAAGCTAAACAATTCCATAAGTAACAAATCTTCAACGACCTAAAGTTAACTACCATTTTACATTTGGAACTGATATTTGCAGAAGGTTATTGCACCAGTAGGAACATCTTAACCAATGGACATTTGTTGCAGATATACACGCAGGAACTGGTAGCTGTGACAGCAAGAAGTCTGCAAAGTAAAAGGAAAATTCAGATAGTTTTGACAAAGGAAGGGCTTAGGTAAATGCTCCTGTGAGGGCTTATGGAAGGCCTTAAGCCACAACAAGTACAACCACTTATTACTACACATTACTATATGGTTGGCCGCTTGCAAAACAGCTCCCTGCTGTTTTTTATGGCTTAAGGTGCATACAGTATGTGAAGTCTGTTTCTGTGTTGTGTTTCTATGCCGTGTTCACACTTATTCTAGATCTGCTCTGCATCTGATGGACCCGTTGGTTTTTGTTTTGGTTTCATTTCACTGAAAACATTTTCCTTCTTGTAATTTTAATATTTACAGCACCGATTGGGAAACATACATCCAAAATATTTTTATCCTTTCAAAGTTGTTTTGTTTTTTTTTTTTAAGAGGACTTACCATACTCTATAGTACTTTACAATTCCAGTGGTTATAAAATGCTTGGAAACATGCAGTGCAGTTTATAAAATATGGGCATTTACAGTATGTTGACTACAGCAACAGAGTCAAATTACTGTTAATGAGATACTGCTTCACAATAATCAGGAAGATATCAGATATTTCGTCTGGTGTTACCTACCAGAAGCTGGTAAACTTGATGTTGATGAGCATATTCACCTCAGGGTATTAAAAAGCTCTTCACAGATTAATGTTTGTAAGTCCATGATGGAGTTTGTTAGACTGCCTCAGCAGGAAGTTGAGGGAATGATTAATGGGGTAGGAGGAGCCAAGTCCCTTCTCCTCAGCTGTATGATTTGGGACAAAACTGTATTTTGCGATTCTGTAGATACAAATTTTTATTACACAGTAGCTTCCAAAGAACTCTGAGGTTTATGAATGTTGCTTTGGAAATACTGGATATGAGGTATGAGGTAGTTCCGAAGCAGAAAGTTTATAAAAATAGCTGAAATTGTGTATGTCTACTATAGACATATCTCTTGTTCCTTAGAGCTGTTATTTTGCAGACCAGTTTGCCTTCGTGTGATGCTATCACACTTCTGACAAGCGCAAATGGTTTCAAAACCATTCATGTCAGGTCAAGATGGTAAGAACAGCAGATAGACATGAGAACTGTGACTGTATAAACAACATACATTCATCACTGGACTAACGCAGGTCCAGGGAAGTGGCAGCATCATTCTCACTGCTCAGATATTGCCAGCACGCTATTCCCCTCTTCCTAGCACAAGAGAATTGACTGCAACTGTTTATTTTCAACACATGGTTGATAACGTTGTCTGTCTGTCTGTAGATCAGCTGTGCCTTGTTAGGGACTTCACTCATGAGCCCTGAGAATCTTGCTCAACCTTTCATCTCCCTGCCATGTAAGTGTGGTTTGTTAGAAATAACTGAGAAAAAATGTAAACTTACTGAAATGACTACAAAGTCTATAGTCAGTGTCAAAGCAGAGAGGGGATGGATTGAATTGAGAGTGTATGCAAGAGATTAGTCCGTGCCTTCTCAAATAAATTTATAATATCCCTCTAGATGGAGAAAGAAAAACTTAACAGTTGTATTTGCCTTTTGTGAAATGTCTGAAGGGATATTTCAGCCTGACAATTCCTTGTGGTCTTGAGTTTTGTTTTGTACTGTGCAAAGGTATGACAGTGTGGTATTCCCAGCTCTGTATAAACCTAGAATATACCCATATGTTATACAAACGCCCCTGACTACAGATATGTAGCATATGCTGTATTTATATGAGCGAACCTACGTAGTTCAGATGAGAGGCTGTAGAGACACATGCAGCTAGTGGAAACGTAGCAATAACGGGAAGGATATTTGGGAGGGTTTGTGCTTTGTCAGCATTAACCTTACTCTCTTGAGGATCCTGTTCAGCATTGCTTCAATGAATCCTGGGGAGTAAATGCTGTTTATTTTTGCAGTTTTTAAAGGGTGAAGTCATAGGTCTCTGGTGAACCTGCTGTGATACTTCTGTAGGTGTAAAAGCCATTTTTACATGGAGGAAAATCTAACCAGTTGTTGACATATTTGCAGACTGTAGATTGCTGTCAGTGGATTCAGGTGACCTTTAGCACTTAAGTCCACTTCACACTTGTTATTCAAGTGTGTCAATAGAAGTTACATGCCCGTTTTTTTGAATGTGCCTACCAGTGCCTTCACTGAATCATACTTGTGCTGCTGCTACTGCTCTTTTCCTGCTGAACCAGGAAGACTCCACCTGGAGACCAGCTGAGTTTTCAAAGTACTTATAGTGTCCATAGTCAGGATAGAATTATAAAAGAGTATGGATTTTTCTGTAGGATTTTTTGAAATGGAACTGCATTCATTATCTTGCCGTTGTCAAAAGTGCTTCCACTGCTCTTGGTTTCTAAGTTATATCCCAGTTGTAAAGTGAGATTTGTTTTCAATAGCTGTCATTGAGTGATCACACACTTCAGCTTCCCATTTCTTCTTTCTGAACTGTTTAAATAATGAACAAAATTTTAAATACGCTTTATAAAACTGTATCATCAAAATTAGCCTTGTGCAAACTTGGTCACTTGAAAAAAAACATCTGTTTAATCACCCAATAGTATTACTTTTTACATCAACTTGTAGATATGAAAGCATTATGGAAACATGTTAAAATAAATGGTATTTCCAAAGGGAAAGTCAAAATGGTGTGCCTTTTCTCCTCTTAGGATTTTCTGGAGAACTTTACCATGACCAACACAGGTATTTCACTCTCTTTTTAGTATGTGCAGAATGTCAACCTGCCTCATCTCTTCTAAGATAAACTCTTGAAATATTAAAGTTACCCTTCATTAATAACACTGGGAACAAAAATGCCTGAAATATGATGGCACTGTGCCAGTGCAAACCTGTAAAACAAAGAAAAAAAATTGTCCCATTTTTGTTGAAATAGTAAATTAGATTGTTTAGGAACAATGTTTGATTTGGCTTTTTAGATGGCAAGGATTATTTTTCTGTGTCAATGTTGAAATTTTTTAACCAACATTACCATTGGTAATTTTGGTTGGTTTTTAACCAGCATTAACACTGGTAACTCAGAGGGCTCTGTGGCATTAAGACTACAAAAGAAATAGAAAGGACACATTAAGAGTTTATGAAGTTACTGGGAAAAAGAGTGTAATGTTAGGAGCAGGGAAAAAAGGCATATAAGAGCTTCAAAACAGATGGAATCCTCTAAGGAAGCTGTCTGAACATGGCCCGGGAACTATAAATTGCATTTACAAGACAGGACTTTCACTGCAGATGGCAGGTTTGCTGTTGGAAGGTAAAAGCCAGAACTGGGCTGTGTGCATGCAGAGAACTGCACTGAGTGTGCCTAACACCTTGTATTTGACATACATTGAAATTTAAGTTGGAATATGAATTTAGAAAGGCTGTACAAGTTCAGAACTTGAAATCTACTGTAGTGTTCAGAAATCCAGAACCTTGCTTTCAGGCATAGAACATTTTAACTAAATAAAAAGGCAGAATAAATTTGTAGTCCTTAAACTGAAACAAGGCATTGAATGTCATTTTCAATCACTCTTACATTTATGTATTACAGAAAAGCCCTCCCTTTTTTCCCGGGTGCAAGGCAGGTGTTATTCCAGAGTCTCCAGGTCAAAAAGCAGTGGTTTCTCTCTGGGTCTGTTGCCCCATATTATTTTATTACTGCATTTGACCTAGACCTGATTTCAGTGAAACAAATGAGAGTTTTCACATTGGCTGTGACTCCTGATCTAGGAGATCCCTAGATCTTACAGAAAAACAACTTTTCTGAAGTTAGTCCATCCCATGGACTTTCAGGGTGGGACTTGTCTCATCTAATTGTGATGGAAGTGTCTGTGCCTGAGTTATCTGTCTAGGATTCTTGGAGCCAATGTAAATTTAAGCAACACAGTTGTGAGGTACAAAAAGGGAGTTACCAAATCCAAAAAAAATATTTCTATATAGTCAGAGAACTGTATATTGTTACCCATTCATTGTATTGGCTTTATCTCCAGTAACTATAGAGGAAGCCTAGACACTTACACCACCACACAGCAATTACAGGAGGTGATAAAAATAAAAGGAGTGCCTGCTTCTGCTTTGTCCGAATCACAGCCTTATCACGGGAGGTAGGAAGCAAAATTTTGGTGTATCTGCAGTTAATGACTCTTCTGTCTCTGAAACATAATTTGTCAGTTAATGGGAAATATTAATATGGTTTTAATCAAGAAGGCAAGGGGGAGGTTTAGCTAAAACTTACAACATTTTATTCCATTTCATGGAAAAATTATTTATTTATTAATAGTTTTATTTTTCTTGTTTTATGTATGTGTCTAAATCTCAAGAGTGGCATTTCTTTAAAAAGGGAATAGTGTAAGTCCAATGAAGATGAAAGCTGTATTTTCAGTACTAGTCAGTCCTTGTGTAGAGCTGTAAGTATATGTAAAGACATGCAAGATTGATGCCTTTGTAACATAAAAGTAAAATCAGAGGGAATGAAAGGGCATTTGTGCAGTAGAAAAAGGGAGTATGATGGAAAGAAAAACTTCAAGTGCTTACTTGGATAAAACTGGGGATAATTCCTTCAGTACATGAGGTGTGTGTATATATGAAAAATGAATGTATCCTCCTGCTTGGGCTAACTACTAAAACATCAGGAAGATCCAGCCTAAAAGAGCCAGGACAGATAAGGGAATAAAGGATCTGAAGAGAAAGCATGTCTTTGAGAAGTCAAAGAATTAACTAGGTAAAGTGGCCCAAGAAGCTTTGTTGAAAGTTCTACAGTAAGATTTACTTGCAACTCAGGCAGGTTTTTAGTGCTTTATTTCTCTGTTTATATCTCTCATTTGTGGTGTACATGTCTTTGTTCCTTTTGATTCTGTGAAATCCATCCCAAAATGCAGTAAATATTCTGCTAACATCCAGTTTAAGTTATTGGAGTCCTTAAGTGATTATCAGTGATTTTTCTACCCTTTATACATTTGTCAGATGTTTCAATCCAGAAAGGCAAACTCTGACCTAATGTTCTTGGTAGTTCCTGTTAATCATTCAGCAGTGTTTATTTGAAACAGCAACTGAGAAATGAAGACATGGAGCACCATTACAGGATTCAAGAACTGGAAGACAGTTTATCATGTTTTTCTGACTATCATTGGTAGGAATGATCTTCCTGGATCAGGTACTTTGACGTATCCAACAGGTTATATGAATTGAGCAGCAACAAAAGGCCACTGTGTAGCGTATTTCATGTGAGTAAAGTGTGGAGGGTTACCAGTTGTTAAACATTTTTCCCTTCTGTACATGTGAAAGTGATTCTCTTATACACGAGGGCTGTGCAAATCATATATGCTTAGAGTCAACAAGAACATAGGTATCTAGATTGGGAATTGAACAATGTATTTAAATCTTACAGGCCTTTCACTGATTTACTAAGCCATGTCTTGATTGCTCTCCTGCTCCTCTAACACTGTCAGTTGTTGTGTGGGTTTCTCCATTCATATTCAGCCCCACTGTCCTTTTTCATCACCTCATTTAGATGACCTGCACCTTGCAGTTGCTGGGATAGATAGGATGAATTTCTGAAAACTGTGTGCATAGTATATGCTCTTAATTTTGTATTTTGAAACTAGGTTTTTGTAGTCTTAGTAGTTGGGTTAAGTGATTAAGTGATGGGCATGGACAGCTACTGAAAAAAATAGAGTTCTTCAAAGAAAAAGGATAAAAAAGCTCCATAACTGGGTTCTTATGAGTCACTAACCTTTCTTATGTACAGAGTGGAGTCAAGAATGCAAAATTTTTGAGCTGGAGGTATAAGAATACAGGAATCTTTCTATCACCTAATAGGAACCTAAATGAGATACCTAAGTAAGAAAGGTAGTTTTCTTAGGCTCCTTCCACAATGAATAAAGAGAGGTACTTCCAGAATGCAAATCGAAACAGGAGCACATCTGCCTTCTACCTTGACTGACAATTTAGGATTCCTGAACAGATTACTTTCTTAATTGAAGCCTGTAAATTAGGTGACTGAAGATTGGTGGCACTATCAAACCCCTGTAATTCTCTATGTGTTACATTTAGGGGAAATCTGGTGTCGTACAGGCAAAAAACAGGTGAGTAAATTAAAATATGCAAGTCCAAGTTGCTCTACATAATTTCCCACTCAGGTATGCTAATACAAAGAACTGGTTTTGAGTGAGTTAATTCTACAAAATGCCAGGGTTTGCCTGAAGATGATCCAAGAAAAATGAGAAGCCAGCCCTTAATGTCCATTACAGACTCTTCTAAATCCTCTGTTAAAGTGCATAACACCTTTTTACGCTACTTTCTGTTCTAAGATCTCCTAAGCTTATCCAGCCCCCAAGCACCAATCGTTCAAAGACTGAACAAACAAAACCACCTCTATTTTGAGGTGCTTACAAAAGAAATGTCTTGTCTTCATTCTGCACCAGGCATTAGCAAACAGGCAGGGTTTTTACAAGGGAGAGCTGTCAAGGATATTGAGATAGGTGCTGTGCCAGGAGAGGATGCAGAGCTGTGCATGGAAAGTAGAGGTGTTAAGGATTGGTTCATGGTCATAAGAAGTCCATGAACTAAAAAACTCACAAGTGAATAATGGAGCAGAACCCTCATAATACTGCAAAGAAGCCGGTTACATGGCAAATGATCACCATCTCCAATGAGACCCCATCATCTTGAATTTTCCAGATATGGGCAGATGGATATTTTATTCTTGAATTGCATGATTGACTGCTTTTTTAAAGTTGATCTAACCTCTTCACCACTGAACAATCTGCAATAACTTTGCCTTGCAATTTGTTCTTTGTTTTTCCCAATACAACCTAACAAACGCTGACAAAATTCTTTGGTCATATGTCACTTTAAAACTTACTGAGGGTACTAGTGTGGTAATGTTGCTGATTATATTTAGGCAGCAAAGTGTGTCTTAAGCCCTTCAGACACACTAAGGATGAAAGGCTGTCCTAATGGTATTTTTTTTTTCTTTAGGGGAACTGATGTGTCTCTTGTTTATGGGTTTATGGGCATTTTTATTGCAGCAGGGAATCACTCCACCCCAATTTTACAGGGCAACAGTAAATGCTCAGCAGCTGGGATTCTTGCAGCAGTATAAAGAAAGTTTTTCTTAACATTTCTGTCTTTATAACAGCAGCTACAGAAGGGTAACTTTTTTTATTTCTTAAATAATACATTTATTCGTGTGTGGATTTTTGTGGTGTTTAACATTGGTGACTACTGCTTATCTCAGGTAGTAGTTACTTTTTTCTCCTGTAGTTTGCAGTAAGCAGGAAAGCTGCTATGCCAGGGATTGTTGCCTCTGTACTGTGGTGTGAGGATAGATTAGGGGGAATAAAGTTACTTGAGCAACTGGATCAATTAAGTTCATATATGATGTCTGCGTAACAGATAAACACACTGTTTTACGAAACAATGGCATTTTTAACAATATTTTAAAACATTTACAAAACAAATAGTTGGTCAAATTTAGTGCAACAGTGTATCACAGTGTAGGAAATAAAATTTGCCTTCCCATCCATTGTAAACCTGCAGAGAGAACAACAGGGCTTTTTGCTGGGTCAGAGGTCTGGCTGCTGTGACCTCTTAGAAGGAGCATGGGCTTTGTATAGCTTGCAAAAATTGTAATGTGTGAATCTCAGTACATCTTTGCTGTAGGACTGGCAGCATTTAAGATGAAAAGTCTATTTTTTGTTTAGAATATTCCTTCTTATCCTATTTTATTAAGGAATTCCTAAATGTCTTCCACTATTCAGAAGAGAAAAGGGGTTTTCTGATGAATGTAAAATAATTTTTGCATAAATTGTGACCAAAGAGCATGTCTGTGGAACACCTGAGTTCCTCTTGGAATTCATTTCAGCTGAACCAGTTGTGTAATACACTGTTTTAATTGTAAAGAACACATTGAACCTAGACTGTAAAGATACAGTGATAGAAAAGGTTGGCTAGTTTTTCGAATGCGATGAACACAAGGGAACGTGTACTGTCAGCTCCTAATGCACTAGCTTAGACTTAGACACAACAGCGTGGTGTGCTTATGCTGGATGGACAGAACAAATTAGTTAATGTGTTCTGACATGGCCCTGCTATCGTAGCCTGGACGAGGTCTATCACTGCTTGTCAGTCACCTTATATGGTTGCTTTTCTAATAGTGTTCACCTCTGACGGTGGTATACAAATTCTTTATTCTTTCAGCAGCAACAACTAAGATCAATGTCTGAGTTACAGCATCACGTAGTCATTCCTTCATTGGAAATATGGAATCCATATAATTGGAAATATGGAATGAAAGTGAATATAGAAGCTGATTTTTCCTTTCAGTATAGCTGTTTCAGTATTTTGATAATTAGAGAAAATTTTCAGTTGCAAGTGATTGATTTTTTCCCTGGTAGTATTGTAGCCCAATACTGGAAATTATATACTACAAAGAGTACTTTTTATTTGTTTCTTGTTTCCCCCTCCCCAGTTCCATCTCCAGCTAAGCCACTGGTTTAGTGATTAGCACCAGAGCCTTTCACACAGTGTTTTGAGCTCAGTTCCCTGGCTGCAGTTCACTCAACCTTGACGTAAATCTCCAATAAGTACTTTGTGAGAAGTTAGCCTTTTGTGCAGGGTGTGTGAGAAATCCTGCCTGACCAGGTTTGTTACAGAAACCAGTGTCAAATTGCCTTGCCCCAAGTGTTTGAATATGAAAGACGGGGATGGGGGTGGGGGGACTCATGCAAAAAAACACCCTTACTCTCCAGTTCCAAGAGTGTAATTGTTTGGAAAAAAACCCCAGTGTTTGCACTTATGATGGTTTAGTGCTGCTCTGCCTATGTCTGGCACTGTCAAGTGAGCCTGTGATGATTTACAGTCTGCAGGTAGAGCAGAGAGTATGTAATTCATAGAATCCGCCTTCTGTGTCTTGCTTGTTGAGGCTGGTTGCTTTTAATTTAATCTATTTGATCGTGTTATTTGCCTTAGGTAATCAACAACCTTTCATGTAAATTCTAGCCAATCTTATAAAAGTAATGGAGAAGAAAAAAAACCCACCAAAACACTTGCATGTAGTCATGCTTTGGCTGTTGATGTCAGTGGTGTCATAGGAAGGCAAATAAGATATGCAACTCTCCCTTTTGATAAGGAGCATATCCTGCCTTCTTAACAGTTTGGTTTGGTTTTTTTGGGGGGGGTTTGTTGTTGTTGTTGTTTTGCTCTGTTTTGTTGTTTTGGGGTTTTTTGAAGAAAGTTACATCCTTTGGAAATGGAAACATAACTTTATCTTACCACCTCAGGGCTTGGTACGTGATAAGCCCATTGGAACCTCTTTGCCATTCTTCCTTACCATGTTAAAGTGGGTTGCTTCCAAATAGATCTAAAATTCAACATCTGTACTCTTCTATTTTTGTTAACAACTTCACATTAATTGCAATTGTGCATTAGTAGAGGTCTTTTGGATTAACTCTTTCATTTGTGGGAAGTAGATCCACAGAGTTCTCCATAAACACTTTGGGTTTGAGGCTGGGGGCTGCTAGAATACATTTTGACAAGTCACCCAGGTTGTTAGAGTATGACAGTAAATGGCAGCAATATTGCTCAAAGGGCATGGGGACTTTGGCTTCACAAAACCAAGGAGCAGTGCAGCACCTGCAGCGAGGGACAAAAAGCCGCCTTTCCAGGTAAGCAAGCAGGGCAAATGAATTTCTTCAGAAGGAAAATGTTGCACAGAGCTCAGTGATTTGTTTAATGGGTCCACTGGCTTCAGAATCTGGTTTGAAGGTTTTGGAGGGAGAGAAGGGGACCAGAAGGAGGAAAAATGCTCTAAGGAAGAGGGAGAGTCCTCTGTTTTTTGCCAAGTGTTATGTTTAGTTAGAATAAAACAATAATAAACACAGTCTTTGAAGGCTGTTATTTCCTTAGTGCTAATTATCTGCATGAACCTTGACACGAGGTACAATCTGAAGTTAAACCAGTAAGTGAAATACAAAAATCAGAGGAGACTCTGTCAGTCAACTTACATTCCTGCAGAACCTAATGTGATTTGGTGTTGATCCATGAGGATTGGCTTCATGCGTGTTTTCATCTTTCCTTTCTGTGCTTTGATTATACATTTAAAAATAAAGTGCTTATCTTGGTGAATTCCAGTAAAAATTTAGTTACAATGCTTTTGAGACCACTTTGCATTTTGTTAAACAACTTCTAAGCATGAAATAATCTTGAAATCTAGTGTGTTGCTCCAGGCTTTTGAGATATAAACTTTCATAATGGTTATCAGTATCATCATCATCAAAAAAATGTATCCTTGCATTGAGGAAGAGTTTAAGCATTATGATTTGGCAGTCAAAAGCAGAAAATGACAAAGTTAAAATTTTCCTGTGCCCCTTCAGACTGCCTGCTTATGACTTGGTTGTCCTTTGCTGCCTGGTATTTTTAAAACCGGAAGTCGAATTGGTTGCGAAATGCAGTTGCAGAGTTGTGTTGTCAGACTCCTCCCATGAGGTACACAGTTGCCTTGATGATGTTTGCTCTGAATTCCTCATGAATCTAAGCCAGCTGCAGTGTATAATAACATGAGTTTTCTTGCTTGCATAATTGATTAGCTCAGACCCCAACTCTGCTTACCTGTAAGATGTAAATGGCCCTACCGATCTTATCCCACCACCAGGAACTTGTTGCAGCATCAATGCCCTGGCTGCTAGAGGGCTGGGAAGCAAGATAATGCATGTTTTTAAAATTCTCTTCCTTTTGATGTTAGACTTTTGTCTTTAAACTGTTGGCTAATTGCCACTGTATTATCTGACACTGGTATATTTGCCCTTTATACAGCTCTTCTACCACTGCCTTTATTAGTTTTACTTCACTTCTAAAGATCCCTGTTTGTTTTCATTGTTGTGTTTCTGTGTTGGGAGAGGGCTTTCATTGTTTTCTGTTTCCCCCACTTTTCTTTCTCCTTCTCCTCCCAATGTCTCCTTTTCCACTTCCCTATCTTTTACAAGTGCCTGATTAATTCTTAATAATACAAAAATGCATTAATGCCTAGACCACTTCTCACCACCATTTTCCTCATTTATCCCTGAAAAGTTAGAGAGTATGTAGTTTTTGGAACAACAGCATCAATTTTAATTAAAATGAACACGGTTCTGAAGAAAAATAAGTAGACCTTGCCTGCTTGTTTGCAATAGGTCAGATAATTAAAAGCTTTTTGCTGACCACAGCAGCAAAACTGCAGATGAAAATTGTCTTATTTACTCACTGATCAGCTAATTAATGTAGTATTTGATGTCCAACTTGACTACCTTTCCAAAGCTGAGAGTATTTGTTCCTGAATGCAGGCTGCTTCCAGGGTGGGCTTTGGAAACCTGCTTGGAATGTGCTGTAATCCCTAGTGGAATTGTGACTATTAGTGCTGTTATCCCAGTGGTTTAGGATGTAGCATGGTTAAACACTAGAAAAGGACTTCTTCAGTGGATAAATGGGGTTCTGTTCTTTCCTGTCCTTTAGCAGATCACAGTTGTCATAGGTATCAGTTCATTTGTCTAACAAAGATCTCATATTGTGAGACTGCTGTGTTAACCATCATCATATACACATCAATACCTTTTTTATAGGTTGATGGCTTGAAACATTTTCAGATCAGGTTTTTCAAGGGAGTAAAACTTACCAACCAAATTGGTTACAGCATTTTCAGAATTTTCAGGGTTTTTCCCCACTATGTTATTGTAATAATAATAAAATTTTTGCTCTTAATTTTTTTAGTATTGAAGTGAAACTGTTCCATAAGTCCAGAAATACTATTACTGTAAAACGCCTGCAAAAAACCAGGAATTTAAAGTTAATAAAATGTATGTGATAAGGCATGCTAATATATAAAAGGTTCTGCTTTTTCAAAAAAGGAGAGGAATGAGAAAGAAAACACTAATGTACAATTCACCAAAAATTACTCATCAGCCTTGCAATGAATCATTTTCTGTTGCCAGCTTGAGATTTCATAGCTGTTAACAAGCCAGTCACGACTGTTGAACTTCAATATACCAACAGTCCAAAGAAGAGCTATTAATTAGCAGTGGTGACTGGTGTGAGAGCTTTGCTATTGACAGCTGTCACCTCAGGACATAGCTGCTGATTGTTTTCAGCATGGAGCAGAATTAGGACTCACCTGAGGATTGACACAGGAGAAGGAATATGGTTAGAGTGGAAGGTTCAGATTTACCACACTGACCCATGATCACATTGTTGTACATTAGATGGGAATTCCTTTGATGTAAAACACAGCTCATCTGAAGGCTGCAGGACGTAGTCTAAAATTAAGAGTGGTGTTAATTCCAGTGCTGTCTAATGTTAGTAGGGAATTTTAAAGCCATTTTCTTTAACAGTGGTATTTATGAAGTCTCAACCAGGGATTTGTTCCCCTCTGAGCTGGAGTGTAAAGCAATGCCACAGACCATGGAATTCATCATGGCATGATGGCATTTAAAACCTCAGTCAAACCTTGTTCAGTATCTGTAATGTTTTCTAATCTGAGCCTAAAGAACAACTCAGCACTGTGACTAAACACAAAAAGTGCAAATTGTCAACATTCTGAGATGTTACACTACAACTGAGCAAAATCATTAAGTCGGTCACTTACTGGTCCCATAATGCTGGGTCTGGTGGTGAGCTTTAGGGAATATGTTAGAGACAAGTTTCTTTTATATTCCACTGTGGTTTATGAAGTCTCTGCAGGAAATGCTCTTTTGCCTTCTTATGTCAGCCAAGTCTTTTGGGTAGTTTTTTCCAAAGGAATAGGAGGGGTTATTTTTGTCTTTAGATTTTTAAAAAAAATTTTTTTTTTTTATTCTTGTTCCATACTGCCATACTGGTCAGAAGACAGTTTATTTTCAGTGTTTCATATGCAGGGTGTGACAGGGTCTGAGCTGGCCAGAGCTTCTTGGTGGATAATCCACAATCTCTGTGGTTTCATTGTATGCCCTGAAATCACCTGGACTTTCAGACTCAAAAGTCACCCACCTAAGCCGTTCATTCTTTTCTTTAAAAACAGAGACTATCAGACCAAACAGAAGAGAGACAACTCTGCAGATTCTCTCTGGTACACCAGTCCCTCTTCATTCACAAATGGGTGGCAGTATTAATAATTGCTAATGAAAGTATGAGCTGTCTGTAAGTTCAGTTTTAATGATTCTGAACGGGTAGGCAAAGAAAGGACAGCTTGGAGGTCTCAGAATGGCTGTGCTGTGCATATCCACAGAGTATTTAAATTGACAACATTCCTCCTTCCCCTGCCCTGTCTGTCTCCCCAAAGCTTAGGTTTCAGTATGTTTTCAGAGTGTCCAATATTAGCTGACCCTGAGCAACCACTAAACATTCATTGCATTTACTGATATTAAAAGAAACAAAACAATTCTTAGACTAAAACAATAAGGCTCTGTTATTGATTTTTATCACAATTTACAGAAATCAAGGGACTTGATGAACTTATTTTAAATTATTTTTGATCTAGGTGAAACAAAACATAACCTCAGTGCTCAAATGCTTTAAACCAGTGCTTTTGACAGTTTGAAATGGCTAGGTTTTGTCACTCTTAAGAACTGCTACAAAGTGTTGCTCAGGCTTTAGATGCTGACAGAACTAAAAACCAGGATGTGCTCTGTAAGGTGGGTATCCATTCCACTGAGAACTGAACTGTGGTATTGTCTCTGCAAAATCAATCTAGTAAATCCCTTTTTTATCATGGTGTAAGCATTCCAGAAACCTCTTTTTTGGGGGTGTGGGGAAGGTGGGTGTTATTAATACTACAAAGACCCATGCAATTCCTTCAAGAAGGCAAGAAGAAATCAGACGTGTCTGAGAACTTTAGCAGCAGCTTAAGGGTGGAGCAAGGAAGGGAAACAATACACCCATTTTCATAAAGTAACACCAAGTAACTACTGTACTTACTGATTTAAAATTCTGCTCTCAAAAAGATTGCAACATTATTAAAAACAGCTTACTAGTCCAAACCAGTATGCATGCTTATCTCACTGACCCTAGAATGAATGTATTTTGATGCTTACTGTTAATGTTATTTGGATTAAGACATAATGGTGGGAAGCTGGAATTTAGTGCCAGCGCCTAATGCATTTAGCATTTAATAGTTGCTTAAAAATGGTGCTCATATAATCTGTGTACATGTAAATATGTATCTTCTCACATATTTTTACGGTTTCTTTGGATTTGTTCCATTTTCTAACCATATTGTATCTATTCTTAAACATTTGGTGCCCGGGTTTCTCTGGAGTATTTCAGTGCCAAGGGTCCACCTGAGTCTTTACACTTCTGTTTGAGTTTGATGGATTCCCCAGCATGTAAATACATCCCTAATGTTAGGCTGTATTTTTGTAGTTTACTATCTGTGGATAGTAAATGAAAATAATCACGCTTTTCAAAAGGACTTTTCCTCTGAGTGTCTCAGCAGCAGGGAAAGCACTCATCAAAATTGTTACAATTGCGTAGGTTGCAACTGTATTACAGTGCTGCTTTTCTTTTTCTTCAGTTCCATTCATTGCATTAAAAATGAGAGATTGATGTTGATAAGAATATTGTTTTCTGAAACACTCTGTATTTTTTATCATTGTGTCAAACTTTACTATCACAAGTAAAAGAAAATGGGATTGTAACATTGTCATAGGACATAAAGGGATGGCCGATGAAGTTGCCTGTAAAAAAACCAAAAAAAACCAAACCAAAAAAAAAAAAGTAAGCCAATAATTTTTATAACCATAATTCACTTTTTAAGGGAGACTTCCAGCCTCATCTTTTAATAAACAGAACACTTTTTTTATTTGCAGTTTGTGAGGCTCTCACTAAGTTGGGTTGTGTGTATGTCTATCCAGCTGGTTTGTCACAGAAGGTATTCAGTTTCTAAAGCTGAGTAGGATGATGAAAATAGATAGCACCATACAGGCATAATAGCGTGTACAGTGCATGCTCATTGCAGTGCCTTACCACTGATGTATATAAATACCTACTGCAATTGAGCATGACATTTGTAGAGGGATCAACTCCAAAAACATATTGTATACACACTCCAATTTCTCTTTACACGTCCCTCAAGGTGAAGATAGATGTTGGGGTCTTGTCAGCCTATTGTCACGCTGAGCACTTTCCTCATCATATATGCTCTGTTTCCTTTTCCTTTGAAGGCATGTTATTTTTTAAATTTCTGTTAGAGATAAAAGTAATTTAAAGGGGGATCGTCTTTGATCTCTTAGGGACAAATACTCAGCTGCATCTCTGCATAGGAACAAGCCTCCTCCTGAAAGCCTACATGCACCATAGGAATGAATTTATTTATTTTGAATTATGAATTTATTTATTTTCCATAAACGTGTCTCTTAACAATATAGATTTACTGACAGTGACATATTTTTGAAACATTATAATAAGCTTGGTAATGCTTCCTTTCAGCTAGTCACTGGTAGTTCTGACAAACTTAAAACATTACAGGTTTTTTTACCGTTTCAGCCACCAAACTGGCCTTTACTCCATTCATTTGATAACTCCCTATCCAGTACTATGCGCCTGTAGTTACAGAAACTGACCAACCTTATTTGAATTATATTTTTATTTCATATGTATTAGCAAAAGGAAGTATGTGCTAAAGGAAGGTGATACCTTCTCTGTGCATTCCACAGGCAGGCTGCTTAACTCCATACATGCTCTTCACTTTTTTGCATCATGTCAGATTTTCTCTTTGTATCATTCGACCAGATTAGCTATAAAAAGAGTGGGAGTGTAAGCAGATTTAAATAGTTCCTATAAGATCTGTTGCTGTGTAAGTATGACGGTTTTCCAATATGAAATTGTTAAAATGGAAAAAAAAATAGCTGGAAAACAGGAGGAAGAAACAGTATTTTTAATGAGGCGCTCTCTTAAGTCTTTTTGGTTTTGATCTTTTTTTTTTTTTGGAATGTAAAAAAGTAGCATACTTATGGCTATTGTGAGAAGAAAAATTTGCCATGACCGCTCTTGATTTCCATATGTACTTACTTTGTTTGTTTTTCTCTTACTACTCTTTGATATAGAATAGTTTCTTCCTGTCTTTCATTAAACTGATGATGCCTTGTACCTCGGCGCTCATGTATAAAAGAACTGTAGCAAGAAAAGAAGTCATGCCTAAAACATCTGATAGTATTTCCACATTCATATGAAAGCTCTGAAAATCCATGATGGTTTATTGGATAGTTATGTGGGAGCGGAGTCCTCTACTTTCTACACTGAAGAGCTTATTGTTAATGAAGTAGGTATTAAAGAGACTGACTTGTACATCTGCATTGCATCAGTTTAGACATGGATAACTGCCTAACCAAAACCTGCTGGTCTTAGTTGAAAAATTAATTATTGTCTAAATGTCATATCCTGCCAATTCTATAATGTAGAAGAACATCGGGGAAAAATATTGGAAAAATGATAAAAAAGTAGATACAGGGAACTGCTTTTGTGTGGACTAAGACTTTTAACCTACTACTCTTGTATTCCTGAAGCTTTTTTCATTCTCTTAATTATTTGCTCCAAAATCACTTCAGCTGAGCAAATGTCATGTGAAATATTGTATGGGTTAATCAGTAATAGCATGCAAACATCTCTTACCTGTGTGGGCACAGTGCTTGAGTGTACATTACAGAACAGTTGTCAGGCTATTTCAGAAGCTTCCTTTTCTCAATTTTTTTCACTAAAAGATCAGGATATCTCCCTATCTGTAAATACAGTGAAAGCTGTTATAGTAAGGATTGAGAAAAGTATTTTCACTTCCTTCCCCACCTTGCTCATTTTTTTCACAGATTTAGATTAACTTGCTCTTCTCAGTAGTATTTGGCGGGGATCAAACTAGTATTGCTGGATAATTGAGTTCATATTTTGCTACATCTGAGCTTCAGTTTGGACATGTAACATAATGGCAAGTGTGGTAATCAACAGAAAACTACAGGAGGGTAATACAGGAAACTGTGAGAATTTATCTAGGTTGATGTGCTGTTCTCCCAGAAATCACTAAAAGTAGGAGTGTTACCACTGGTCTTGGATTTGTCATGGCTTTTTTAGTTATGTAGAGAGAGTGATTATGTCTGTATAAACTGAAAACTGTGTATGTTGAGAGTTGCTGTCTTCCGTCATTTCCTCTCCAAAGGACCTAACACTTCTCCTTCCCAATCCTAAATGTCTTCATACTCATCATCCCCATTTCTAGCAGACTGCATGTGAATGTGAGTGCCACAAAAACCATGCTGTGGCTTGGGTAGAGAAGCAGACTTTCAGAGAGGACAATTGGTGGGAGACAACACTTGGGAATTCCCTGTAGGCTGAGCTGGACCTGTGGTGAGGTTGCAGCTGTTCTGTGGCATCAGCCTCACAAGTGCCTCCTGGACTGAACATGTAGTGCCCAGCTCTTCCCTGACCCACGTTTCCTTTTGCCTGTCTCTGTAAATGGTATGTGATTGACTTTCACATGCTGACACAAACCATTGTTACATATCATCAAATCTACCCTTGCTACTGAGCTCAGTATTGGCTGATGAACCAGCAGAACCTGTAGTTCCAGTACGAGTGGTTTGATGCTGCTGGTATGCTTTTCTTGTGGTTTTATGTTCCCCCCTGCCCTCTCCCCCACTGAGGGGTGGAGATTGTTTGTTTCTTTAAGTGGCATATTATGATAATAGAATCAAGAGATAAGATTTAATCAAGGTACATAATATAAATACATAATAAAGCAGTAGAACATGTAAATAAGATCCTGTTGGTACCCTGGCTTCTTGAATTGTACTTCATGGTGTGTTTTCATATGATGTAAGTACAATGCTCTTGTTTTTGGTAGGACTTCTGAAGGCAAGATTTTAAATTCCTGTTTTCTCAGGCTAAGGTTATGTTTCATGTTCAATAACAAAAGTGAAATAAGATTGCTATCTAATGAATGAAGAATGAGATTGCATTCATCCATTTTCTTTATGTGTTATCAGTTTGTGATTTTGCTTATATGCACTGAAATGAGATATATCAATTATAACTCTCATTTATCACTGCCAGCAGCCATACCGCAAATTTCAGAGCCCTCCTAGAGACTGTTTCTACAGTCAGCTACCAGCTTGGATTATTGGACTGAAAAATGAGGGGCAGGGTGAGAGGGAGAACAACACAGCCAATCCATAGTAGCAAGAGCTCTAGATTGTGTCCTGTTCCTCCTAAATTCCATGTAAAGCTCTTGTCTTGAACAAGCATGTTCCCTGTCCCTTACGACAGAAAGGGATGAGGAAACAATTACTCAACATGAGTCATAAAAGAGATAAACCCTGAAAGATAGACAAAAAACTGTTTATCCTGTGCTGAGCCACATTAGCCCAAGGCTGTGAAGTCTTGTTTCCATGTCATGCCCTGGTTCTGAACTGTTTGTCTGAAGCCCTTTTGCAGACAGCTGCAGAAAATAAAAGGTCACAGTGCAGTAGCTTTGAAGAACCTGCTTCAGTCATATAAAAGTCAGCAAAAGAAATGGGAATCCAGTCTGTCTGATTTGTTGGGAGAATTAACCTTGCTGGTGTAGCATCATTGGTAGGAAGAGATTGTGACAAGCCGATGCCATGACATATTTGCCTCTAATTTAGTTGATTGAGTGACTATATTATGAAAGATTGTTTTTCCTCTGCTGCTATAAATCTAGCGATTTCAGACCAGATTATTTTTCATTTTTTTTACAATTAGCTTTGTTCTCACTGTGGAGAATTAAGAAAAATTGCTAATCATTAAGGACGTGTCAACCTGTCCTGAAAATTGGAAAGATGTGTTGTTTTTTGTCCAAGGCTGAAAACATACCAGAAGAGAGATTCTTTTTACTGCTTTCTGTGTGGCGTCCTACCTTTAATTTGAAAGTATGACTAAGTCATTGTGGATTAGGCTTCCCACTCTTGACAGATATTTGGAGAAGTTTTCTTTATGATGATGAAGAAAACATACTGAGAGTCTCCTTTGTAATGTGTCAGTACCTAAGCAACCTACTTTCTGTGCGCTTTCTGCTCTGCTCTTGTGTATTCTGCAATCACTAGGCTGGTAAAAGAACCTTTTTTCTTACTTGGAAAAAAAAAAGAAAAAGAAAAAAAAGAAAAACATTACTGTGCCTAATCTAAAGGATTTGATTAATTCTAACTGTTGAAAATGTTAGTTAGCTAGGAGCATGCCTCATTTCCTGATGTGAAAATATCTCCTTGCCAAATGGAAGTACCTAACGTGTTCTGTCATTTGATAGTGTATCCTCATTTTCAACCACCTAGTACCAAAGCACACGAGTAATCAAGAGAGAACTTGGTTCTAGGAGATGTCAGAATATTTAGGTTTTGAATTGCCTTGTCGCACTGGCAGTGAAGGGAGCCCAGGGTTAGATTTCTGAAGCTCAACAACAGAAGAATAATTTCTGTGATGCTGGGAAGATCTTTTCATCTAAACCCCAGGCAATTAGAGAGCTTTAGGTTAAATAACAGATTTCTGTTCTTCCATATGGTGTTTGTTTGCAGAACTCTCACAGTCTGTTGTTAGACACTGATACAACTGTGCTATGGCTTTGTTGGGCATGTTATGGATCCTGCAGAAGCTTTTATCTCTACGGTTTACCAAGGGCCCTTTGGGCTTGCTAAGAATTACTACTCACAGTAAAGTTTTTATTTCTAGAGGCTATAATTTTCTGCTCCTTTTTTTTTTTTTTAGTTTTATCTGTGAAGAAATTCTAGAAATGAGATCTGATTATATGTATTTATACCGTGCTGTTGTGTATGTTCATCATTGTGTATATTCATCATTTGCCCAGAACCACTCTATTGCCTGGAACTTACTATGAGCTCCAGGAACTGAGCCTGACATCTGGCTTTTTCTACTGATACATCTCCACAAAAAAAATATCAGCCATTACAGTGTATAAGTCTACTAAGAAAAATAGTAATAGTCGTCATAAGCAGAACTAAATTTTGGCTGTATTAAGAAGGATGTTGCTAAACATAAAAATGAAGCCATACTCAAATGTGATTTTGTTGTATAAGAACAGTGGAACAAACATGGAAGAAGGCTGGAAGAGGTTGAATGTATAGTTGTGAAATAGTAAGACTTACAAGATGTGGTCTTGCTTCCACCCAAGCCAAAGTTTGTGCAAAAAGTTCCCATGTTCCAAGTCCTTTGTCCATGTTCTTACTAAATTCTTAGTTGTGGTCCAAAGTGCTTAGACAGATATTTACTATAAAATGAGTGCTTGCTTTATCATCATATGCATTAAGCTTTAGTATATGTTTGGTAAATAGCAGAGTAGGTCAGTCACGATGGTCATTGCTGTAATGAGGAAATGTGAGACTGCATCGGTGTTTCAGTACTGCAACATTCAGATTTTATTTGTTGTGAAATTTATTGATAAAGGAAAGAGTACAAAATTATACTGACTATTTTCATTGAAGCTCATGTGAGGATTCTACTTCTTTCTTTGCCACAGTTTCCTTAGGGTTGGTTGCCTACTTGTTTGGAGTGTTCTGCTTTCCTAACTTTTTGAAATTTAAAAAAAAAGAAATGACAAAACATATAGGATTATTTTTAAGAGGCACATCTATATCTCGAGTCTCAATATGAATTTGAGTTTTTTAATATTTTCATCCTTTGGAAGTATTCTGTAAAGTGATACTAAAATTTCAGTCTTTTCCACTTAAATACTCAAACAAAGCTAAAAAGAAAAACTCACTTATATTTCTGTATGTAGATGTTTAGGAGATGACACTATAGTCATTTGATAAGACTATTATTATATTACTATATTTGACAATATAGTCTTTTGCAGGAGAATACCATTCACCTGCCCAAATGGATGATAATAAACCTGTTCAGGTCACCAGAAATGCAGTACTTGAGGCCAACACTATTGGACAAGTTTCTAGTCCTTTGTTACCTGGTCAGACTAAGTAATAATTTGCCTTTTAAAACTGGAATATAATTTCTATTTATTTTTTACAAAATTTGAATTAAATCCAGTGAAATGAATTAGTCTTAAAGTGTTTTGTAAATACTCTTTTTACAGAGATTTTTTTTTTTTACCTCCAAAGTGCCATTTCATTTCTTAATAATGAGCTTGCTAAATGAAAGGCTTCCTACTTTCATTTGTAACACTGATATTTCTGGTTAAGGAAAGTAGCTGTTTGTATTTGCCAAAAATAGAAATTAATTCTGGTACTGTATTTTTGCAGTAAATATGAATGAATAAATGCTAACACTTTTGTATTTTATAAAACTGGAAAACCAAACAGTTTTATTAATACAATCATACATCAACAAGCACTTGTCAAAGTGTCAGTGTCTCTCCTCATAAAACATAGCTTGACATGAATCACTTTACAGGTAGTAATTAATTTTATTTAAAAAGTAAAACCAGAATAGTAATTTTTATGTATTTAATCTTCTCCATTCCAGGAGGAGGTATCTTGCTAGATTTGGTGACATAAGGGTCAAAAGATAAACTGTAACCAATACCTCTGTTTATTTTTTTGACAATGTTAAATTAGCAACCCCTCAGACCTCTTGCAGAGAAGTACAACCTGAGTAATTGAACATGTCACTGGGGAGTATGCTTGGTTAAGCTGATTCCTATTATGTTGACTTGTCAGGGACCAATAATTAAAGCTGAAGAGGGATGCTCATTAGTGTCTACAGAATGATTCAAAGAGCAGAAAGGAAGAGTCCTTCAGGCACACCTGCTAAAAACTGACACTGCCTGGTGGGATGAGGTCAACCGGCCAGCTTGTTTATCTGATGAGTTAGTGGTACAGCTCTAACAAAGAGTAAATGAATTAAGAGGTGAATGTACATGCTCTTTGAATCAAGCTACAAAACTGTATTTGATGTCTTCCCTTTAAGATGTTAGCATTATACTCTGTCTCTACAGAGTTTCATTTTTAGTATTTATTGGATAAGATGTACAGCAGTATCTATTCAAATGTCTTTCTCCTCAATCCTTGAGTAATCATTTAAATCATTTTAGCTGGAAACATCATAATATTAATAATCTCTCTGTTTCTTTGAACTCTCAAGGGCCCGCTTGGATAACCTCTAGGAGCTGTACTGCTTTTTGGTGATAAATGCCCTTATTAGCATATATTTTTCACACTTGCCCTTTAAAAAATGAGTAGTTTGGGTTATTTTGGTGTTTTGTTGGAATTTTTTTCATTCCCGCCACCTATGCTACCGACTGTAAAACTTTGATTTCAGTGAAAAACCAAACAGGAAAACACTCTGAATGAGGAAGCTTGAATGGATAGAGCTTGTCAGAGTAGGGGAACAGTATTTGCATAGTAATGCTATGTTTTACCTAGAATTAATAACCTTGAATTTATATGGAATTGGGAGCTTCTTGGGGCTTAAATTGAGATAGTCTTGCAGATTTTTCCACATTATTAATAACATGAGAAACTCCAGTTTTCTCTGACACTCACAGTAATAAACCCACACAACTTAGAAATAAATGTAGACAAAACCAATTTAACTATGACAAACCCTGTGAAACTGGTTATGAAAGCGCAATGTGTAACGGAAAACTGAGGATGTGGCAAGTTTCTTGATGAATAATTTGGTTTTGTTCTTTCAGGTGATCTGTAAATGGTTTTTATCACACAATTTAACATATGTTATTTTGATAAATTCAACTGTTCATCTAGAAACCTATGTGCTGGGTGATCCCCTCTATTTTCCCTTTTATTTTCCCACTGGATCAAGGCAATGCTTCCCTGCTCTAGAATTATCCTCTTCCCTGTAGCCATC
This sequence comes from Corvus cornix cornix, assembly GCF_000738735.6. Classification (NCBI taxonomy): domain Eukaryota; kingdom Metazoa; phylum Chordata; class Aves; order Passeriformes; family Corvidae; genus Corvus; species Corvus cornix. The sequence goes on along the minus strand of NC_046333.1, from coordinate 139,440,880 downwards.
TCTAAAATCTTCATTCTGTGACATTTCATAAGGGTCAGTTAACACAGAATGGACTCCTACAGAGTTTACCAAACACATCTGTGTGACAACCTTCAGTCATTAAAACTACTAAAGTGGACCCCCAGATCTCCTTTACTGTAGCTCACAGCATAGACTTAGAAAAAGAGTAGTAACAGCCTCTTTTCTTATGGGAGGCTGTTACAGATTACAGACTTTGGGGGATAACAGAAAACCAGCGGAAAACCCAGATATTTTTACCAAAATTTTTCCAGTCTTTATGTGTCCTAAAGACCTACTGAAGTTTGGAGAACTCTGCTGCTGCAGAGTTGGTATCTTCTGAGATCTCTTTGGCTTAAGGCTGGTTGGAAAAGCCTGTGTGGACAATACAGTTTTCTTGCCTCTGGCAACCATTTCGCTATAATGACTCCTTTTTTTTTTTTTTTCCTTCTCTCTCCAGGAAAAACTGGTGTGGTTTAATTTGGTTATCCAAACCTACAACACTGATAAACTCCCTAGGACTGAGTCAGGGGTTGAAAAGCATTTGCACTGGAGATTTTAGGGGTTTGGTGCCATCATAGGAAATAAAACCTTGATAACTTTTAAACTGTAAATTGCTTAAATCTGAGATAGAGCTACCCTTTGAGAATAGTCATTAAATAAAAAATAAGACATGTAGGAATCCTGAGCATTGCCATTTGTAAACTACAGGTCTGCTGGAAGGAGCAAAACTTACATCCTGACTTTTTGTTTGTTCCATGTCATCTCTCACTGTTTTTAATTGAAGTGCTATTAAATCAATCTTTTAAAATCATGTTAATCAGCATGATCTGTATCACTATAACACTTTTGTAGCCCAATGCCACTTGTCAGTAACTTAACTGTGAGTTTTTCATCAATAACAAAGAAGTTGTGATGTCTGATAAAAATGGATATGAACAATCAAGTAATCAGCTTTCAAAGGTGACTTAAAAGGATCAGACTCCTAAACATAAATACCATCACAACTTCTACACTTATTTCAAACTCAGGTCTCCAGACTAGACGGAGGCCTGTGACTTTTGGACGATTTTCAACCACCTAGTACCAAAGCACATGAGTAATCAAGGGAGAACTTGGTTCTAGGAGATGTCAGAATATTTAGGTTTTGCATTGTCTTGTCCCACTGGCAGTGAAGGGAGCATTTTGTTGATAATAATATAATCTGTCTTGGGAAAGAAACAGGACTTCTGGATTGCTCACTTGGCAGCTGAGTGTAGTGAGCCAACACAAGAAAAAAACAGTCTTGTGTCAACACAAAAAAAAGTCTTTCTTTACAAAGACTTCATGGTAGCTTATTTGCAGAACTGTATTCTGCATTAAGTGTGTAAACCAGAGTGCCCATGTAAGACTAAAGACATTCCTTAAGTAGTGTTTTTCAAATTGCCCTACTGAGGCATATGATGATGAAAAACTTGTAAGTAATTCTTAAGCGCAAATACTGTAAAACTCTTGTGATTAAATTTGTCATGGGTCAGTACAGAGCTAGCAGTGCACTGTTATAAAGTGCAAGGAATACCTATAAAACCTGGGGAAATGTGGCCAAGGGGGATGGAACAGGGATCCTGCATCTGAGACAGGCCATTAGCACTTTTTCCATGATGCAAACATCTAGCAGCAACTTTGCCAAATCCTGCTAACAGCACAAAAATCTGCAATAGAAAATTGAGAAAAGATACCATGAATTCTTCTTAAAGCTATGTGAAGAATAAACATAAAAGGGTTCTCCCTGTTCTTATTTTCTCACTCAGATTGTACCATATCTATTCAAAGGGCTTTCAATGTCACAGCAAAGCCATAGCTGTTTAGAACAAAAGACTACATGAAAAAACTTTTGAGGATTCACTTCCTTTTTTCCCTATGTTTGAATAAACCCTAAATATTTACTTTTATTTATATGGTGTGAAAAATAGCTCTCTGGATAACTTTTGAACATTTACCTGGACTGTGGAAGTCACAAGGTGGGGCAAGAGCAAGGATTCGAACAGTCCATCAGCTGTGGCTGAGGATGCCTCCTGCCATACGGAGCTATTCTGGCTCTGTGGTGTGGAAGCTGCATCCTGACCCCAATGAATATAGCACTCAGACTGCTACTTTTTTGTGGGAAATTTTAATTGCTGTGAATTGGTATTTTCAGATTATGAACTTCAAAAAGTTTCAGTCTTTCTCAGTTTGTAAAGGTCCAGTGGAGGGTAAGGACAGCAAGAAAACAAACCCAAAGAGGGAATGTAACTCCCCATTCAGTGGGACTAAGGAAGTTCAAACCTCCTGCCTTTTTACCCAGTGAGGTGACCCAGCATAGGCTGGGGACAGTCACCTTTCTGTACTGTCAAAGGTGGGTTAATCCCCACAGAAACAACAAAATACAAGCTGTCATCTTTATCTGTTTCTATCTAAGGGCAGTTGGAACTGCAGTGGCTTCCAGCAAATGCAGTTTAGCTTGGCGACTTCTTACACTGCAATACATAATAAGGCGCTGTACCTTCTCAGAAGAGGTTTCATTCTAATTTAAGACTTTACAACATAAGAAAATATGTGATCAGCACAAAGGTGTTCAGTTCTGGTCTTTGAAAGGAAAAGGATTTTCCTTCTCAAAAAAACATTTTCAGTTTTATGTATTAGAGGAGGAGAAGGCAGGAAGTACTTGGAGAAGGAAACGAGTTGGTCAGAATGATGAGTGAAACAGTATTCTTTGGCACATGTGTTTTGAGTAGATAATTTGGGGGGAGTGTGTGTGACATTGTTCTTACAAATCAAAAGACATTGGTATGTATCTGCATGAGTTTTAAATAATAAAAATGAAGAGAAAGAATTGAAATTTTAAAAATCGAGATATTATGGAGGAAGAGCTGAAAGCAGCTGAGCATTACTTCAATACTGGTGGCAAGATACAGAGTCCTACCAGTTTACTTCCCAGCAAAGGACTCAGTGAGAGGGAGAAGAGGGCACTGCCAGCAGCGATGGGCTGGGAGGTGGGGGCTGGTGCAGCCTCATTGAGGTGTATTGAATTAAATTGATTTAAAGCAGCTGATGAACTAGACTACTTACACTGAATGGAAGCAAAGGCCTAAAAAAGGGAAATATAGGAGAGAAAAAAGTATGATATGAGATGCATTTGGAGTTGATGAGCATAAGTGAGAGGTAAATTTTTCAGGATGGGATGAATGAATCTGAGTTGCAGCTGAATGAGTTTTTCATTCATTAGTCTGTTCTATCCTATTGCATTCCTAGTGCCCAAGGCAATCACAATGGAAGGGATTAAAGTCACTGACCTTAATTTGCTTTAAATCTGAAAAAAAAGTCCTGAACATGTGTTCCTTAGGCAGAGTTTACTTGCCTGAAAAATTTCCTTGTTTCTGGGGGGGGGGGATGATCATAATTTATGAACAACCACTTTTAAATATTTGCCTTGTCTGTCTTGTCTACAGAGAAGCAGCACTAGCTTTTGCAGTTGCTTTGTTTATCAGCAGTGTCTCACAGTCTTTGCCCTGGAGACTGTGACAAGCCTGGGTAGAGATAGTAACCTTGTTCTTTTCTCTACTGCTCAGTCCATTTAAAGATAATAGGCCATGCCCAGCATGACCAATGAAAAAGGGAAATGGCATTTATCTTTCTGGCATCTTTTGGTAGCTTGGGACCATGCTCTGCTTGATCCATGGGATCAACTCCATGAACAGTCTATAAGGAGTAAAATATTCAGCAACACCTTTGAAACACAAAGATCTATTGTCATTTGTGCTCTGTGGCCTCAGCTTTTCTCTAAAAGCTGTTTCTACTTGTCTTACTTAACAGTGTAAAAATAATCCAGCTTTCTCTGCAGCCCTTTTAGAGGACAAAATTACTGTAATGGAAATAAATGGAAACACAATTAGCCATCTCTACAATATGTCTTCATATGTTTGATCACAAATAGCTTGAAATCCAAATCCAGATCTGGCTCTGCTCCATTGCATCATGTTTTGTTAGCTAGAGAATTATGAACATTTTTAATAAATAAATGTAAAAAAATAAATAATAATGAAGGGACAAGCAGGAAAGAGACACATAATTATTCAGTGAAGCAAGTGTCTTACAGAGAGGAATAGAAATTTAGAACATTATCTGCTTTCCTTAACAACAAGGAACCTGAGAGTTGCATTGATTAATGGCATTAAGTATCTTCACAGGAAAAAATTACTGAGTAGTAATAGCCACCACTCTCCCCTGCTTGTTCTGAAAGTAAAGCAAAAAGCCAGTAGTGTTAAAAGCCAAAATTAAATGCATTCAAATAAGAAGTATGGGATGCATTTCAGTGGTGATGACTGGTGGCAACTGAAAAAAGTACTGTTAGAATGGGAAGGTGGGTGTCCATTTTTTGATACATGAGATAAAGAGTGAATGCCTTTCTGAAAGAATTCTGACAAATACAAGATATTGGGCTCACTACAGAGATCATTATGTGAAATGTAATCCCTCACTTTATACAGAAATCTAACCTAAATTATCTGATATTTTCAAGGGTTTAACTTAATGGAGTTAAGCCTACTTTGTTCTTTATGCGGGTAGTGTGGATGTCAGAATCAGAACAAATTGGATTTACACTCACCTGCAACAGAGCTGAATCTGACCTTTAGAGTACAGATTACTATGAATACAGTACACATTATAATTGTAGGAAATAAACCTCAGAAGTCCATATGTGTATAAACAAAAGACTCTAATTGAAATCATCATTGAAGTCCAATATTATAAACAAAAGATATGTAAACCCAAGATGTCTTGGGTTTGCATAAAATTAACTACAAGGTAAGAGCAATAATTAATTCATTCTATTATGTTACTGGTAAAGAAGGACCTGTTACTTTGTATTTTTAAACAGTGATTTTAGATCAGAAATAGGCAAACTACATCTTAACGGAAAAGAAATACGACTTTGAGTACAGTTAACACTTTTTTAGAAATCTTAAAAAAAAAATAAATCTGGTAATGATGAGCATGTTCTAGGTGCTATAGAGCCCTAAAAGAAAGCTGTGTCCTGCCCATTTAGTATCTGATTTACTTCAGTTTTACTGCCCATTGCTGGCATTATATCAAACATTTCCTTACTAGGCCCCAGCACTTATATGAAGCTGTGCCAAGGATATTCTGTATGTAATCCAGAAAGCCTTTTTCTGCTGCAGGGAAATCACTGAGTTAAGGGAATGATTATTCCATTGTGTTCTGTTGTTAGTTTTTCTTCAACAGATTTGAATTACTCTGTCTTAGTTTTATTAGTATTGTTGTCTGTTGTACTTCATAATCAGAGCAATACAGCAAACAGTTCATTCAGCCCTCAGGAAAATTTCAAACCCAGCATGTAAATAGATACAGTTGATAAGAAAGGAAACAGAGGAGAAGTATACTGAGAAAGGATGGGGAAAATGGTGGCTCAAGAATAAGGCAAATAGGTGAAAACTGTGGAGTCAGAAAGGAGAGTAAAATGCTGAGAGGCATTAGCAGGAAGGAACTGAATAGTTATGACAGACTACATCCTGGAGGGCCAAACTGGGATCTGACAAGAGAGGAAAAAAGAAGAATGGAGGAGCAAAGTAAGCGACCAAATACATTAAATACAAAAACTCACATTTAACCAAAAGATAACTTGAAAGTAAGTTAATACAGGTCATGTTTATACTGCACATTGCAATAGATTTATTTTAGAGACTTGTTTGGAACATATACCAACCTGAGTTTTCTTCTCCTTCTCTGTGGATTTAGGGTTTTTGTACATTTGTCTAGTTTTTGCACTGAGTAATCAAATAAGTCTTTCAGTCAATAATTACACCTTTCACAGGGCTTTCAATATGACATCATTTGGGGAGCACAGCTCATAAAAACATATTTCTCAAATGGGCTAAGTGGGAACTGCGAATGGGACAGTTAGTCCTCTTCTGTGAATGAACTGCATGACCTCTTAATCTGTGAGGTCCTACCAACTTGTATGAGAACCAAACTTCTGGTAAGTTCCTGGAGAAACTGAGTCTATAACTGAAAAAAGTAATGGTTTTTATTTTCATACTGATGGATCAGTTATGATAGAAAACAATGTAAAAGAAAAATTCACCTGAGTACAGTGGTGATGGATGACATATTAGCTCCAGTGAACTGAAGTTGAGGAAGTATTCTTATGTGCAAAGGATCAAAAATTCCAGCTGTAGATTGTGCTGGTGAAATGGCATGCACATCTACATGTAGTTTGTTTGTAAGACTTATGCTTGTAACAAACAGCTAAAAATTTTAAATTCGTCATTTAGAGATGGTGTTTCCAACACCTGATAGAGAAGGGCACAAAACAAAAGTATCATGCGTTGACCCTGCAGTGATAGTGTTAAATCAGAGGTTTTGAAGAATCTGAACTGTCCCTACTTACAGAAGCAACACGAATCTCACCTAAATTCTGACTTGGTTCTGTTAAAGGAGCAATTTTCAGATCAGGTAGCAAAGCTGCTGTCGTTTACAAGCCTGAGTGCCAGTTTCTCCTTGACCATCTCACTGCCTCAAGGAAACCTTTGAGTAAAAGCATTGCAGAAAACAGATTTTGGACCAGTAAATAAGCTGACCTTCCTGTTTCACTGAATAGTGATAAACTCTGTAGCCCTGAAATAATAACCCTGCTCTTCATCTGCTACATTAGTGGATTTGAAAAACTGTGCATTTACTGGTGGTATGCACTGGAGGTATTACAAGTCTAATTTTAGGATTAAGAACTCCACCCTCTTTCAGTCTTCACCTGAATGTCACCTCCGGGAATTGCAGTTCTCATTTTCTTGTACTCACTTTGCCTTAAAAATTTTCAAATAAATTGAAGATGATTTCCTTCTGCACTGGAGACCATAAAAGCATTACAGTAAGGAATTGGCAAAGGCCATGAGCTTTGCCTCAGTTTGCAGAAGTACCCCAAAGCTGAGATGCTTAGCTAAGCTATCCAGACCTCTCTCGAACCTGCAGGATGTACTAGAAATAACTGCAAGAACAAGCTTTCTTACAAGGAAGGGTATCAGAGCTACTCCTTATGACCACAAGTTAGAACTAGAAATTAGAGAAAAAGACACAGATAATAAGAACAACCCTTGAAAATAACTGCTTCTTTTTGAACCTCAAGTAAAAATCCATTTTAGGTTTAGTTCCAGTTTTGGTTGAAATGTAAGTTGACTTTTGTTTATCCAAAAGACTTTGACTATCATAGGCTATAACTGAATTAAATTCCAGGTCAAATTACATGGTGTCATTTACTCTGCATGTGTTTTTGATGTATTTTGCTTAGTAAAACACTGTACGTCCTTTTTCTGGCTTTAACTAATCCTCACAACATTGCTGTGAGGCTGATAAGTAATATCCTCATTTTACAATCAGAGATAGAAAGGTTATGTGACCTGCCAATGTATACAGAATATAATCAGCATCAGGACTGGCAGTAATACTTCAGAGTTCCTAGTTACTAATCCTATCTTGGAAAATATATAGGATATTCTACATTTTGATTCAATAAAACTTTTCTCTTTGTGTAAATCGCCTCTGTTTCTATTCAGGGATTGCGTAAAACAGACTTGGAGGTTTTTCCTATCATATGCTGTACATAAGTGTAAATAAATGATCAAATGAAGACTAAAAAAAAAGGAAACTTATTTCCAAAGAAGTATCAAAGTCATGGGAAATTCGATTTGGAGTAAAAAAACTCTGAGTTTAAATAGGCTAATGAATTACTGCATGTTGTTCATCTTACTGCCAGCTGATTCTTCTGGTTTTTAATACCTTGCTATGCCGCTTTGTAAGTAGTCTTGCCTAAAGACACTATAAAATTAACATCTTTCTCTAAATAGCGTGCATGACTAAGGTATCACACACAAATAAGTGAAATGAACCATGTTCCCAGGTAAGTAGTCACTTTTCCAGTGAACCCTTTCAGAAACCTGTACATGAAATTGGTCTAAAAAAGATATAATCTGCTTCTGTTTTTCCTAGTAGATGCTGCGAGTGAACCTAATGATTGTTTAACTTGTGGTGGAACGGTCCACGTGTTCTCTTAGTGTCTTCCATGACACTGAAGCCACCTGAAGACACTCCCATCCCAAGCACTTTCTCCACATCCGTGCCTGTCCTTCACTCTGATAACCCAGTGATTTTTGTGGCTTTGTTGTGAATTGGATCCTTGAAATGGTCTGGGCAAAAAGTAAACCTCCCCCTAATCTTACTTTTCTTTCTGTCTCTGCCTGAAGAACTCCCAGAATGAGTCATTTGATTATCTTGAAGACAGGTGGTTTTGGTGATGCAGGTGGATCATAGCCCTAACACTCAGTTGATGGTAACTGGGAAGCAGTGGGCTATGTATGGAGTATAGAAGAAAAAGGACAGTCAGAGCTTTATATGGCATGGAAAGAAGGGGAACTTTTAAAACTGAATTGATCTGTAGAATATATGGCTGAGGCTTCTACTGGAGATACAATTCAATATAAATTTTTACAGTGCTGCACAGATTGCCCTTTGCAACTTCAGGTCTTACCAGCCCTGACTTCAGCATAACTCAGGATATAAACTCCTTCCAGTAAGAGAATCCAAAAAACGTATACCCTGAGCTGGTGGAGGATAGATACTTAACTGTAAGCAAGTGGCCAGAGCCACTGACTTCTCACGGTTAAAAGTAGGTGGGTGTTCAGGTACAGAAAGGATTTTTTGGCTCTGTGGCCTTTTGCGTTGTTTTTCAGAAACTCAGAGTAAGTTTTGTTTCATGAAGCAATAGTTTAAATACTATTTTTTGCCACTGGCTTTTGTGGCAAGTCTAATTTTAGGCCTTGACCACTTAACTACCATCTTAATGCCTTTGCTTTTAAAAGAACATAGAAACAGCATGGGCTTTTTTGTCTGCATCATCAAAGCACTGCACCTTCCAACAAAAACAGTGTCTAGTCTGCAGTAGGCCAAATGCATCCTCCTGATAGTCCATCTGCTGAATTTCATAGCCAGGTGGAATTTCATCAACTATAGGTAAACAGTGTTTTACAAAAAGAAACATTTTCTTTTTTTCCTAATGCTTGCCTGAGCAATAGGCCTTTGAAGTAAATGAAAAAAATTGTTATTGCCTTAATAGACCCCATGTAAAGCTCTAAGCAAATGTGCTCCTTTTGCTGATTATATATTGGAGATTTTTATGTGGTAGAAAAAAATAATTAAAAAAAATTTTAAATAATTACCCTTTAACCAGCTAGGGCGAAGTCAAAATATTGTAAATTAGGGAAAATTAGGGAATACTGTCAGGTTTACAGAAACCAGTCCCATTTGAGTCAGGGTTCAGGAGTTGCATTTTATTTAATAATTTATGCCTCTTTTAAAAATCAGAAATAATTATAGGGATTAGTTAACAGTAACAAATAAAAAGCGCATTTAAAATTGACCTGACAGGGCATTTTTTTGTCATAGTGACTGATGTGTACAGTCCATTCTTTTAAAAATTCAACAAAGCTTATTTGAATTGTAAATTGGCAACACATTCATACCAAAGTCTTATTGTGTGATAGTGTGACAAATTACAAATGGAATATTGGCCAGGCTTCCATTTCTTGCATTTTTTTCCTAGTTTCTGCCGCTATTATCATTAATCTGTTTTACAGAAGCTCTATAGAGGACGGTTCTGGACATGGAAAGTACATTAAGTTTCATTGTTGGCTGTAGCAGGACTCTGTGTGGCTTCAGTGACCTGTGACTTCTCCTATTGGTTGTAATTCAGTACAGTTTGCTACTAGGTTTGCGTCCTGCTGTGTGTGGACTTAAGAGATTCTGGCATAGTTTATGCCTGACAGCTCATGTCATAAGTATTGTATTACAGAGCTTTTGCTAAATTGTGTTAAGAATATCTTAAGAAAGGGTGCTTGAATGTGGTCCTTTAAAAAAATGAAATGTATACAAGTAAATCTTAAAGAACCCATTATCGGAAATGAGGTGAATTCTCCCTTTTTAAGTCTTACGTGAATGTGTAAGAATGTTGGAGATGATTAAATGTGGTGATGTCATGTACTACAAGGCATTGTTTAATTCCTTTGCAATTTAAGATTTAATGTTTTATCCAATGGGGAAGAAATGGGGAGTTACTCCAGCGTTATCTTTGTTCCCTGCAGCCCCAGGCTGAGTGTTCCTCCCTGGGGCTGATTGTGCTGGAGCAAAGGTCAGACAAACAAGGAATAGTGCTCAGGATGCAATTTAAGGAGGGACTTGGAGGGTACGTGGTGGTGTAGTGAGAGAGAGAGAGAGAAAAAAAGAAGGTAATTCTGAAAGAATATTAAAAGGGACCAAATCAATTACTGGCAGGAGCTCTTCCTGCTGCCACTCACCACCTGGCTTTCATATTAGTTCATTTTGCTTCTATCCTCTTAAGGGTGATCTCCTATTATCAGACATTTCCTACCAGAGCTTAAGTTGACAAATTTATGCCAACTCACTGCAGTTTTGCAATATGCTCTGCGAATCATGAAGGAAATAAGCTTCTGGGTATTTCTGGCTTGAAGTTCTTTTGTTGTATGTGCTTGTAATGGTATCTCTGATTTCTTTTACGTTTGTCTTGCACTTTGCAAGCTGTTCAACCCCCATGGTCTCTGCCTTTCTTTATGTATTCACTCAGGCTTCTGGTTTTGGAATTGGTGAACTAGGAAACTCAGGCCGCAGTTTTACATATAAGTAAAGATGCAATTTTTTTGTCGTTTTACATAATGTTGTGTTCGTTTTTGGCACCTAATAGAGCAAAAGACCTAGGTTTGAATTGCTCCTTCAGTATCAGGCATTTAACCAGTGCACCTGGTCTGGGTTTCTCTTGCAGTGAGGGAAAGAAGAGTTGATGGGTGGTGCTTTCCGAAAGGGTGTTCGCCTAGTGTCTGAATTGAGGTCTGAAATTGCTTCTCATGACCAAAGTACCTGGAAAGGCTGTATCAGTGAATCCCTAGAATTAGGCTGGGTAAATGCAGATCAAAATACAATCATGGAATGCGTACATGCTTAGTACCTGAACTGTTGCTTAACAAATGGTATTTCTTCTTCAGGCATGAGGTACACTGATCCGTAAGACTAATGGTGGAAACAGAACAGAAAGAGTGATAAATTTTATGTTTTTTTCTGTCGTCAAAGATTTGTGTGATTTTGAGTCATTTAATTTGCCTGTGCATCACTTTATCCAGCAAGAAATCGAATGTTTTCCTTGCAGTTCTCCCAGAGTTTTCATTCTAGCATGAAAGCATCAAAGTAATAAATATTTTTTTCATATCCTCGCAAATGAAAATTTTACAGCCTTGGAGGCCTCTTAATTTATAAAAGCTGAGGATCTGGCCTAGAACAGCCCAGTGTAGTTTAATATGCAGACAGTCAGTGTTAAGTAGTCTTTTCCTTTGACTAGGCTGTCTGTTGAAATTTGTGCATATTTACTTGTCACTCTTTCAAGATTTCTACTATTTTGGTTTTTTCCTACCATTCTTACTGAACAAAGACAAGGAAGTATCTAATAGATGAAGGTGAAGTCTAGTAACATGGTTCAGTGGACTAATACTTTAATCTGTGAGACCCTAAGATCAAGTGGACTCAATTTCAAGCCCTGCCACTATTAATTTAATCTTTAGTAATGTTGCAGGTATTGAGAGCCTGGAGTCTGCAGGTGTTTGCTGTTGGGGAAACAAGCAGCACCTTTGCCCTCCTGTAATGCAGTCTTTAATGCAGAAAGACATCTTCCTGATTTAAGGCATGTCCTTTAGAATGATCCTGGCCCAGTAGATCATGAGGATGATCTTTTCTAGGGTTTCAGGAGCAGTAATTTTGCAGCCAGTATAAGAATGACTGGTACAGATCTTTATGATGATTTTATGTATAATTCTAATACTGCACAGGAAACACTTGCATTTATGGCTTTTGCTAAAAGTTCACTTTAATAGAGTCTCTTGGGATACCTTTAATAAACTTATGTCAGAGTTGCTTCAAAATTAATTGACTGATCAGTTTCACAGATGCCAGATGGGCAAAAAGCAGGCTCCTGAAAGATTACAGAAAGCTGCACAGAAGGTTAAAACTGGCAACAACTTAAGAAACACTTGTGTGGTTACAGGGTGCTCCTTCCGTAAATTCAGTTGAATTTTTGCTTGCTGGACCCCACTTTTACCTTATTTGATTAACTTTTTGTCTGGTTAGTGGCAAAAATATGTAAGCATGAGGGCTTGCATGTATGTATTGAACATACATTTAAACACTTAGTGCTTGAATCTGTTGCTTTTCTGTATGCCATGTCTCTGTTAACACATGCGCACTCACGTGAATTCTGCATGTGAATAGAAAAATTCTGTGTGTACAGTAAAATAACTTCAGGAAGTCTACATAAGGAAAACATTAGGTTTTGACAGATTTTTTTGGTTTTTTTCTGTGTTGTTTCTGAGCCTTCCCAAGTAATTTTTCAGCTATTCACAATTCTTGTTCATGAGCAGATGCAATAATACTTACCTGTTTAATAATATACAATATTATTTCCTTTGGGAAAAAGATATATTTGAAATACTTTGAAAAGGAATAAACAACAAGACTTGTAATTAAGTGTTGCTATTTTAAGTGAAATGGGTTTCAACCATCAACAGCCTGTCCTTCTCAGCCTTTAGGAGACTGCTGCACATGATGAAAAGTTTAACTTGTCAAGTATATATTTAGATGTAGAAATTGGAAAATCGGGCTCCATGAGTGATAATTATCAGCACCTGGAAATAATTTGTACCAGGGAGTTAAAAACCAAGTTTTCTCTATAGATTGGGAGTTTTTAACCTTCCAGTCACTGGAATACTCCCCTCAGCTTACAGTGACATGGCTTGTGGTTCATTCCCACTAGTAAACATGGCACCAAGCAATTAGATTGTCATTAGAAGATGAACATTAGCTTTGTAAAACAGGATTAAGAATAAGCTGAGAACAAATGATCAGCTAATGTATGCAGTTCGTAAGTAACGCTGTACACGCAGGAGACTATTGAGGGCAATGGAATTCCCTTCCACTGGCTTTCAATAGCCACTGGCTCAGGCTCAGATTCTAGTTTTCCTTCAGTTTTATTGCATTCATCCTCCAGAATTACGATAACTTTCTAATGGGATAAAAGTTGCTCCTCCTCCAAAGTGTAAAATAGTAGGATGTTGTTGAGCTGGAAGCTCTGCAAAGACAAGAATGAATTTATTCTTCTGATCTGTAGGAAGGCTGTCCCTGAAACAGGCTCTTCCCAGATCCCTCTTCTGTTTCCTCCTTATCTGTGTGCAGGTACCATCTAAGCAATTTCTCCTGTATCTTCAAGGCTGCATTGTTATTGCCTAGTTAAATATAATCTTTCCCTAATGTTTTAGAATTAGTATAGGCAAGAGTAGGCACTGCCAGAGTAGAGCATGTGTACATATACATTTTCTTAGTGAGGGCAGCAACATTGCTATGCATACAGAGAAGAAATACCCTTCAAAGGTGTTTGGTTTTGAAATTGCAGAAAACAGTTATCATCTCTATTACTGGGAAAAGGAGCAGAAATGTAGTAAAAACTAATGTAAACATAGTTCATGTAAGTTAAATATTTAGTAGATATTGTAGTATGACATAATTTTTATGAATATCTATAAAGTACAAGAAGTGGCATGTTAATATTTTTAATTATTTAATATAATTTTATAAACTATTTATGAAAAGATTCTAATGTGGTCAACAGCAAGGTTCCACAACAAGATAGGAATTTTAGATAATATTTTCTTGTTTTTATGCAAGTAGGTAGCAAACGAAACAAAGAACTGAAGAAGGAAAATACAATCTGTCTCTAGAAGAGCGCTTGTAAGCGCTTAGTTGAAAGTAAATTAATTAATTCAATATTTCATTCTCTGAGAATGATGAGTTACGCAGAGTAACTAAATCATGGGCTTTTAATTGTTACTTTCTTTAGTATATTATATGAACATTTAATATAATTAAGTTTATTAGATAGTATAGATTTAGCTTAATCTAGGAAGTATATAATGGAAATATAATTATGCAAGAAAAATGGATATTAAACTTACATAATTTTCTTTTATCATACTAAATGTTTCTGCAATTAAACTCTACTGAAATTTTTTGAGTTTAGAATTTCATCAGTTTTAATGGGTCTCAGTTATTAAACATCTGCCAGATTAGCACCATCATATATAGTTTTAGAGTCAGAGACATAAACATAAGATGAACTACGCATTTGAATACAGTTTTTCGTATGCTAAAGTATTTGGATGAACTGGCATAATAGAAAGCTGGTAAATGTGGATGCCTGATTTTCAGAAGCGCTGAGTACTACAGTCATGCAGTGGTGGATATGCACTGTATTTTACAGTTCTCATTAAATTGTTACTGGGAAGTAATTGGAAAAAGATGGCATGTAGAAATTACTTTTCTTCACAAGATGTCTCTTTTCATGTGATTCAGTCCGAATAAAGTTTAGGATTGTATGGCTTGGACATTTTCTGAAATATTTCTGTCGTTGATTTGCCAAACACTTCCTTCTTTCTTTCTTTCTTTCTTTCTCTCTTGCTTTCTCTCTCGGTTTCTTGGGGTTTTTAAGAGAAAAAGAAACAGGGAGAAAAAAGGGGGGATGGGAAGGCATGAATGAGAGATTGAATTTGGGAGTGATCTTTCTCTTGTTACATGATGTGAAGCATGTGTGGGAAATGTTTTCATCTTCAGAAGTCATTTGCCCCATGCAGAGAATGCTTGAAATGAAAATAACTTCCCAAATTAAAATAGAATGTGTAGTTTTTTTATTTAGAGACACATAGAGACATAGTCACTCTTATACACACAGACAGGACTTACTAGGGAATGCATTTTATCTGATCCTCTATTCTTGATAAATATCACATTTATAAGATGCTATTTGGTAAACTTTAATGCAGAATTATGTTATTGTATCAAAAACATTTAGGCTTTTATTCCACTTTATGAATTGATATTTCCTCACTATATGTGGGTTGTATTTCATGAACATTCACATTCAATCACACCTCTTCCACCTCTAGTGTCATGTTAAAATGTCATAAGAAACTGAACGGGTGACCCTCCTCCCTCATGAAGCCACAAATACTGTCTTTTTCAATCAGTATTAATAACTCCATCTTGAATTTTCCTTTTACTCTCATTTTAACTAGCATTTTTTACATCTGGTTGAATGTTTGCTTCTCTTGCTACTATTTGTTGAATTTGAGAACCAAATAGTTCCAGCCAAAGCTTTTAGCATCCGGTCAATGGGACTGGGAGCTTGGATACCTCATGTCCCACATCTCCAGGCTGAGCTTTCAGGCTGGGCTAGGTATTTCCTTCCAGAATCACTGAGATGTGTCATGGGACCAGTAGTCCTGCTATTTTTGGAAGCCATTTAATGCCTGTTGTAGTCCAGTGACAAATGGCCTTTTTGGCTGTTTTCAGCTGGCCCAGCTTCTTTAATTAATCTTGCTGTAATGTCACACTTCAACTTCTGCAATTGTTCTCTGGCTTTCCATGCTGAGGAAAGTTTGGGGTTGTGTGACAGTCTGGCTGCTGACATTCACTGTGTGCCATTTCACTACTTTAAATGCACAGGATTCCTATCTTTGCCTGTCCAGGCTCTTGTTGACTTTAAAAGAAAAGGAAAAGTAAAAAAAAAAAATTAGTTTGATAAATACAGAGTGTAAAAGACATTGAAACAGAATGTTCCTAGATATACTTAACAAACTTAAATATCTAACATTACATAAAAAATTCTCTCTGGTTTACAGACATTGCATTTAAAGTTTTTCTGATAAAGCTTCATATTTTTTGTAAAGCAAAGTTTAATACGTAAAAAGTAAATACAATATTATATGGCTATTATCTTGTAACCCTATCAAATCTGGCTGAAGGCTCAGGTTTTCTGTACAGAGCAAGAAGATAACTTCAAAAGCTCAAATAGTTTGTAGTTTGGAGAAGCAGTCAACTGAGAGAACTTAAAGATCAAAGCGAGAATATCTGATTTTAATGATGCAGAACATATGCTTCACCAAAAACCTTTTGGATTAAAAAAGTTAATGCAATCAAAGAGAACTGAACTCTTTGTTTGGATCTAAGAGCTCTATGTTGAAGAACTCTGCACAATATCCTTTAGTGTGCTGCTACAGTAGTTTTGTAAAAGGAGTGAGTTAAAGGAAACTTAAGAGAAAACTGAACCTGAGGCTCAGCAACTTTTGTTCCGAAGATCTAAAATATTTTTGTTGAAGAGCCCTGAAGAGTGTTGAATCTGCAGATAGACATAAAAAGCATAAAAAGCAAGACTGTTCTCTGGGAACCTGATTAGCCTTATTCAAAACCAAGAATCCAGAAGTTCCTCTGGAGAGTTTTTTATTTACAATGAATGAAAAAAAAACCAAAAACAAAACAAAAGAAAAAAAACCAGATAAACACAGACATAGCAGCAAGAGGGAAAAAATGCCCAAGGGTGTAAAAGTTTTCTTTCATTTCAGTTTAGTAAAGAGAGATAATGTAGGCCCCATTCCTGGACAGAACAGCATTGATAAGATCAATTTTGTGAATGAAAAAAAGATATTAATTGAATGTTTAATTAAAAGAAGAAAAAAAAATTTACTGGACAAGGAAGATAGGTGACAATTCTGTTTTGCAATAGCTTCTCAGAGTCTCTTCCAAAGTCCCTTGAAAGCAATGGAAGTTTTTCCATTGATTGCAGTGAGTTTGGATGAGAAACTGTAGGAAAATACAGTATGTATTTGAAAATAAAGAACATATCAACAATAATGTATACAGTGTGTTGGTTTCATGTGTATATAACTGTATATATCTATCTATATATGTGGACTTCGATGCTCATTCTAAGTCTCAACTCAGGATGTGCTGTGATTCTATGAAGAATTGTAGGCAGACAGCATTATTTTATTCTTTCTTTTAAACATACTCTGGAAGCACCAACTCAGTCACTTGCCACTTGCCAGAAAAAACCAACTCTTACTAATGTAAACATCTACTTTTTTTTCCCATGCCATCACTAGCATCTGTTTTATTGATAGCTCTCATTTCTTATTTGTTGTGACATTGCCGTTTTATTCTTTTTGTCTGTGTATTTGAATCTTTCTGACATGTTTCTTGGAAAGCCCTTAGGGGAAGAAAGGGCTGTTCCCCCTTTCCTAAAGCTAATAAAGATAACTGTTTAGGTTGTTTTTTTCCTACCACCCTGTTGTTAAATTTTGATTCAGACCAGTCCCAGAGTAGTGTGAATGGCTTGAGCTCCATTGGCCTTGACAAAACTAGACAGAAGTATAGGATCCAACTCTGAACCTCCTTACTCATGTAAGTGGAAGCTGTGCTTGTTATGCCACCACTGGTTTATTTTTCTGTGATACTAAACTCATTCTACAGCTACAGAAGCTCACTGCGGCCGGTCAGGTAGAAAGCCAAAGTTAATAGAAATGTTCAGCACATTTTTATTGAAGCAGTGTTTTTTGCTCTGTGATGTGACTTTCAAGGCTAAGGAGTAGCAAAATCACCACAAGCTCCATTTTACATTTACTGGATCATTTTGCATCTGATCTTTTGTGCTGTCCTTGCCTTGAATACACCTGGTATGCAAACAAGCTAAAGCAAGACAAAAAGATCCTTTTGATATTTAATAGCTGAGCATCCCAGCATGTATGACTGGGCTCATCATGAGATAGAGGTGAACTGGTTTTCGGGCACCAGGCATGTTTCTGAGGGAGGCCAGGTTTGTAAGCTGTTGAGTGTAACAGAAAATTCTCACGGTTACTCCTCTGCTCTTCTTTGCTGGCTCCGTTTTGACTGAGATTAACAGACAGCTGAGAGCAGACACACTACTACAGGTTCCACCTTCTTCTACTTGCCATTCTTCAAGTCTGTATGTGATAAGTTGTCAGGAAAGCAGTGTATTATACTCTGTGGAATGCCATTGCCTTTGGAAAATATATTACTTACATATGGCAGTCCCCATTTGAGAGCAAAACTGTGCTGTGAGGACCCGGTGAACCCTGTTGAGTACTGGAAGAATTTTTAAACTTCAATTCAATGTGACTCTTAAATGTCACAGGGCAGGTCAGGGCTCTGGTAGTATTAGTGTTAAGAGAGATTATTCTGTCTTGTGTTCTGGACATCTGAAAAAAGTCCGGTTGCAAGAAACCCATCGATCCGTAATTTCAGATACTTGCTAACTGTAGTGACAGGTTTTCAGTGGCTGCTCTGTCAGGCTGCCATGGTATGTTCTTGTCACACAGTGGAGCTGAAGACATTGGCTTGTCTACCTTTGCCTCTTGAGGCCTTCTACAGTCATAGTGGAGTCTGTTCCGGAGTCTCAGTGACATTTACCACATCTTTGTAGCCACTCTTTGGTGATGTTTAAAAATACTTTGCTTGTAGGAGGCTGAACGCTCAGATTGCTATGAGTTTTCTGACTTCCATCTCCCTTGGAATTAGAATTTCTGTGATGCCCAACAGCCGTTTCTTCAGGTACTTGCTGACTGCTGACCAGTGAATGTATCTAATGCATCATTCTTAATTGAAAGCAAGTGTCAAGTTTTTAACAGATAGTATGGGATTTAAAGGGTAGATTTTCAAAAGCAAAAATAAGAACTGCGTGTTTGTGCCCTAAAATAACACATTTTCTAAACTGTGAATTTATTCAGCACCCATAAAGTCTGATTGCATCCTGGATGTCCGAATGCAAAACTGGCAATGTTGCTCTTGTTCCTCTGGCTTGGGATGGCAGTGCCAGGTTGGCATCTTGATCTGTGGGCAGTCTTGCTCCTCCTTGGTGAAGCCTGTTGTGCTGTACCAACTTTCTCAGGTCTTGATCCTCCAGGTCTCATATCTGCTTATGAGTGTATGCCTGATTGCTTTTACTCCAATAGATCCTCCTGAGTATTCATCATCCCCTTATTTAGCCACCTGCGTACATTAAAATGAGATTTAGATTCAGTGAAAGAAAAATAGCAAGATCTTACTGGAAGAAAAGTGAAGAGAAAATAATTGAATTTGTGAGACTCGAGTACTTGGCTGTTGGGTAGTTCATCAGATAAGATAGTGAATCCAAAACATGATTGTGAGAAGGAATAAATGCATTGTTGCACTGGTGAAGCAGTATTTTTCCTGTTCATTAGTTAGTTCATCTAATTTACATAATATATAGACGTGCGGGTAAATTTACTGCAATTGCCAATGAAACCACTCAAGGAGTCCCATAAGAATGTAAAAGGAGCACAGTTCCTTGCAACAGTGAAATAGCAAAAGCCCAATTAATCAGTGGTTCTTTGCAGATTTTAGACCAGAACTGGCATGCTACCAAACGGCCCTCAGAAGAGGCCTAAAACAGCTCAGGAAATGATTTAATGGGCACCTGGTCACAGATGTGTTCCTGCCAGACATACTGTCTGCAATGGTACATCCCAAAATGGCCATACAGGGTCTGAAATGCAAGAAATGTACACAAAACTCTTCAGATTTGGGGAGGCAATAAAAGAAACAACAAAAACCCCAAACCCAGAAAAAAAAATCTGATACATAGTCTTCCTAATGTCTTAACTTTCCTGTTAGTCATGCTGGCAAGTACCCATGCTCTTGCTGACATTTTGGTCAGTATTTCATAATTTCTTTGATCTTTTGTCAAATCAGGCTAGATTTTGTTTATCTTGATGTCCACTTAATTCTCATTGTTGCAAAACAGCAGGAAGTAAAGTTCTTTCTCCTGGCCTAGGATGGTTGTAAGCCAAAATCCATTGAACCTGCCAGTGGTGGTTGATCCTGTGATACAAACTACTAACAAGTTGCCTGATTTTGCTTTGCCTTTTTTTTTGGAGCGCTCATGGTTCTGCTGAACGCTTGAGAATGAACTATTTCATTCTCTTCTTCGTGCTGTTTGATGTGAAGTTGTTGCTCATAAATTTAGCACCAAGTTACTCACTTTGCCCAGGTGATGGAAACCTGCAGTTAGAAATGTTACTGGTATTGGTGTTTCTGGCCAGGTTTTCAGTTGGAAGAGGAGTTGATGAAGTAGCTCTGATTTTCTTGCATAATTTCTTTCTGCCATAATTAGGTCTGATTGTTCCAATCTTTGCATGTAGTTTAGGAGCATACGTAAGGTCACTGTCATCTCAGAAGCTCTGGCTAATTTGAGTTTTAAGGAAAATGTTTAGAAATGTGAATTTATATAATCATCTAAGTTAAGAATGTTTCCATTTGGTTCACTCTGAAGTTTCTGTTGTTATGAGACTTTAGTGAGGTCAATTTCACATTTCTGGTAGGAACTTCTAGATAATAAACTAGAAAAAACCCTCAAGAAATATGAGACCCTTCATTCCTGTTTATTTCTAACACTTCAGCACATTTCAGATGTGGTATTTATTACTTGCCTTTCTTACAACATACTATTCCTTTTCCTAACCCATCTTCTTCATGACAAGAATAGATGCATGTGAGTCTTGCTTTTCTCACCTCCACATCAACAGTGCTCACAGAAGAGACTGCAGCTAGGTGCAGTGAGGAGCTGCCTTGCATGATGTTTGTCCTTGACAAATATTTAAAGAGGACCTTTGAGTTTGGTGGAAACAATCGCAGTTAAATTTTTTGTGACACTTAGGGAGCACTTTAGGGTGAAATTTATCTTGCCCAATAATAATGTTCTGATTTTAGTGGTAGAAGTCTAATTTCAGTGAATTAAATGGGTCCACTTGATGATAAATAGGTAAGGGTAGGCATCTGTAGAAGATGGTCACACTCTGGGCCAGGTGATGTGTCTGATTCTCTCCCCTGACTGTGGAGGACAGCATTATGCTCCCAGCATGTGTCAGACACCTACAGTCTACAGTAGGTGGAGATGTAAAAGGAAGCAATACATGCAAGTGAAAAAGTAGGCATGTGCAATGCTTTATCATAGATATTTGTGATTTATCCTGTTTTTGTACATTCTCTTTCTACTCATCCATTTCCATGGATGAATATACTTGCCCCTCAACCATTTTCTAGGGCTTAGAAGAAGGGTCTCTTTTCAGTCTGTTCTGCCTCCAAATTAGAAGACTGAGGCACAGAGAAATTGTTGCTTTTCATTTCCATCTTTTGGGTTTACAGGATGATACAAATGTTTTTGTCTGGTATAGCAAGCCATAGGATGCATAGAACTGACTACAGCATCATTCAGATGGAAAAACCTCATTTTGGGTTAGAAGCATCTAGCATTTCTTCTCATCGGCACAGTACTTCTCATAAGGGTAAGCTGTCTGCATGGAAAAGCTCACATAACTATTTTTTGTGAAAGGCAGATTGAGAAGTGTGAGAAAGAGAGGAAAGGGATATTATAATTCTTTCTTCCTCAGAACCCTTTTTAAATGTTTTCCTGGTAACACAAACCCGTGGTGTGGCAGATGGATTTTATGAGAATTAATTGTGATAATATTATATACAACTGTCCCAAACGTTTTCAAAACCCATTTCCTCCTCTTTATTTTTTCTGACGTCTACTACAAGAGCATGTAATAAATAAATATAGCAGGAATATTTCTACATGTAAGTAACAGAACTGATTTTAGTTTTCACTTTCACAGAGGACTAAGTAGGGGTATTTAAAAGTGGACTTGGCTGCAAATACCATTAAGAGATTACTGTAAAGGAAAATGCTGCACTGCTGCAATAGGATGGGCTACATGACCAGACTGTGTGTTTTGGTCTGCCATCTGTGATTCCTTGGGACACTGAGAAATGACGCTGGGAATAGGGGTGGAAGAAATCACTCACCACAAGTTGATATAATCACATTAAGAGTACAGAGTTCCTTTGCTGTTTCCCAGCTGCTGCTCACATGGTGCTGGGAGCTGAATGCTTCCCTGCACCATCTCTAGCACTGACTAATGGGAGAAGGGGTAAACAGAGCAGAGCCCATTTTGAAGGCCCATGTTTATATTGTATCTTGGTAGGGAATATCTCATTCAGGAGTCTCAGTAACCTAGAAAAACTGGGCAGATGTGTGTCTCCATTTCAGAATAAAAGGCATAACCTGTGGCTGAGGGTTTTTTCCTAACCTGTGGCTTCTGCTTTTGGGAGCACTCTTCTCTTACTTTTGCTTCAGTTTGTTCATTCTGGAAAGATGAGAATTTCGATCTCCTAGTAGCTTCATGTGAAGTTGACAATTCATCCTTCTTGATGTCAGTACCAGCTGCAGTGGAAGCTACACAGGGAAGGAAGCATGGTTTTTGTCTAGCGTGCTTTTCTGGCAAGGTTAGGCGGGATAGAGGACAGCTTCGGTGATCCACATGCACTCTGGAGCTAGAAAAACACTTTTTAGAACTGAAACCAAAAGAAATGTCACCTATGTGATCCATGAGTGGTGGATGGTGCCTGGCTGCAGAAGCAGTGCAGCATGGCAGGGCAGAGCACAAACACAAGGGAGGGATGAGGCCCACAGCGGACACTGCATAAATGCTGTTTGAAATGCAGGAAGAGACTGCTAGCAAAACACTACTGTCCCAGAGACCACCTTGAAAACAAGAGATTTGGTAAATTGGAAGCCTTATGGACATAACACCCGAAGGCTAGTATTGCAGAGAGAAATAAATGCTTCTGTGATTTTTTTTTTTGCTTAAATTTGTAGAAGATGTATTCAGAACACCATTTCTTTTCTCTTTCTGCTTTTAAAGTTTGCTCTGTGAGAGACAATTAAACATCTTTTGTGAATTTCCTTCAGGAAATACGAAGTTATTGGTGTGATAATGTGTGTGCTTTATTGGCTTCTATAAGCAATTAAAAAAATGTAGATTTAGGCATTTTGTTTGTTATTATTTATTAATAGGGTTAATTATAGCTGTGAGCCATGGAGATTAGTATGTGATTTTCTAAGCTTGCATTGATTGATTATGGTAATATATCTTAAGAAGTACTGCTTAACTGAATTTTTTGATGTTTTGTGGGTTGAATTTTTTTCCTGGAGTTTATGATCTATTTAATTTTATACCAGGAGGAATTTGAACTTCTATTTACTGCTCATATTTTTTGTTCTGACTAGTATAAAATTGTCTGTTTCATCTATAGCTACAATTTTTTTAACTTTGGTGGTTTACACTTAAATGTAAACTTGTGTGTAGGGCAGGTTATGAACTCCTGTATCCATGAAGTAAATAAAGGATTATAGGTTTTCCTGTATTTCAGTTTGCCTGGTGTGTGCTCAGGCATCAGGGCTGACTTGTGTACATGCCTTCTAGGTGGTATTGATAGTTTGTGCAAGTGCTTGAAGTAAAAATACTGTTGTAAAGAAGAGTAAAATGCAGGTATGCTCAATCTCTTTACTTGCGTCTGAGATTTTTCCATTAACTCAAGTGCGATGAGGCTTTTGTGTGATTTTGGACACTGGCTTTGCTAAGCTGTGATGTGAGAATGTAGGAAATATTAAAGTGGACAAACTGGCCTCCACCTCTTACTCTGCCCTGATCTGCTGTTCTCAGGAGCAGTATGGTTGGACTGTGTAGCAAAGTTACTGGGATCTCCTTTTGTGCATTAGCTTTGATATGGGCAGTGGCCTTTGCACCAACAATAGGAGGAAGCGGATTTGCCATAATGATGTTCAATAGCTTCCAAAAAAATAGAGGAAAAAAAAAGGCATTTTTTGTTTAATAATGATGCAGATTATTAATCTGCTTCCTCGAAGAAAACCTGTTTTCCCAGAGAAAACCCATGCATATGATCCTCATAAGTATTATTGCATATATACATGTACAGGATCCAAACGTGTAAGTGCTGCATCTGTGGCTGTCTCTAATTGTTGAGGCCATTTTAACTATTGAGTTGTGCAGATATACCTGCCTCTGCCATTAACTTGTTTTCCAGAGTCCATCTGCTTCAAACTGTCTAAATGCATGCTTGGCTTCATTACTTGCTACTACAAATCAAATAATAAGGGATAAGTGCCTACATGACACAGCCTGATTCACATCCCAGGTACATTTATTTATTTCTAGCAGCTAGATGATATTTCCTAAGTTGGCCTGGTTATTAATTTGGATTTATATAGTTTCTATGTGATTATTTTGCAGATGTCTTGTTGTATTTTCTTTCTGTCTTCTCTCTTTCTAGCTGTCTTTTTCTCTCTTGCTTCTTTTCTCATACTTTTTTTCATATTTAATTTCATTGAAAAAATAAGGCAAATACGTGTAGTTCAGAGGTTGCACAGGTTAGAAATGGTATATAAGACATTAGTGCTGTTAAGTGCATTCACAGTATTTCTCTGTGTTTCCTGCATGTACTATATGTGATTTAGGAGTATTTACCCATCCAGTTTTTAGGTACAAGAAACACCCCCAGGTTTTTATCACTGATTAAATAGCACATGGACCTTCCAGTACTTCCTCATTGTTTCAGGGCTTTTGTGTTGACTCTCCATCTCTAACACTGCCTAAACTGGTCTTTCAGTTGTGGGATCAACTTACTTTTTCACTCTTTTCTGAGAACTGCAACAGAGAGCAGTTGGTTGGCATAAATGATTTTCTGGAGGCTAAAAAATGCTAACTGATACAACATGGAGGGCTGATGCAATAAAAGGAGAAACCTCTGTATATTTTAGCAATACAAGAGGTGGTTCATTAGAGAACACTAATAACTTTGACCATGATTTGTCAGGGTATAATAGCAAAATGCATCTTGCTGTTCTTGCTTTGCAAGCAGTATGTCTGAAACACAATTTTAATTCCAGCTTCTGCATTGAAATGGGATGTATTCTTTGTATTAAACATCTTGTGATTCTGTAACCTTTAGAGCTTAAGTTGTTTATTCAACACTACTGTCACATTTAGTACTGAGAGAAAAGTTTTCTCATACTAAAAACATTTTAGGAATAAAGTTTCTTATATTTTATTTCCTGTGGCTGTGGGTAAAAGGCTTCAGCTACAGTTGGTCTGAAAGTACTGTGCAGAAGAAGTCATAAGGTGCCTTGCAACTGAAGTCACTTAAATAGGTTGCTGCCCTAAAAGGAATATTGTTAGATCGAAAGAAGGATTATGGCACATCCCTTCCATCAAAGCATTCCTTCACCCAGCTGCATTTACTCCTGATTTTGACTCTTCAGTATGGCCTTATCCATTTCTCACTGTAATCCTTAGAAGATCCTCCTTGACATCTCTAGCAGCTGAATCAAGTTTTGTGTTCATCTTCCTTATTCACAGTCAGTCAAAGCAAGCATGATATTTTTTACTTCTGTCTAGTAACAATAGCCACTAAATCACTGCAAAACAATGTTTGCTTTTTGACCCAGTTGCCTACACAGGCATTCTTTGGAACAAAGCAGATACGCTTTTTAGTGTGTTACGAAGATAGCACAGCAGCTGTATTTGGCAAGGTCGCCCTGGTTTAAATATCAGTGTCTACCAGACTAGAGGATGTCAAAAGTGGGAAATAAGTATGACCATAATAGATGACTATGTAAACCATGGCTTATCATGAAACGTGCAAGGAAAATACTCTGGATCAACAAAGGCTTGGTTTGCTTATGTCAGGGAGCTGATGTATTTAACTTTCTATATTGCCTTGACTTTGGTTTGCGTACAGTATTATTACTGGGTATCACAGCCTCTGTCACTTTTTCAGATATGTATTTTAGCTCAGTACAAGAAACTGAAAGTGGATTCTACCAAAACTTCATACTTTAGAAATACAGAATATTTAGAAATCAGGTAGTGATTTCAGCAATGGGTTAAATACTGTAATAAGAATATGCAATATGGCATTAGTTGGGAACGAACTTATCTGTGAAGGTTTTTAATTTTATTCCTGAAATTGATCTCTTTCATTCTGCTTGAGTCAAAAAGTCTATGTATTTAGTAGCATGGTTGTTTAGTTTTTCCTGCAATAAGGTAACTCATACAAGTGCCAGAATATATTTTGCTATTTCTCATCATCCATTTACATCACCTACCTCTGAAGCATTGATCTTCTGCTGGTTTGAAGTACTGTGTATTCTCATGCCTGTAGGCATTTAATTTTAGCAGTGCTCAAATGGAGGTGAG
This sequence comes from Corvus cornix cornix, assembly GCF_000738735.6. Lineage (NCBI taxonomy): Eukaryota > Metazoa > Chordata > Aves > Passeriformes > Corvidae > Corvus > Corvus cornix. Next base: position 139,414,817 of record NC_046333.1, on the reverse strand, counting down.
GTCGTATTTAGGAGAAATAATATATTAATAATAATAACAGTAATAAACAACTTTTGGACTATGTGAAGATTTATCTGCAGTGTACAGAGGGTCCACTTCCCTCCTTCTGCATTGCAGCCACAGAAAGAGGTAAAAAAACCTCAGGGAGCAAGAATGCACCCCTTTTATTTACATTTACATCATGGTAATGAAAAGTTGACAGCTCAAGAGAAATCCTAAAATTATAGAATCATACAATGGGTTAGGTTGGAAGGGACCTCAGATGTCTTCTGATGATGAAGGGAAGTATTGAACTTGAGGAGAAATTTAAGCAGCTTGTGGTCTTTTCCACAGAAGAGATCACTCCTATGCCGTTAAGGTGCAGTGGATGTTTTTGGGTTTGTTTTTCTTTTCAGAGAATACATACATTTCTGCTGCATCTGTCCACAGCATGTGTTAATGCAAATCTGTTCCAGTGATTTAAATATTACTGACCTAAGACAGCAGCTAGGAGTATCTATCAAAATGGTAATAAGGACCTTGAAGAGTAATCCGTGTTAGTGTGCAAAATACTCAAAATCTTTGGCAGTTTCATTTTGTCTCATTCTGGTTATTAAAACCAAGTAAATCCATGAGTTTCCAATAGAACCATTCTAGAGAAATAGGAAAGAATTTGACAGTAGTTTCTGTCAGGCAGATTTGCAACATTACTGTTACCATAATTTCTGGTCAGTTTGACAGTTATATACAAATGTATGTATTTAACCAGGGTGTTGAACAATCAAACCCTGATAACAAAGTGGACTCAGGCTGGAAATTTAATGAGAGCTTTCTGCAGGCACTGGGGCCTGTTTTATGGCCCTCATTGTAGTGGAAGCAAGAAAATTTTACCTGGAGACAATACTAGATCTTTTAGAAAAAAAGTTCTGGTAAAGAAGCTAAAAGAGAAAGAATTTCCTTTATTTTTTTTCTGAATTGATTCTGAAATAGTTTTCTGAAACTAAAAAAAAAAATTACCAGGAAACTAAATTATAAAAGTATTAAAGTATTAAGGCTACAAATTTATGAAGTTAATTCATCCCTGCTACTGGCTTGTGAAAAATGTTAAGTGAGCTTAAACAGAACAAATTATTCTCACCCTGTATTCTTGAATCAAAAATGGGAAATGCAGTGCTACTGTATAGTATAAAATGTGGAGTGCTAGTTTCAGTGCGGTTAGAAAGTATTAAAATCGCCAATTTCTACAGTTAAAATGATATCAAGAGTTGAAGAAAAAATACTTCTTGTTATCATATTGCTTGCTCCAGATTCAGTTTGAAAAACCTCCAAGATCTATGGATTTTGAATACTTTCTTCATTAAAATTACATGACTTGATCCATGCTTCCCTCCATTATTGGGACAGGCTGTTAGAATAGGATCTGAAGTTTTGACCCAACTTAATGACCTGACTGCTTTATTTTGCATGGTATGTGTAAATCAGCCTCTGTTTTAAAAAATATGCTACTTAGTTCTTCTGTCAGAGAGCGTTGTGTGGTCTGGTAACCGGTCTTGTAAAATGGATACTTCCACTATTGACAGATTTTAAAATACTTAGAAAAGAATGCTTCAAGAATATTGGATGGTTCAATATAATTATTTTTTTGCATTAGATGGTTTCTGTGGTTCTGACAGCACTGTTATGGGATCCTTACATGGTCTCATGCTCTTTTAAGAGATCATCAGTAGTTAGAAAGGGCTGGTACAGTGTAACTAAAGATGTGAGCATTGTCAGTGTCACAGGCACTATAGCAGAATGGGTTATTTGTGATAGTAAGCACCTGCTTGACTTAGTAGATTCGATAAGACTCCCTTGGTCATTTGTTCTATCATCTGTTAATCACAGTTAATGTACCTTTCATGTAAAGTTTGAACTCATAGGTATATAGTAGAACGCTGCAAAAAAGTGATTATGAATACACATGTTCAGAAGGACATTAGTCTGTAGCCATTAACATGTGATTTATATAATATGAAAGCTTAGAAAATGCAGATTTTCAAAATATGTTTCTTTTTCTCATAATATTTTTAGGCTTATGCAAATTGTATTTACCTTACCAATGTTAGTTTTTAAGGTACCTATAAGTTTAAAAGTGGATTACGACATTGATGGGAAAAGTTTGCCATCAGAACAGTTGTCCCACTAGTGTATTTGCATCTAGAAAAAGGTGTCCTCATTTACTGCAAGAGAGCTGTTACTGTATTTTTTTAAAATTTGTTTGTGTTTTGTTTTTTCTGTTGCATAATTCTTCTGCTTTGAAGAGCACTGAATTCAATATATCAGTGCAGGGGTAAAGACGGTACTTGAGTTATTACAAAAAGAAAAAAAAAGACACAGGCTTAGTAAGAACATTCAATTTGATTTTAAACCACAAAATAGTATGTCTGTTATTAAAATAAATGTAGAAATCCAGTTGTATCTTTCTATTGCCCTCTGGAGAGATGTCTAGAGGAAACAGAATCAGAATTCATTCTGAGTATTTCTATTGTGGAAAATACAAAGACACAGACTTTGCATCTAAGAGAATGAGTGAATAGAATAATGGATTATAGTGTATTTGAGGTTTATATACATGAGAGCAGTTGTGTTTCTGTGTCAGTCTACGTTTTACAAAAGATGCAATGAAATTAAAATGTCTACAGCCAGATTTTAATCTTAGTTCATAAACTATCTGGGTTCATCCAGAGCAGTTCAGTTCATGCAAAATTGTACTTACACTGTTGAAACTGCAATATGGCTTTTGTGTTTAATATGTACTCTTCCAAAAGAAACCAGTTATATGTGCTATGATAAATGTAGGGTTAAGGGATCATACGTATTATAAAGTCATCCAGCTTTCTATTCCCAGAGAATTAATTATGTCCCATTTCCGTTTTGTCAGCGTCATTTCCCATATGAAATAGAAAATAGGAAAAACAACCTTTTTTGGATTAATATACCCTGCTGCACACATTTCCTATTGGCTACCTATGGCAATTACATGAGTTAAATAATTATTTCTTAATATAGAAAAAGATTAAGTAATATAGTCTGAGAAAAGCACATTTAAAGCCTTCTATTATTGCTATAATGATTCCTTCAGAGACAGCCTATCGTCTGCTATGTGCAAGAGGCCATAAACTGATGGCAAGTAAATTCCAATGAATATTGGCTCTCACACAAGAGATTTGCTTTAGAAATTATGTATAAATTTTCTTTTCATTAACACTGAATATAGGACTTTGATTTGTAATGAGGTCAAAGGCATGAGAAGTGATTTACAGTATGCATAAGGAGTTAAGGGACTTTTGTATGAAGTAAATGAGAAAAACATCCCATATTAAAAATTAGTGGCTTCACCTTTGGAAAAATAATGATCATATATTATATGGCTTTCTAAGCAAACTGTAAGTTAATATGTCTTTTATCTGCAGTGAAAGCTAATTAAACTTTGACATTGTAACAGACGCTTTTTAAATCTGCCAGCGTAGGTGTCACTTACAGAAATACATTAAGTGCTTCTACGTAACAATCTGATTAAAAATTAGCTAGTTATCAAAGCTAAGAATGTCATATTAATTGAGATATGTACTAATATTACACTTAATTTACCACAGAGAGGGAGAAAAACTCAGCAAAAGGGGGCAGCTAATCCAGAGACCTGTGGCTCTGCATTTAATCCAGGGAAAGCCAGTTTAGAGCTCAAGACAGGTTTGCTTCTGCTTGGGTGTTGTGTAGTTGCATAATCAGAAGCCAAGAGTTTAACTCTGCTGTATAACAAAGCATCATAACCTCAAGGTCTGAAACTGCATTTCTGATAACTGACATTCAAAAAAAGAGGGCAGAAAGATTCATGAAAAATCTTTGGCTCAGGAGGAAAAAGAATATCTAAGACTGAGAAGTTGAACAAATGATCGGCAGTAGAGCAAGTCCAGTTGAGTGAATGAGTAGCAGAGGAAGCCCAAAAGTGGATGTGGAATGAACTAAGTACAGCCAAGGTCAGACTTTAGTGTATGACTTAATGGAAGGGAATTTCAAGCCTAATAAAAGCCCTTCTTCACAGGAAGAAGTTGACAGCTGGGGATGCTGTCATCTGAAGAAACTGGAAGTACTTTGTAGAACCCGGGAGACTAACTCCCAGGAAACTGTTTCTTTGCAATTTAAGGGTTAGAAGCAGCTGATTACTCAGTGCTGGAGAAAAGCCTGAGCTACCAAATGACTGAAGAAAGTAACTGAGCATTCTGGTAATGCTCTTTTTCTCCATTAAAAAGAGGAAAAGATCCCTTCATGTAATGACCAGATAAAAAAGCCAAGGTGGAAAGAATCCCCTGTCATCTGTTTGTTATTTATTTCTCTTTTATAGGTTGATGTTTTCTTAGAAGATATGCTTATTACAAATCTAATGCTCACACTTTGAGATCCTGAACATTTGCTGCTTGGCAAATGCAGTTTTAAACTTCAGTTAAGATGACCAAGTTCCATCTTCATGTAGTGCAAACTCCAGCAGAGGTGGAAGGAAAATGTGATAGAATTTATATCAAACATTTTATTCTTTGAGTTAAATGAGCTTCACCCACCAGCTTCAGTCTCTTCTATTGAAAGTCATGGCTGCAAAAGCAACCTAAAACTCAAAGAAGGATTTTTTCAATGGGCTTGTTGGTACAGTGACAGTGTCCTGGGCACCTCATTAGGAAGATTGTTTCCCTCTTTCTTGCAGCAAAGTACTTTCTCTTCCTGTAATGGGTGGGCCCTGATTCAAGCTTCAGTTGTAATCCACCCATGGTTGTCAGTGCAAGTAGAGACCTTCGAGGTTATATTTGCTTAACTCTTTAGTCTTGCATGTCAAGATAAGAACCTGCAGATCGACATTAAAACATAGAAGGGAAAAAATGGGAGGAGGGGGTATGACATGCACAGATAAATCTTCATTTCTTTTTCTTAAACAATTTTTGTGAGAAGATCTGGTTTTGCATATGTTTTACTTCCTTATAAATAGATGTAAATGCTTATTTCTGCCTCAGAATAATAACAATAATGGAAGCTTATGTGTTTAGTAATACAGTAGTTCAGTCTAACACACACTCTTGCTGATGCAAGAACTTAGATTTCAGAGCTACTCAACTCCTGCTTTTCAGTAGCAGGAACTTTGCAGATTGTAGGGGAAAGTGTTTTCAAATTGGAAGTTAAGAAGTGGTCTTGGGTTCTTGGCATTCATGACCAAGTCAAAGGTTACCAAGTGAACTTGAATTGGTTACACTTTTGTTCATTTTGAGATACTGAGTGCTAATTAAAATCAGGAACATGTGAAGAGGGGGTATCTCCATGGTAGGATGCAAACAAAGATTTCTGAAGTACAGCAACAGCTAGGGACAAACAGAAATCTTGGGATTTTTTCTTCTTTTGGTAAAAAAATGGTGGGAGAGTAGAGGTTGCAAGGGAGAAAAGCCTCTGTCCTGGCAGTGTCAGCACCATTCTGCCACTGACAGCTGAAACCTGCCCTTGCCCTGAGGAAGCTGTGTAGCCTTATGGGAGGATTCGAAGGGTGCAGCTCAAGTAAAATATTGTTTAGGGGATTTAAACTTGATTGGTAAGCATGGTAAAGTAATGTAACTGCAGTAATAATGGAAAATTGTGTCAAATTAACAGAATTCATATTCCTGAATTTTCTGTGTGGACCAAATCCATTATTATGACCAGGGATTTTAGTTTATTGTTCAGCTGTAACAGAAAATAAAGTATTCTTTGTGGTAAAAGTTGGGGTTTATGTTTTGTTCTTCTGCAAATTAGCTGCAAATCAAGCACTGAGTAATGCTACAATATTAACTTTAAAAAAACCCCAAAAAACTTAGATCTTCAGGGGTTATTTCTCTCTATCATTATAGCATTATTTAACAGAAGCAAATGTGTCGTTTAAGACATTAAAATCACTTTTGGCTATATGGGAAGATAAAGTTGGTCCTCCAACATATACATATACATCCACAGAGTAAACTGCAGACAGTGAGACTGCATTTACGAAGATGTGTTCTGCTGTTATGTTTCCTTTATTAACTGTTACTGGATCACATAAACTCACCATAGCAAGACTTTAGCCTAGACCTGAAAGCCTATAAATGTTAGTTCAGTTACAGGGTCTTTTGAGGTTGGGTTTGTAGGGCCCAAAGGAGGACCTGTGTGGTACCATAAGCTGTTCTCTCCTACATTTCTGTAATTGATGCAGGGAGCAGCGACAGATGCAAATACTGGGAAATGATCTGGTGCTTTGAATGAAGTGTGTATGACAACAGCAGAGGTGAGATCAATAGTTACAAACAACAAACTGTGAGGAGTGAGAAGCAGGATTCTCTGGTGTGAAGGCCATCTCTGTGCCTTTAGGTAAAACAACATTCAGCCCAAGCTCAGAGAAAATAGTGATTTCCAAAACAATAGGATATACAAGGAAAGACATAGGGCTGCTGTTCCTTACGCCATTCAACAAGATTTAGAAGGAAATGCAGCAGAATTAATGGTCATTACCTGATGAAAACCAGACATCCTTGGGAATGGGTTCGTACAATCCAGGATAAGGGTAAATGCAATTAAAAGGACTCCACTGAGGCCAAAATGGCAGAGAAGCCAGAGCAAACAGATGGATTTTAGAGTATGGAATCATCATTGTGAGGAAAGATTTTTTTTTTTTAATTAAAAAAATAAATAAAAATTTAAGTTTAGCAGTTAAAACATAAATGTATTTCCCTGGAAAGCATAAACAACTATAAAGAAGAGACAGTGACAATCACTTTATTGATTACTTGCAAAGAAGGAACTGATGTTACTTTCCAATATAGAATTTGGGTCTTAGGTTAAATAGTGGCTGAGCAATTTTAAAGAATGATTCACTATTTAGTTGTTTCATCTACAGTTCACTTGTAAGATGAGAATTTTAACCTACCCCACCTTAGATTGTGCTTACAAAAGTACTTAAATGTTACTTCTTTGCCCACTAATCCCATAATCATTGTAAAAATAAGGCACTGGATTCTCCTTTACCAATTTCATTTTGACACTTGAAGGATCTTTTGCAATGGATCTCATAACAGGGCCCTCGTCTGTCTAAAAATCAGATTCAGAGGGTTCCCTCTAAGTTCACCTCCCTTATATTGCTCTGACATGTGGGTTCATAAGCCCTTCTACATAAGCTTAAGTTGGAAGCAAGAAGAGTTGTGTAGATTAGTACCGTGGACTTCAGTAAATACTGGTGCAATGAAATACAATTAACCAAATATTTATGCAGAATTAATAAGTGATTTCACTTTACACAGGAGAAAATGCTATAAAATTATTACTATTATAAGCCCTGGAAAAATGTTGCTATTATGTATTTATAAAGGCTGCACATGAGAAAAAGTTGTCAAATTACTTTTGCAAAGGTTTATGAATTTGCTTTTGATAAACAAATGGCAGAATGACAATACAATTTAGTAATTTATCCAGTGTATTATAATTCATGGGCTACTCAGAAGTTTTGCCCTCAGGCAAGACCCGTAGTAGTTGCAGGGAAGTGATTTATGCATTGTAATAAATGTTACTGCTCAATCTGTTTGCTTGTTCAATGGTTAAAGTCCCAAAAGAAAAGTTTATCTCAAATTAGGACTGGCATGCATTATCTGTCAGCTTTATATAGTACTGTAAAAGTCATTCAGCTGACAGAAATATTAGCAGAATGTTTTATAGATTCTTGTACTGGATGAATCCTTGCATTGGTGAGGAGAAGCGATGGGGCTGTGGTGCTGTGCTACAGGATTAAAGTTGCGTGTAGATGAGTAGTTTCACTTGGTGGTTCATTGCAAATGAACATCTGGACTGCATATTGGTTCCATGTGTGCAAATGAGATCAGCCCAAATAATGACCAGAATCAATCAGGCTTCAGCCTAGATGTACACTGGTAGTGATTTGTTAGACAACCAGAATTGGCAGCACCTTGCATAATTTGGCACCAATTGACAAAGATTAGACTTTTTTGGGGCCTGAAGAGTTATTAATTTGAACCCCCCCTCCCAAAATTTTTTGCAAAGTAAAATCAGCTGTGGTTTATTGGTCCCTGCCCCCTCCTTTTCATACCGACCCTAATTGTTTTAGACAAACAAGTGAGCTTGCGGCCTGTTCACTTTACACAGGAAGACATGAATTCTTTGATCCATACAATATTCTCTAGTTCAACCTTGGAGCTATTTACTGAGGAGATTTATTTGCAGACAGACAGTAAAGCAGCTCTTTACAAATGGAAATGAGTTCTGCTTCTTTGATTTTCTGGCTTGAGTTTCTCCCCTCCCGTAGGATTCGTATCACAAAACAATTAATAGGTATCTGCACTGTTTTTTGTTTATTGAAGAGGAGCACAAACAACAGAGTCGAAATCACCCAGATGCTGTAGAGGGTTTTTTTGAGCATTGTGTAACACGTCTGGATGAGAGCTGGGTCAAACACAACTTTAGGATCTGGACTAGATTTGCAGTTCAGGCAGGGCTTGCTGTCTCACCAGTCTTTTGACCAAAGTTGCCCTCACTTTTAAATAACTTCAGACAAAAAATGAAGGGGAAAAAAAAAAAAAAACGAAGACATTGCATTAAAATGAAATAAATTTCATCTTGTGTTTCTGTGAATTCCAGTTTCATGGTAAAAAAAGGGGTTGGGTCAATAATCTCAGGCAGATATTTGCACAAAGTACTACAGCATTTACTTTCACACAGTTGCAAGGGGACTCTCATTCACCATACTGTAATTTTTCTAGGAAGTATTTTCTTTGTTCTTTGACTTAAGAACAGGGAGACCGGCTGGTGAGACCTGTGAGTTTCTGGTTTGCCCTGTGTGAAATGAGTGTAAAGCAACTGAAGCCAGTGAAACTGCAGTGATGCCGAATTGTTGAGTTGGAGAGGAGAGTTTGGCATTCCTTTACTGTTGATCTGTCTAGCATATTGCATGGTGCTTCCTTTATCCATTATAAATTCAGAATTGACTTTATGGACCCTGGGAATAATCAGGGGTTTACAGCATGTACTCCCAAGAATGATTTTTATATTCTTATATGAGTCACTTTTAATTGTCCAGTAATTCTGTAAATTCCACTCCCAAAGGGTCTATCAATGTCTTCAGGGATCACTTCCAAAAATGTGGCTTAGAGAGCCCTTTAGGAACACAAATTTTAATTTTAATTTGTGCTAGAAAGTAAGGAAACTGAAACTCCAGGTGGAAATTAAATAGGTAAAAAGTCTCCTGGCCAGGTCAGGAGAGTTAACCCTCCCCTGACAGATGCATGAAGGAATCTTTAATGATCACAGGTGGTGGAAAATTCTCCTGACTTAAACCAGGAGCAAGACATCCAGCAGATAAGAGGCCCCTGATACCATGCTGAGGCACTGGTTTAGTGCTGACCTGGGATATTATCCATTTCTGTTGAATTGGCTATGGTTTTGGTCATGTGAGATCAGAAAACTGGCAGAGAAGCGTAGTGTACCTCTAACACCATACCCTGCTGGGTGTCCCAGCCCTGCACAGTAATCTTTCTCTCCAGCTCTTGCCCCTGCCTGACCTTGCATTGCTTTTATGTTCCAGTGAGATCAAACAGGGTGGCACAGAGTGACAGGAATGTTTGTTTTGCTTTTGTGAATGGGCATTGCTTGTGATTCACGTGGTTCACAGTCCTGTGCTGTAGGAATAACTGTTTGGTATGGAGAAGGGTGGTAGGTGTTGGTGATTTGACTTGCCTTGCTAATCTCTAGCATCTGTAATTCATCTGTTCTGGGAAAAATGATCACAATATTATCAGGGATCTTTGAATGCAAAGCTTATCATAACTGAAAAGGAGGTTGTGTCAAATACTCTTACTGCATTCCTATGGTGCTTTTCCCAAAATAAACGTCTTCTGTATGTGCGTGAAGATGTGTATCTGCCTGAAAATGTTTTATATGCTGCCTAGATTAAGCTCTAGGTGTTAAACCATGGCACTTACGGTCTTGTTGGAGAAATGCAGGGAATTCAAGAAATCGTGCTTATATCTGCCATTTTCCCTTCAACTGCTGTTATCTGGTTTGAGACTATTATTAATGACATCTAACTGGCATATATTTTAGTCAGTGGGGGAGTAGAACATTTCTGTGAATGCCTGTGCTATGTGATTAGCATCAACCTGCCCAGAAAAGGACAAACCAAGGCACCAGATTGTACTATCCATATGAGAAGAATAAAATTAACGCTTAAAAATTTGTTACCTTGGGGTAGTATAAGAAACAGGCTTTCTGTGCTATGATGGCATTTTACAATGAATCACTAACCCCTCTTTTCCTGTGTCATCTCAGTATTCAGTTCATTATGCTTTGTGACAAAGAATAAAAGGCTTCATTCTTCATAGTGTTTGTGTTGCTAAAGTGTTTTTTGTAATCAGCAATTTGTTTCTTTGAAGGGGTATATTTCAAACTATGGACATGCCTTACTGTGGTTGATATTTTCCTTGGCTTGTTTGTTTTTCATAATGAAAGTGTCTTTTCATGTGGGATATTCTTGCCTTTGTTTCTTTTTTAATTTAATGGACACCTCACTAATGCTGGCAAATGGCTATATATAAATGAGATTTAAAAAACACAATGCTGACAAGGATTAAAAGAGGTATCCCATGTTAGAATATTTAGAAGTGTTTTTATAGTTGTTACTTTAACATCTGAATGAGAGGAAAATCAATTCCTGGATGCCTTTATCCAAAGATGCTGCTGTGATCACTTAGACCAGTTTGATGGCTACAGGTTTTGCATATAGCAAATCAACAGTCCGATTGTACTGGAACATATCTTTTTAATGATAACAGGTTCAGATACCAAAGACAGGAGATTATATGAATTCCCGATGGTTTAGGTGTATAGATGTAAGCCTGGATTTGGTTACAGGGGAGTTCAAGTGAGCTCAGTTGCACCATCAGAGCCATTAACAATATGATGAGGCTTCTCTGTGGCAAGGGGACATATTTGTTTCCATCGTATTCCCCAGGGGTTCTCCAAGACTGTGGCTGCTATGACATTGTAAATCCTTTATAGCTGCTTCCTGCAATAAAGTTCACCAGAAACAGTAGGACAGTGATATACCATCACCAGCGGTATTGCTGTGCAGTATGTCCCACTGCAGCTCCTCCTTGGGAGTGTTTGTTGCCCAACTCTGGGTTCATGTGTGCAGTTCAAAACAGTAGGAATTGCTTCATCCTCAGAGATTCTTGAATGCTTTCCCTTGGTTGTTGTCTTCTGTCTTGCCTGTGCCAGATAGACGTTTCTGTAGCTGTTTTCTTCAAAAGCACCCATAAAGAAATTTTTGTTTGGCTTTGCTTTTCATTCTGTAAAACAATCTTTCAGCAAGTAAGGATCTGAAGAAAAGAGATTGGCTTAATTAATACATGATGGGAAATGGTGTGTATATATATGTATCTAGAAACAGAAAATAGAAAAAACCAGAACTCTGCAGTTGTGTTTCTCAATGTATTCAAAATTTGAGGGGTGTGGGGAGGAAGGGGCAGCAGTGACTTTCTGCGAAGTAACTTTATAAGGAATTTCCCTTCTGGGGCCTGACATTGCTTGGACCCATGTCCTTGGAAAATTCACTTAGCCCTCTATTTTAATTTTCCATTCAGAAAATGGTATTAAAAATACCTCCTTCTTCAGCTGCATGGAGAAACTGGTGTCTGCAAAGTTGCTGTCAAGGGGACAGAAATGAACCAAAATGTTAACTTCACTTTGTGATCAGTTTTTGTAACAACATTTTAATGCCTCTTTTGCAAATGTTACTGCTGTGAGGGCGTGTGTTGGAGCTCTTCAGCTCCAAAACAAGTCCTGACAGGAAGGCTCCTGCCAGCTGCTTCTGACAAGATGGTGGGTGGTTGCTGTGCAGTGTTACGAACAGCACCACACTGACTGCTCGGCAGGGGACTTGTGTCCATCCGAAGGTTATCCACCAAGAATGGCAAGGCCAGCTCTGGTAGCAGCCTTCTACCAGGTGTTGTCTCCTCTTTATAGCTCAGATAAGCCTTATTTCCCTCCCCCCCATCATGTGTGTGACCCGTGTTGCTACTGGAAACAAGTAAATCTTAGGATTCTAAGGAGATTTTAGAAAATGCCCCAGAGTACAGAGATCAGATGCCAACAGCAGCAGTCAGAAGGGAGGATCATCTACCCTACTAGGGTGCGGGCTGGACCCTGAGAGACATTTCCGTTCTGGCACCACTGTCACCAGGAGTTTCCAAATGAGCTGATGTTCAAGCCATCTTCAGCTGCAGTGGCCAGCTCCCAGCTGCTGGCATGTGCAGGAGGAAGCACTCAGCACCTCAGACATACTCCTTTACCAGTCTCCCCATGGTTTGCATGTCCTATGTGGAGCTTCCTTGGGTTCTGGTACAGTGATTAGGGATCTCTTTAGGAGGTGTGACTGAAATTTTTTTGGGGGAAGGAAAACACTATGTCCTTTTACTTTTTGTGTTAAGACTTTTTCTCACTATAAATGTTTGCTCTTCCCATGAAATGTTTTCCTTTTATGCTGTATCTTAGAAGTCACATTGCAATTTGAGAAGAGCAAGAGCTGTTGCAATGTTCTGGAGGGAGGCTGATGCTGCTGCAGCACCTGGGCAGGGCAGGCAGTTCTTCTGTTTCCAGATCAGAAGGTTTTTACAGAGCTGCTCAGAGAGGCCAACCTCAGTTTCCTGCTCTTGTTCAGGGCTGAATGTTTCTGATCCAATTTCTGAGCTTTAATTTCACCAGTCCTGTCAACCATGGTGTTTAGTTGCCTCTAGGCAGCTTTTAGGAGGGCCTTTTTGGTACTGAAATAGCTAAAATCTGCCTTCGTATTTTTAGCAGTGAAGTCCATTTCTCAATGCAGCTGTAGAGCTGCCCTACAATTCTATCCTACATCCTAGAAAAGATGGCATGGCCCTTCCCTTCTTCCCTGCATTGCCATCTCTGCAGCCCCTGGGAAGCACTGTGGGTAGGAGGGCAAGTGCAACTTTGTGACCTTCAGTGTTCCAGTGAAGGCAACATTTCTCCTCCAGCCTTCCACTGTAAAATAGTTACCCATGCGTTGACTGTTTATGTTGCTGTGTTACCAGCTGCTTAGAAAACTGCAAAAACTGGGTGCTGACTCACAGGGCAGTCAGTAGCAAAGTGGGCAGCTGAACCCTGAGCTCTTCTGAATACTGTGTGCGAGTCCCTCCATCCTTTCTTGCACCGTTTTCTCTCTGTACTTGTGGAGTTTCGGATGTTCTGCAGCTCTACGTACGTCTGAGTTTTGTTTTTTATCCTGCTCAAATGCGGTGGAGTGTCAGTTTTTGTAGGCAGGTCTATTGTGGTGGTTGCTCACAGTTGGTATTGGGAAGTATGTCCCTTTTCCTTTCCAGATGTTCTGTGCTACCAAATAAGGGGAAAACATGTGTTTCCCTATGCTGTGATAAGTCAGAGGTATAAGTTACAGCTTTACCATATTGAGAAAGGAATGCAAAGTGCACCCTTCTCTATCAGCACTGAATGTTTAGACTTCAGCTGTAAGACATGGCAGTATTCACTAAAACAGGCTACATCACTATACAAAGAGAGAATAATGTCTTTTTTTTTGGCCTTTTTAATTTGCCTTTTGCATTTAAAGTATTTTTGTTAGTTAGATTTCTCATTAGATACAATTCTGTATTTTATTCTTGTTCTCCTTGGCTAAAGTCCCACAAATGAATCCAACAAAAAAAAAAATTAAAAACTTTTATCAGCTCATTTTAGTTAACTTGCTTTTTCATATCATTTTTCTAATTTCTGTGAACAGCTGAATTTACTTTAGTTAATAATAAACTATCCAAAAAGGGGGCACAGGAAAATTAAAATAAATAGAACTAATCTGTTCATCAGCTTGCTGTTAGTTTCATTTTTTTTTCCCTTTCAGCATTTGTTTTTTCTTGTTTGGCTTAATGTGCTGTCTTCTCTTAATGGAGTGAACCCAGCTCGTTTTGTTACCATGCTATCCTAAAGCAGGAAATGAGCTTTAAAAAAGGCATTATCAGCCAAATCAGCTACAAAATATGTTGCTAAGTTTCTAGTTTTCAGATAGCTATTAAATATATAAAAACAGAAACAGTGACTGGCACTGAGAAACCAAATCACCATGAAATCTGAAGCATTTCCTTCTGCCAGGATGTGGTGGATGTTGGGGAACTCTGTTAGCTGCTTTTTATCTTTACTGAAAGAAAAGCACAAAGAGCTAGAAGAAAGTTTGGAGATGTAACATCAGCCAATAGTACCACATGTTTTTTACATAAGCGAGGGAGCCGTGCCAGGGCTCTCAGAAGTGTCCTTCTGGGTGAGCGCCAGTCACCTGTGAAGCTCGTAGGTACCTTCAGTGGTGTCCAGCATTGTGTCTCAAAGGCTGCGGGAAGCCTTAACTGGTTGTGGACAATTCTGAAAGCAGGAGTAAATTTCTTCAGCTGCCTTACATCTGTCCTGGTTACAGATCACAAAGAGAATGGGGATCAGGTGCTCCTTGCTGGGCTGGAGCCACAGGCTTTGTGGTGATGATGTCCCCAGGCTGTCACAGGTAGACCAGTGCCAAAGTGTCTCTCATTCCCATGGGAGGTGGCACTCCAAAGAGGACCCCATCTTGGAGCAACTATGTTTGCTCTTGCTGCTGGCCCAGCTGGGGCACTGAGCTCCAGCTCTTGCCAGAGGTCTCCAGAAAGCCCCTAGTGGTGACTGCAATGGCCCCTGCCAGCACATAGCCTCTCTAGGCAAGGCCACTGTGCTTCCAGCTCCAGCAGGACCTTCAGTGGCAGATGTTGCCATTGGCCTGTCTCATTGGTCTGTCCATCTGCTGAGAGGTTTGGTTTGGAAAAGCAGAAGACTGGGAATTCTGAACAGTCCAGAGACGTAGTATGGTCACAGATGTGCTCATGGGTGCTGCAAAGAAAGCATTTTCCTTTTGAACTGTCAGCACTGTCTGTGGCTTGACACAATATTTTATCTTCATTTTAAACTTTTTACTCATTATTAAAATATTTAAATTGGCTGACATGAAATCCTGTAGGAATAGTAGGAGTTTATTTCAGGGCAGCAGTGCTTAAAAGAGCCCCATAAGCAATAAGCATAACCATGTATGGAGGCGGCAGGGTATCAGTCCAGAAGAAAATTCACTGTCAGTTCAAATGCAATCCATATGTTAAAACTATAGGAAGTGTTTCTTAGTCTGATGGTTTGGCTAATATCAAGGAATGTTCCCTCCTGGGAGACCTAACTTTCAAGCTCACGTAATGATAAGTGTTTTACTGAAGTAATCTTCAGTGTGATGTGGGGCTTAAGAGTATTGGTTTGGAAATTATGTGACATTTTGCCAGGTAATGACCTTAGTTAATTTTCAGGGGCGCGGTGGGGAATGGTACTGGCCCCTTGCCGTACACGCACAAGCATGCACAAATTAAATATGAACCCCTCTGACACTGGTCTAGGGAACAGGGACGTGTACCTGCCATCCAAGTGGCTGTGCTACATGGTTGCACCTCAGGAACAGGGATTGACAAGCTGTAAATGTAATGCAGTGTTTCCTGGGAAATCAGACATGGAGGCAGCTTGACCATTCCCTTGCCTTTCCTGCAGGAATGTCATATAACTAGCACTGAAGTGCTAGAATTGCAGTTGGATGAAAAAATACGTGGTTGAAAACAAATGGCTGAAAAAATTATTTTTTTTCCCCTCACTTTTTCAGATAAAATTTTACTCCCAATCTGTGTTCAATTTTGCAATGTTCTAGGTCAGCCTTAAATGAGGTGCAAATTTCCAAAAGGAACAGCAAATGGCTGCTGTTGAGACAAGCACAGGAGGCAGCAGTTGTGCAAGCATCAAGCAGGTTTTGGGCACAGAAATGCCTGTTCATGGTATAGTTTCTCTGAGAATCAGAATACAGTTCAGCACACTGGGATCAAGGCCAAGCTTTCAAAACAGCTCAGGGAGACCTAGGTAAGGGGCTGAATTTTGGGCTCTCAAGCATAATGCAGGCAGATTTTTAGGATACTGGTGGGAGCTGAGCTTCATCTCAAATCCAAGTCCATACCAAGATCTTCATTCAGGCAATTGTCAGTGACAAGTGAGAAACTCTTCTGCTAAAAGTGAGATAAATTTTTTTATTCCTACACCAAAGAAGAGCTATATTGCTAGTATGTCCTGTCTGGCAAAACAATAATCACTGTATTCAGGATACTGTACATGGGGGGTTGTTATAAATATTCTTTGAGGATGGAGTACACTGCTTCTTGGACATGGAAATAAAGCACAGAACTTAAAGCAACTTGCAGTTTTTTGATGTGAGGTGGTGACTGCTCTTAAAATCTCAATAGTGATGCAGCTTGACACTCAGGTTTTGGGATAATAGATGAATTATTCTAACACCTTCAGCCAAACTTTTTTTTCTGTATGTCATGTATCCTGCATACTTGCTTCTGCTGCAAATTCCAGTGACAGAAAAACATGCTAATATTTACTAATCAACTTGATTACATTTGACACAATAGGCTTATAAAATAATTTCTTTAAGTGACTTTCAGTTTAAAAAGAAGGAAATCCTAAATCAGGTCAGCAGCAGTCTGTCTCTACCTCTTCAAAAAATTCAGTGGGAAACTGCTGGAAGATTGATGATGATGATGAATATTTATTTATTTATATTACCATAGTTCCCTTAAAGCTCATGTTCCTCTTTTCACTGTGAGTTGCACGTTAACAAAAAGCATTTGCACTCCCAAGTGTTTCCAGTCTACGCAATATTGCCTCAGAAAACTGCCAGTCTCAGTAAATGCTGTCAGATAGAATGTTTGCTACAAGTTCTAGCTGCCTCAAACAATTTACCTTAAAAACGATAAAACTGACTCAGGATGCTCTACTGGTATGTTACTGCTATATTGTACCTTCTTTCTTAGCTTCCATCTCAAACTGCAATTATAACAGCAGGACTGAAATGGAGTCTGAAAAAGTACAGAATAGAATCAAAGGAAAATCTTCTCTGAGCACATCATGGCAAACCTCTTGCAAAAGCGATGCCATATTTTAATACCATACAGAGAAGAACTTTGAATGAGTTGTGTATATGCACATACTACATTTATTAAGAGACTTTTAATATGCTGCATCTCTCATTTATTCATGTTGATATTTCACAGTGTTACTGTGAATAAAAACCCCTAAAATATTTTAACTTGCACAGGATGGGTGTTAACTTTGGGTATTTTTAAATACTCTTCTTCAACTCTAAAAGTGGTATTCAACATCATATTAGATTTACATTCAGAAGTATCAAGTACAATACCAGCACTATAAGAAAAGAGAAAAAAGAAAAATTTTTTTCAGGTCTGCATTCTTATTCAGAATATGGGAAGATTGGTGCTTTTTTTTGTGATGTTGCCATTCGTGCTTGTTCTTTCTTGAGTCATGACTCATATTTATGACGTGGTATGGATACTTCAGAAAGACACCTAAAGTAAAGGAAAGTTCTGGATCCATTACTGTAAACAAACCAAGTTTGACAGAAGAGAAAATGAATATATGCATTTCCAAAGATGGTAATTTAGGGTAATGTCATTTTAAAATCCTTGATATTTCAGTGATATTAGTGTCTAAATTATGTGCTGAATTTCTGTTTATGTTTTGCTTTAAAAATGTGCAAAGTACATTTACATATTTAAATGGCACCTAAGCTTATTCATACAATTAATCTGAGTAAAGATAAAGTTTGTTAACTGAAGGATTATTTTATGACATTTCCCTGAGATCTGTGTTTACTTTATGTTAAAGTAAATATTTTTGTCAAAATTAACTAAATAAGAAAGAGTCTGAGGATGGAAGATTAGGAAAGTTATTTTCCAAACTAACAGGCTGTGAAAGGATGAGAGCTGAAGAGGTGGCTGGTAGTACCTCTCCCCTCCTCATCAATGAATCCCTTGCCCACATTCTTCTGGAGCATACCTCTTCAGCCAGTACAAATTTTCCTGTGCTTAATCCATGTTTCACTGTTGCTTTTTCTACATCATCATCATCATGCTGCCCACAAGTTTCTCTGTATATTGTGCAACTCCTTGTTGTATGCCATCAACAGGAAACAGATCCATCACACGAGTGAGATTAAAATCAGACATGGGTGTCCCAATTTATTACACATCACAACTCAAGTTTCTCTGGTCTGGTTTATTTCTTGAGAGCTGAGTTTAAGAAAAATCTCCCTTTCCTTTCTCCAAGTGGTTAAAAACATTTCAGGAAAAAGAGAAGTTGGTATTCAGCATTGAAGCAATCTGAGGTCAATAACGCTCTGCTACTGAAACTGCATATTGATATTAACGTCTGAAAACATACCCAGGTCATACCAATCTATCTGGTACTAATGAAGTTCCATCATACAACTCGTCCTCTCCTCTCTTTGTCCTGGTGCCATAGGCCATGTTAAATGATGATTTGTCACCCATGCTATGGCCATGCTATGGCCAACTAGTTTAAATTACGATCTGCATGGTGCCTGTGATTATCTCTACTTTCTGCATGTTGGGGTCAAAGTACAAGTTCCCAGTGTATAGGTTTCTGACTTGAGTCACTGTTATGCCACACGGAAACCTGATGATTTTCCAAAGTTCCCACTTTTCTTTTCCTGCTCTGCTGTGAGTTTTGCCTCCTCTCCACCTCCTGGCAATATCTAGGCTTATGACTTGAAACAATTCTTCATAAAATGTATGATGCTTTTTAAGGAGTATAGAGCAGAAAGTGTTGTGATTCTGAGAAGAAAATCAAGATAATCTTGACTGCTTGTATGACAAGCACAAGCACATTTTTTGATAGACATAAACAAAAGTATGTTTATAGGCAACTTTTGTGAAGCAACATCTCCAACCACTTTGGCTTTTGGCAACTTTGCTTTGCTAATGAGGTACCAGTGGAAACAAAGGCCATATCTGTTCCTGTCAACAGGAACTCATAATAAGTAGAGACATATAAAGATGTGGAATGGGAACTGTGTGGGATTTTGGAGGCGGAAGTGAATCTTGGTTTGTTTGGTTTGTTTGTTTGTTTGTTTAATGAAGAGCTGATGTATAATTCTCTTCTTTTCTGGTTTAGGTTATACTGAAATCAATAGAATGATTCCATTATGGAAAAGTGGGAGCTGGATGAGATCTTCAGGATGGGACTAATTATTAGGTCCTCTGTGCTTTGTTTTTCCTAGTGAACTCCTGTCATCTAGGCAGGTTGCAAATTAAGTCTTGAGGTCTTGAAGAAAAGAAAGCAAAGCACTGAAACCTCCAGTTTAGCTTACCTTTGTCTGAGCTGGGCATGGGTAAATAGTAGTCACTAAACCACTGAATAAGGCGGGGAAAGTGCATGAAATCTTTTAAATGATGTGAAATATCAATCATGAGAGTGTGCTTCTTTTTTCTCCCGATAGAATGATTAATTTTCTTTTATTAGATATTGATGCTGTGAAACAGATTTACCTTTGCTGCCAAAAATACTGATCTATATATGTGTCAAGTATATATATGTACACACATATATATCTTTATTATTTTGTTATAAGGTGTTTGAGGTGTTCTTGTACACGCAGAGCAATTTTTCAGCTGTAGTGTCCTAAAAGTACTACAGCTTCTCTGCTCCTGCACTGTCTTTTGTTTAAGGAAGCAATCATTAATATTCAAAACACATCAACAGTTGTATCAGGCTGAAAGTCTCCCTGGTTCCTGACTACCCCTCTGTCTGTGTCCAGGCATGGATGGTTCTGCCGAGGGTGGGTGGACTGGGCAGCAGGCAGGTGTGCAGTTATGCCCTGAGGCTGGGCTAAAGTGTTCCCCTGCACTGAGGGAGCAAGTTTCCAGGGTTAAGCTGGGTCTTGTAGTGAGTGCTATATAAATGCATCACTGTGCTTTATACAAAGCCTCCATCACACTCACGTGAAGTGAGCCTTTACTATAATGTGTTTTGGTATCAACTGTTCTGGGCTTTTTCATGTTTCTCAAAAAAAAGGCTGCTAGGAAAACAGTGGCTATGTCTATCCCCATATGGAAAGCGGTGTTAAGGATCATCCCATGCCACTGAGGCCAGCTGATGTATTTTAGTAGTTTTAAACTGCCTCAGTTTCCAGAACAAGATGGCTGCATCCATACTGCTTTTTTGGGAGTGGTCCTTGGTCCGTGCTAGCTCCTGAGAATTATTTTTGCTAAACAGAATCGATATCCCAGTGATTTTTTTTCCCCCCCACAACTGCATAATACAGATAACTAAGCTCTAGTGTCTGGAAACATTTCTTGGCTCCATCTAGAAGAGAGTTAGCCAGTGGATTTATTGTCCTCATAGAATTTAGACACAATTCTCACATAAATTGATGGGATTTACAAACACATTGCTCCACTGGAGTTAGCTTGTGGTCACACAGAGGTTTCATTTATTTCAGTTTGTTTTGTAGTATCCAAATGCACATGACCAAGCATAAAAACATAAACTGCTGCTAAGAAAACAGGGCATTTTTGAGTCAATTATGCTGGTGTGATTAATTAGTTCTGAGAAAGTCAGTGAATTCATAGGTGGAAATGAGCAGAGTTATGGTGGTGAATTGGGATAAGACAGTGGAAAAAAAATGTATACTTTTTATGGAGTAATTATGTACGCAAAAACACATTTTCCATCCCTGTTTCCCCCATTCTATGCTTTAATTTTTCTTGACGTTGAATCCATTATGGTATCGTGTGAGTTTCGTCATAGAAGTAAGTAACAGCTTGTTTCCTTGGGAGCAATTGAAAAACAGAGTAAAAACAGCACTTACTGTTTTTGAAAGTTGTCACATTGTCATGGCAGTGAAGTGTTGCATCATGTTGTCATGACAACTCAAATTATAAAAACTGATTTAAAGAAAAATAAAAGCACTGTTCAATGATGAAAATAACTTAACATTAAAGATTTCGGTTTTTATTTTCTATCTCTTATTTGCCTCTCTGCTATTTTTTCCTAAGAAATGGGCAACATTCAGGACTCTCAGCAAGTAAAGACTTGGAATACACAGTGACTCAGGCAGCCTTTTATTTTTCTTTCTCACTGAGACGCAGGGGATGCAAGAATTGAAATGTGGAGGCAAGCACATTACTGGACCAAACCATCACTCTCCAGTACTGGAGGA
Organism: Corvus cornix cornix; assembly: GCF_000738735.6. NCBI lineage: Eukaryota > Metazoa > Chordata > Aves > Passeriformes > Corvidae > Corvus > Corvus cornix. The sequence goes on along the minus strand of NC_046333.1, from coordinate 139,393,651 downwards.
AAAATAGAATGCGATAAAAAGGTGGTGTTTGTGCCTATTTGCACAATCTCCTCCCAAGCAACTGCTTCAAATATATATCAAGATAAACAGATATCACACGGTCTGGATTTGTCAGGGATAAACAGCATGAGACTGCAGCATGTTCCACCTGTTTAGAGATTCTGGTGGAATTTCAAGAGCCCTCAGCAATGACCTGTTTCTGTTTCTCCCATCAAAATCAAGGAGCATTTACTTATTGTGCCAGTGGTTATAGAGGAGAAGTAGGTTAGTGCTGACCACTATTGAAATCCCATTCTCTTTGCAGAGTGTGCTTAGAATGAGTCAGACTGTTTTGAGGATGGGATTGAACCTCAGTATCAGGATAAAATAAACAAACAAAAAAAGGTAAATTGTGCAATTGGTCAGTTTGTGTAAAATAGCTGTCACCAAACTCTAAATGGTGATGTATAAACTGCAGATCAGCAGTGAAACTACTTATTCTGAGCAAGGTCAAGCAAAATTTGATTTATTGCTCTGCATTGGTCTTGTGTACATTGTAATGTGGCTTTATGCAATCCTTTTCTTGCATTTATGGAGGGAAGAATCTTTATATCTATACAGTCATTTCTGGTCCTCCTGCTCTTACCCAGAAACTTGTCAGCATTTCAGCCTGTTTCAGACAAATTTACAGATGTGCAGAGATAATTTTCCTGGATGTTTCAGGGAAGCAGACTGCCTTGTGAAGAGATCCTGTCTTGGGAGCTTTCTGCCCCAGGGCATGCAGCAGGAGCTCCTGGGATGACTTCAAAAAGAACTCATCCAGGAAGCAGCTCTCATAAATGCCCCAAGTGCAGGAGGAGCTTGCTGTCAATCATTAGAAAAATGTATAGGTGACCAATTTAACTCATTCTCACAAACTATCTAGTTTACCCAGGGAATGACACACAAAGTGGAAATGGATTGCATGACCTGAAACCTTGAGATAGTTAGAGACAAAGCAATTACCTATAAAGAAGATGGTCACTGATGTGGAGAAGATCTTTCACCATTAGTCATGCTCTGAACATTACTTAAACTGTATCTCATATTTGTGAACTGGGAGAACTGCCATTTTTAAAGGCCTTTGGCTTGGGTACTTGCACAATATTTCTGAATTGGAACATCTGAAGTGTTTTTGCTGTTAAAATTGTTTGCCTGTTACATTGAGCTGCCTTCCTTTTCACATTCAGTACTTAAGGAGTTTTCAGTAAAATAAAAATAAGATTATAATGGAAAGATATATTTTCTGTTCTCTTCATTTAAAATAAAACAGCTTTTATATTAAGTACAGCCACAGAATTTTTACCTGTTAGACCTTAAGATTACAGTGAAGAGCAGTCATCTTAGGAACAAGAGAAAAACCCATGAAATGTCATGCTGATTAGTGGAAGTTTCAGAAGTTTACAAGAGAGTCTAGAGATGAAATATTTCGGTAGCCCAAATGAGAGGTGCCTCTACAATTGCAGCACAATCTGTTGCACTGCACTGACCTATGTGTCCATGACTTCTGTCTCTCTCAGTCTTTGCCAGAATCTGCAGTCAGTCTTTTAATTCTGTTTGATGCCTGTGCAATGGGCTGACATAACCAGCTGCTCTTGGCTTTACCCCTGGAGGGGAAAAAGAAAAGTGTAAATATGCCTGAGCACTGAGAGACTTTTAGTACTTTTCACTTGTACTGTGTTGGTGGTGCGAATGTGGTGGTTTGGGTTGCATGTGGTGAGCGAATATGGTTGTGAAGCTGGGAGAGTTATTTCCTGTGACAACCACCTCCACTGGCAGCATTTAAATTTGCTAGGAATGGAGGTGTAATTCTTTCCTTAATCCAACAGTAGTGCTGCATCTCTGAATTACACATACAAGATGGCAATGTGTATGCTCTTGGCACTCACCCTGTCTTTGTGCCTGCACCTGGAGCACAACACACTGGAGACAATATACTCCAGCTTTCAGAAGTGCAGTCCTTCCTTTAGTAAATATAAGTAAAGGCATGTTGTGCAGATTTACTGACATGACTGATGCAAAATCAGTGATTCACTTAGTTTTTTTAGCACTCCTTTCTCACCTACCATCCATTTGCTGCTTTCTCCTGTGTTTAAGCTAGGTGGGAGAATGTATGGCTAAACTCCCATCACACATTTAGACAAGTATGCTCTGAGTGTATGTTTATTAGTATCTGTTTTCATGTATTCATCTAGAATTGTATATTACTGATGCACATTCCTGTCAACTCAGTGCTTTTGTTCACAGATCCTTTAAATGAAAAGAGAGCAATGTGGAAATCATTTCAAGGCTGATTTTTCACATGAACTAGCTGCTAACTAATACTGTATGTAGCTTTTTTTGATCTAATTGCATTGAGCTCAATCTATCTAGTGCTGTCACTCCAAATCACCATTTTAAGAGCCATGCAAGTTGCAGCACGTTTCAGGCATTAATAGTGGCCAGGTAGTATTATACTATTTTTAATGAATGTCTGTTTTCTATTCTTTGCTCTGCTTTCTTTGGAAAGAGGCCCATGTAACAAAGTATTAAGAAAACACACTGCTGCCCTGGAATGTGTATATTAGCTGCAGATTATTTCCTATTAGCAGATTAGCTGCGAGGCTATTGGCTCTGAAAGGTCTTTGAGAGTATTTTGTTTTGTAACTGATTCAAGCCATGGGAGAGAATTGCCACCCTGATTGGGAAGAAGAATTAGCTACTGTTGCCATGGCCACTGGAGCTCACAGTCGCATTGTTAACTCCAGTGCCCTCCGATGAGATGCCACAGCGTGAGCTCCTTGGCTTTGTTAATGCGCTGATAGAATAAGGGGGTTTGGGCAGGCGAGGAGTAGCTGGGAAAATCTCCTGGGGAAGATGTGAAATGTTTGGGTTTTTTCTTTTTTTTTCCCTTCAGATTCAGACATGGTGCTGCTTAACGCTACCCCAGTGCCGTTAGACTGTGAAATCTCTCCCTTTTAGCAAAATGCTGCTCTGTGCCTTTTGGTAGGGAAAGGGCAAATCCCACTCCCCTCCGCAGCAGCGTGCCGGCCCATGGCTCCAGAGCAGGGAGGAGGAGGAGATGGCAGTGGCTGCACAGGGACACAGGTCCTTCCTGCACTCTGGATTATTTTTGTGTGCAGGGTTATAAAGCACAACAGGGCCTGGAGAAACTGGAGAAAGGACCCCTTAGGGCTCTTGTGAACTACACTGGCTCTACTGCTGGCTGGCTGCAGGCAAGGAGAGAGGCAGGAGAGGCTTATGCCCCATATCTTCACTGGAAACTATTTTCTTGCTTGGGTTTTGGGAATTGGCACTTGAAGCCCATCTTTTAGAAATAATGTTTTGAATACAGTCAGAAAAAAAAAACCAGAAAAGAGGCAAGTTTTTAGAGACTTCATAAAAGCATAAAAATGTATGAAAATAATTTCTTGTATTTGCAAAATAATTAAATACATTTGACTAATCAGTGATAGACAGGGCTGATGTGTATTTTGTGTATATCTAACTGTTCAACTTCCAAGTAAGTTTTGAACAGTGAAAAATGTAGTATTAAAACTATCAAAGTGAATCATGAACAAAAAGTAATTATATTAATGTCTGCATTTGAAACATAGCTCCTGAAATACATGTAAGTGATTTTAAGCAAAATGTTTCATTTTTTTAAAGTTTACTCTTCTCCCTTTCTTGTCTATGGTGATAGTAGAATCAATCAACTTCTTTAAATCACCCCACTCTCCTGAAATCTTTAGTTAAACCACATGTGGAAATGAGCCAAAAAATGTATTTCCACTGGCATGGTAAAATGTTGGCATTGGGCATTTTTCAACTCAGCAGCAGGGTGTCGATGATAGGCAAACTACATGGATATAGTGTGTGTCACACTGAACAGTGGCATGGAGCAGCCTCAGCATGAGTGGTAATGGGGCTGTCTCACTGCGACTCACAGGTTTTTAAAATGGATGTTTTTAAATGACTGTAGACTTATCCTGAGAAAATCATGGGAGGGATTATTATAAAGACTAAGAAGCATGCACATTGTTCTTCACAAGCAAGCTGTGGTTTTAGTCAGAATATTAGCAGAGTCTTTTGGTGTCCCAAGCAGAAGACAAGGCTATCGTTGCTGCAGAGCCTCTTCCTGCCCAGCATATTCCCTCTTCTATTTTATCCTTTCTGAAATGGGGTTTCCTCTTATCCTTCCAGATGTACTGCTTCTAAGCTCTCAGAGGCAATGAAGGAGCATGTTTAAGGTGTATGAATATGCACAAAAACACAAGGGGCATCAGAGGAAAGTGGTTTTGCTTAGCTTAGATCAGCATCTTGTGTAAATGAATGGAAGAGTTGGCAAGTAAACATCAGGATTCAGGAGGGACTTGGTTTAGATTGGCACCTGGACAAGGTGACAGACAGTGAATTGCAGGTTGAGACTAAAGAAGCTTCAGAATTTAAGTGTAGCCTTGACCTCTGTACTTTCTTATTCAGCTTTACTCACTAGATGTCTGCCCACTTGGCATTTGTTACTGCTGAGTAATCATCTGTCACCTCAAAATAAATGGTTAATACATGCAGGTATAATAGTAAAGCTGCTCTAAAGTATGTACTGGTTCTGCAGCAGGGCAAAAGCTCAACAGTTACGCAACTGATCCTTCCAATGTGAAAACAGGTAATTCTACTACATAATACAAATTAGGCGGAAAAGGCTTAAAGTAGAAAATGTGTGTGTGTATATATATTTCTCCTCTTAATTTCTCTGTAAAGTTTATAGGAGAGTTTTCTCATCTTTATGCTTCTGAATTTCTGGAAGATTTAAAACTATTTTGGAGAATGCATTTTGACCCAAGAGTCACTTCTAGATCATTTGTTAGTATAACTGAAATCTTAATCAATGTAGAATAAACATTTTATCCTGAAAACAGAGATAATACTGGTCATAATAGTGTGGAAGTGGCAGCCATCATTTAAGGCCAAGGAGGATCAGGTCTTTGCTTTGATCTCCAGATATTGGCCAGCAGTACTTTTCAGATGACATGTGAGGACTTTCATTGGGTAGTCAACCAATCTAGAAAAAGAGTAATAGTCGATGTCCTATACAATCAGTCTGATTTCAATGAATCCAGTTTCAATTAATGCAATTTTGCCTAATTTTTAAGGCATTTAAAAACAAATTTAGAATGCAGACCCATCTGACATTCCATTGGGGAAAATGGTGTATAATCCAATAGTTACCCGCTGAAATACCAAAGTTTCATTTTGCTTATTGACTGAGGGAGATGAAGGTCTTTGTCTGAGGAAAATTCATGAATTCAGACCATATAAAGTCTTCGCAATGAATGCTTCATAATCTCTGCTTTTATTTATGTGTTCATGCAAAAAAGAGTGCTTTACAATGCAATCTAAAGTGTAGATTTTCTCCTGATGGCTGCTCTGACTGAAAAAATAACGTATCTCCCTATCTGTCATGTCATCTTAATGGTGTTTTTAACCCAGACTACTCGTGATAGTGGAAATGACAGTCCATGCTGCAGGAGAGCCAGCTCTCCTGTCTGTCTCATTCTGGAACTACAGTGCCAAGAGTGGAAGGGGATGTTCCAAAAGTGATGCTTTTGCCCAGGGACTGGTCATGAACTGTTGAGCCTTTCTGTGTACACACTTTGGATAGGTTAATGTATTCATCATAGGATTCTTGTATTTGAAGGGATGGAGGTGTATTTGAATTCAGCAAGGTTTACTCATTTTGATTTGATTCTGAGCTACAAAGTGAGTGAAAGATTTTTATTTTTATTCGACAAAATAGCATTGTATGTTGTCCCTTGCTCTTGCTAAAGCTTCAAGTCTTCTGAAACTGGAGAAAGCTCTGTTTTCTAGGATTTTTGCTGTTTCTTAGATTATGAGCAAACCCTTCCTTTGTCTTCTCTGTCTATCCTATCCCTCCAGAAGTGAAGAAGTGAAGAGAAATGAAGTTATATAACTTCTCCCTTCATTTACAAAAAAAAAATCTCTTGTAATCTATTATCCAGAACCCTTAATGGTTTGATTTTCAGCTTCTGTGCAGATGCAAACACGTGCTCTTTTAAATAAAATTATCCATGCTAAAAAGAAAAGGGATGAAGAGTTTCCAGTCTTCTGTAATAAAATGGGGCTCCTTCTCTGTAATCTTTTCCACGGAATACTTTTGTTTGCACATAGATTTTGATTTAGCATCTTCAGAAGATGTTTGTTTATAATAAAAACTGTGGTAAGCTGGTTTTGCTCTATTAGCTCTGTACACTTGAGAGTACTGGCTTTACTTAGTAAGGGTTTTCAGAGATCTTTTGTGATAGAGCAGACATACTTCAGTCCTGGATTAAAATTTCAGAGTTGTGAATGTGATTACCAGTTTAATGATTTTTATTTTCTTTAGGGATAGAACTGAGCCATTGTGTCACACGGGCAAGTATGTGTTGCTGTAGAGGATGAAATTGAAGAAATACTTATGGAAGGGAAATGAAGAAGTACATAGAAACATTGTATTGCATAGCACTTAGTGCAAATGCTTTGTAGCTACCATTGCTTACACCAAATAATGTAATAGATGTACCTAGGGAAGTTTTAGCTGCGGTTTATCTTTTGTAAATCATATAAGCAGGGAAATACAATTGGAGGCTTGCTCCCAGCTGACCTTTAGGACAGACTGCTGAGTTCTTTCTAGAGCTTTCCAAACTAGAGGGGAGTGGGGTATTCACACCCTGTAAGTACTTAAGGACCTGTAAACTTCATTCACACTTGCACATGGAAGGAAAACCTCCCAGGCTATGATTTAGTACAGTGACTCATTAGTAGGACAATCGAGCTGTTGAAAAAGCTAATGCAGAAGCTTTCTTGTGGTTATTCAGGTGTCAGACAGGTAAAGAGCATTTCAAAAGCTCAATGGCTTTGTAGATATATTCAGCATAGTCAATCTCAAGGCTGATTTGTATGTATATTTGCCTAAGTTGAATAAGGAGTTAATAACATTTGCACTGCAGTTGGAAATACTCAAAAGTGCAACAACATTTATATTTTATATTCATCTAATAGAAAAATGTGTACAGATGTGAGAAGGTGAGTATAATAAATAATTGAGGAGGACATTAGAATAAGAAATCAAAGACGCTTATATGCTTATGATCTTTTGATTAAAGATGACTGAGTGCAGATCAGTGGAATTAATTCTAGTTTCCTTAATGGGCAGGGGAAGTGATTTTGTTCTTTTTGTAGTGCAGCCTTGTTATCTGACTGCAAGTACAGATGGGAGTACGTGTAAGTGATGGATAAGGCTAGTGGTTTATTCTGGACTGAAATATTAAATGGGAAAAAGTTTTAAGAAGAGCTGCTTAAATGTAAGTACAGTTAGACATATAAATGTCGTCATATTAAAAAAAACAAAACAACTCTAACATGCATAGTGACAATGTCAAATTGATAGTAATAATTATAAACTTTTTGGAATGTGAATTCAGGTATCTAACTTTCACCACCTTGGCTGTGATGCAGTCCCAACTGTCTAAATACCTGGTCATAAAAGATTGGTTGGTATTCATTGACTTGAGAAAGACAGCTTTGACTGCACTGGCTTCTCATCCTGTACCCACTGTAAGTGCTATCAGTGTTACAACTGGCTGTACTGGAGCCAGAGAAGATGTTACATCTCCACATAACTTCTTCAAATAGATGATGTTTTATTTACAACTATCCCACTTTTGTGTCTTCTTTCTTCATCAAGTAAAATAAAAAATTTGAAATGAATTGTTCACTGTCCAATATAATGGAGTGAAACATGGTGTGAGCAGCTCCTCTGAAGGTGGCTGTGCTCTTCTTTTGCAGCTAGCGAAAGTTATGCTGTGCCTGTGCACCTGGTACAGGCTGCCTGGCACTGAACAGTTGTGTCGTGTAGGCAGTGTCTTCTTGGGATCAGGAGGAGGCAGACACTGAAATCAGGCTATGTTCACGAGAAATCAGGTGAGTCGTTTTACACAGCCACAGACATGGACACACCTAAAGGCCATGAATACAAGCAGTGGAACAGCTAGAAACACATCTCAGACTGCTTCACAGGCTTGAATAGCATATGAGAAGACTGCATTTTTAGTTTGAATGAGCATGACTGTAATGAAGCAGCCAGGCATTATCACATTTAACAGAAAGTTAAAGCTACCTGCGCCATTAAGAGCTTGTCATCTTGCTGGGTTGGACACTGCCTGTTCTGTGTGGGGTGGGCAGGATACAAATGGTTCAGTGCTGCTGTACTAAAGAAATCATAGTGCTGTGGGGAACTCTCGCCTCTTCTATATGTCTTGTCTTTATATGGTCTTCACAGTTATCTACACATCTTAATATTTCCTTGAAATCACTAGAAATGTTCTGTAAATTGCAAAACTGAATCCTTAAACAGACTTCAGTGTCCTACATGCTCACTAGAGATTCATACCAGTTCTTCACTTTGCCTGTGGACAAGAAGCAATTCATTACTTGGAAAGTGTGCTGGCGTACCTTGAATATGAAAGGCAGTGACAATTCCTGTGCATAACAGCTCTCTTGCTGTGGCACAGACTGTCAGTCTTCCTCTTCTCCCTGTCCCCTCTCCATGTTAGAAACTAGGTAAGAAGAGTCACCAGCTTTTGAGATGATGATGATGACGGAAAGTCACCTGCAGTACCCAGGGTCATGGGTTTACTTCTTTCAGGTCATCACCTTAGAAGCCACAGTCCACTTAAAAAAACTTCCAGTCCTTTTCTGAAAAGTTCAGTGTATCAATAAGTGTGTGTGTTATTTAACCAGACTAAAATGAGATTTTTTTTTTTCCAGGACCCCTCAGATATATATATATATATATCTATATATATTAGAGATACAGCAATCTCTCTTAAAAACTATGGTTCTTTTTTTATTAGTCACATCATTTTCTTAAATTCATCTTTGAATTCTGCTTAGTGGATCATGAATGGTTAGTGGATATGACAGTAAATGAAATTTATTTTGGTTTCAATATCTAACAGTGATGCTTTATGCTGGCAGCATGATGTGACTAAACAGTGTAAGTAATGTATTTAAAAATAGGAGGAGTTATTGGATTTTCATATTAAAATCTAAAGGTAGTCCTTAAAAACTGAGAAACAGTTGCATTGGTTTGTGGTGATGAAAAATAATATTCTTACTGCCCTGAGGATGTTCAGATGTAAGTTAATTTTACTTTATTAAAAAATAAAAGTAGCACTTTCATGTTATTGCTTTGGAATTCCGAAAGCACTGCGTGATAAAACCCACTTTTTTTTCCTTTTTAAAGTTATGAAATTTATTATATGCAGAAAAAGAAAGTGGGTGAGAGAAATGATACATCAGCTTGTGGTAATTGGTATATACTTTTCAGATAAATCCAAAACCTTTCATAATATTTGTGGAACAATCCACTTTTTATATTTTGTTTCTTTTTTACTTGACTTCCACAGAGAATTTATCCTTTAATGTTCACTCAGAAATGAAATAATTCCTTTGTTATATGATTAGTTGTGGACTGTGGAGTAAAAACCTCTTAGGTTTAAGTAACAAAAAATTCTTAACTATATCTCCTTCTCATGGAACAAGTCTTTTTCATGTAAATGGGAATATAGGACTTGTAACGTGGGTCACAGGTGATGTTTCTTTTTTATTAAATGGTGCATACATTTGTCTCAAGAGTCTGTCAGAGAACAAATCAAAAGAAAACAGCATGATATGTTGTAAGCTACCTTTCACACAACTCTCATGCCTTTTTTTTTTATTTTTAATTCTAGGCAATTCTGTGTGAAATTTCTAGTTATCATGGTAGAAAGGTGAGAAAATTTGATGTTTGACAGGAAGATCACCACAGTTGGCAGCTCCACAGACTAGGAGGGCTTGAATGTTTATGAGTTATCTTGGAAAGAAATAATGAAAATTTACCTTGTGAGGAATAATTCACTGCATGGTACTTATTTTTACAGGGTTTACTGTGTTTCTGAAAGCAGCAAGACCTCTTTCATCTGACAAAATCTAAGTTCTCTACTACAAAGGCTTGTAGAACATGTCTGATCTTAGCTCTGCACATAGCAAGCCTGTCATGTTCTCCAAGATATATGAGCAAGGCAAAAGCTAAACATCTGTGGCTTGAAATAAACGGCTTTCTGTCATGTTACATTTCTCCAGCTGACCTCTCATATCCAGAAAATGCCTCATTTTAAAAAATAATACAATTTTGAAATTAATCCCATCGTGTAAGTGCTGATAATACCCTATTAGGCAATAGGGTTTGTGTTAAGGGTCTGAAGCAAGTCCTGAGCATTGTGTATTGGGGGAAGGTCCAGTCATTAGCAAAATCATTAGAAATGTAAGTCAAAGTGAGTAAAACAGTTTCCAGATTCTGTAAAGTGAGTGGCACAAAACATTGTGTGAATCCTGCCATAAAGTTATGAGAAAGCAATGTGGTTTTCAGGCTCACTGAAGGAGCCAGCAAGTTACTCTGTGTATAACTCCCTGATGCAAGACTCTTCTCCCATTGTACAGGATGATGCAGGTCTACTGAAGTCAGTGAAGCTTCTCTGATGTGCTCTGATGACCTGATGACTTGCCTCTTCCATGCACAGAGGGAAGTCATGCCTTGTAAAACAGTCTTTTGAAAATTACTGTAGTCTTCTGGTCCCACTTGGAGTCCCAGACAGCATCCAAGACTAACCATGCAAATTCTATGTTCACTTCAGCCTTCTATTTACACTCCTAGCATGGGACGAGATGGAAATTCAACTGCTGTGGTGGCTGCAGTTTTGTTATTTGGGCTAGGTCAGAGTTTTGAAGCAATCAATTTCTTTTATAGCAGTCATTGCTCTTAAAAAGACTTCAACTATAGAGACTTTTAAATGAACAAAAATATGGGTGATCAAAAGAGGAAATGAGCTGTGTCCAAATAGTTTTCTTTTCAGCTACCAACTGGGGGAGCTGCTTGTATAAATAACTGTAAGAGGGTATGAGACAGGATCAGCACAAGGACGCCATCAATAGTTTATGTGGTTAAGTCTTTTCTCTGCCATCTCCCAGATAAGATAGCCATTCGTAAGGATACTCAGAAGTTAGTTTGCAGCTGTCAGGACGAGCTGCTGGGTGTGATCTCAAGTATCTGCTGCCTGGTATGCTTCCCATAATGTTCACTGTAAATTATCCTGTAGTCGCAAATCAGAATTTGTTCTAAATCAAAACTTTTTTTATTATTCATTTTATTTTACCATGGCTGTCATCTGCTTAAAATATTAGGGAAAAAATTCCTAAACATGCAATAGGACTTCAAAGTAATCTCATTGGAAAAGGTGTAATGTGCCATTTGCTGCACTGTTTTGTGTCTTCGCCAGATTATTAGCCCTTGCAACATAAGGCTGAAAAAAATGCAGAAAGAAGGTCTATGCATGTGACACAGCAAAAGAAATGTGAGTCATAAGTGACCCCAAAATAGTGCTTGAAATGGCTGACAGAAAGCTTTGGAAAGAATTTATTTAGAAATAATTCTGCTAATACAGCCTTGGTCTCCATTTTTATTACTAGGAGCATTTAAGCTCTAATCTTCAGGTTGTGGCGTAAGAGTCCTCTCTGTGTCAATCACTTATGGCGTAAAATACGGATTATGTCTTTAAGTGGGAATTACAGAACAATGGAATCTTTCAGGGGCTCATTCGTTTTTGGGGGAGTCTACAGAGGGTGTCCTAGGAGTTGCTGTCAGAAAACACAGTAATAATATTCACTCACATGCACAGAATTGAACTAATCTCTAGATCTGGTGTTAGAGAGAAATTTTTCCTTAGAGGAGATTGGCAAGGTAGCTAGGTGTGGAGCAGCTTCATCCTTTTCTAGGACACTAACCAATGAAGGGAGCATCTTCAAGCTGTGCCTGGGGTGATGCAAGTAGTGTGGCAACTCAACTTCTTTCCAAAACCTCCCCGGTCAGAGCTAGCTGGGTCCTGTAAAGCAACTGCTTCAACACATCAGAACTCTTTGTAAGTCATTTACATTTTCCCACATAAAATTTCCTCCTTCCTTCTTGGACTGTGGAGGGACATGCTAAGGAAGAAGGAGGTGTTTGCTGCCTTCACACAGCTGATTTGTTGTGGAGGGAAATCTCTGCCATCTGCAAAAAGGCACATCTAAGTGTTCAGTAGTGAGGGAGCTTATGATGAGCTGCATTATGTTAGACAGCCATCTTAAATACTACCTTGCTACTTCAATTTATTATTTTGATGTGTTCTTTTTTTGGTGGAGAAGGTTTTCATTTTACCACTTCTTGCACAAGCCAGAGGTAGGAGAGATTTAAGACTAAGTTAAATTTAATTTCGTGCGCTTCTGCTGGAATGTTGCCATAGAAGAACTGATACTGTAACTGCTGCCAGTTTTGTTGTGTTTGTGTTAAAAGCACACAAGATGAGTACATGGAAAAGGAGGATGCAAACATACCAGTACATTCTCACAGTCTCATGGATCTTTAAAGACCAGTCTTGTGATATGCCCAATGTCTTCCTGACTGACTCATTTTCAAGGAAGAAAGTTCCTTAGGTCTTATTAAAACAGTCACAGCTGTCCTACTAATGAGGCTGCAGAACCTGACTTTAACTAGAGATGGAAAGTGGCAGACCTCATCCTTTCAACTTCTCCTTGACAGATCCTGAGTTACCTATTGACATGCCTGATTTCTCTTTGGAAGGTGAAACTGCTGTCTTGCCCAAAATAATACACATAAAAATCTGCAAAACAGTCTCATGCCAATTTCTCTTTCGCCTTAATGTTGCCTCCCTTGGCTGTAAGGGATTTGAAATAGCTAGTCACTTATTTTTGTGCAGTGGAAAATAAAGAACACTGCCCAAAGGGTTGAGTTGACCAAGCAAAGTCCTTAAATCATGATGTTGAAATCAGAGGGAGTGGTTGAAATAGCAAACTCTTCTCTTTGGTGTACTAAACATGTTTACAGGATCAGGCCCCAAGTTCAAGTAAACGCTTGACTGTAGTATCTTGGGTAAAGGTTGAAGTTACTGTGTTATTTTACCAGTGTATTTCTACAGATGAGAGCAGCAGCAGCAACCTATGCACTGAAAAAATGAATAGTTGTCTGAAGGATATCAGTGAGGGATCTAAAAAGGAAAATTATAATAGTAGTAATAACAATAGTAATGAGTTATTCTATTCTAAGCAGAATATTGCCATGACATACTTTAGAAATGTTAATCAGTGAGGTTAAATGTTTAATAAAAACATCCAGCTATTATTTTGAGCTTAACCTATATGAACTATCTTTTTTGATCTAAGCCATATTTCACCTGTACATGGAACTATGAACTTTCTTTACATATCAATTGATTTCTTCTGATTTGAGAGGAGATGGACTATTATATATTGGTTCATCCATTTTGAATTGGTAGGGTTCTTGATTTCAGATTTACTTCTGTGGCTTTCTTGAGATCAGGTATTTGTAACCTTAACTGAAAGTTTAGAACAATAAATGAAGAAGAAAACATGTTCAGTTTTTCTAAATAACTGGTCTATAAAGGGTTTACTGCTTTGTTCTCAGAGTTTTGTGCTTCATGTAAGTGGAAAGTAGCTCTTAATGTTTAGCACAACGTAACAGGTATGCACATGTATGGCTGAGTAGACAATCTGTCTTTACCAAGATTATACTTCGCCAATTATTCAGTACAAAAGAGATATTTGGTAATTTGATTATTCCTCCAACCCTTTAACATAAAGTACATTTCAGATTTGTTTCTTGTTAAGACTGTGTCTTTTTCATGTTATTTGCCCATGTAGGTAACTTTTGAAAAGTGCAGTATGTGTTACCGTTTGGACTTGATGAAAGAACTATTTTGACAAAAAAATTGTGTAAGCAAAGAAAAAAAAATTTAAAATCAAAACAGGAGTCAAGTTTCAAAACTTCGGAAGGGTGAAGCCCTGAGTGTCAACAAGTGTTAAGAAAAACTTAATTTCCCTAAGTAGCAGAACAAAGAAAAATTACAGAAATTCTTCTGAGATATGATGGAAAACATTTTTCCTCTTAGTTGTCATTTTAATTCCCAGTTTCATCTCCATGTCTCACCAGAAGTAAACTAATTGCAAAATAGATATATTTGTAATAGCTTATTTTATCAGTACACATATATCCTGTGTACTGATGTAATAATGTTTATACATATTTAATGAATTAGAATGGTTTTCCAGTTGACTATACATTATTTAAGGAGAACTGTGATCCAAAGGTAACAACATTGTGTGTGTCGTATGTCTCATTAAGAAGAAGGCTAGGTCCTACCAGGGTTAGTATTTTACAGAGGTATAGAAATCAGAAGAAAACTATTTCAGCTTGTGTATTTGATGTTTATAGGAAATATTTTTAGACTTATTAGAGGTAACTGATTTGCTATATACTTGCATTAAAATTTACATTTGTAAAATACCACCAATGTACAGAGTTCAGAACTACTTAACTGACAAATCTCAAAAAAGTTGTCATTAGTGGGAAATCACAGCTGATTAGAAATGCTTAGAAGATAAATGCACAAATACTAATAAAAAGTCCAAAAGGACTGTCATGGTTTAACCCCAGCCAGCAACTTGGCCTCACACAGCCACTTGCTCACTCCCCACATCTCCTGTGTCAGGATGGGGGAGAGAATCAGAAGGATAAAAGTGAAAGAACTTGTGAGTTGAGATAAAGACAGTTTAAGAGGTAAAGCAGAATCTGCGTGCACAAACAAAGCAAATCAAGGAATTCGTTCACCCCTTCCCATGGGCAGCCGGGTGTTCAGCCATCCCCAGAAAAGAAGGGCTCCGTCAATATAACAGTGACTCGGGAAGATGAATCACATCACTCCACATGTCCCCAAATGCTTGGGGGATATTTACAGTTAAGCCTTTCTAGCTCATAGGCAAAAAGAAAACTTCAGAGATGATTTCATTTCCATGTATAGGATGTTCCTGTGTAAAAAATGCAAAGTCCTAGTAAAAATCTTTTTTCAAGCATAGGGAAAACTCCTGACTAGAAGCTGACGTCTTATAAATTCAGATTAGAAAAGATCAACTTTGAGAAACTGCCAGTGGAGTCTCTTGGTTTATCCAGATCAGAATGGGGTGTCTTTTTACAGGACTGCTTTAGCCCAGCACAAGTTTTAACCAAATACAAATTACTGGGTTCCATCCAGCAGCAATGACTTGAAATCTAATCCTTTTCAGCCATAAATTTGATGGATCTTTGACATTTCCAAAAATGAACAATGAAATCTTAGTCTCACTAAAATCAGCATCAGTATTTCTCTCAGTTTCTCTTCTCCCTCCAAACTGCAGGAAAAGTGCAACTGACTTTTGATTTTTTTCCTGTGATTTCTCATCTCAGGAGGTGGCAGCCCCCCCAGTTCCTTGCATAACCTACTGTTCCATATTACAAGACTAAATTTTCTTGGCTCCAAGACAGATGAATCTTATCTTACTGCATATTAGCAGGTTAATGCTGTCATCAGTGCTTTACTGAGATAATGCTAAAAATAATCCAGGACTGACATAAAAGGTATCCACTTTATTTCAATTGACTTAACGTCATTATCAAGGTGACCATCTAACTGTGTCAAATTCTGAATCTTTATTCTCCCTTCAGGTACAGCTGCTACATAATCATAAGGCCAAATATTTGCCAATTCAAATCTATTGATTAGACCGTTGATACTCTCTGCTGCGTTAACGGCTGGCCTTGAGGATCTTATAGGTCTTTTCCAACCTAAAAAATTCTGTGATTTCTGTGATCCTTTGATATCTTCTGCAATAAAGATGAGTTCTCAGTAAGAAAGCAGCATGTGAAGCAGAGAGCTGGTAAAGGTACTTGATCCTTTCTCTCTTCACTGAAAACTTAAAGCTGAGGTCTCCTCTGATCTCAGGGATGTGAGTCTCTCCTGCACATTCTGCACTTGCTCACAGCACAATCTGCCTATTGGTGCCGACGGGTTTTCCTCCCTGGAAACGAGGCTGTGTGTGCAGCGGGATCTGCTCTGGCAGCCAGAGCTGCAGAGCAGGACTGAAACTGGACAGTCCCAATACTCTGGTTTCTTTAAGTTAAAAATCTTTATGCATGCATTAAAATCATAGAATCATCAAATGTTAAGGGGTTGGAATGGACCTCAAAGGTCATCTAGTCCCAACCACCCTGCCATGGGCAGGGTCCCACCAGAACAGGTTGCTCAAAGCCTTATCCAGCCTGGTGTTGAACATGTGTTCAAGGCCAAGTAACTTGTACAGAAAAATCTTATATTTTCTGGTTACAAGTTTGTATATAGATCTTCTTGGTGCTAAGCAAGTTTTTGGGTTTTTTTAATCTTTCAGTATTTCATCTTTCTGCTGCTTTTTGTTTTTCCTTTGAGCTGTAGTCATGCACTTTGCCCCAGACAGGTCTCTGAAATAAAAGACTAATGAATCCTTCTTTCTAGTTTCAGCTTGCAGCCAGTTCATTCAGATAGATTATATTTCTAAACTTTAGGTGTGATGTACATGGTCTCAAATGACACATCATGAGAAGTATTTTAGCAAATGACGGTTTATTATCACTCTGTCCTTTGAACTGCAACATCATTAAAAAAGGGAAAAAACCCACAGTAATTTAAATACAAAGAATATGGTAGATGATTCTTCTCCTCTGTCCAAGGCTGGTGGTTCAAAGGAATGATGTTTTCTTTGATTTCTTCTCCATTATATTTCTGTATCAGTACGCAGAATTTTGAAGAGAGCTGCCTGAATTGACATATTTTTTGTGGTTTTATTTTGATTCATGGATTGCAGTGTGAAAGAAAGGATATATACAAAGCAGATTTTCTGTCCTATCACACTGCGCAATTTGTACTACCCTGAAAATTGAGCTAAATCCTCTGGGCGTGAAGTAAGAAGAAACAGCTCATTCCCCTCTGCTCCTCAAAACCACATGAACTTAAATATTAATGAAACTTTCATGAATCACACATAACACATACTGCCCCTTTGTGCTGGAAAGGCCCCAGCATTTTATGGTTCATACTGTACAGCCAGGAGAATAGGAAGCAGAGTCATAAAACAGTAATTAATACACTTCTGAGCTGAGCTATTTTATTGTGTAGATGCTAATTAAGAATGATAGATCCCAGTGACTGAGTGGCACATAATACGTTTGGTCAGCTTAAGTGAAAGGTCAGTTACCATTTTGACTACTTTAAGTGAAAATATTTTCCCTTATGTCAGTGATTTCAGGAACCACAAATGTCAAAGTGAAATGCCTTGTACCCTCTTTTTCTAGAATGCAGGTTTTTACTGACATAACAGGAGCATTTGCTTTGTGAAAGCATTTGATTTGCTAGGGGGGTTCTGACTAAATAATCAGGAGGGAAAAGAAAAGAAAATTTAAAAACTTAAAAAGTAAATATTAAGCCTTGGTGTTGCAAGTGCATTCCGTTTGGGGTGGTTCTTCAAGACGCTGTGAAACGGACTGGCTTTCCAAATGGGGCAACCCCTGCTGCCAAAAAATGATTCAATGAGACTGGACACTTCAAAGTTCTCTTTTGGAAAATCTCACCCACTTGATCAAAACGTTGCTTGATGGGTTTAGAATATTTCTAAGTTACTAGTTTTCAGAAAAATGGGAAAGGGTAGTCTTAAGTCCAAAACTTGAGATGAATTCAGACATTGCAGCTTTATGCGGCAAGGAGACGAGTCAGAAAGGGAGCTCATGTTCTGGCAGTAGGAATGTTAGACATCTCACAGATGCTCGTACCAGTGCTACATGTTTAGCTTCACTTGTCATCTCTGTGTTCTTCAAATCTTAGACACCTTCTATTTTTCTTTAATACTGTATAACCATGATTAAAGTAAACAGAAAAAATCCTGTCCTGAGGCTATTAAGACCCTTAGATATGTTAAAGGGCACATGCTGAGACAAAAGTATGACATGACTTTTTTTGAAAAAAGTCAAGATTACTTTTAATATTGCATTATTAAATATAATTTGATATTTTGATCTCCTATATTATGTAATTCCTCCTTAAGGGTGATCTACTACCATTAAAAAAGAAAACAAGGGAAAAGTAACAACCAAGGAAGACTTTTAGTTGAGTTCTGTGATGTGTTTTGGGCAGTACCAAAACCACTAGAGTCGTAACTGGGGGCTGCAGTTAATATTTTAGTTTACATAGCAGTTGAGCATTTTAAAAATACAAGCTTGAATTGACCATGAGGTGTTGTTATACCTCCTACACATCCTATTGCAGTGCAAGAAAAGAATGATGCTGTATTAGAAAAACCCCAAAAAATAAAATTATACTGAAACAGGACTGCAAATAGCAGTTCATGGTTTTACATGCTAGTGTTACTACTACTGAGTGCTTTAAAGAATAGCGTCTCCTTGCACAGGAAATTCATACTTGATAGTGCTTCTGAAGTCAGAGTGGGTGTTTGAGAAAGTGGGTTGAGCATGCTATAAGCTGAGTGAGTAGGTGAAATTTTTTAGGTAAATGGGTATGATCAGTAAAGCTGATCACTAGATCAAAAGAATATGCAGAAAATGGGAAAGTAAGCATAGTAACAAAGGCAGAGATTTCACTTAAAAGTCAGTAATGGATGGAAATACTCAGCACAGATCAGAGAAGGAGTTGCTCAGTGAAAAGGAGGAATAACTAGCGTAAATAGCATTTGAATAAAGACCTTGACCTTCATAAAAATGAAAAATAAAAATGAATGAGCTTTCAGGCTTTCAGCTCTTGGAAGAAGCCAGCAAGTGGGCAGGCACAGAGCACAGGGCAGTCTGGGCAGTGCTCCTGCCGCTCGCCAGGATGTGGTGCATGAGAACCAGTGATAGTCTGACTTATGTGCACAACAGGGAGATTGCAACTAGCAGCTTATGTTTTAGTGTAATGCTGACTTACTTGGGCAGCTCTGGGCACACTCCTAAGAAGCCACTAATGACATTGCAGTTGTGTAACTTGAACAGTCTCTGTTTCTGCTCAGACTGCCAAGAATACTGCAACCCAACAAGTCTGTTACGCAACTGCGAGAGAGAAACTTGGGCTGCTGCAGACAGCTGCATCTTGGCAATTAGATTTTTGTCCAGATTGGCTTTTCGGCTCATTTTTTATATTAAAATGACTATGGTTTTCTCATATAGGATTCTTCAGTGTAACAAAGCCATGTAGTTCACCAGGAAGCTGAGTACGGTGTTACAGTACAACAGCATCTGTAATTCAGCTTCTATTTATCTGTACCTTTCTGAGTAATGAAGCTGATGACAGCTTTCCAGAAGGTCTAAGATCTACTGCAAAATTATAATCAAGTTAGGTGTTCTTTGGAGAAGAGAAGAGAGAAATTTTTCTGTACAGCTTGTTTGTCTGGACCTAGAGCAGGAGCAACACTGAAGAAGAGACCTTGTAGATCACTTGCTTCAGTACTATGCAATCATAGGATGTTACATTGTCCTTTTAAGAATTAGATCACGTTCTATTTTAAAATGCATAGAATTTTTTTTCTTTCCCCCCTGCTACTATTTTTGTGGAAATAGTGTTCCAGAAATCTGCTTGCTATAAAACCAGCTTCTCCTTTCTGTCCTCAATTTATGCCTGACCATAATTGATGAAAGGCTAAACAAATTACATCATTAATTGTTTATTCTCATTTGTGGTATGCCATTTATGTGAGTGTCATCTTAGTAAACTTCAGTTGTTGAATTTAGTGACTTCAAAAGACTGAGAAGAGTATGTGCGATCTGGGAATTTGAGTGGAAGTAAGTCTGTTGATATCCAAGAGATATTTTGGGTTGGTTTTCTGGGTGCTGGTAATGCTCAGTTTCAGAGCTTGAGTAACCTTTCTCTGTTCTTGAAGTGAAGATGAGGTCCTTGTCAACACAGGAGGGCACTCACTGAACTGCTAACTGTGCATGGTAATTACATGCAGGCACAATAAAATCCATTATGTCTTCAAATATTGATCTTACATTTGATTTGGATACCATTTGAACTATTGAAGCAAGTTGTAGATTTTCTCTGGGAATTACTATGAGTAATTAAAAGAGATTTTCTGGCTCAAAAGGAGACAGCAGAAGACTGCTTAAAGGGAGGTGATTGAAAGAGAGAGAGGTTATTAGTGACATCTAGGAAGCATGGCCTAGGGACCACTATTTTAAACAGTTTCTTTAATGTGTGTGGCACAAAAAGAAGAGCCCAGCTATACATCTGGGAAATGAGGATAACAGTTTCTGCTCAACATGGCTGGTTAAAGCAGTTGTTAGACAGAAGTAGCTCCTGGAGCAAACCCAAAGAAGTAGCACTCTTGAACCAGATGCCAAGCTCCAGAGTCAGGCTCTTCCTTTCTTCTTCTGTCCCTTGATTTTTGAATTCATTACTGAAAAATGGCCTTTGCTTCAACAAAGCTTGTCTCTGGTTAAAGATCTGGAATCTACCTCATTTTTTTGTGCAGGTGTACCACCTAGGCTAGAGGAAAGTACTTCCATGTACGTTTCCAAGTGAATGTGTTCCCAGTTGCTCTGAAGTTTTTCTGCACTTACTGTTCTGATTATTTTCTTAAGAGACATTTCAGTGTATTTTGCCTATTTTCCAGGTTCCTGCTGAGCTTATGTAGGAAACAGACAGGGAGTTCTTGAGGCACAGGGAGCTCTACTGACTAGGGGGAGAACGTCATGTGGCTGAGAAGGTTTCAGGTGAAAACCAGAGCTGTTTTCAGGGTTAATGGCTGCTAGGCATGGCTAATGTAGCTCGCAGTTTTGGATTCAGGCACCCCAGGACAAACTAAATCCTGTTTTAGATACCTAAAGCCTACTTTGGATTTGGACCAAATGCTTTATGTTTGGAGAAATGTTGTGGAGAATACAATTGCTTCTGATTTCAGCATGCAGATACTTAAACTTGATTAGAATTAAAAAGCAAGAATTTTATGCATAAATTAGTTTTAAAAGACATTCAGGATGAGATCTAAGCCTAAAAAATCAAGGAAATCATGGGGAAGGACTATTACATTAGTCTTTCTGTCCTCCTCCACCAGACTCAAACTCCCTTTGTCCCAACAAATACAGTCGTCTCCGTATCTGCCACTGGGGTAACATTTATTATCTTCATGTGGAACAGTTTATTATCATGCAACCAACACAAACAGTTAAAAAAATGTTGTCTCTCTTACTTTTTTGGCCCACCAGAGCCTGATTTGTTAACCTCTGAGGCTGCTGTGAACCTTACTTAGTTTTCAGTAATGCATATGAAGACCATTGGCCTTAAGGCCATGGTTTGCTGTAGCTATACTGCTTCTTGTGCTCTTCATTTTTCTTGTCATTTGGAACATGTCTCATTTTAGATGGGATAGTTTGGGGTAGTTGTATTTTTTAATACAATATTGTAAAAACACCTGAATCTTGGTTACCGTTTCCAGCATCCCAAAATAGTATTCTAAATAGACACAGTAATACTGTACTTGTTTTTCTATTATTTATCTAACAAGCTACCCATGGTGTGTAAATTCCATCAAACAATGTCTGCGTTGTGAAAAAGAATTAGCTGTCTGTTCTAAAAGTTATTCTGTTTGCTTAGTGGGACTACATATACATTTGAAAACAGCCAACCAAGTTAGGATATGATGAGGTAATGCTTTTTTAGCACTTCTTTTAGTCCTCTTCCGAACTGGTCTCTCCCTCTAAAATAAAGAAATATTTCTAGAAAGATGAGGAGCTTTCTCCTGAATAGGAATCCTGGCCTCTGAACAGCAAATGCTCATCTCAGCATTTTGTTACAGGGAACAGCAATTTTCTGTATGGGGCTGGGGAAAGAGGATAAATCGTAAATAAATTAACATCTTTCAGTTTTTTACATGTTTGTGTGCCCTGTGGATATTTGATGTAAATATATAAATTATTGTGAGACTAGATCCAAAAAAATCAAAGGGCAAAGAAGAATCTCTCTTTTCAAAAGTACTGACAGGTGAGCATCTGAGTGCCTGTTTCTTAAATACAGAGTAAACAAACGTTTTAATGTGTGACCTGTGACTTTCAAAATGAAGTATATTAAAGAAGTTGATGTTTTTCAACTATGTAGCCATTGCAATATTTTAGCTTTTGAAACTGCTTTAATAAGTGTTGATTGTGTCACATGTTGCATTTTACTAGACTCACAAGAACTAAATATAACACTCAGATTTCCAGGAACTCATAAAAGCTCCTTCTTTTGTGCAGAAGAAGGCATTTTTAATGTGTCTTAAAGCACAAATGTTTTGCTTGTAGTGTTGCATGTAATGACAGTTATTGCTACTCTGTATGCACAGTTGCTAGATCTGCACGTGGTAATACAGCAGTATAGATCCCCATTGTTAAGTATTTTCCATGCATTTAAAATAGGATTAATGGACTGCTTGCATGGCAGGTTCTATTTATAATTTAGAGTTTAAATCTGCAGGTATATGCTGTTTACAGCTGAGACAATCACTTGTTGATGTTTGCAAGAATTTGTATGTAACTTTATCAATACCAGAAATATTTAATTTGCAAATGACTCAGATCTTTACCGTAGTCTTTAAAAATGAGGGAGGTAATTTTTACATATATATTGTTATTAAATATGTTCTACATTTTATGAGTGTTCACCACTTAAACAATAAGGAGTGTATGTTTAAAATTGACACTGTTGTTCAAAGCAGAAGAAGGCAGAGTCCCATCTTTTTTATTTGTCTCATACAGGCTCCTGCACGGTAGCAGGATATGGTGAAGCAATGTGTATTTACAAATAGAGAAAAAAGAAATACAAAAACTCAATTTAATACTTGCTAGTTTATTCAACTCTGTTATCACCATGAGATTAATGTAATCAAAATCACTGTCCTACCATAATAGTTTGTAGACTAGAAGTGATTATATACATTCTGAAATTTATGTTTGTGTTTATATTTTAGTTAGTGGTTTAGGCTATGAAATTTTGGCCCTGGGGTTAAACCTAAAGGTTTTCAAACTGAGAAATCCATGGCTAAAATATGTTTAATGGGAGGGAATAATGTCATTACACACAGCTTTTTGATAAACAGCCTAAATTATGCTTCAAAGGACAGATGTGTCTTTAATAATCTGAACCATTTGCATTTTCAGATTAAACCCTGCTTGATTGCATTGTACTTGATACGTATACTTAAATCTATATGTTAAATGTTATACTTTGATATAGAACACATTGTTTGACTTTGTTCTTATGATCTGACAAGCTTCATTATATAATAAACTAGTTTAAATAAATCTTAAAGACATAAAAGTATTCTTGACAGTAAAAAAAAAAATTTGAAGCACACAAATGATATATTGGTAAGATGTTCCAGAGAGAGTCAAAGCTTTTTTTCATTCAGATCTTTCAACATGTGTTTTGAATAAAGCTGTAAGGCATTTTCCAGTAACCAGTGTTGTATTACAAAAATGAGTAAAGTAAAACAAAAGGAAAACATGTTTCAACATTTTATTCAGTATTGTCACACATTGTTGCACATTTCCAGCTGGAAGTAAATGTGACATTTGTAATGCTAATTTTTCAAACCTAACCTTTTATAATATATAAAATATTTCTTGGGATGGTGTGCCCTTGTGAAAAGAGCAGGAGTAATGAAGTACTTGATCAGGGTTCAATTGGATTCGTAATGGCTTGAGTGCAATTACACTGCCAGTTGGTTGCGATCAATCAAAACCATTTTTGAATTGTTCGCTTAAACTGTATCTAGTGTTAACTGCTGATAAGCAGGTTACAGAGCACTTGACCTGATACAGTAGCAGTGCGTATGTCTCACAAACAACAAGTGATGCTGTTAATGCTACTGTGTTTGTCCCACGTGAGGTAAACCCCCTGATTTGTTAATACAGAGGAACACACTATAGCTTTGCTCCATATTATGTGTGATGGAAAAATGTGAGCATAAGTGTAATGCAGAAGCACATAAGGAAAATGCAGTATATAATTTTGGTGTTATGTATGTAATACTGTTAATTGTGGACTAATACATTAACTAACTCAAAAAAATTATATCTCATTGAGTTGATCCCCATTTTCATCTATCATAATGACAAATTGCCAGCCTCTGTTGACTCAGAGGGAAAGCAGAGGAGAAGCAAGAGGGGAAAGAGCACATGTAAGCGATTTGGATATTAAAAAAATGTCAAATTAAAGAAAAAAAAAGAAAGAAGGGAAAAAATCTTACAATTAAACTATAATGGAATTTATGGAAAGATGGATATAATTTATTTTGGTTTTATTTGTCCAGTGCCGTAACATATTAGCCTGGGAATATAATCTAAACCATACTGCATATAATGTTGCTAATGGGACATTTATGCTAAAGGGACTTATTCCCATACTTCAGGATAGGAAAAATATACTCTAATGTTTCATTGCAAGGCATTCCTCTGAAAATGAAAGCTAATTAAATATTTTTTACTGTTAGTTGAAAATATCATATACCTGAAGACCCTTAATCCATGTGAAAAATGGTAGAACTCACCAAATGTGGTACTTGAAGCAAGGCTGACAGTCTCAGGAGGCTCGGTACCTCCTCACTAGCCAGTACCTAATTTTTTATCCTGCTACACCTCCGCAGGTGACATTTTGCTCTGAGTGTGGCAGTATAAAAGTGTTTCACTATTTGTGTTCGATCCCACGATTCCTTTCCTGACTCTGGTAGCACAAATGCCGTGCAATTGTAGCAAGACGGGGTAGATGCCAACATGGTTTTTTTACAAGCGGGGTTGATGCTCACATTAAAATGTTGTTCCAATTGAAGACAGCAACAACAATTGCATGCACCTCACTCAAAGAATATCTACTTGTTTTCTGAACAAGTTCTTTGTTAAATATGTATCTTTT
This sequence comes from Corvus cornix cornix, assembly GCF_000738735.6. Lineage (NCBI taxonomy): Eukaryota > Metazoa > Chordata > Aves > Passeriformes > Corvidae > Corvus > Corvus cornix. The sequence goes on along the minus strand of NC_046333.1, from coordinate 139,368,770 downwards.
TTCTGTAACTAAAAATCAGTAAGGATTCACTCTGTAACTCTACTCCCTAAATGCATCCCAAGCATCACCATGTAATTTTGATGCTTAAAACAATGGCTTCCTCAATATTTAGCCTGCACCTCTACTTCAGATTCCCAGCTTGGCAGGTGTATAAATCAAGTCCTCATTTTTTTGGAAACTAAAACAAGCACAATTTCATTGCACAGTGAAAACTTGCAGCTAGAAAAGGAAAAGGAGAAAGGAGGTTGTTTTTTTGGTTTAAAAAAAAAAAAAATCAGTTAAGGACAAAACATACTTCCAGATGGTCTCTCTTATATTGTACTGCTTTATATACAGGGCCATCTGTAACTCTTTAGTTAATTTCCACTGGTCTAATTCTGTACTTGCATGTATGTATCTAGAATAGATTTGACCAAAATATGGGGCTTTTATGTACTGTTTGTGGGATATTTTCAGAGTAATATATAACAGACGTTGGCTGCTCTGCCCTTTGTGTAGATACAGAATGCCAAAGGGTAGGGGAATGGCCTCCTCTCATATCTTACCCAGTTCTTTGGAGGCTCCTTAAGTCAAAGGAGTACAACAAGCAGGTTCGGTTTGTCACATGTACATACAGTGGGAAGCTCTGCATGCTCATTTGAGTCCACAGTATTTATCATGTACATGCTTTAAATGAGTGTTTAAAACTCCTGTCCCTTTACTGCATTTAAAAATACCTCTCCTCTGTTTTCCCAAAGACAGTCATTTAGAGCTTTCAAGATAATGCTGGGAAAATTTTGTGCAGAGACATTGATGTAATGGCAACAGCATTTATTCTCTTCACATGCCAGTTTTCAAAAGACTTGAAATTGCAGAGTGAATTTTTGGTGCATTCACTTTTAATTGATCATGTTTAAAAAAAGGGAGCAAACATCTGAAAACATCAACTTGTCCGAAGTGTTTGTCACTCATTTTTTATTTTCAAAATATCTTCATATAACTTAGATTGTAAAGTAAAAAAGAAGTAAGAAATATACCAAAGTAATCTAATCTGTTAAAATGGCCTTAATGTAGACAATGCTTTCTGCATTTGAGATCTATTTAAATATTTGTCCTATATAAGCTATATAGAGCAACGTAATTACTTCTGTCACCTCCTATATTTGGATTTCACTATCCAACTTTATTTCTTACTGGGTTTTTTATGTATTTTACTTTCAATGGCTTACTTTCTTGAATTTAAGAACATCATGTAGTTCTTTTTCTGGGCCTTAGACATGGAAAGGAATAGGTGATCTTTTTTTGTCTCTGACACCCATTTTTCTTTCTTCTTATTGTAAGACTAACATTTAGAAGAACAGTAACATTGCAGTTGTCTCTGTCTCCTTGTAGATCTTTCATAATAGGTGTTTTCAGGCAGTGAAAACCACAGAGCATATGGATCAAAAAGAATGGGATTCAGGTGATGAAAGTGATTGTTTCTTGTTGCCTGTCTTGATTTTCTTTTGAGATTGCGCTGAAAGGTTGAGGTTGAAGTCAGATGATAAATTTCCAAGGTCCTTGGATGGTTTAACCATCCTCATGTTTTTGGGAAAGATAGCTGAATCCATTTTCATACTAGTTTCAGCTGGAGATTTACGTATTTCTTGCTGGGAAATCCTATTATTTCTTTCTATGTAAAAAGTGAACAACAAATGTTGCTCTGATCTTCTCACTTGGAACTAAGCGGTTTTCTTCCTTAACTGAGGCTGGGAATAACAGAAATCTGACATATATGTTACCGGAGGATGATTGTTACATATATTTCAGTTTATTACAAGCCTTACTGGTCAGAAATTAATGCCTGTGCCTGAAAAACAGTTCTGACCCCCCCGTGGACCGAAATACTGTCTGTGGAAGACAACAGTCCCAACAAGTTGGGCCATCCCAGTGCTCCTGCGCTACTTTGGGGTTTTACCTACATGACAATATATGAAGTGGAAAGGGTTGTTTGTTTTTTTTTAATTCAGCTATTTCTGTAAAGTGCTCTCTACAATCCATGACTGCTCTGCTGTTTTAAAACGAGTTACAGAAGTGTAGGCATCAGCTATCATGAAGAGGATAGGGAGAATAGGTAGGGGGCTCTGGAAAGAGTGGTGACCACAGGTTTAGCTGGGACATTTTTCTGGCTGCCAGAGTAAGAGAGCAGGTGTTGGCATTTATGTTCCAGCTGTATAAATTGACAGTGGATGTCTGGTTAGTTGTTCATATGATCTAATTCTGTGCAACATTTGGGCACCTACCTGATGGAAGGCACAGAGGGGCAGGCCACTCCTGCAGTCCTGTGGGACAATGTTGCTGTTGGCTGTTGCTGAATCCATCGTACCAGGAAATCAGTGAGGATGCCAACATGTTCCTCTTTTTCTCTTCACTATGTTGTTCTTCATGTTTTTCATCCTTACCTCTCAAAGGAAAGAAACAAATGTCTGTGTTGGCTGCAACCCTGTAACAACTTTCCCTCAAAGTGATAGGCAAAATAAACGGCAAAATGATATTGTTCAGAATTACTCATCTGGGACGGGCTGCTATAAATTCACTGACATTGTAATCACAGATACTGAAAATAGGAGGATAAACTTTCTTTCCAAATGAGGAGTTTGCTCTGCGTTTCCTGGTCTCGTCAAGTCAGTTGTCTTGTAGTCATCAGGGTGTTATTTGAGAGCCTCCAACTATCAATTAAATGGGACTTTCAGTCTCTTGTAGAACATCATGGTATTTTATTCAAACATTCAGTCTGTCTTCGGCTTATTTTAGTTCAGGATTTCATAATTTTGGAAAGTAGGCCATCTAATCTAGTCTGTACATCTTTCTGCAACATCTACTGGAATGACGTAGTAAAAGGCTGTGAGTCCTAAGAGTAGTGGCACACAGCCCTTACTAGTGGGGAAATTTTGGTGGCAAGAAAGGAAAGAAAAATGCCAAAGAAGGCACCATCCTGCTGTCACAATAGATTTCCAGAGCCAGGTTTGGTTGCGGATTCATCTTGCTTTATCTTTCAAAAACACAATTGTATTTGATGTCATTAACATTTAATTTCCAGTAATTTCCAATATTTTCTTTCTGCTTGTCTGTGGAAACATAGGAGTAAGTCAGTGACATTCAAAATCTTATTGTACATCTACAATGCATGTTGTTCAAAACACATCCAGTAATCAGCTGATGTGGCATTTGAAGATGTCATTCGAAGTTTATTAGTTGGCCTGGGAAATATTTAAGTAATAAACTTGTATAGACTTTATTGCTGTAAAGTAATAAATAGTTGATAAAAAGTAGTGGTCTGTAGGCTCAGTGCATTCCTCAGTGCCCCAAAATTCATTCATTAAATCCTCAAATGAACCTAACAGTAATCGTGGCAACTCGCAGCACTAACACAATAACCTTCAAAAGATGAATTACTAAATGATTGCTGCTACCAGAGTTGTGCTCACTGTCTGAGAAGGGGCTATAGACAAATGTAATTGGACTTAGTGAATAACTGGCTGCTTGAAGTCATGGATGCCAGACACAAGTAAAAAAAATGTGATGGGAGTTCAGCATCTCTGAGACATATAAGAAATGTAATTCCATAGGACAGTTATACTATTTAAAAAGTATTAAGTTTTCAGATTGAAAATACGCATTTAAAACACGTGAAAATTAGTACCCACACAATGTGGTACCACCCAATTTGAAGATTAAAATAGAGTGAGTTTAAGAACATGCAGGGAGGTTTGAATATACTCAGCTGATTTATGTATAGCAATAGAGATAATCAGTTTATCATGTTTTTTAAAAGAAAATTGTATTAATAGAGTTACCATGAAAGTAAAAGTAATTGAGAACAGTATTATAGCAGTATTATAAATGCTGATGAAAGAACCAGTGGTTAGAATTCTCTTGTGGAATTAAATATGTCAAAACAACTTCCACACAGTGGAGCAAATTTTGTGTAAAAGCCAACAATGTTAAAAAACTCAGAAGACAAACAAATTTACCAATGAAGCACAGAATACAAATGAAAATTCAAAAGGTTAGACCATGATATTATTTGACTTATTACAGATCAGTAGGATAATGGAAAGTGGAAAGTAAAATATCTTGAAATGTGTTTGCCGTAGGTACTGTACATCTGTTTGGCTTCAAACTTTAATGGAGTCATAAGATAAAGGATCTTTTAAAATAAATTCCAGGCTCATGCTATGTGCTATTTTAGATTCATCCAGGCTCATAGGCTGATTCTACTATG